>NC_137462.1:94177127-95377127 GCF_964235325.1 Thermobia domestica | reverse complement strand
TTTCTGCAGACATCTAGGAAAATAATACATATTCTTGAATTGCAATTTAAATTGATTTACCACTGAATTGCTACTGTGAATGCAAAGCCACACATAAATATGTAAGTATTCCAATTGTAATATTAACAATTACTTATAAAATAACAATAACTAGATAATACTAGAATGTCAAGTCATGTAGGGTAGGTTTCAGAGGACAATATATATTTCTTTAAGCGTGTATTTCTTGTTCACGAATTGATTTGAATACGTGTCCCGACACTCTGAATATAATTACTTATTACATGAAATTACATAATTGCATTATTTAAAACGTTTAGTGTGCACTGCGAAGCTTGAATATTTAATGCTAATGATATAATTTCTAGCAATACGAATATGTAAACTATTCGCTGTGGAATGTTGGCAGTAGAAAAAGTCCCTTTTATTTCATTATTTTATCCCAACATGCAATAGAAACATTGAAAAAAGATCTGACTAATATTTGCACCTGTTGGAACCTGCAAATATTTGACATTTAAAGTAGCATACGCAATATATTCTATGGACAAATAACTTCACGATTTTTTTTTGTTAATGGCAATAAAATAAATATTCTTATATAAATTTCCTAACTGTAGGTTGACACATTCCATGACAAGTAGTATTTGATGGTAGGTCTTTGAATCCTCATTTAACTAGGGATTTAACTAGTAAGAAACAAGTTATATACCTGTTATTAGAAAGATTTGAAAAAATGATAAAGCTGGATTTCTAACATTATATACCGTACTTAGTTTTATTGCTTACTGTACTTAGTTACATTTGTAACTTCTTCGTCTGTCATTTCTATTTTTATAACATAACTGCATGCAGAATACTTTTATTAAATAAATAAATCACACTTAAGCGCCAGTATCATCATCACAAATAAAAACCATAAAAGTACTTTTATACTTCTACATATGGCATATTCCAGTAAGAACAAAATGTTCAGGATCGATCTTGTTGAAAATCAAAAAATTACAATTTTGGGCATGATTGAAATATCAAATCATTTAAATTATTTTCACAGAATATTCTTTTATTAAGGATTTTCAGCTTAAAGGAGGACAGAAAATCATGAGTGTACACACAAAAAGCCATAAATACATATTGCTTTCGTCACATTCACTGCTGCTAGAAAGAGAAGTCACTGTCACTTTAGCTGAATTTCTAAATCGGTATTTTCCTAACACTTGCACAAACATGTGTCTCTTTTTTAAATTCTTTTGTAACCTACGTAATATACAGGGTGTTTCAAAACAACACTGACAATGTTTGGGAGGTGATTCCTCGCACCAAGATAAAACAAAATGTATAGACCAACCTGGGTGCACAAATGCTTCCTTTCGGAGTTATAGACTGCCGGAAACATGAAAAAATTAACTTTAAAAGTCCATAGCTCCAATACTATGGGACCTACCCTAGTCGGGTCAAGACTTCACTTAAGAACTAGTATATGCCCTATCCAAATATTCATGTTTCAGAGTTCTGCTGTACTTATGCAACAGGTTTTACAGAGTTACTTCAAATTATATACCCTAAGTGAAGTCTTGACCCGACTACAGTAGGTCCCATAGTTTTGGAGCTATGAACCTTTAAAGTTTATTTTTTCATGTTTTGAGCAGCCTATAACTCCGAAAGGAAGCATTTGTGCACCCAGGTTGGTCTATATATTGTTTTTTGCCTTATCTTGGTGTCAAGAATCACCTCCAAAACGTTGTCCTTGTTGTTTTGAAACACATTGTATACCCATTACTTAGGAGACGGAACATTTATATTTGAAATTTTCAGCGTTCCATTTACCAAACATTTCCTCCGGTACAAGATAGAACCCCAAATTAACTCCTGCAAAACAAGAAGTGCTGTGAACCCTGTCTACATATGATGATAAATTAAAACACGAGTTTCCAACTAGACTGTCTGTGAGTATTGAAACCTCGTTGGCTATTCAATGTGACCATACAATGAAACGAAATACCTCAATCGATATTTACAGGGACTAACACAAGGTATGAGAATGGTTAGTATATCCATTACCTTAATAACATATATACAGAGATGCAATGTAAAGAATAACTTAATGCTCTTCGTTAAAAAAGAATCGTTCCTCAGTAGTAATATTCCTCTTAGTTTTCATGAGACTGGAAATTTATGAAAAGAATAAAAAACGTTTTCTTCTTATGAATTTTGGTAGTATTTTTCCTCTCCATATACGTTTAGTTGTTCATTACCTTATCAGATGAAATAGATCTTTCCGCACGCGGATGGTAAGGCTGGTGCAAGGTATTTGAAATTGAAGAAATGAGTGAGATAAATAAATAAATAAATAAATAACGAAGAATAATACTTTTGTCGTTAACTCTGTCCGTGATTAAAATAAATGAATAATGAAACGCAAAGACATTGTGAATTCTCGGGCCAGCTGATATGTCCCTTCTTGTATGAACTTGGTCTTAAATATCATTGTGTGTCACAAATCAGCTCATCAATCTCGAAAACTTTTTTATTAGCCACTAATATCGAAAAAATGGGCACATTATTCTCCACACCCTAATAACGACAGAGGTTAAACTTGGCATTGAGTGCCATCGAGAGTGTCACTATTGATCTAAGTGATCCCTAAAAGCGTAGATTTGAAGCTAACATTGATCGTACCAAGTACTTATCCTCTCCTAATTTGTAGTCCGCATAACAAATATGTAATGTTGATTGTATCCATGGAATTTGCTCGATAGTGTCAATGGATGAGACAGTGATGTCTTATTTCAATTCTGAAACGAAGCACCAGTTTGGAAGCACAGAGAATCGTCAGCACAAAAATAAAATCCGATAAACGCCAGTGGTGAAAAAATAATGTAGCTATTTTCTGTTACAGCGATGGAGTAATCCTTACTCATTACATTCCAAAGCACATTACGATGACAGATGCAAAGTTTTGAAGAAGTTTTAAAGAAGAAGCTCGTTCCAGCATTACTTGAAAAACGTCCAAAAAAGCTGCACATGTAATCTTTCACCAAGAGAACGTACCAGCGCATGAGGTGAATGTTATGCTGCAATTTCTTCGTCACAACTTCGAATTGATTTATCGCGCTCCCTAATCACCTGACCTGGCTCCTGCAGATTTATGACTGTTTCCGACTACACAAGACACTTTTCGTGGTCACACATACACTAGTCGTATCGCTATTGCATGAGTTGCTTTCCAGTGGTAAAACCATACCCCTAAAGAAGCGTTCGCTCCAGCCATGGAAATATGACGTCGACTTTGCGAAAAATGTTTACTGCTGGAGGGAGACTACCTCGAGAAGTGACATAAGCTTTATAGCTTTCGTGTGATAAGTTAGTGAAAATATATGAGATGTTTTAACTTGGATGCACTTCGTAGTCAGTCTTCGCCATGATGTGTGCTAGTTGTGTTTCATAGACGCAGTGTGTTTCATTGTAGAGGTAGATTGGAGTGTCGTGTGGACATGAGACAAATGACGAACTTAGTGTGTTCCGTGGATGTGTACGAGTCAGTTCAACGCTGCTACTGTCCCACATTACGGTATGTGTGGAGAGTAAACATTGTTAAAGTGATTGTTGTGTGAAATACTGGCCTAACGCAATATTTACGCGTGCAGAACAGCGCGTGTTTATGAAATTCCAGTTCTCACGAGGGCGAAAGCTTGGACAATTCACAGAGGATAAGTAGAAATCTGTGGTGAAGCTGCTCTACCATATCGGACAGTGGCGAGATGGGTTGTAGCATTTCAGGCGGGACGACAGAGTCAACAGACAAAATGCACGCTGGAGGGCATATGCGGTTACGGACGAAATTCATTTTGCAAGAATACGGACTCAGCTTGATGGTGATCAGCACTGTACGTGAAGTGAATTGGCGCAGAAATTGAACATTTCTTCCGGATCAGTGTTCCACATGCTAACACAAGGTCTTGGCATGTGAAAACTGCAGCCAGATGGATACCCTATGCTCTGACCGAGATTCAAAAGTGGCATAGGTGGGAATGTGCGCACCTACACCTTCACCGTTACAATGAGGAAGGTGATGACGTCTTGCTCCGCATTATTGCAAGTGACGAAACGTGGGGAAGATTCTATGAGCCTGAATTGAAATGTCAGTCGAGTGAATGACGCCACCCAGAACCAACAAGACCGAAAAAGGTTAGACAAGAGCCAGAAAACGTGAAGGTGATGATGATAATGTCATACGACCACGAAGACATTATCCTGTCAGATCAAGTTCCACCGGGCATAGCCGTCAATGCTGCATAGTATTCTTCATATCTCAATCACCATTTGGGATCAGAATTGCGGCACAACGTGCACATCTCCTGGAGTCTGGACAAATTCTCCTACACGACAATGGCAAATACCATACACCCAATCCAGTACAGACTTTGTTACGACGATGGTGTTGGGAGGTATTGGATCATCCGCCATACTTCCCAGATATGGGACTCGGCTATTTTAATCTTTTTCCCAAAAATGAAAGAACCTCTCAGGGACAAACGTTACAGACACATTATCAGCATTGCTCTTGCCTTAGGGCGCACTGTCAACAACCCCTCACAAAGTGTGGCTTTTACAGGTATTCAACGGTTACCATACATCTGGTGAAGGGCTCAACAGGCTGGCGAAGACTACATTCAAGGACTGTTAGCTTATTGAGGTGAGTGATTCACTACATTCCATTTCACAACTATGTTGCCACTTTAAGTTAAGTGACCCTGGTATAAGTTCTTTTTTTAGAAAATAGATGATACAGCTTGCTACAATATTATTGCCACTTTTACAGCAAACCATTCATATACATTATTTTCGATAATTCGAAAGAGAGGATTTCCATTAACACAAAGTAACATTGGACTAATAACATGGAAGATCAAGATGAGTCGGACAGGAAAGTAGATGAGAGTAAATTTCAGACTTTTTCAAGCTTTTCTCTATTTTTTATTTTTGAAACAATTTTATTTATAGACATGCTTTACTGTGATGCAATCTTGGAGCAATTGATATATATATATATATATACGGTGCCACTAGCCCTTGATATCTTTTTACAATATTTAGTATTAGCATTTTTACTTAGAACCGGCCGTTCGGCCTCAATGCCAGGTCATTTTAGTTCAACTCATACTGTAAATTTTAAATCAATTGCAATTGTGAAACAATTTTGCGGAATCGTTTGACATGGCTTAAAAGCTAAGGCTATGGTGATAAACATTCAAAAGGTTATAATAAAATAAAACGAATAATAAAATATAAACCAGTAAAGTGATCAACAGAGAAGAAACAACAACGTTAATTATGAAGTGACAACTTGTGAAATAACAACTACAAACTAGTAAGTAGTTAGAGTCGATTAGGTAATGGTGCATTATTAATATGCTATTTTGGTAATTTACTTTACCTGGTTTCGGTATGCATGCATCCTGGAACGAACTATATATATAATCTTTGTCACACAAACGTTTACTTTCAGAAAGAGAATGATTGTTGTCTGTTACAACATATTTTGTGACAATAAACATAATCAAAAATGAGGTTAAGTATCTGGAAAGCATCATATTCAATGGGCTTTCGACTACTGTTTGTGGAAAGACTCCTGAACGAAACACCACTATTGAATTATAAATGAGTTAGGTAACTTGTTGATCAGTTATTTATTTTTTATTAAGCAATGAAATTTTAAATGAGCATAGAGGGAATCTAATGAAAAAATAAATAAAGGAGCTTTGAAAAATAATTCAATGTTCCACCACATTTCACACTGTTCAGAAAATATCAGTTTGTTTTGGTGTGTTATAATTGCGCCTTATTCAGTCTTTTGTTGTGGCAACTATTTATAAACAAACGTTGTTTTAGAGTATTTTATAGCCTTTAATTACGATATTATGAACTAAAAATTCTTGTAATTCACAAAGTCATACTCATTATTTTTGACAGTTCAATGTGATGAATTGTCACTTAGCAGTTTTATTCACAGTTTATTTAGTATGCTTAGTTTAAAAGAGAGAATGATACCAACTCACTTCACACTTTTTTCTTTGTTTCATAATTCGTTAAGATATCTAATATTGTGTTATCAACAATTTTCTTTTCAATTTTCTTGAGTTTATATTAATTCAATTAGGTTCAATTGTCAAGTCATGTTTTGTTATTATATTTCCATGACGCATCTGTACTATATAGCACCTTTGTATCTGAAATATGCATTGCTATTGAAAGCTGTTATATCTTGTAATAAGAAATTTGCATATTTGACAATGTGACAGAGTATATCAAAATGTGACATTCTCCACTGCGCAAACTTGAAAATATAATTCACTTTTCTCTTAAAAAGGAAGAAAAGAGCTGAACATAATAGAAAGAATAATAGAAATACTGCAGAAAATGATACAAGAAATAAGCTAACATTTTAATTAAAAACCCAAATAGCACAAACTCGTTGAAAAATTTTAGAGAATTACAAGTATAATTTCGCTTAAATTTAAAAAGAACATCTTGCACGAAATAAAATTTACACTTAATTGCTTTTGGTTTTGTATAGTTCTCATCTGAAAGGTCATGCTGATGAAATACCCCTATCGGTTCTTTCGTTACCAAACAACGAAAATCATACATTTATTAGTATTACAGCTAAGTGTTCTCAAAATAGCATAGGTTGTTGATTATAAACTCACAATTTAATGAAACAGACTGGGATGTACTGGCCAATAGCATAAATGAGAGAACGTAGATCTGAAATATAGCCGGAGCAAATTGCTTTTAGTCTTTAAATTGCACAACGAGATAAAAATCATCCAGTTTGTGTTATGTTATTTAGAGAAAAATGAAATTGACGAAACTAATGTGTAATATATTTTGTGGAAGTTACTGAAAGTGGTGACGAAAGAAACTGCTTCAGATAGGGGAAACAGATGATAATCTTTCGAAGCAAGGTCCGAGCTTTAGGACGGGTTGTCTAATAGCTTCCATCTAAATGATTTGATTTTATCTTGAGTTTGAGCAGCAGAAAAAGGGCGTGCATTGTCACGCGGTAACAAACACCAAATGACAGTAGGCCATGGTGCTTTTTCTGTATACCATATCGAAGATTTTGCAAGTTTGCGGTATCGAAAGTGCTAGGCTTAATACCTTCTATAAGGTGAAAGAAGAACACTTCTTTACATAAAAGAGTGGCAACTAAATTTCCCAGAACTATTACATTTTTAGGCGGAGAAATACCTACGTGATGCGAAGTACTAAGACTCTAAGATTCGGGCAAGATTCTAACAAAGTAAACCCGCCTCGTAATCTATACCTGCATCAAGGAAAAGATAAGAAGAAAATCTTCTGTTGGATAGGAAGTGGACTAGGGTAACAGTAGCACTCAGAGATACAGCAGAAAAGTTGTGTGACACACAAAAGGAAGCTGCCTCATTGGTATGAAAACGTGATCGTGGAATAAAGAAGTTGAAGTAGCTGTAAATGAGAAAAACACAACTCTGGCGATTAGCAAGGAATGAACGATTACTGGGAAGTGAAAAGAACACCAAGAATGCAGTTAGTTTAGCAATCATTCGGGATTATTATGAGTAATACAACGACCTAAAACTAGAACAGTGAGAAAGGATCTTTCTTTTGCCTCTCTCTTAACTTAGAAGGCTTGTGTATTACGAATGTGCCCAACAATAATTATGAAAATCATGAGGTTCTGACCCGTAAGAAGAAGATTAAAAGCGGTGGAGGGAGAAATTAAAAAGAAACCTCAATAAAAAAAAACTAGACAAATTAGCAAATATTTACTCATCAACCACGGACTAGTTCAGACTGTAACTATAGTAGAGACAGAAAATGCCATTGAAAATATGAAAAGTGGTGAAGTCCCAAGACCGGTTAAAATCCCTTTCGAAGCTAGAAAAGTTTAGTTAAAGAAGGAGTGCAGTAGTTTACTCGACTTTTAGCAGCATATTAGTAACAGGGAAGTTGCCAAACAATGAAAAACCAGCTACGTTGCATTGGTTTTCAAAAACATGAAGTTGGGCAAGAATGTCTCAACTACGGGTGAAAGAACTATATAGATCAAGCAATAAATATCTGGAAGAGGAGAGTAGATCCAAGATTCAAGGAAGAGACCGAAAGAATAGAAATCATATTTTGTTTCATTCCAGGGTAATTTAAAAGGGATGCAATATTTGCACTTAGGATGCTAATGGAGATGTAAAGAGATTATCAGAAGGTTTTCTCTGCTTCCATTTGTTTTCATAGACATAGGGAAAGAGCCTGATAGAGTACCGAGGTTTTTTATGGTGGGCTTGAAAAGAAACTTGCTCTGAACGCATACATCTGAATAATTACAGATTTGTATGATTGACGTTGAACAGCAGTGAGGAAAGCTGGTGAAGTAAGAGAAGAATTTACTGTTAAAGTGTGACTTCATAATTTATCTAGTCTCATCCATACATTTTTTCTCTTTATGGTTGGCGAGCTTATAAAGGATATCTATGAGCTGATACCATGGAGTACGCTATTTAAGGACGACATAGTGTTGCGAGCTAGACCAAGGCAGAATTGCTAAGGAAATTACGTACCTGTAGAGGAGCATATGAGAGCAAATTACATCTTTGAGTCAGTAAAACAAAACGAACTATTTGCTCTAACTTTTTTGTCAAAACAAGTAGCAGAAAACTAAAGACGTTTATTGGAGAAAGAAGAGAGATAACAACGAAGAAAGTCAAGAATTTGGGATCAATACTGCAAGGAAAAGAAGGAAAAGGAGAAGGTATAAGAACGGAATTAACAGAGGTTTGACAAAATGAAGAATATCTAGAGGAGTATAGTATGATCATAGCGTACCAGTACGCGTTAGAAGAAAATAATTCTAAACTGTATTGAATCCTACAATATTATATGGAACAGAATGTTGAACAACGAAGAGGATAGATGAACAGAAACTGCATATTGCGGAGCAGAAGATGCTGCGATGAATATGTGGATTCACGCGGAAGAACCTAATTAAGAATAAAATGAATCGATAAAGAGTAAAAGTGACAAAAACCCGCAAGAAAATAGGCTGATATGGATTGGCTATGTATGGAAAGGACATTCGGAATACATAGCTCAGAGAACGAATGCAATAGGATTGAATGGAGAACGAGATCATGGCTGACCAAATTAAAAATGGGGAGATTGTGAGAAGGGTGTTATGATGCAGTGTGGTTTCACAATATTTATGACAAGCTAGAAACATGTAAACGACAACTACGCAAAAAGACGAACCCTGCTAACTGGGAGAAATTTAGAAAGGAGAAGAAGAATACATTTTCATTTTTCTCTATGATCATGTTTAAACGAGTTGTCAATGATTTAAATAAATAAAGAAAACCATTTCAAACCGAATACCACATCTAGAAATAGCACAGTCTGTGAAAGACAGTTTCTTAAAAATTAGCGCCTCCTTTTAGCACCAAGGCTATTTGAGACATGATTAAGATGAAGGCAGTAGTGCTTTAATTGTAGTGCTTTATAACTGACACCCAGATTTACGGAAGTATAATTCAGCGATTTGAATGAAACTTTCCATAGAAAATATAGTACATCGAAAAATAACCGATATATTTTTTTTATTTCGGGAATGGTGTGGGTTTAAGGAAATAAACCACCCATTGAACGTTAGGAATAGTCTCCTGGCATAGACAGAAAACAATCATTTAAAATTTACTGACATGAAAATATATTGACAGGGTTGTTTTAGGACAGCTGATTCAGAATGTAACGTCAAAATTACAAAATTCAAAATGGCGGGTTCAATATGGTGATTGCAACTAAAAAAGAAATATTCTGGTTAGAAATACTTTGCAGTCAACCAGGGACAATTATAGTTGGCAGGAGTTACTGCGAGAACGTTTCAGGCTAATTTGAAATTCTTTCTGTACTTAGTTTAACGGAATGCTTGATTAAAATGAGTCTCTGCACAATCCGGGACGCTTACTTAACCCGAGAAAGGTAAACTACGTAAATTTTACGTGTATCAGTTGGAAACACTGATGTGACGTAGCAGGAACTAAGTGTAGAAATACAAACTTCAAGATGTGCTATCCCTGGTTAGTTGGCTTGATGTTCCGATGTTAATTACTTCTGTAGGTGTTATGTTCTCTGTACCAAACGATTGAGTGTAGAACCTTATACGTAAATTCGGCGTATGTTTACCTTTGAACGTAAAATCTTACACGTAAGTTTAGCGTGTGTTTGCCTCTAGCGTTAGTTTTCTTGCACACATTTTTTACGTGTTTACCATCAATGGGCAATTATCATTCGTAAAGAATTAATTATTACTACAAAAATGAACGAGTTTGGTTCAATAAATAGGGAGGAAGCTATTTTAGGAATTAGAGGAGATCTCAGATTCTCAAATGGAAGAAGATAACGTTGAATTTGATGTGAGATCAGAAGAAGAAACAGATGACTCCGACAAAGATACAGATTACTATCCCAGTGAAAGTGATATTGAACAACATTTTTTGTCAGCAATTTGAACTGTTGATTGTGAAACTACAAATCCAGTCAAAGAAGCGGAAAGTTTGCAAATGTAGTTAAAAAAAAAAATAGCAGACTCGCCATGCATTCAAGAGAAGAATCTGGATAACATTAGACAGAGGGCAGTATATTTTAGAGATGAGAAAGCAAAGTGGTGAGGAAAGGCAAGCGAAAGTTAATGGTGTTACTGAATTGCTAGGAAAGAATGGTTTTCCTTGGAAGACAAATCCAATGAGATTCAAGTGGGAAGATCCAAAGAAGGAACATTGCCGTAACTATAATAAGCCAGTATATGGTGAACATCAGATCAAAATGGACCATAACTGTGTGTGATTTACGAATCAATATCACATGTAATGTGAAAGGACTATTCAATATAAATTCAATATTTCCTAGTAACAAAAAAAAAAAAAAAAAATCAGTGATAGGCCTGTATCTAGACTTTCTCAAACGTTTGTTCTTAAGTGTTAATAATATTTATTTAGCTCTTCTTCTATGTACTTCTAAAAGATTTAAGATAATAGCAGCACCGTAACTTAGATTTTTTTTCTGGGGGGAGCATTCATACGCGTATTTGGGCCCGCTAGAAAAAGTTGTTTTCTAATTCTTGGGCCCCTTCTCTTTCCTTTTTCTCTTACTCTTTATAGGCCCCCAAAAGCCTGTGGGCGCTCCCACACGGCAAGGTCGGTTATTTACGCTCCTGGGCCTGTTCCATACTTGACAAATTAATTAAGGGGACAATAGTGACAAATCTCAAAGCCATACGAATAAATATTATTTCTAGGGCCCCTAATAGTAGATAATTTTTTACTGAAATGGGCCCACGACTCATCTTTGTTTTATTTACCTTTTGTATAGTGTTTTGTTTATGTAATGTAGGGAACCTCTTTGATGCTTCATTTATAATTTCATGTTCCTGTTGTATATGGAGTAGGAAAATTTTTGCTAAAATGGGACCCCTCGAACAGCGGGGAGCTTCCCTAGGTTGCAGTTGCCCCTCCTGCCCCCACAAATTACGGCCCTGGATAATAGTTGTGCTGTAATACTATCTCAACAATAACACTTAAATTTTGGAACCTTGAACAAAGCAACAATAATAGTTTCTATCTGAATCGTATATTTATAGATCATTATTTAGTGTGTACGTAAATATTACGTATGTTTACCTTTAATGGGTTTATAGTGAAGTTTGCCTTTCTAGAGTTAACACCTATAAGTACACGCCACTGAATTTGACCGATGGGAATTTCTATATTCTGATATTGGCAACACCGATTGATTTTGGCGCTTGTCGTTCTTAATACCTTCCTCTCTCCCCCCTCCTAAAATCCCGCAGAATATCACAAAACAATGCTGCTCCCCAGGCTGAATGCATGCCTGATAATCTATTTGAGAGAAGGAAAACACGTGAGAAGTGCCCACTAGAAAGTGATAGAAAATGCATCAAGGAAGCACAAATGCATCAAGTGCAAGGTCGTAATATGTGAATAATGTCAAAGAGGAGTATGTGAAGACACTCTGAAGAATGTGTGTGAGTATGAGCAAAGAAACTGAGAGAGTTTGTGAACTTTTACATACACCAATATATAATATGTCAATTTTTGATAATTTTCAATAACAACAAGTTTCTGATTTTGTAAAAAGTTTCAAAATTGTAATATATTTATTATCAGTCATGTCCAATAATTTTTGTTTGTTAATTTAAATGTTTTTTTAATCTTTTTATTGCTTTACGATGTTTTTAAATAGTAAAATAGGTAAACAAAACATTACAAATGCATACAAAATGACCGCATGTGTACCTTTATGTTGTACTTCAGTTGAGTTTAACGTCCCGTTCAGCAGCGAGGCTATATGAGACGTGGACTTACTGATTAACGTGGAATCCGAACCACATGAGCTCCTGCCGGGAATAGAACCCGGATCTCCCACGCCAAAGGCGCGAACGCTAACCACTTAACCACGGAGGAACTCATCTTTATGTTATAATGAACATGTGTTTCTACAGGTGTTGAAGTGCGTCCCTTCGGTTTTCACTGTTTGGGGTGCTTATTGAAAGCGAGCCTTTTGAGTTGGTGATTTCAAGAGGATTTTCTCTCAGCATCTAATGCAAAATCCTTTTTGTTGTTATATTCATGGAATGATCACAATTAATCAACTTTTGAACCTATCTTAAGAACAAAAGAGTACCTCAAAATAGAAACCATTCCCGCAGAAACAACTGATAAGATTCAGTCTCTTGATGTGGTCTTCTTGAGACCCTGAAGAAAAAATTCTTGAGAGGTTTCCCTGATTTTGTTTTTCTCTACAACCATAACATTATTTAAACCTCTGTATAATATAACTAAGGTCCAGTCACTGTTTTGTAATCAGTTTTCTTCTCCCAGATTTTCAAACCCTATTAGGTATGCGTGGTACAAAAACGATTATATGGAAGTGAAACAACCTGCGTTTGAAAATCTCGTAACATTATGTTTCAAAGATTTTGCAACACTTAGCGAGTTGCATATTTATTGCCGTAATAAGGTGTGCGGTGTGTATACAATGTTTATGCATCAAACAATTTTATACGGAATATCATTACTGTAAAACGCTTTCTCAATAAATTCATAATAAAGTTTTGACAGTGAGAGGCGAGGAGACTGACAATGAATAAGAATTTCAACTAGTGAGAGGCGAGGGGCTCACTATAAATAAGCATTTCGAATAGTGAGTGACGAGGGGACTCACTTTAAACAAGTACCACGAAGAGTCAGCGGTGCAGAGACTCATTTCAATCAAGTCCTGTTAAAATAGTACAGAAGCGGTTTCAAATCGATCTGCAACCTTCAAGCAGTAACCCCTGCCAACTACAATTGTTCTTGGATAACTGGAAAGCATTTCAAACCAGAAGATTTTTCTTAATTGTAGTCACCATATTGGATCTTTCGAATTTTGATTTTTTAAACTTTGGCGTCAGACTCTGAATCAGCTGTTCTGAAACTCCTCTGGCAGTATGTTTTGTTTTACATAACATAACTCTTTTATATCTATTCTACTCTTAAGCTCGCACCATTGCCGAAATAAAAAAAAACATGTCGATTATTTTTAGATCTTCTACAAATATGCGAAGTTTCGTTCAAATCGGCGGGATACATTTCCGTAAGTCTCCCTGTGAGAATCGAATCCACAAGTGCGTAAACTAAAAGTTATTACCCATTATCATTAGACCAACAATTTGGAATAATTGGTGAAGTAGTTTCATTAGTTTATAAATAGGTTTTCCGTTATTTATCCATGGTGAGATATACATTTATGCATATGAAAATTACAGGTGACCTCAGAACTTCGATACTTGAATTAACCTACCCATTTATGTAATTATCTGTACGATACTGTTTCTAACGATAAGAATTTCCCAACTATTTTCATTTTCATTTATTATATTGTTTCTTTGTAGTTCTTGAGCGAAATGGATATGGTAATGACTCATTGATAATTTTGCTGCAAAATTTATTGAAACTGAAAAAGAATATAACAAAATTAATTGTGTGAATTAGAGAAGCCATCATGCATATAGTTAAATTGATATGTACTTTCCAAAGAGAAGTAGTAATATTTCGAATAAATGGAAATTCGTTCAAGATAATTGAATTATGTTTTATTATTTCATGCAAGTAATTCACTATTGAATTTCATATTATGATAACAAAACAGATCAGTACCGTCGCCAATGACCAGCTTATCTTAGACAATGCTAACCTAATCTATTTTAAGAGCCCCTTATCTTTTTGAGTCATTGTTCATTCCAGTCTGCAATGCAGTTTTGGATACCAGAGAAACAAAGTTCGTGCGCTAAAAGTCAAAGATTCCTTCAGTTTAAGTTTAAGAGCTAATAATGAAAAACTCGGGCGAGGCTAACTTTAAATCTTTAAATTTTCATACAATTTTACACTAATTGTCGGACAGAAATTAGACAAAACCAGCTGTTAGTGCTCCATTGACTAAGTACTATCATTAGTGTTGCCACAATTTAAGTGTTATTAATGAATAACTCGGACGAGGCTAAATTTAAATTTATCTAATTTTACAGTAATTGTCCATCAGAAAGTAGGATAATCGCTAAAGGTTCGCGCTTTGTTAGTGCTCGAAATATACTAAGCATTGACGACAGTGCTATTTAGTTTAGGAATTATTAGTGATTAACTCGGACGGAACACAATTAAAATTTATCGAATTTTACACTAATTGTGTAAAAGCTGAAAAACCTGAAATTAGCCCCGCTCGAGTTATTTATCAATAACTCCTAAACTGTGAAGGCGCTGACGTTAATGAATTAGTGATTTATGGAGCACTAACAGTGCACTAATCTTTGCTGGTTATCCCAACTTTGTGGGACAATTAGTGTAAATTTGATAAATTTAAATTCTATCCTGTCCGGATTATTCCCGAAAGCACTAACGTTGCTTGGTGTGTTATAGAGCTCTGGCAATGCAATAAGCGCTTATGTTTGTCCCAGGTTTGTGAGACAATTAGTGTAAAATTGTCTAAGTACAAAAATCTAAAGTTAGATCGGGTTGAGTTATTCATTAATAACCCCTAAAATATGATAGCACTAACGTTAGTACTTATTATTTTTTGGAGCATTAAGTATGCAGTAACCTTTAGCGTCTCTCTTACCTTTGTGAGAAAATTAGTGTAAATTCGATAATTTTAAATTCAGTCTCGTCGAGTTGTTCATTAATAACTCTCAAACTACGATTTCACTAACATTGAGCTTTTTGGATACTAACGATGTACTAAACTTTAACGTTTATTCCACCTTTGTGAGACAATTATTGTAAAATTTTATAAATTTAAATTTAACCACGAGTGAATTATTCCCTTATAACACCAAAACTATGATAGTACTCTCCTTAGGGTTTAGTGTTTTATAGAGTTCTATAATGTACTAACCACTGCTATTAGTCACACTTCTGTGGCACAGTTACTATAAAATTGTGTAAATGTTGAAAAATATAAAGTTAGCCCCGCCTGAGTTATTCATTAATAACTACTAAAGTATATTGCTAACGTTAGTCTTTAGTCCACTAATGTGCAATAACTTGTAAAAATATTTAGTAGAACTTCAGAAGCGTGCGGGGATAAATGTAGTCACATAGCACAAAGTAGAAGTTTTCCCCGCAAAACGCCCAAGAACACGCGCAAAAATCGCGAATGTTGGTGTTCCGTTTTGCACCATCATATACTATCATCATAATCTGCTGGATTATCAACTCAAAACAATTAATGAATAACTGTAAATTAAAGACGAGCTGCTACCTGTTTTTTTTCATGAGTCAAACTAAAAGACAATTTTTTACATTGATTCTATACATAAAACTGTGGGTGTAAAACAATAAGTTATTCTTTTGTAAAAAGTGGCCGAGTAAAATATTTCTTTCCTGTAAGTATGTTAGGAGGTAAAACGTTAGTGATGTTGTCAATTTTATTTCATTCTATTTTTGTTTGTTTTCCTACTTTATTATATTTCAAGTGACAAATATTATCCTGATTTTGTAAAATGACATACTGAGTCATATGTCTCTAGTACAATTTATCACAACTACCCAAACTTAGGAACTTCATCGTAAAAAAATGAAACTGGTAAATAAATGAAGTTAATGTTACGAAATAGATATGAGCTGAAATAGAAAATAAGTTTTTGTTAGTGAATTCGAGATTTTTATTGTACTTTCAAATCATACGACAATGCACACATTAGCGATTTGCCAGCTAAAAATCGTATAACATTAATTTGAAATAAAATAAGATAACATTGAAAAATAGGATAACATTAATTATTGAAAATGTATGGAATTCATTCCGTGGTTGTGTCATTAGAATAGTGAGGTCAAGAATACAAAGTCTTCTTGCTGTAATAACAGCATTCACAAAATTATTAATATTTAACGTGCACTTCTTAAATAAAATATTTTGTAACCTCCTGAACTTAACTTTATATCCAATGTTATAGAACTTATAGCGCAGTAGAAGGAACAGGTATTTCTCGTGTTGCACAAAAATCAACTTCCTGGTTTAGTGAAGTTTCTATAACGTTCGATCTAGGTTTAAATAGGTTGATTTCTATTTACAGTAATTTTGCTAACAGTCAAATACTGTAGAAAGTTGAAACTCCGGTCTAATTGAGACCGCAGATGGTTCGGATTTTTAAATTGCTCTGATTTCAGAAAATGACCAAGGAAATGCCATTTACGCTTAAATATACTGTACGGTACGCTCTAACGTAACAAAAGAACGAAGGAACTAACGCAACAATAAATGAACGAAGAACAGCGCAACGCACTCATAATTCATCACTGACACTGATCGACTGAAGGATACACCAAGGTCATTGCCTCGGTCTGGCGACGGATAACCCTATTGTTTGTTTACCGCTAGAGCTAAGACAAAATGTCAAAAGCTTCCAGGGACCGCATTCAGATTATTGACGTCCTACCGTATTTAAGAATACATCGTGCAATAGGAAGTTAGTATATTTATATTCTCTTTCCAACATTATACGAATATTGTTCATATCATGGTAATTTAATTTAATGTGACTAGGATTTTAAAAGACTCGTATATAATATTATATTTTATGGAATAACATATCTCTCCTCTTATACTTTCAATCATTTTTATAACATATTTTAAAATTATGTTTTAAAATAATATTCACTATCTTTTCCCATTCAATTCTAAAACAGAATGTCCTGACAATGAGAAATACAGTTTAAATAGATACTGGGATGATTTCTGTACAAGATCTACACCTGAGTGTGGTAATAATTTAGCTCCGGGATGTGTTTGCAAAAGCGGTCTAGTAAGGAATCCTGAAAAGCAATGTGTTCCATTGAAAGAATGGGTTAATTCCGTAGGTAAGTGAAATACATTATTCTAAGATTTCATGCAAAGCAAGAAAAATTAAGTTTACATAATGATGTACTGATAAGGTTATGTCGAAAAAGGGGTACTGACTCAATGGTAAAGTACTTATCTATGGCGTATGAAGTCCTTGGTTCTTTCCCGGTTATGGAAGCTTGTGGTGAACAACAACGTTTTTGTCTCTTTTCTCTGAGTGCTCCAGTTTCCTCCCACTTTCCAATTTCATCAATTCTTCCAGCATCATCACTTTCTTTTTCCGTCATCATCTCTAGTCTAAAAAGCATAATCGGGGGACACTACATTCAAATTTCACTTAATTTTCTGTTATATTAAAAAGTAAAACAATAATAATAATAATAATACGCATGTTTGCAGGTCTTTATTACACTGGGCATTCTTGCCAATCCATGATATATTATGCATGGGAGCACTCAACATCTGTCTCATCTCCTATATAAATATAAACTTAAACATCTAATATGTTATATAATGAATACTTTGCTTCTTATAGATAAATATCAATATGCCAGTAGATTACTATATCGAATATTAATTATTTTTAGTTTTCACTTTTTTAAAAAAACTTGGAATTTAGGAAATAAATTTGGTCCAAAATACATTGTTTACATACCAATTTTGAATATTTTAAACAAGATGCAATACGTATGAATCTTATTCTCACTATTTTACTATTTATTTATCATTCTATTAACTATTAATTTTACTACTTTTCTTCTTGGTATTTCTCTATTTTTTCCAAATTTACACATACTTTTTACGACTTATTATTTTCACTAGTAAGCTTACTTTCTACATTTCTATACTTATTATCTACTCTTATTTTCTATTATTATCTATTATCTAGCTCCATTACTATTTGCAATAGACTTTGATTTTTATTCTCACTGTTCAGCTAGTTATCTCATTGATGTTTTGATGTTACTAATCCTAGTTATTACTCTATTTGCTGTATGTTATCTAGGCCTTATCTATGATATTCTAGGCTATTACTATTACTATTCATAATGCTTTTCTTGCATATCAGAAACACAGGGTGTTCTTGTTTTACTTCGTGTGTGTTTCTTTTCGTTTCTTTTCACCTATCCGTTACACCAATGGCTACTTTGACTTTAGGATGTCTAGGATTTTCCTAGTATCTAGGCGTATTGACTCATGGTTACCACTTTTGTTCGGCAAGTATATGCACTCACTTGCCAATTGTTTACTATTCTAATACAGTGTTTATTTTCAGGTTACCGTTTTAACATTCATTTTTTTTAAATAATTTTCTTGTCCATACCTATAAATGTACAATTTTTTAAAACCCATGGTACACACAACATTATTTTATGTCATCCGTTTTAGTATATTATTGACTGTTGATTATGATTATGATTATTATTATTATTGTTATTATTAGTATTATAATCCCGCCATTATTAGTGCTATTATAATCCCGCCTACAACATATATAATGTAATCTATTTTTAAACTTAATTCTGGCATTGTTGTCTCTACTTAAATTTTAATAATTTTAAAGTTAATCCATTTAATTCTTGCGTATGCAAAGAAAAATTTATTTGTTTTTCCCTCCAATTTCCAATCCATTTAATATGCTTATTACGGACATGTACTATTTGCTTAGTCGGAATTATAAATTCACCTATAATTATTTTATCGAATTTGTCGTAATTTATAAAATATGATCTATTCTTCGTTTGTTCCAATTTTATGGAAGTAATTTCCTGATGCACACCTACCTTTGTCATATACGCATCCTGATAAACAGATGAGTACATAACACCTGCATGTGTATAACGAAATGTTACTTTCCCCTAAAAAAATTTCTAAATTTTGTTGATATCCTTCTAAGGAATTATTTAATACAATATTATTCAAACATTTTGCGTCATTGTCTAATGTAATGCTTTCGCAAAAATACAAGAAGCTTTTAAATTCGTTTTTCGTTTTATCCCATGAGTGATATTTACCTTCTGCCAAATATACTGCTTCTGGTAATTCATAGAATATTTTGGTATTATTAATTAAATAACCCATTGAAATTACATTGTACATAATATAAATACTACGATCGTATATGATCGGAGTTTTTAACAACAAGTCGACGTTATTTTCTTCATAATGGTACTTCATTAAATATATGTTAGACATCTGGTAGAACATTCCAATATCTGACCTATAAATAATGTGTTTTAATACATCATGAAGATTTACCAATCTTTTTACGTCTTCGTTTGATAGTATGTAATATGACAACTGATTATTTAAAATGCTATTTATGATTTTATTCACCCGTTCTTGAACCAAATGCGCGAATAAATTCGCAAGTATCTTGCGTTGAGATTGATGTAAATAACAATATAATTCCTGTAATTTACTCTTAAATCCTTGCAAAACATTCTGTACCTTCACTACGATGCCATGCACCAACGAAATTTCATTATTAAATGATGTTTTTAAGTTTCTAATTTCATTAGCTAACAAGTTTTCATGGTTAGCAAGTTTTTCTACCGAATGTGACAACTGTTGATTCTGCACCAAATTATATGTGGATAAACCAATAGATGACAAACCTAGTAACCGAGAGAATATAAATCTTTTACTTCCATAATTATTAATACACCTTGTCTTGCCGTTTTCGTAAACAAAATGACAAGGCAATAAATTTACAATATTTCTCCTAAATTCTCGTTCTTTCGTTGCATATTCGTTCAAAATGACGTATGCATCGGCATATTTATCATGCACCGGCACTGCTTCTTGAAAGCTCAAATGCAATTTTATCGATGTGTACACCATGTTTGATGAATACACGGCATAAACGTCCTGCACTAATGCTAACCCAATCTCTGGTAAAGTAACCTGCTGATGATCGTCTTCTGCTACGCACACCGTCATCACTATCATTCCCAAAATTATATTCGTCAACATGGTGTTTACTGTAAATAATTAAAACCTAAAATTACTTATTCGCTTCTACATACTTAATTACTTTATTTATTTTAATAGATTTTAAATCTTTTATTTAGCTATTATTTATACTATTTATTTTTTTATTTATTTATTTGTTTAATCATATTTTTATTTAATTTATTTATGTTGTATATGTACCTTAGATAAGTTACTATTCCCATTTTCTCTAATTTCTGTGAACAAAACATGTTAAGCAGTTCAGGGTTTTCTCATGGAAACCGACGATTCCTTCGGCTTCGAACAGACTTTGGTATTTAAATGGCGCTCCAGCTCGCCGCCACTGATAAACGTATTTTGTCTACAGATGACCTATTGAAATTATTCAAACTTATGAACAATTAAATTTGTTTACTTGTTCCGTTTCAACCGTAACGATCGTGAACAGTCGTGGTACTTGAGCCTGTGAAACCATGAGGTTCATGCTAAATTTCCTCTTTTTTCTAGTTATCACTATCTGAATTTGAATCATCCTCGTCATAGTCACTTTCTCCATCCTTTGGTCCAATGAAAGGTTTTAATCGACGAATGTCCATCGTATCAACTTTCTCTTGACCCTTCTTGGTTTCATATTTCACCTTATACGAATTGTTATTCATCCGTTCTAATATAATGCCTCGGATGTTAAACCTTCCCCCAAAACATGCTGGGATTCCGGCTCTTGGCATTTCTTTTATCCAAACTTTCTGTCCGATGTTAGGGAATGTCCAAACTTAGGTTGGGAAAATTTCTTCTCTATTTGTTTTTTCTGCGACGTAATTGTTCTTGTAGATTTTGGTACGCTACTTTTCTCGCTTCCTTCACTGTTTGGATTCGCGCCTCATTCTCAACATACTCACAGGGAATGTCCAGATCTTGTTCTATGAACGTTCTGGGTTCAAGCCCTGTCAGTAGATGGTATGGCGAATGCTTCGTACCGTCGTGAATTTCCGTGTTCATTGTAAACACAATACATGGAATAATCTCGTCCCAATTTGTGAATTTTCTATCTATGTAGTGCTTCATTACCTGCTGAATTGACCCGATTGCTCGTTCAGCGGTACCTGTATTGTAGTGAGGATCGGTATATGCAAAATTTAACTTCATACCGAAACGTTCTGCTAATTCTTCCATTACTTTGCTACGGTGAGTACTATGTCGATCCTTGGATAAAATTTCGGGAATTCCATATTTTGTTATCAAATCCTCGAAGATTACTTCAGCTATTATTTCGGATGTGATAACTGGAACTGCTTTAGCGATAACTTATATCGTAGCACTGTCAATGTAAACTATAACATACTTTTTTCTGTGGTTCCTTGACCGTTTAAATGGTCCAAGTTCGTCCATCGTTACATACTAGAATGGCATGTAACTGGGATATGTCTGTGGGTGCAATGACGTTTGACAGGCCTTCCGTTTCTGAATTTGGCAGCTGACACATTGACTAAGTTTTTGTTGGAAGAACTTCTTCATGTTGGGAAAATAGATCGATTTTAGTGCTCTGTTATAACATTCGGTGTGGGAGTAGTGACCTCCACCGTAGATAGAGCAATGTAAGTTTCTAAAAAAATTGCTCCCTTAATGCGAATGGAATACACAAGAGGAACTTCATTCCACTTGCCATCTTCTGCGTTGTATAGAGTTTTCCTTCCTTTATTACGTACCAACGTGCCTGATTTTCTGCCTTCGTTTCTGCTGTTTCTGGGTGTTCAATAGCACCCATGTTCGGTCCAAAAAACGCATCCTTCCTTTGGAGTTCCGCCACATCCACGTCATCACTAAACGTTACATTTACTTTTAGATCTTCTTTATTAATGGGCAAAGCATCTAAATCCACGTCTTCTGATGTAGGTTGAATATCGGTATTTCGTGAATACACATCACTGGGTTTTTTTTCGCCAGGGCAGTGAACTGGTTTGTATTGGTATTGAGCCATTTCAAGGCTGCATATCAACAACTTGGGTGATAGTTTCGGTGTAGTCTGGAGATATTTTATACACCGGCAGCCCGTGAATAATTCAAATTCTTTATTATATAGGTAATAGTTAAAAGCTTTAAATGCACTCACCACAGCTAAGATTTTGAGTTCTAGTATATGTCTTTTCGATTCCTGATGTCTCAATACTCTACTGTAGTACGCAATTGGAGTCCATTCATTATTTTCTTGCTTTTGCATTAACACTGCACCTATGGACTTAGTCGATGTATCCGTATATACTCGTGTTTTCAAATTCTCACGAAAAGGTGCTAACAGTGATGCATTTAACAATGCATCTTTCAATTTTTCGAAACCCTTTTGATGTTCCTCTGTCCAAACGAACTTGTGATTTTTTCTAAGCAATGGCTGAAAACTGCTGCGGTTTCTGCATACTCTTTGCAGAATTTTTGAACATAGTTCGTTAAACATCGAAATGATTTTAGTTCTTTAGGCTGATTTCATATCCTGTTTCACTTACAATATGCCCAAGTGCCAAAACTTTCTCTTCCATGAATTGATATTTTTCAGAAGATCATTTTAAACCATATTTACGCAATCTTTGGAAGATTGACCGCAATACTGACGCCATTTTCTCTTGTTCGTTACGAATACAAAAACGTCATCCATGTAATATGACACCGCCTCCGTACTAACGTTAGCAAGTGACATAGACATGATCTTTGTGTGCACTGCGGGCGATTTGATGTATCCCATGGGAAGCACTTTGTACGCGTATGCGCCGACGCGTGGGATGCCTAGACTCTTTTGTTATAGCCACCTGGTGATACGCACTTTTGATGTCCAAGACGCTGAAAAATTTGTGACCCCAATACACGTTAAAACTTGATGTATAGACGGTAATGCCACGGAATTTAACTTTACGTGGGAATTGATATGACGACAGTCGAGGCAAGCTCTGAAGGCACCCGAGGGTTTTTTGACGAATAGCATCGGAGTATTATATGAACTGTTACTTTCCTCGATAATATTTTGCTCTAACAAAATATTCATATGTTCTTTGATCTTTTCTCTCAGTGCAATAGGTATCGGATATTGCTGTTTCCGGAACGGAACTTCTGTATCCAATTCAATCTTATGTTCTACTCCTTTCACACGATCTAACTCATTCTCCTTCCATGAGAATACGTCAGCGTAATCAAAACATAATTTTTCTAATTTATTTCTAATTTCTGGATTTGTCTTTACTCCAAATTTTAATCTAGATTTATCATAATTCCTTCTAGCCTCTAACAGCTTCTCTATCTCATCCTCTGTCAAACCTTCTTGCCTTAACTCTCTCTCAGTCATGCATTGCTCATCAACACCAATTTTCATGTTTCTAGCTAACATAATAACTTTATTGGAGGGGTTTATAATTTCAAATTCCTGATTTTCTTTAGATAATATGGGTCTAGGTATCAATACGTTATACTGAGACTCTAATCGCCTATCTGGTTCCAATAAGTATTCGTTTCTATTCCAAGAATTCACTAAATTTACTTCAACCGTCGTCCTAGTTCTCGGTAATAATCTAACTTTATGGCTTAGTGCCCATTTCGGTCTTAAACTAGTTCTAATATTAATTGCTGCATTTTCGGAAACTGATCCTAGTTCCTGATTGTTCTCGTTTTTCATTTTGGGTCATCCAAATCTTTGCACCAATATTCTACTATTACCATAATCGATCTGGCAACTCTGAGTTTTTAGAAAATCATTTCCTATCAACATTTAATAAGGAAAGTCTTTAATAACTCTAAATTCTTGATGGAAAGTTTGATTTGAAATTTTGAACTTTACAATAGCCAATTTATTAATTATAAGAACGTTTTGGGTTATTCCGCGTATCTTACTCTGCTTTGGTATCACTTTCGCATTTAGTGGTAATAATTTTTCATTAATAATGGATATTTGCGATCCACTATCTAACAAAGCTTTAATTTTCTGTTTTCAATTTCTAATGTATACCATGTTATTTTCTTGTACTACAGAGGCTATCACTACACGTATTCTGCAATTTCTGTTCCCTGTAAATGTGCGTCTTTCATTTACAGTCCTATCTAGTTTAAATTATGGGCACCCACCGACTGATAGTACGTTGTACCATTCACCTGTGCTGGTATTACTTGCACAAATCTTTGCGGGTTCTGTTCTTGTTGGTTCTGACTATGATGACAGCACGCCTGCTGACAAAGATTATCTCTATGCCAGTTTCCTTGCTGACCTCAACCTCTGTTACCTCGCCAATATCCATTACGATTTCCTCGCCTATTAGAAAATCCGTTATTGTTTCTATTGCATCGAAAATTCTTTTGACCGCTTCCGTTGCCATTCTTGTTCCAGAACCTATTATTATTATTTCGGTAATTATTCCTACCATTACCTCTATATTGCTTGTTATTCCTAAAATTTTGATTTTTTGTAGGCTTACTGTATCTATTCTCAGGGTGTTCTTTATCTTGGGTTTTTGTTGATAACGCAATTTGGAGTTGATCGATTTTCTTCGCTAATTGAGCAAGTTGCGTCAAACTCTGCGGTTCTTGCTTTATTTTGTTTTCGTCTTTACTCTTTCGAACAACTACACGGTCTAATTCAGAATCGCTCTCATTGTCTTCGACTTGCTCACGTATTTTCTTTACCAAATCTTTATCGTGACTTTACCCGTTTCACGTTTCACCCGTTTCTCGATTTTACACTTATTACGTTCTATTTTCTGTAAATCGTCAACAAATTGATCTAAGTTTGAGTAGGCTACAGTTCCTACCTGTTCCATATAGTAAGGGTAAAAACCACTCACTATTTTCTTTTTATCCGACATAGTCGAATCTAGCCTTTCACATAAAACAAGCATATCATAAACATAGTCTATGATTGCTTCGTCTTCTTGCTGCAACCGTTCGCGTATCCTATCTTCTATGTCAAGAGTTACATTAGATCTTGCAAATTCTTCTACTATCTCGGCCTGTAAATCTTTGTATGAAATTTCCGGTAAATTTTTACGTTTCAGAAACAGTTTTATCCAGTATCTCCTGACTGCTTTGAATATACTCGGAAGTAATTCTTTTCTTGTTTTCGGCGACGCCTGCCGTGTCTGACATGCGTCGTCGAATTCATCGAAAAAACCAACAATGTCCCCGTCATTCTTTAAATCGAATTTCGGAAGCTTATTGACATCCGCGTAGAAAGTAACATTCGACGAGATGTTTACGTTCTCGGTATTCTTATCTTTATTACCGTTTATCAAATTTTTGTCTATATCTAACAGTGATGGATAGTCTTCCGAAAAAGATGTCACCAGTGGGCTACTTGGAAAATTGAATACTGGGTCCTTACCAATTACAATTTTTGGACTCGCGGACTCGACGGCTGTTTCCTGACTACTTATATGTCTACGTCTTTCAGGTGTCCTAACCCTAAATAAATCGTTAACTTCTATTCGAATTCCTTTGCTTGCTTTCTGTGCCCTCGTTATCACTGTATTTTCAGTCATCTAACAATATACTTTATTACTTAAAATAACTTAAACTTAACTTAATAACTTAGTCAGGGAGGGTGGTAAGGGTTAACCTATTTGCTTAAACAGTACATGAGTCTTCGTAAGCCTGTCGGGATTCAAACCAAAAAATTTGCATCATACCAATGGTCAACGTAGGATTGAACTTGACATATTTTTACCATACTATTAATAACTTAAACTTATTCTAACCGCGCTGAGACTTGAACAAAAACATCTGCACCATAACGATGTTGCCTGGGGCCGTTACAAGGCATAAGCCTCACAGCTATCTCCACTATAACAACCTCCTTGACGTCGTGCCTATAAAGCGTGGGGATAACTGAAGAGTGACGTCCAGAAGTCGCTACCACTCATTATCCGGAATGAGTAGGTTAATGCTTTACGTGAGAGGAAATTATAATAGACTTTATGATTTGTTTCATTCATGTATTTGACTGAATAAGAACATAATGTCTGAGTGTGTTTCCTGTGTGAGTGTAGCATAACAATCAGATCACAACTCGTAAACGACTGGAAATTGAATCACGATCAACACAAACATAGCTGAGGTACACATACCTTCTTTATGCGATGACAGTCTGGACTGGTGATTCCGCTGCAGTGGATCTC
This sequence comes from Thermobia domestica, assembly GCF_964235325.1. Classification (NCBI taxonomy): domain Eukaryota; kingdom Metazoa; phylum Arthropoda; class Insecta; order Zygentoma; family Lepismatidae; genus Thermobia; species Thermobia domestica. The sequence goes on along the minus strand of NC_137462.1, from coordinate 95,350,602 downwards.
CGAGACACAGTTGTTCTCCAATGGAATACCAACTAGAGACCAACCATTCGTCGTTGATTGTGTTTGCACTTGAATGCGTATAAACTACTTCTGATACTTCAGTTCGAGGTCTGATCTGATCTGATCTCATCTGATCTCCCCGTTTGTTCTCAATCCTCTCCAACAAGAGCTTTTTGTTCACCAATTCCAGACGCTGGAATTCGCTATGTCGTTCAATTGTGTTTACCTCAGCTATTGTTGAAACATTTGTTTCAACCTGTGTTACATCGTGACCAAATTTCCGGACTAAAAAACAAGCAGATCTGAAAGTTGTGCCACATTCAAAATGTGTCAATGTTAACAAACTAGATTGCGCATTGATGACATTACAATTTTCAATTTCATCTTTACAAAACAAGACAAACAAACAATCTGACGATTTAGCGTCACGCCATGATTTCAATGACAACACAACATAAATACAACCATTTACGTAAACAAAAAGAAATGCACGTGTTTAATGGGATATAACATAACATTATCACAGTATTTTAATCTTTTCAATTTTAATTATAACAAATATTTATCTTCGTCACCAAAAAAATGAAATCTTTAATCCATATACCGCTAATATATTTATGAAATAAAATAGTGCCAAATGTGAGAACCTAAATCAACAAACATTATCTTGTTATCTGTTAGCATTTTTACTCTTTGGGAATCTGTGTTAAAATCTGAATTCGTTGTCGATTTCTATCATTTTTTGTTTTAGTAGATTCTTAGAGATGGAATAGAAATGTATTTTTGAGACACGTAAACGGTTGCAGGAAACGTTTCTCTCTATTCAATTATCTTTCTACTCAATAGTTATGAAATATATAACCGGAAGTGTTTGATTATTGCAACTTCTGGTTTTGATAGATATACTGGTACAGAGACGGAATATACATTCAGCACACGCAATTCGATGCGAAAACTCGCTTCTCACTATGTTACATTTCTTTCTTTCTTTCTTTTTCTTTTTTCTTTTTGTTTTACTTTATAGTGATCAGGAACACCCTCGCAGCTAAGCAGTTAGCTTACGTGCCATTGGAGTAGGACACTTGGATTCGAATGCCGGCTGGAGATCATGTCATCACTACACTCAAATCAAATCTATAACTATCAACGTTAAAACTGGAATTGGTTGATTTGTGGCACTTCTAGTTGCAATAGTGGGACTAAAGTTCAAATATAATTGATATTTTGGGCACTCTATTTATTACTGAAAATCATTTCTTGCTATAATTTTAAGGATATCAACAATAAAAGGGAAATTGCTGATTTAAACAATTTCGAATTTGAATAGAGGGTTAAGAGCGAAAATGGTATCTACTCGTATTCTACCGAATTAATTCCAAGGAAGCGCTTCTCTCTGTTATCGGTTTCTCTGCACGTAAACCAGTAACTCAACCGGGAGTTATAGTGAACTTCTCATACAGTACTTTTGGTTTTAGTGAACAGTTAGGGTTGGAGATGTAATGTTTTCGTGTAATTACAGAAAATCTCTCTTTCCAGCTAAACCGTTTTTATTCCATATCGAATAGGGGAACATACTCACATTTGCTGGTTTCCGTACGTACAAATTTTAAATTTTGATTTTCATTTATATAAATCAGAGAAGGGCTAAAATGCCATTTGTTGAGATAGTTTATTGCACACATTATAACTAACGTTGTTTTGCCTTATTTATCCCTTACAAATCTCTTATTTTCCCAACATTCTGTGTTACATAATTTACCATTATTATATCCCCGTATCTCATCCCGGACCCAATGGTACGTGTTAAACCACCTTTTAGTTTGGTGCCAGCCCATACCCTGCGGAGTTTCTCCCTTTAGCGGGATCAGAACCGTTACGCAGATGCCTGGGATTGGCCCTTCCCCCACCTCCGTTTGGCTCCCCGGTAGGCAGGAATCTGACACTACCCCCCGGTAGGGTCGCCTGAACAATACGGGATTTCCTCTAATTACGGTAGAGGTACACCGTACATTACCAGAGCCAATGAGTGACGTAGAACGTCTGCTCAAGGCAGACATTGTCATTCGGGATTCAAGTATCCCCCATGTCTCAAAAGAACAAGTGTCTCCCCCATGGTAGGCCCTCCCAAACAATACAGGATTACCTATCATTAACGGATTTAGGTACCACGTACACGTTGTAGCAAAGTTACTTGTCCGAATCCCAGTGGTACGTGCATACCACCATTAGAAGGGACATCCGCACCCTTCTCGATAGGGCCGTTCAAACAATACGGAATTACCTCTAATTACGTTAGAGGTACACCGTACATTACCAGATTCAATGGCTGATGTAGCAGACTGTCTACCTTCAAAGAGAATGGCCATTTGGGAGCGGAGGCTCCCCTGCTAGGGTAGTGTCTCCTGCACCCAGTGAGATAAACGAAAGCCAGGGACGAAGGAGTTACATTTCCTCAGCGCTTCTGAGGTACAAGTGTGCGTTAGGATACTAGGTATCCCATCCCCAATCCACAACACGCCAAAATCCTCAAACAATTGTTCGCTTGTTGCAAATTTGTTACGCCACATGTATTGAGCTAAATAACTCTATTCTTATGACGCTCATTTTTCCAATTCGTCGCCGACTGTCTCGCTTTACTTTTCACCAAAAACTATCGATCATCTGTATGTGAGTATCACGGATGTTAGGGTTGAGAAAGTTAACACTGTGATTTACTTTATTATGAACATGCAACAAATTATTTACTTTACTATAGCCTCTCCAGCAATCAGTGTTAATAACAGATCCTGGTAAAATGATATCCAGAATAACGTTTTCTAACGTGGCTGCATCTCTTCTTTCAACCAACACAAGAAACGTACGGCGTGTCTGTCGATCGGCGAAATGGTATGTGAAAGTGGACTATTATGTCTAAGACATTTTATTTAACTTTAGACTTTTGCTGCTTCTTTGTAATAGAGTTTATGTAATAAAGTAAATGTTATATAATTAGCTTAGTTTCTGATTGTCTATACGATAAATTGCTCACATGCATTTAACCAACAATTGTTAAATAACTTTAAGCATGTGTAAATAACGATTTCATAAAATTTTAAAAATTCACGTACCTCAATGAGAGTTTCATTTCAATAGAAATAATAGACTTTGATAATATGGCCGCTTCTATTGGCGACATATTAGTCACAAATTAAAGGACATTTGTTTTTCAAACGATCATTGATTAAACTGGTTTTCATGTTTATAATTATCACTTGCACACTTTCAATAACAACAGAACACAGTGGCATGTACACACATTATAAAACAAGAAAGTTTAGATATTTTCGTTTTAAATTAAACTAAATTTATTATTAAATGAGATTACATTACAATTTATTTATTTATTTATTTAATCATTTATTTATTTTTAAGTGAAGGAGTTTCTTTACCGATGTACGAAAATAAATTGCTTAAGAAACACATCGCTGCGAGAAGGGACGATTTTTTCCATTGCCCGTGTAAAGATCCACATGTTTCGGGAACTACTCATGGTATGGATCTTAAAGTATCCACTGTTAATAATAATACGTGAGGTAGGACTTGGAAAATATGTCGTCTGTAAAATTTTAAATGAAATTAAAGGACTTATAGCACTATGGTTACTTAAGACAATTGAGAAAATTGGTGGAAAAGGGCATATTGTAGAAATTGATTAAAGTGCGTTTGGAAAACGAAAGGATAATAGAGGGTGTCTGATGCGCACAGAATGGGTTGTTGGTTCGATAGATCGACAGACACGCCGTACGTTTCTTGTGTTGGTTGAAAGAAGAGATGCAGCCACGTTAGAAAACGTTATTCTGGATAACATTTTACCAGGATCTGTTATTAACACTGATTGCTGGAGAGGCTATAGTAAAGTAAATAATTTGTTGCATGTTCATAATAAAGTCAATCACAGTGTTAGCTTTGTCAACCCTAACATCCGTGATACTCACATACAGATGATCGAGAGTTTTTGGTGAAAAGTAAAGCGAGACAGTCGGCGACGAATTGGAAAAATGAGCGTCATAAGAATAGAGTTATTTAGCTCAATACATGTGGCGTAACAAATTTGCAACAAGCGAACAATTGTTTGAGGATTTTGGCGTGATGTGGGTTGGGGATGGGATACCTAGTATCCTAGCGCACACTTGTACCTCAGAAGCGCTGAGGAAATGTAACTCCTTCGTCCCAGGCTTTCGTTTATCTCACTGGGTGCAGGAGACACTACCGTAACAGGGGAGCCCCCGCTCCCAAATGGCCATTCTCTTTGAAGGTAGACAGTCTGCTACATCAGACATTGGGTCTGGTAATGTACGGTGTATCTCTAACGTAATTAGAGGTAATTCCGTATTGTTTGAACGGCCCTATCGAGAAGGGTGCGGATGTCCCTTCTAATGGTGGTGTGAACGTACCATTGCGTTTCGGACAAGTAACTTTGCTACAACGTGTACGTGGTACCTAAATCCGTTAATGATAGGTAATCCTGTATTGTTTGGGAGGGCCTACCAGTGGGGGAGACACTTGTTCTTTTGAAACATGGGGGATACTTGAATCCCGAATGACAATGTCTGCCTTGAGCAGACGTTCTACGTCACTCCTTGGCTCTGGTAATGTACGGTGTACCTCTACCGTAATTAGAGGAAATCCCGTATTGTTCGGGCGACCCTACCGGGGGGTAGTGTCAGATTCCTGCCTACCGGGGAGCCAAACGGAGGTGGGGGAAGGGCCAATCCCAGGCATCTGCGTAACTGTTCTGATCCCGCTAAAGGGAGGCACTCCGCAGGGTATGGGCTGGCACCAAACTAAAAAGGTGATTTAACACGTACCATTGGGTCCGGGATGAGATACGGGGATATAATAATGGGTAATTATGTAACACATAATGTTGGGAAAATAAGAGATTTGTAAGGGATAAATAAGGCAAAACAACGTTAGTTATAATGTCTGCAATAAACTATCTCAACAAATGGCTTTTTAGCCCTTCTCTGATTTATATAAATGAAAAGAAAAATTTAAAATTTGTATATACGGAAACCAGCAAATGTAAGTATATTCCCCTACTAGTTATTTTTATCTTTATTGTCAGGACAACAGTTTTACTTTTACTTTCTTTTTTAAACGTTGTCTCTCTGTTGGGCAGACAACTTTTCTACAATTAGGAAATTTATTGAGCCTTAGACTTCGCATGCGTGTGGAATGGTGTGAAGAAATGCTTGCTAGATTTGATGTAGGCAAGTCTCGACGCGTCTCTCACATTGTTAGTGGTATTGAGACTTGGATCTATCAATTTGACGCTGAAAATAAACGCCAGACCAAGTTTGGATCTTTCCAGACGAAAATCCACCCACGAAAGTGAAGGGACCGTGAAGTGTGGGAAAGAAGATGGTCGCAACTTTCTTCTCCAAATCTGGCCATGTTGCAAGTGTCCCACTTGAAGAACAAAGCACTGTTACTGCTCAGTGGTACACCACTGTTTGCCTAACAAAAGTGTTCTAGAAGCTTCGGGAACGGCCTCCAAGAACTGGATTGCGTGGGATCCTGCTTCATCATGACAACACGCACACACACGGCTAACATCACAATTCAGTTTTTAGAATCTACGGAGGTCAAACTTCTGACTCATCCGCCGTATAACCCTGACCTGGCCCCGTGTGATTTTTTCCGTTCCCCAGGATCAAAGATCGAATGCGTGGGGAGAGATTTTGCAGCCCTGAAGAAGCTGAAGGGGCTTACGAGAATAAACTTTCAACACTTGAAAGAAAGACTGCAACACTGCTTCCAATATTGGTGGACGAGGATGCAAAAGTGTGTACAGTGTAATGGTGAATACTTTGAGAAAATATAAGTGTTCAATTGATTTTAAGTATGTAACTTATTTCACATCTCAAAACTTTCGTAGTGACCCTCGTACTATGCTTGAAAAATCACCACCGAAAATCTATCTCCTTAATATCGAATATACAGGAAGTGATATATATTCTACATGTATAACTATATTCTACGAGTATTAATTTTTTGTAATTTGTCGAGAGCAACTATCCTGAACCCTTAACCGGTTAACTTACCAATTATTTCCGAAGGAGCGTTTCAATTTTTACCTATTTTTTTATTGCTAAATTCTAACATCTAACACCTTCTAACATTTTACGAACAAAACGAATGGCAACAGTGTGATTATTTTTACTGAACGCAACAATGATTTACGTAAGCCTAAATGTCCTTTCAATAAAACCTCGAATATACTCGAGCTTGTAAACTTTGTACCGTTCAACATTGATCAATTGTAATAGTGCCGTATGGTGCAAGAATATACTCGAGGTTTTAAATTATTTGTAAAATTAAAATCTCGAATATACTCGAGCTTTTCAGTTAACCGGCCTCGCTAAGTAAGAGTGAGTAAAATGGGCATACCTTGTTACGCCTACATCTAAGATGAGATGGAAATCATAATGTAAATTAGTAGCTAAGTCAGTAGGTAAAGTGGGAAAAGGCCACTCTGAAAGTTATCATTAGAAGTAGGGACGGTCTCGAGACGAGACGAAACGAGACTTTGTACAGTCCCGGTCTCGTCTCGATTGATAAATAGTGGTCTCAGTTTCGATCTCGTCTCGAGTCAAAAATCGCTGTATCATCCTCATCTCAGTCAGCAGAGCGTCTCGATCTCGGTCTCGGTCTCGTCTCGAAAGTCTCGAAATAAATAGTGAGAAATTAAAATTGTCAAGTTAATATTATCGTACAGTCTGTCGTTTCCGCTTCTTATTTTGTGCCTTTATTCTTGACTTAGAATTATGTATTTTGTACCTCTTCGTAGTTAATTTGCTAGCGCTTATGCTTTCCATGCGTGTGTTCCAGGTTCAGTCATCAGTGTGTACACCATACCTGGATAAAAGCCTAATAGTAACCCATATTTCACTTTCAGACTTTATCTCATATAACCTCAGTACTGCCTATACAATTATACTCTATAAAATTAACTCCAATACTTTACGGTTGTATATTTCCTTCTTTTCAATCAGAATTTTTCAATATTTCCTAACGGATAACACAACACATAGCAGCACGAAAGTATTTAATCGTACCGAAATTGAAATTTTATTATTTCTCATTTATTATCCAATACATTCTGCTTTGACTGTTATTTTAAAAACAGAACATAACGTTCATTATCTTAACAAATAGGGTAATTTATTACTACAATATATTTTGTTTCAAATTGATCAAATGCTCATTATCGTTACACATCTTCGTGTTCAATTGACACTTTATGACACGAACTTCCTGAACCTTATGATGGGAGCTACGGCGCTCATCGTTGCTATGTGTGGTCTCGAGTTGGATCATCAAACAATTTATATTGAAAGTTCGATGTTTCGCACTTCAGTTTCACAGTTCGAGTCTCATTTTAAGTAAATTCTGTTTCTTTACATAAGCATATACCCAGTGCGGTATCTAGGTAGGAATAACTGGGCCACGTATTTTCGTTTTTGTACTATGCCAATCAATGTAAAGCCCTGACTTCAACGGGCATACATTTCTACACTTCTATAAACTATTCGCAATGATCAGCAGTAAGAAATTCAAAGCAGGAATATTTATTTAATACATACTGTATACTAGACAACTTTTCCTGAATGGCAGTGAAGTTTCGAGATTCATGTATAATTGTGCCTTTATATACGTACCTCACTACCTGTGACATGGAACCGGTATTTTTGAAACGAACTAGTTAGTGATTTCCTGTTATTTTTAATGCTTGACAAGAAATCACTTAGGACAACTCTGAGATAACGAGTGGTGTTGGTCCACGGCTGAGTGCACACCTGCAAAATTCCTTATCTGATTAGTTGCAAAGACATTTCTCGGTTGGATGAGCACAAGGAATACTTTTTGCTCTCTTATTGAAGATTGAAATATATGATAAAAAGTGGACCATCCAGGTGAAGCAAAACCCTTTTCTGAATTGTTTTCGTTAAACTATTAGGTAACATTGGCTAGATGGTATGTGGGAATTTTCCTCTGGTGGGAATTTTCATGGTTTCTGGCCCTCATCTTTGATGACCTGGTAAGAAGCCAAGACCTACATGACCGTAGAATCTACTTGACCTACGGGAGCAATTTTTCTTCGTTAGCAGCACTTAGCAATATGGGTTGTTAGTGCTATATAATGTGTGAAGGTGATATTCATTATTCAATATGGTGCTCCACTGAGAATAATTAAGCGAAAGCATTATTATGAGTGTAGGTTTGATAATTGTAACTTTGTATCGACATTAGACGGATTAATCAATCATATGCCCAACGTGATCCCACAGGAAACGTAAGTATTGCACCTTTTCATTTTTCTATAATTAACTAGTTGGTTTCACTAGTCATATTTTTGCTTGCTTACTTGGTATCCTTTTCTTTATTAAACTTGTTATAACTTACGTACTTTCTTGGTCTGTTGTATCACGAGGCATTTCTGGTTTGTAGCCCGTTCTGGTGACCCTTCGAAGTACGAGAGAATTAGATCAGTATAGAGTCTGTAAAGAAAATATAATACTATTCTGGCATGGTAAGTTCGATTTAGAGCAATTTCCTGTAATAAGGATTATAGTAGGATTGTTATTTTTGTATCGTTAATTTTGTTGGAAAATTTGTTGTTAAAACTATACTTCACATATATTTATAGTAATTTTAGTATATTCGAAACCTCATGTTAGTCAACTTAGAGTAACAACCCGTTCATTGCTAAATTTATAACTAACTAATATTATTAGACAAACTTCATTTCTAATTGGTGTGGGGGAGACCTTTATTAATATTGTGTATCCCTCTCCTGGATGTAGGCCTATCTGTGTTATTTCAATAGCACACAGCCTTACATTACAAAACATGGTCGTACAGATAATTACATTAAGTTATAGGTTATGCACCCAACATTTTTCATATAATCTCATCACACCATTTCTTATTTTGTCAACCACGGTCTCGTTTTCCATTTAGTTCTATTGTATTCACTCGGTGAGCTACATATTTCGAATGTTCTTGTCCAAACCATAACACTCTACTCTCTTGCAGTTCTTTTCACTTTTACGCATCATCAGATCACTTTATTCTTAGTTCTGTCATTCCGGGTCATTTCACACGTCCATCGCAGCATCGTCATTTCCGAAAACTGGAATTTCTTTTCCTCTCGTTTCTTTGTCGTCCAATATTCAGTTCCTTATAATATGGCGGGTCTGACTACGGTTTTGCATGCTTTTTTTTAAGGCATACTGGTACTCTATTATCACATGATACTTTTCATGCTTCATTCTATTTTGTTCCAACTGTTACTAATTATATTGTTTGCATCTTCTTCTATGCCTGATTTTTTCCTGCAGTATTGTTCCGAAAAAAAATAAATTTCTTAGCTCTTAACACCTCTCTTCTTCCAGTCGTATTCTTGTGTTTTCGGCTAAATTTTGTTTTGCGAATGGACAACGTAAATAGTTTTCCTTGGATTCAAATTGATTCAAACAATTTGCTCTTAGTTTCTCCTCTACAGATGCTTTGCTTCGTTTGCAGTGCTATCTTGGTCACAAATTGCTTCACAAGCATCATATTCCGTGGTGATATCTCATAGCCTATATATAATTTATAATCTCGTCCGTCATGAATATAAAAAAAAGTTAATGGCTGAGACTAGTTCCATTATAAAGTTCCGCTTTAGCATTAAAGTGTTCTCTTCTTCCACAAGCTTTTCTCACTCCATCACTAGATCCATAATACATAATACATATTCTGAATAATGAAGGTATATGTGTTCAGAGCACAATTTTTCCTCAGATTCCATCAAATTGAATTTCTCGGCGCTGTATAGTACACTTGTTCTACGTCCATGAAAACCATAAGAAGGGCTTCTGGTGCTCTATTGTGTCAATAAAATACAAGCTGCGTTTGAATGCTGTTAGTTAGGCAACTTATTAATCTCTCTACTTGTATCTCCCTACGTATGGACAAATATATATTTCTTTCTTGTGGATGAGGCTTTAGAAATTGAAATTGTCGTTTCGTTCATCTTGTTAATTGTCACATTCGTTATATATGTGATATAATTTAATAAAGTAATCTAAGTCTCGTGGACTATTTGGATAAATAATATATCAAGGGAACAGAATTGTTTGGATTTATTTCTTTCTCGCGAGAGTCCCTTTTTCTAATTTCATTTAAAGACCCTTTACAGTAGTACATATAACTGCGAAAGAGTCGTTAGCAATCATCTAAAGGAATGTCCATTACAAATGAATGTCCATTAAGCGACGGGAGAAGAGAAATATACCAGGTTATCATACAATAAGTATCACTGTTCAGAAAACTCTGGAGACGTAACCACTTGATCTGCAGTAATAGTCTGGACATGATGAACAATGTTCGGACGCAAAATGTTCAGTCGGAACGTGTCCCCGATAGACTAGACTTTTTAGGTACCCCCAAAACCAAAAGACACATGGAATTAAGCTGGGTAATCTCGATGGCCATGGAAAGGCAAAGCAAACAACGGATAAATAATTCGGTCTTCTGTGAAGTGTTCGCAGACCATCTGCTATGCGTTACGCTCTACATGTGGTGTTGCTCCGTTCTGAATGAAAACGGTTGATTCGAAACACTTCCGTTCCTGCAACTATGGGATATGAAATGTAGTTAGCATGTCGTTATACCTCTAATTTTTGATCTTGTCATTTGCCCATTAGGACCATCGTTCTCAGAGAAGTACGGCCTGAGGATAAACTGCGCAGTAAACTCACAGCACAAAGTAACTTGAGGTAAATGCAAAGGCACTTGGTATGTTTCACATGAGTTTTCGCTAGCTCATATGCGGCATTTGTGGGTGGTCAGTCCCACGAAGATAAAAGTGAGCCTCATCACTCTATAGAATATTTCGGGGCGCGGTGGCTCTGTGGTAGAGCGTTCACCTCTGGTGCTTGGAGCCCCTAGTTCGATCCTATCACACGCCGTGTGGACTTTGTGGTGAACAAACAACGTGCTCATGGGTTTTCTCGGGGTTCTCCCGTTTCCTCCCACTTTCTTCATTCCACCATTTCACTCATTTCTCATTATCACGGTTTCCTTTATCCTAACCGGTATCACTGTGGGACGTTAAACTTGAAGATTTGATTTCATTTCTATAGAATATTTCACGGCCAAGCATTGTCCACTTCCCTGCGTGCATAAACTGTGAATGGAAATGTCATACAAGCATCTGCATCTGCGGAAAGCAATTGATGTTTTATTTATAATTTGTAAGGACACTAATGCGGCACTTTGCGCCGAATTTTTGCGCAGAGTTAATGGGACTTCTTCAGATGTTTCGAGGCCATTGTTACCTTCATTTACCACGCCACGCCATTGTTAGGCCACGCATTTACCACGCCATTCTTACTCACAGCTTTCTCCAAGACGACAGTAGCAACATTATCAACTTCTTCCTGTGTTACTTTCTTACGTGTAATGGGACCACGAAGTAACCTTTCTCGTCGGCGATTTTCACGAATAGCACCAGCAATATTGTTCAACTTGTAGTAAAGTTTCACTAACAAGACTCTTTCTGGCAACGTCATTACTACGGTTGCTCTCTTGTTACCCTATTCGTAGCCTCGTGTTGCACTATACTACGAGTAGGTGCTCACTCACTCCTAAATGTGTTTTAGTGATACGGGTTCGAGTGCAGAAACTGAACTGCTCTAACCTTTCTAACGTACGATTTTTACTTCTTTTTCCTTCCCTCTTTTTTGTCGTGTGATCAAGGGGTCCCTGGTTTGATTCGAGGTGAAGGCACACGTAGGTTGTATACCAGATTAAACTGTGGCTCCCGTCCTTAGAACTTCGTCATCTCATAAGAAGGCAAATGTAAACCACCACGGATTCACCTTGTGGAGGAACTTTCACGAGAGACTTCCTTCAGGCAGAAACTCACATCATCGCCCGTAACACATGACTAAACCACAAGGTTATTAATAACACTACAAATCAATACCACGTATCTCACGGTGAACATCTATAGCATTTCATTCATTTAACAGCAACGTCATTGGTCTTACATATTGGCACCTATCGTACTTGGCACTGAACAGCACTACAATAACCTCTGGATGCGAGATTTGGAGCATATTTTCCTAGAATTTGGGGGAAACTTGTAGTTTAAGAACATAGGACAGACTAACATTTAACTTTGTTGTTGTAAGATATCCAGGAGTTTTAAGGGGACGCTTCAGCCCAAAGGTCGCCCGGAAATCTGCCACTACATATGGTGTATTAATATCGCAACAATACCGCAAGACCGAAATGTCAGATAATAACAGCCTTGCTTATCATTTAGCATCACTAGTATCGTTTGTTTTCCATACTGCCTAATTTGACGTTGTGCATCGCCACGATTATCTCTGGTGGCGGTAATTGGAACTAGTTTGCTTTCTATACCAATCGCTTCATCATATTTTCGCATATACTCCTACCCCATTTGATTACATTCTGTCAAGTGTTTACGTCTCCAGGGTTTTCTGAATAGCAATACTCATTTTAGGAGAACCTGGTACATTAACAATGAATTGACAGTAAAAGAGCAATCGCGAAGTTTAAACCATGTCATTCCAAACGAGTTTCAAATACTGTGTTTTATATAAACGTTTATATGTTATTTTGATCTTAATTAATTTGCTAGTGACCATTAAAAATGAATCACTGGCTGATTACGTGAACTTCCGAACTTAGATTATGATTTTAAAAAAAAAGTAAAAGTATGAACTGTTCTCACCTGCGTAAATGCTAGTGAAACTAAAGAGGTAGAGACATATTGCGTTTAAATGAAATAAAATTTGCATAGTGATGACTTGTGAATACGTCGAGAATTTGCTATTTTAACCAGTCCTTTAAAGAAGTTCGCGTCTTAACTAATGTAACGAATGGTTATTTTCAACTGACACATTTGTAATGTGTGAGCACGCTTCCATGATTGGGGAAACAATAGAGAACAAGAGGTGGAAGAAATGGAGCAAACACTCTTGCATTTTAGGAATAATCATTAATCAGGAAATAGTGCGTTTGTAAAATCGAATATTCTTACGATGTTGTTCCAGTGCCATCATATCTAGAGCTATGAATTTTAGGTGCACAATTTTCGTTCAAAAGAATATATCCAAGGTACAAAAGTTTGGTTTAAGTAAAAATCTAGGATGCCAAAATTGATTTCTTTAAAAATAAAAATTTCAAATTTTAATTTTCGTATAAACATCATTTAAACTAAGTATTGCATAAGCTATATAACGACTCAAAAGTCATTCATTTATTAAAACGTATACCTGAAGCAAATCTCGGAAATATTGTTGTTAAATTCGAAAGTTTTCAAAACTATTCAAATGGACATCATTTAATATTATAACGAAATTGACAATTTCGGAAAACTGATAAAACATATTAGTTACTATTTCGGTCTATTTTTTAAGCGATCCTAAGTCGCTGGTCAGTAAGTTACAATATGAATGTAGAAAAGAACTTAAAAATACCAAATACCGTGAGAGCTGCAATTTGTCAATTTGATGTTACCGCTTGCTCTTAGCTTTTATTCAATCTCATGTTTGTCTTATGGAATTGCACTGAAGCCTAACTGATGTTATGCTGCACATGTTCTGTGTTCTTTATTTAATTATTATTGTAATTAAATGTTGAAAAGAGACCATAAAAAACAAAAAGATGAAAACATTGATAAAAGGTGCAAAGAAAAGTATTGACATTGAAGCAAATCAGTGCGAAAGCATACAATCAAAATACAATTAGGTATGTTTATTTAATGTTTTCTTAGGATAACAAGTTAATTTAAGTATTTTAATAGCGAAATTCAGCAGCACTTAAATTCCTTCCATTTCTCTCTTTATCAATACTCGTTTACCTTTCTGATATTTTTTTTTCTTATTTTTAGTGTTTACTGAGAATTTATGCAGCAATATATGTCGTCACGGAGGACCCAGTTTAAGTGACTTTTGTGAACTTTTGATTCCAATTTATATAATTTTGTAATGTTGTTTTGGATTTACATGTAAGAGAAATTCGTTCTGCAAATTGGGTAAAAAGCATACTCGTACACTAAAATTGGAAACGACAATGCTATATATACACTGATATGGAGCTTGATCAACCAGTGCGTGCTTATTACAAAATAATCTGTTTCTCAGCGACAAAATGAAATTGTTCTTCTTTTAAAATGTCGCATTTTCAAGTTCGGAATTGGTGAAGAGATAACATTTTCAAATCAAACTTGATATACTTTAACTATTCTTATGATCCACTATCCGAAATTCATTTCCACAATTCAGCTGTACATACTTGAACAAGTATGTATAGTGTATTTCTCTAGGTTCTTTAAATATACGTATACGTTTTCATAGGAGTAAATCCATTACAAAATCATTGTAGTATTTATATGTGTAGATAAAACAAACAAATATATATATAGGATTTTATTTCTATAATTTATAAGATTACAGTTTGGGTATCTAACAGAATATACATGATTAAGACTGAAAGCTGAAAAAATCAACGTATACAATGATGTTTAATGTTTCTCTTCATGTTTGTTTATCAACTTCTAATAATACGAACTATTGGATTGCATCTTCATCTGAGAAACCTTATTAATAGATTTAAATACTATGGTTAACAAACGACAATCAATGCTGAGAAAACTTGTAGTTCTTTGGCATAATTTATTTCGATTTAAGAGTATGTGTTTCAATAGTTTCAGCGTAATCTAATGAAAGTAAATAATGTTTTCACACCAGTAACACTTCTTGAGACTCAGATTCTAGGAAGTTCTTCTAGGCTTCTAGTTTTATTCCCTCGAGCTGGAAACGAAAAACAAGAATATATATTAATACAATATAATACATATTTGTTTTCAATTTTTTATAATCAACACAGATAATGTACATTTTTATGAAATAAAACTTTTAATTTTATATCTCAAGATCGCGCTCTTCAAACTAAAGGAAGCGAACGCTTAATGGAAGGGGAGTGTATTTAAACGGATTGTTGGAGTAAGAATGTAAAAGCAAACGCGAGAACCTTGAGTAAACCTACTGTTTTCTAATTGAGGAAATATAATTACGGTTCTTTCTAATTATCGTAATAATTTAAACAAGAACGTTTGTAATAGGATGATTTAATCTTAACTCATATCTTGTAAAGTGTAGTTGCAAATTAATTATAACTACCGTCAACCCTTCTCAGTACTCTGATCTTTTGATCTATGAAAATCTCTTCAGACATGTAGCCTTCCTTGCTGGCCTAATAGCTGGTGTGAGCTCTTTTGGCGCGAGTTCGATTGCCTAGTGTGGTAGCATTGAAAGTTGGTTTCATTACAATTTTCCGATTCCACCTGACGCTATAGGTTCAAGTCTCATATAGCACTTATGCTGATTATGGACGCTTAAGTTCAATCAAGCCAATGTTCATCTGTATAGAAATTGAACAAAATAAACTACTAAAAGTGTGCTTTATGTTTTATAAATGAACATAGAGTTAAACGAATTGGATGTTCTTTCGAATTATGCGAAAATCGTAGTTCCTTTTCTTTTAATTGTACAGAGTTTTTGTAGAAGTGTTGTAGTACTGAGGCAATATTTTTCTCCTCTTTTTATGGTCTTTGAAGTTTTCAAATTCTTGAAGTTGATATCTAATCTTGTAACCCAGTCAATCAGCTTTTAGTAGAGAGTTAAGGTCAGATGTGAAAAGTATTTTGGTACATTCAATCGATTGAATGAAACCATTTCTCGCTATCTACTACCGATTTTCCTCTATAGGGTCTGAATTGGAAACGGAAATGATTTATTTGTACCACCTTCAGATTAAATATCATTCCAGCAACCAGTGTTTCTTCCAGACATGTTTTTCGGGGGCCACTACCTCTGGAACTCTTAGAGTGCCCTCCCTAGGAGACCAGAATAACAAGTCTATAATATAATATAATAATATTATATTATTTATAATTGAATAGAACTGTGTGGAACTTAAAAGTGCACCTCCGAATAATAAATATTAACCGGAACATTTTTATGAAAGAAAAACTGCCATCAACGAGCTCGATTCTTAACTATCGGCTCTCTACAACGTGGATAAAAGTAATGATGATCAATGGAGTAATTCTTTGAGATTTATTTTCTCCCAAAAGGACTGACACACAGATATATAGGCTAAATGTAGAAAGTAGTTATGGTAAACCAAACCCTTTAATTACGCCAATCAATAATACTTCCACCTCCCAACAGAAAACCGGTTTTCGATTTTTGATGGGATCTGGTTTACATTTTTTAAACCATTTCACTTTGGTTGAAACGCAGCCTTGGGTTCATTCAACTTCTATCAAGAGAATGGAATCGTGACAAACTTCGTGACTCAGAAGACAGAGAAATGTTCAGACCCATAGCTCGAAAGGACCTGGTCTAGCTCGGACAGATACTGACTAGGAATTGCCTGGTATGACCCGAACAGATCAATGACATAAAGTGACCTGGTGGAATCCGGAAACAAAATGCGATAACTATGTGTGAGGTTACTTAAGCAATTCTAACAAATATAATTCTACCCTCTTGCATTACTTAAATATGATTTTCTGTCTCGCTTGTTTGCGTCTGTATGTATCAAATATTGCCCTGAGAGGTAACTACAAGGTTTATCAGACTTCAAAACCGTCAGAATCACAAAATAAACAACATATTACTCTTATGGGAGATCGTCAAATTTTATCGACCTGTTAAACTTATCATTTAGAATATAAGAGACACTGATTATCCAGAATCCTGTTTTGTTAATTCATTTTGTACGAGCTATCTTCAACAACCATATATAGAAAGACGACTAAAAATGAAATTATGTATAATTGATATATTCATAACAATATTTTGATTAAGAAATGTCACTTCGAGGATCAGACAAATAAATATACGACCTCCAGCAGCGAACATCATTAATTAACTACAACATTCTGCGGTAATGTTTCCGTTCTGATAATTAGGCAGCACTTGGGTCTTTGTGTCTGTCCGGATCACTAAGTCACACTGAGTCTGAGAAGCAAGATCTAGATTCGGATGACCTGGATAAAAGTCGTAACCCAAGAGACCCAGTGATACATGGGTTACTGCTATGAATTCGTAGCTGTGGGGAGTTTTCGGCAAAGAACTCTGAGCGTGGTGCTTGCCAATGACCATAATATCTCCTATCAATACCGAGATTATGGAACAGTAAAGTCGTATGTTCACACTGCCCGTAAGTATTTGGTGTGCCCCGAATGGAGAGGGTACAATTACCTTCTATAGCTTAAGAAAAGTAACTTCTTCATTGTGTGTCTCTTCTGAACTACACCTGCTTAACAAAACTCATAGGTCTGCCCACTTCTTTCACTGCAGAATGCAGCGATACGGGGTAAAACTAGGTCTGTAAGTGCGTGGTACAATTCGAGAACAATCAAGGGGTCCATTCTGTGCTAGGAAAACGGAAAACACCATGGTTGATTGCTGATACTCGACCGCCCTGAACCAAGCCCTCTAGGCATGCGGGATCCCTCACTTCATCCACAATACTTACCTTAGGCACTGTCTCTCATTGAACCATATGATGTTATACCACTGTTGCAGTGTACCTCCGCGGTGAATGGTGGCAATTCCATGCTGGAGTGTCCGACTATACGGGTTTGGCAGTGCCACCCATGTAGGGTGACGGCTTCCATACCAGGGGACACGCACGATACGACGGAGTATCCACTAGATGCGGCCAGTGTTGAATAGACCGTGATTTGTTCCACTGTTGCTCTCCTGTTTCTGGTGACCATAAGTAAAAAATGTCGCCAGTTTCGGTTATTATGGGCTGCGGGACGCCCGGTATGGAGTCTGTTGTAGCCTATGACGCCTTCATCCACCAAATCGACACGCTCTGGACACGATTGCACGTGAGAAGTTGAATATCTGCACCATTTGCGAAATCAACGTCCCATGCGTCGGGCACCCGCCACGATGCTTCGTTCCATTGTTGCCAACTCATGACGACAATGCGTTTCACATAAATCACTCACATTGCCACCTCCTACAACGTCTCGCACAACTGCATTCGTCATTCAGTCCTACAGGAATCGTGGAACACACATAGTGAACGCTTGCGAATCAATGACCTACCATCGCACGAGTTTCGCATATTGAGTACAACTACTGAATTAATTAAATTCTTTTTCCTTAATCTGTCCTTAACTGTAACTACTGAGTTAACCCTTGGAGGGCCAAGCTATTTAGCATACGCTGAGTGCCAAGCGGAGTACAAAATGGACCCCAGCATATTTTTTAATGTATTTGGTCGTGAGAATTTTAAAATTATTGTATAATATGTAAATTCTGAAATTTATTTAAGACGTTTGGTAAGTTTTAAGGAGGATAACGTTGGGCTAACATAAGTATAATACAATTTCAATATTTTTCATCATTCTTCTCAGGGTTGATTAACTTACGAAGCAGTAGTGCTAGGCCAAATGTGAAATAATGTGGACTGCAAAATTCAATTTTTCCCACTGAGTGCCGAGTGGGGTACATTTTGGACTCCAATCAAGAAATGGTATTTTCAACGAAAGATAACAACTTCTATACAAAAATTATTTCATTTCCTTATTTTTTCATTTGTTAAAACCCAGCTATAAGAAAAATGAAAAATTAACAATCAATACTTATGGAGTTATCATAGAAAATATAAGTGGGGTACAAATTGTATCCCGCTTGACACTCGAAGGGTTAAAGGTGGATATTAAATACATTTCAGAGTAAATATTATGAATATTTTCTTTCATGTATCATTGATGTAGAAGAGTGTTTAAGAATAAAGTAATAACCATTAAATCTTTTTGTATGCATACTTAAATTTTACACCCATTTTAACACTTTTATTTTCTGTTAAGAATATTAATAGTATTTTCTGTTAGGAATAATAATAAACAACTTGCTGCGTTTGTAAAATGGTGGCACCTTGGTAGTTCTAACCAACCCTCTGGTTTCTTCTGATGCTTTTCTTCTCTACATGAGCCGGGCCTGTCTTTGTCCGAAATCCAGTACCTGCTAATTCTCTGTTCTAAACAGAATCTGATAAAATGCTTCAAAAGTTTTATACGGAAGTTGATGTCTTCTCATATATGAACTGTTGTAGTAAAATAACAAAAAGTCTTAATGCATGTCTTCCCGGAAAAATTCCATAACTGTGTCAAGAAATGTCATGTTGGAAATTGAGACCCTATGTACTTGCTCTAGAAACTAAACTTTCGAAATATGCTGGAAACTTGCTCTTTTAAAATACCAGAAGGAAACAAAGTATTCATTCTTAACTCAAAGTTGTGTGGCTCTTTAAAATACTTGCGTTATATCAACTAACAAAAATTACTATTTGTTCTCCCTTTCTCCGCGTATAATTTCAGTGCAGTTCTCGCAGCGCCGAAGTGAAAGGAAAGGGAACTACGCTGCCTGTTGGTAGATGGTTTGCATACGGCATAGCTACTTCAAATGCCAGGTGGATTACTTCTAACGCTAGCGCCATTAATATCGTGAAGTTAGATACAAGGATACGTGAATACATAGTTCGGAAGGACACAACCGTAAGTTGGGCTAGCACTTTGAATAGAAAGCCTGAAGTCAAGTGCAACTTTATATAACAGGCAGTGAATAGTTGTTATTGTGCATTATCCTTTTTACAAAGGTATCGTCGTTATAACCAAGTTTTGCGAAGTAGACAAGTGTTCGGTATTGCTCAAAAAGTCTTTCCGAGTAATTTGGTGGTTAGTTGGCTAATTTGGCAAATACATATGGTAGTTAGATTGACCTTCCGTGATCCATGGAAAAGGATTTTCTCTCTGGTTCTCTTAAACATATTAATTTTTCTGTGAAGAAGTCTATGGCTGTATATATTATACGGAAGATTATTAATTCAAATTGAAGCACCTATACTTGAGTTGTAAAAGGAATGAGCAGTTTTATACCTTTGGTAAATTATCCATTTATATACATTGAATATACAGTATTATATTTGATAAGCAAATCGACGAAAATAGTAAGTTGTTGATTGATAGATATCAGATATTTAAATTATGCTAAATTGCTAGAGTTTGTAATATCTATTTTTCAAGTTTTCGCATAAATAAAAATTTTGAATCATATGCAGCCCTTTCTCCCAAAAAATAAAAATTAGTAAATTCATTTCATTTAGTAAAACGAAATATGATGTTATATCTATTTGAATCTCTTCCTAGTTTGTTTAGCTTAACAAAATCAGAATTGCATTACTGTAATGACTTTCAGTCGATTAACATTTTCAGTGTAGTGAGTTTTGTAGGACCATTTTACTTGTCTTGAATTCACTTCCAAACAACGACTCCTCTACGGCTATTCATAAGGAAGGGGTACGTTGCAACGGCTGTGATTCCAGTCACACAAAAACATGTAACTCAATAACGCAACGAATTTTTAATAAAGAAAATCTCAGTAATTTTTCGTTAATACTCGAGACGAGTACATTACTTTCGATACTTGGTTTGGTATCGTCTATATATATACAATCACAATCCGCCGCGAATTACATGACAGGAACTTACTGGGTCGTGTTGCACGGGCCAAACCGCTCATCAGGGACAATAACGCTTTCGTACACCGCAAATGGTGCCGCGACCATGCAACTTGGACCGTTGAGGACTGGAAACGTGTGATATGGTCGGATGAGTTATCCTTCACCCTATTCCCAACCACGGGCCGTCTTTATGTGTGGTGAACGCTCAACGAAGCTTATGATCTGCAGTGTCTCCGCCCAACTGTGAAACATGGCGGCGGCTCGGTGATGCTGTGGGCCGCAATATCATGGTTTTCATTGGGTCCTGTGGTCACACTTAGCGGACGAATCACTGCCAACGGTTATGTTGCAATTTTAGGAGACCACTTGCATCCTATGGTCCGGATGTTGTTCCAGGACAATGATGCCATCTTCCGGGATGATAATGCACCCATTCACACAGCTGGCGTTGTTGCAGCGTGGTTTGAGGAACATCGGGATGAAGTTTAACACCTCCCTTGGCCCGCCCAATCCCTAGATCTCAATATAATTGAACATTGGAATAATTGGAAACACGACTCCGGCGACGATTTCCACCTCCATCCTTTCTCACAGAACTGGCCGATGCCCTGCACGAGGAATGGTGTAAAATTCCACTTGCTACAATTCACGACCTCTATGCCTCCATCCCACATCGCATCAAGGCTATTCTCAAGGTGAAAGGTGGCCCGACACCATATTAATCTGGTAAGTTGCAATTTCGTTCAGGTGTTTCCATTTTTCTGATCACCACCTGTATCTATCTATCTGTCAATATATATACACAGATGATTGATTAATTCGTGTATCAATTTCATTTGTTCACTGTGCAAAAGTGGTATGAGGTAAAGCCGTGCAATTTGGTGTAACTTTAGACGAAGGACATAAGTTTTGTTTCGCCATAGAAGTATATCACTTGTACTAAAGATTTAAGAGAAATAAGGTCAAAGGTCAAATTTCGATTTTTTTTTCTTATGGGATTGTAATGGTAAGTTCTGAAAGAGCCTGAGAAAACGTAAATCGAAGTGAGAACAAAGAAAAAGCTGTATGTTATGATTCTATGTCGCAAGCCGGCCAAATATGCGTCAATCAAGTATGATGGTCAGAGGTCACTGTCAGATCAAGGTCACAGGTCACCTTGAGAACCCATTTGACATGATGAGGTACGTACATTGCGTTGTATTCAGTGTATTGAAATGGTTTCTCGTATTCAACGTATCCAAGATATGTTGTCTGTATCAGATAAAACGTCCAGTACCACTAACATGAAAGCGGTTGGAGATAAATGAACAAAATAAAACACGTCTAACAAACCACATACGGTATTTATTATTCCACGGCTCGAGATGCTACGGAGGAAAAGATTATTAAAGGAAAAGTGATTGCAAAAGAGGAAATCTAATTCTTAGAATATTATCTTTCCGATCCCCCTCCCTAAGTGTGGAAGCGCGAATGAATGGTAAAATCTCAAATGAGAACCCCATGTTTACTAGCAATAGGTATGGTTTGTCTGAAACACTTGGGTGTACAAGTGACTGGTACTGTAATAAATAAAAATAAGGTGAAATTCAAGTTTAATACCCATTTGTATTGCAAGAGGGATGGGAAGAAAGAAGCAACTGAAATGCGAAGCATAGGTTTTAATAAAACACTTTTGGAACTTGCACACAATTCTCCCGCCCTTTCGCCCCAATTAACATAATGCAAGCAAGATGTCTGGGAGGCATCTGCACCAGCCTGATCCGTTTCGTTACTGAGGATCACAACTGAAATTACCGCTGAAAGTTATTCGGAATGTAACTGTTTACAAAATCTCAGTGACGCTCATTTCTATCACATTCAAGGAGACATAGAACGACAAGAATCGAACTAGTATCGTGCAGACGACTGTTGAACAAAACCAACGTTTGTACATATTGTTCTATAATTGCATTGTTCAGCAAATTTCTTCGCATTACAGTTGATTCAAAAATGAAATTATTGAGTTTTACGTCCAACGGTTATGTCGGTTAGGCTAAAGGAGACGGTGATGATGAGAGATGAGTGAAATGGTGTAATGAAGAAAGTGAGAGGAAACGGGAGATCCCCGCGAAAACCCACGCACACGGTGTTTGTAAACCACTACAGTTGATTCGTTTTTAGATCATATCTTTGCATGCAATCAAAATAAAAGGTACGATTTAACAAGAATTTTACCTACTTTTTTCTCATTAAGGAGATACCTATCTCCTATAAATACACATTTCAGATAATTGTTGCGTAGGTACAATTTGCAAGAACTAACATTCTCATTTGCTATTTAAGTGTTCCTTCCTGCTTCACTCACTTACAAAGGGAGGTTAGAGCAATAATTTTCTAGAAATTAGATTTTCTCCTTTGCATTATCACACTTCATCTAATCATCTTTTCCTCTGTTGTAACACTCTCGATCCGTGGAATGATAAATGCTCTCTGTAATTTCCTTTTCGAAGTTTTGTTCTGTACATTTATCTTCAATTGTTTTCATATTAATGGTACTGAATGCTTTTTCTGATACAGGCACCATGTCTTCGTGGCCATTTTGAATACGGTGATCGATATGAAAAATATTTTGCCTTAACGCTTTTTAGTTTTTAGAGAGCTATCAAGCGAGGTTTTTATTTCAAATTTTAAAGTTGGCCCCTGGGCTCCCATGAAGAGCGGCCCTGGAGGACACCGTTACAACACAATTCGATTTGCCCCATGGCATTTCCAGTTTGAGTTTCTGTTTTTTTAATTTATGTTCAACTGTTTATGAGATATCTAGTCTAGTAAAATTAGTGAAAAATAAGGCTTAACCTAGGACTAACTGCAAAAGAAATGAAGCCAACGCCAATTGTTTTGTTTTATGTTCTTGTTGAACATAGAAAAAGTATAGAATAATCAAAATTGTTACTTTCAATATGGCGGTCAGTACACCTTCAAATAAATGGTATATATATATATATATATATATATATATATATATATATATATATATATATATATATATATATATATATATATATATATTACATTTCCATTTATTCCTTCCTTGTCCTCAAAACAAGATTTAGGAGAGTTCAGAATACTTGTACCTTGACATTCTCCGCATGCGGCAGTGCAAACCATTTGTTGTTTTCTGCAAGTATTTTTAGAATCACAATCCCGTCGAGATTACATCTGATGGCCTTTAGAATATTTGCAGGAGCTGGAGGTACGGACATTGGTATCAGAAGAAACCTATCTTCAACATGTTTCCTCTGGCTTCAATTGCTTATCTGATTCAATCCATTGCTGTACTTGCATATGGACAAACATCACTTGTGGATGGGTAGCATTTAGCTTCAAGTACACACAATTGTGCTGATATTGTTTAACAAAATATTTGGTAACGCAAGTTCTGTAAAGTATCAGTTGATTTACAATTGTACAAATAAACTAGGACCTTTTCATCTGCAGCGATGATGTTCTTAATGGTGGACGAAGAATTTTGGAATACTCTTGCTTGCTAAAGAAAGAGTTCATCTTTAATTTTCCTCAATGACACACATTTATCTATACCAAGCAAATGCGATGTTCTATTACATCCAGCAATCGCATGAATAAATGGAAGGTGACTACAAGTTTCTTCACTGATAATAGATAATACACGTTCTATGTCCCAAATACGTTGTGAACTGGAATCGTTTTGTCCGTGTGATCTGAGATACAATGGTAATCCACCTACTCTTGCAAAATAAGAAAGTAATATCTAAATATCAGTATCTTCTGCATACACAAGTGTCTTCATTTTTCTGGCACATTTAACACAAGTTTTTACAATATTGACACTCGCGTCGTTAGTAGCATATAGTGTTTGGAAGCCCTCTACTGGTAGTTTATCACTCAGCATGTTTATGAAACGCTGCATATTGTTTGGGTTTGCGAAGAACAATTCCTTCTTAGAGTGAAATGGCATGTCCCCAGTAAATATAACTTGAACTTCTTTTATTTCCATTGATTGACGAACATGAGTTGTGTCTTTTATGCTTGGTCCAAACTAATAACCGTCAAAAACAATGACGGTAGCTATGGGGTAGATTTTTTTAAAGGCAAACTGCACATAGCTAGAACATAGAATTAAAAGTCTGTCTTTCTTTTACCGCCATCCACAACGACTTGTTCTGCTAGTAATGTTTCACTTGATTCTTTCAATTCATTTCCTACCATCTTCCACAACGCATCTGCTAATGTAAAGTTACCTTTGGGACTTCCCAATACCTCTATCTCGTACTAATCCTCCTGTAGTTTTGATGTTTGTCATTAGAGTCTGTTTAATCACGAGATCATTAGAAAGTCGTGCCCAGTAAGGATCACTTTGTCAGGTGATGTGATAGCCCTCAGAGAACAATTTTTATACGTCCGGATGCTCATCTTGTAGCCGAATCTTTTCCTCTAGATATAGATACACTGATTTCAGTAGAGGTTGTGGCCACAGGCTGCAAAATATGGAAACATTTCTTCACAGGTACTCAAATGCAATTTCCAATCCTCTGTCCTTTCCAGTTGATAAATCTGCGAAGGATATCTACAAGTTTCATGTATTGAATCCATAGATTGCTGGTACGATTTTCAGCTGCCAAAGATGTTTTCTTATCCTTGATAAGACTGTGAATTTCCTTCAAAAGTTCATGTGAAATAAGTTGGAAGGATTTCATCTTTTTTACTCATAGCCATGTTGATACACTTCTTTACAGCAAACCACATACCCTTTGGAGCATTATGTTCATTATCAAGCAAGGAAGTGTTACTTGTTAAGGTGCTCTGCATAATCACAGGTGAACTTCCGTATAAAATGGTTTTCTCAGATAGAAGTATATTTAGAACTGCATCTCTTAAGAAATAACCTCAGAGTTCTCTTGAAACTACTTTACCACTTATCATGTGAACTATAGTGTTCGGCGCTTACACTAACTGTAAATCTCTTTGAACCTTGTTCCACTCATGAGATGCCCAATGCAACCCAAGAAACTCATCAGTAAGTGAAAACTGCCTAAATACAACACTATGGAACTAAGGAAAGTATCTACAGAATTATCATGCTTTCAGCTTTGCTCTCCACCAAAGAGACCAATATAAAGTATTTCAGTATAAATAAAACCAATATAACCATTGCACAATACATTCAATCTGCACCGTACTGAGAAAAATATAATTTATTATTTTAAAATGTCACAAGTTAAGAAAAAAACGGTATATCAAAGTTTAAAATTATCTATGTTATAAAATTATTGAAAAACATTTCAACTAATGATAATAATAATGATTTTCAAAGCAACGGAGCACATATGTTTCTATGGAAGTTCTATAAACAGCAAAGTTTTTTTAAACATATCTGCGCCGCTATTTAGAACCTGTGGAACACAATTAATTTCCTTTATAAATTTAGGAGTATGAGCCCGATTTTAATGATACGGGTATCAAAATGTAGGCTAAAGAAAGACGAACAAAAATTAAGCAGAGAACTTCCACTCTAAACTTAATAGTTTTCTCGAAATAAAATGAAATAGCTATATATATTTAATTTATTTGAAGGTGTCCTGGCCGCCATATCGAAAGTAGCCATTTTGAGGGTGTTCCCCTAAATAGATTCTTCTATACGGATTGTATGTTCAATAAGAACATAAAATAAAAGTATTGGCGTTGGTTTCATTTCTATTGCAATTAGTCCTAGGTTAAATCGTATTTTTACTGGCCTAATTTCCATGGAAAGATTAAAATGGGCAATCCTATATATATATATATATATATATATATATATATATATATATATATCATAAATACTAGTTACATATGCCATACATTCCCAAAAGGCGTTTGCCCGCGTGACTTGATGATTTGCTGTAGTGAGTACCATACAAACTACCCATCGGCATCTCGTATTTCGTGTGTATAAACTGCGGATATGGCATGTTCCTACTAGGAAACACAGTTGCTATTGAGTTTTGTTCTTAAACCTAATTTAATCCTCAACTTACCTTTGTAGCAAAGGTCAGTAATAACCATGAAAACTCATGAAATACTTCTTTTTCGATCTTGCACTATGTTACATCGATATTCGTCTGTAGATGATGGCCCATAATTTTAAACAATTAGTTAGGATGATCTACACTTTCTCCGTGTTAGCACGCTTCTTCAGTGAACACCAAATACATGACTCTCGTACAACCTTCGGGATCGCTCTTTCTCTCCGTGATATATCATGGTGTTAAAGCAAGGATGTTGAACTTGTGGACGGTTTGCTGCCTCGTTTCCTGATAGATTCACTGTTGATTTGGTCACATGTAATCAT
Source organism: Thermobia domestica (assembly GCF_964235325.1). Classification (NCBI taxonomy): domain Eukaryota; kingdom Metazoa; phylum Arthropoda; class Insecta; order Zygentoma; family Lepismatidae; genus Thermobia; species Thermobia domestica. Next base: position 95,323,634 of record NC_137462.1, on the reverse strand, counting down.
CCAGCGATAACACGTTGTAATAGTCAATTCTCACAGACCTTCAAATTCATGAAATTATTTAGTTTCTGATATGGGTTGTGCAGGAGATTGTCATCCATGTTTAATAATATCACAAGCGCACGATCTCGAACTGTCCTACTATCTGTAAAGTTTGTTTGGGAAAGACCCATCACATATATTTCCAAATCAATATTTTTTCTTCGCCATTTTGCTTACTACAGCACACTGAGTGCGGTACATAACAGCTAAGAATTTGATACATGCGTTTGTAGAGTGTTGTACGTCTATAAAGGATGGTTTGACAGCTGTCACTATTTGATATTTGTCAACTGAAACGTATCAATCTTTGAATTATGAAAGAAAAACTGAAAATTAAATATGAAATCTAATGTTAATTTTTCTTTGCTACACATTACAAGAAAGAGCTGATAAGGGATTTTGGGCAGTTTAAACAAAATAATTTTAAAAGTCTGGAAAACATCAGATATTACAATCTTATTAAATACAAGAAAATATACTTTGGATTTTGAAGAAGAGAGCGAGGAACGAAGAACTGTTTATATATATGCACTTTTGTATATATATTTCTCAGTAAAATGTCAACATTTCTGCAAAAATTACAATAGTTCTATCAAAAAGAAAGCTATAAGTCTTCTACTGAAGAAGTGTGTGCATGCAGAGCTACTAACAATGGATGATAGTACTCACATGGACATTGAGACCTGAGAATGCAGGGTCCCCAGAAATATTGACGTACAAATCCTTCCTTACAGAAACAACTTTGGTGGCAATTGCCCGGTTTATTGTAGGGTTTGTAGTAACACGTTTCAACAGCGTTTCCCAACCTTTTTCAACTTGCGGCACACTACGGGTGTTACTTCGATTCTCGCGGCACACTTATAGATATTATTATTTGTAAATATAAAACACAGTGGTATTTTTTTTGTGATTATTGATTTCCTCACAAAGAAGAAAGCTCTTTCACTGTTTTTTCCCCTTGGTAAATCATTATGCTTATTTTTCATTCTAATTTAAAAATAGAAAACAATTGCAATGAAATATTGGACTCTGATTTCTAAAAATACGCTTTCTTTTAAAAAAACTGTATCCAACCTTTTATTAAGAAGGAAAATCACTAAATAACGAACAAACAAACAAATCTCTTTTACTTTTAAAACACAAATGTAGGTAATTTGTCGAAAGGATTGAATATTTTAAATTTCCAAGTTACGAAATAGTCTGCAACAATAAATAAGCAATAATGGTCATTACAATTATAACATATACTTTTTTCAACATTATAAATGTACAGAACAGTAACCCGGTATGAAACTTAAAATTGTAGATTCATAGTAGAGGTTCATAGTAATGTGAAATACAAATATACTTTTTCACTACCTTTTGCAATTTTATTGCTATAAAATTAATAATTTTGTTTCGATTCCTCGCGGCACACCAGCAGCCCATTCACGGCACACCAGTGTGCCGCGGCACACCGGTTGGGAAACGCTGCGTTTCAACATTGTATGGACCACATAAATTGTATACTTCATTTTGAGGACACACTTTGTAATGAAAAGTAAAAAAAAGAAGAAAGTAACATAATATCATTATTAATATTTAATGCTCTAAAATGAAAAGTAAGTGTGTTCATTTATTAACTAAAATTCTTAGACCTATTTAACAAACCAACACAATTCTTAATTGGAATGCAACTAAATCAGTATAATTTGTTTATTATGACAATTGAGTTAGTTATGAAGTCAGAGTATAATAACCTTTAGAACAACGTGATGTAATTGCAAAATTCAGAAAGCTGCTCTTTTCGCAATAAATCAAATATTGTCTAAATTTTTGAGAAACCAGAGGTACGTTTAACATTTGTGTACCCAAAATATTTGTGAACTTCGATTTCACAAGGGAGATAGAAATATACCCCGAGAATTATTTTCTTTTTTTCTCATAACAAATGTGTTTCTATCGATGGTATCGATTTTCTGGTTATGCTAGATGTCTTTAGTTTCACGATACTTATTATGCTCCGCTGCTAAGGAAGACAGTTATCAAAATAACCAACAAAATTAAGGAATAAAGGAATGCGAAAAGGAGGCTGACGCACACAGTATTTATCCACTACTCGAACTGGGCTCGCACTATGGATCTCACGCATTATAGATTGAACGCACCGTTAGACCAGACCAAGCGGAAAGTTTAAATATAATAATAACGTATTTATTTAGAAGAATTACAAAGTTGTAACTCACAAGAAGACAAGGGAGAGTGCTTAAAAACATTTGACGAAATCTATTGTTTTTGCTTTTAATAATTCTTCGAAACTGGTAAGATTTACAATTCAATCCGGTCAACATATACGTGTATCTCAAGGAAAGGATTTACAACTGTTATACCATAGAAAGGAAGGCAGATAGAGATATAAAATTTAGTAAAATACGAATATCAGCCGATTAATATTGTTCCATATACTACGCAATACTATCATCTTAACAATGTTTTTTGATTTGATTTTTTTTTTTTTTAGTTTTACGTCTCGTTCAGCAGCGAGGCTATATGAGACGTGTACCTACTGATTAACGTGGAATCCGAACCACATGACCTCCCACCGGGAATCGAACTCGGGTCTCCCACGCCAAAGGCGAGTGTGCTAACCGCTTAGCCACGAAGATCCACCATCTTAACAGTGTTTCCAATCCAACATAAAGTTCATTCTTTTTCCAAACAGCACTACGTCAGACTTTTACAAATCTTAAATCTATGTATCAAACGAAAACACGCAATACCACATTTTTTGTTCAGCGTTGAAAACTGAGGACACTACAATGTTGGAAATATTCAAATTACGGAGGCCTGTACAACAGTAGTAACACAAGTGAGATGGACGGGGCATTGCATATCCGCATAAAGTATCTTAGTGTCGAACACTTCGTTCATGATATGAGGAATTTCTAAGAAGTATGAACAAAGTACCAAGATATGAAAATTCGACTTGTTTCGTAAAGCTTTATTTTATAAAGTACTTAGAGAAATTTCACATCTACTCGATAGGATAGTATACATAACGCTGTTTACAGCAATTTGATATTTCAGACATTCCAAAGATATGATAAAAATTGTGAACGTTTCAAACACTGCTTATAGTAAATCATGTAATTCTGATACCTTGTAATAGCAATTACGAAGAGCAGTTACTGTAATGTCAAAAAGCAAAAGGAAACAAAAAAAAGTTGTTCTAGTCTCTCCGAAATACGTCATTTGCAGAGACCAGTCTTTTCCCATTCTTCCCATACCTGCGGAACAGTGTGAAGTATCAAATTATATTAAATAGTATTATGATTTTTAAATGTTTGACAAACTATCCACGTAATTTGATGCTAAGTACCATGTGGCTTCATTTGTATCCAATTTCCGTGATGCAATCATTACTTGCTTTTTTTCATGCTATCATTCTTGAAGTTAAGGCCAGTCCGTTCACCCATTCACCACTATCAGCTTGTGAGTGCCGAGTAAAAGTGATACCGAACAACCGGAAGTAACAAATTTGTTTGATAAGCCATTGCGTGTGAAAGAGTTTCTTCAGTTGGTGTGTCCTGAGGAAAAGTAATGTCAAGGAAGCGGCACTAGTAATTCTTGTATGAGAATGTATTTTTTTCATTGTATGATACAGACACAATGTGCTTATACGGATAGAAGACGAACCGAACTCGTGTTACTGTATAGTACTGTACTGTTAATCATTGTTTTAGCAAAACAGCGGGACGAATGAAATAGACAAGTTACTATAGAAGTTCTTTACGACAAACAAGTGTTAAATGCCCCAAACCACCGTATTCCAAGTGCACGTACTGAAGAGAGACAGATGTACATGTTGGCTGAAATTAATGTACACTCATATCCAAAATGATTGTCGCATATCTATAACTGTCTTCTTGTAAAAATATAATTTGATAATGATTTTGCAGGGTATTTTAGTACTGATACTATGTGTATAATCGCGAAATGTATCTTTGTGGTAAGTTTCGTATGAAAAGAATTATAAGTACGAAAATTAGAATAAGTAAAACAAAATGTGGCTAAATTTTGGACATGAGTGTACATCCACAGCACTGGCTCAAAACTTCAGTGTTAAATACAACGTCACACTAGTTCCACAAGAAAGAGAAATTTTATCCGTACAACGTGCTCATTTGGCAGGAATTAATAGACGATGATCCCGAGTAATTTTGTAAAAAAAAATATGTTATTAATATAAGTATGGTAATGTTGTGTTAATCAGCATGTTTCAGTGATTAGAGCGCTATTTGTCTGTGTGCCACGTAAACAGGTATAATTGCAGATACTGAGTGACGCCTATCACCATATGTTTGTTGGAGGCAATACACAACACTTAGATAAGCTCAATGTCTTTGCGGGAATGTTAGGTGTTCGCAAAATTGAGCCTGTCTTTTTGGACGGTACCTTGAAAGGTGAGAAGCGTGGAAACTGTGCAAAATAATCGATAGGAACTTGGTAAAAGCCCACTCCGTTTTCCAGGTTGACGCCTGTTCTGTCCATTAGTGTAGACCGTTGATAGTTGACACACTTTTTCATTTGTCACCTATAACTGGTGATGTAAATTTTCTAGAGAGAGAAAGGAAGTATTGGCACACTCGTTATACTTTCTTCCACTAATTAAAACAATGTGGAATATTATCAGTATTATACTATGGGAGCTACACGTGTGAAAATAACATTAAGTGAAATGTGTCAACTGACCCCGAGTCTGGGTTGGTTGACACACTGTATAGGGTAAGTAGACACACTCATATATTGAAATATTTTGTACCTATTTCTTTCATATTTAGTGTATTTCCAAATTATACATTGTAGTTAATAAGTACGAAAATGACTACTAGGACTATTATCTTAAACAATTCAATGCAAATAATGCAAATGGAGTGTTAGGTCTACTGTAGGCAACTGAAAACTTGTATACTATGAAGGCTAACGTTCACAATTTCTTTAAAAGGAAATGTGTTCTGTGCTTCCTACCTAATAAGCACAACAAAAAATATTATGAAAACGGCGTATTCTCCCTACAACAAAATAAAGCTGTAGATTGGAATAGGCATATAATTGACCTTACGTTATTCTTTTCATAATTAGAACACATCAAAACAGAACAAGATGCAAAATATTGTGTATAGCTAACGTAGACGTACTACCTATTTCACAACAAATTAGTTTAGCTACATCAAATCACAAAACGTTACATACATGTGATTTTCACTCAGACACATCGTCCATTGAATCACAATTATGTCACAAATAGAGTTAGTTTCTGTCACACAAGCCTCGTGAGCCCAGTTCTTACAACGTGAGCATTGGATCCATGATTCGTTTAGTTTATTATTGGTAAATATAACGATATTTTGCAATCTGTACTTCTTGTGGTATCTTATATAGATTTAATGACATTAACAAAGGAAAATTTATTGTTTGGATATGTTAGTTCTCCACCTCCACTTCCCATTTTACTTTCCCCTATTCTTCAATGAATGTTTTTGAAAAACAACAGTTAGTCTCCTTCTATCTATATTACATTAGAAAAAATCATTTCACCGTTCCTGGCTCTGTCTGGCCTTAAAAAATCATATTCTTCCTCTTGGCATTTATTACTTTCAAACTCTTCTACTGCTTTAGGAATGCAAGAAACATTGTCCTTCGTTTCAATGCTCAGAAATGCAAGACAAATATACAGCAAACATTCCTTTAACGTCCCTCTCTCTGTCTTAACATTATGTATTTAGGCAATAAAATAAAGTGTAGAAAATAATGCTGTTTTAGACAAGAAAGTAAAACTGCTAAATCGGAAGTGTTTTGGAGGGGAGATGGTAAAAAGTGCTGGTTGACATAAAGCGAAGTGAAGTTCCGATCAATAAATATAGGCGTACAGTACCAAACTGAAAGAAGGAAATATAAAACATCTGAAGATGAAACAATACTCACCATAAGCCTTTACAAAATACATTCAAAATATCTTTCATCACCACTCTGGGTTGGTTAATGCACGTGTCAATCTACCCCAAGCTTTTTGTGTCGACCAGCCCCATCGTGCTATGTCAGCTTATTTGCTTCCGTAAACTATGACTGTGAGTCATATACTGTTTATCTCAATGCCTATTGTAGACGAACTAGTAATCTTTGAAATCCGTTGTTCGTTGTTTTCTTTATTAATATATTACTACCGCAAATCACATAAAAACTAGAATTACAAAAGTTTACTTGCCCTTTCTAAAAACGTTTTTTCCTTCTCAACTCTTGAAATGTTCTCCTATATCCCTGAAAGTACAACAGCAACTGCGTCGTACGTAGCCATTTTTATGACGTGTGTATCGCGTGTACCAATCGTTGAACCTGGATTTAATTTGCAGTGTGCCAACCTACCCCTGTGTCAACCAGCACCGGTCTCCCTATTATGACCATAAATGTGATTATATACCGTATGAATTTCCTATACCTTAGTCACCGAGGCACTTTTCCTAGCACGTTTTCCTGATGTAGCCCCTTCCAGTCTTTTTCTCTGGGGGTAATTGAAGGCTTATGCGTAACATAGTTTGAAAATAAAGCATTTCCAACAAATTATATTTTCACTGCCTTGGTAATTTCTTCAAAATATCTCATGATCGTTGTATTCGACAGTAAAGTATTTTTGATAAATATTGTTTCGTCCGTGCTATTTTTGTTATTACTCTCGTACAGGAGTCAAAAAGTTGGATGTATTTGGAAGCTTGTGATACGCTATAGTCTGTAGTTTGTAACACTGAACATGAAGTGTAGTATTGTATGTTTTCGTTTGATATATAAATTTAGCATCTATAACAATCTGACGTTTTGCTATTTTTAAAAAAAATATATAACTTTTTGTAGTGTTGGCAATACTCTGTTAATGTGGTAATATTGCAGATTGTGTAAACCTATGCCTTCCTGAAAATATTTGCATGGTACAAAATTCCATTTCTCTTTCTGACAGTTTATAAGATACCACATGTGTATTTTTTTTTAGTGGCAAGCGTTAAATGAATAAATGATTCTTCGTTCATTGGAGTTGTAATTTCCTTTGCAGCACCGAGGTTATATGAGATGTGAACCTACAGTTTAAAAGAAAGTTTGAACATCCGTAATGTGTTCAAATTTCAAGGTTCTCGCACCTGGAGTTGAAGCCGTTCATCAAGTATGTGCTCGCTAGCTACCAGACCGCCAGGGAAAAAATCTGAAGCAAGTACAAACACATTCGTCCAAACCATGTCAGTTGTCTAGTGCGTGTTTGGTGCACGAGGCCCCGGACATAATTCCGGATGGAAAGCCATAAAATATAAACCAATAAAGGTGGTTCGGATAATCCATTAAACTGTAGTTCGACGTCTTACGTAGCCTTCGTGCTAAGAAGCGACTTTAAACTTAAGCTTTCCTCATGTAAAATAATTATAGTTGCGCCGTTAGGTTGTTTTACTTTTGTTAATTGTTTTACTTTTGAATTTTGGTTTATTTACTTTAGTTTTAAAATTTTCGACTGATTTAGACTTCTGTTGTATTTAACGCGAAACTATTTAAGTTTCTATTTACATAAAGGTGTGAACTTTTCATTTGCCTTTAGGCCATTGATGTGATATTTTCATCTTCTACGACAACAAACAGAATATCTACAAACGCTCCAGTCTTCGAATACTTTTAGTTAAGAGGATGTAATTTTTAACACAAAAGCAGAAAAAACTACAGTATTTTGAGCAAGTTGATATTGAAAGGAGATCGATATATTAGTACTTTTGCTTCAGAAGATATCGATTGTGATTTCTTCAGTCGAAACATTCATTAAAATTATATGTAAACAGTATTATGAATTTTGTAAAATAAAAAAAAATAAAAACTAGATATACTGTAGTGTATATAGAACATAGATACACAAGTGGAGTAGTAATGTACGCCAGAGTAGTTTATTGCAATAAATAATAATAATAATAATAATAATAATAATAATAATAATAATAATAATAATAATAATAATAATAATAATAAATGATATTGCTGATAAAGTATAGCCACATGTCATAAAACTCTAACAAGTCTACTTGGGTGCTTGGAATAAGTAAATAAATAAACAGAAATAGATGTATGGTACATTTGTTCCTTGTTGGTGCTGCAAGGTTTAAAGAAGTGTATCCATCCATTTTCATAACTGTCATTTTTTCTCTAATTATCCAATTGGATATGTTCTAAAGAACTTTGCTAATGTACACAATTCATTTGTTTAAAAAAAAATACCAAAAATCTTAGTGCTACCATACAGTGCCGGATTTAGGTTTGATGGGGGTCCTAAGCTATTGAAAGTAATGGGGCTCTTTATAAAATGTTTAGCTTTCTTTCTCAGCAACAAAATGTCATTTAGTTTTCATCCAATCTTTCCACTTTCTATTGCTAGGAGTCAGCAGCGAGCAGTTAAGGAAAATGGCGTTAAATGGAAGGCAGAAATATTTCTGTGTGCTTCGTTATCATGTAATCAAATCTGTGATTAGTGTACACAGTGATTTCTTCCTGTGGGGTTTTGTAAAGGATCATGTTTACGTACCAATGCTTCCAATAACAGTGATTGGCCTGTATGTCAGCATCACAGCAAGTATTGCTGATATTGACCGGAATATGCTGGAAGAGGTTTGGTAGGATATTAGATTGTCGGCTTGATGCGTGCCGCGTTACGCGAGGTGTTCACATAGAGCATTTGTGGATATGTTCCAAGAAAACTTCGACGATATACGTACCTTTCTTAACACGTGTTTGTTAGTTTTCACACATTACATTTCTGAAATCGGGTCCATTATTTGACTTTCAGTGTATATAGCATTATTAATATAACTAACTAACTAACTAACTAACTCTATGGCCTATGGAACCCGGAGGTTCAGTGCCACGTTCACAAAAGCTCTCCACTGACTTCTATTCTTAGCGAATTGGATCCAGTTTCTACTTTGTATTCCTATCTCTGCGAGATCCATCTTAATATTATCCTCCCATCTGCGCCTAGGTCTTCCTAATGGTCGTTTTCCTATGGGTCTACCAGTCAAGACTTTAAAAGCGTTTCTACTTTCTTCCATTCTAGCTACATGACCTGCCCACCTAAGCCTCCTAGACTTGACGACCCTAACAATGTTGGGTAAACCGTATAAACTATGTAGTTCCTCGTTATGAAGCTTCCGCCATTCCCCATTCTCGTTCCTCTTGGGTCCGAATATTCTTCTCAGGATCCTGTTCTCAAATACTTTCAGTCTATGTTCTTCCCTCAGAGTAAGCGACCATGTTTCGCAACCATACAGAACAACAGGCATGATTATCGTTTTATATATTTTAAGCTTCAAATTCCTCGACAGAATTCGCGACGACAAGAGATTTTGAACCGAATAGTAACACGAATTCCCTGCTTTTAGTCGACATTTAATTTCTTCGTGAATATGATTTTCGTCTGTTAATATTGATCCTAAATATTTGAAAGTATTCACTTTATCAAAAGTATTATTTAATATTTTAACGCCTCCACAATTTGCCGTATTACGGTCCCGACGCACTTCCATGTATTTAGTTTTCTCTGCATTTACTTCTAAACCCATGTCCCTGCAAGCGTTTAATAAGATCTCTGCATTTATTTCTACTGTTCTCCTATCATCCCCTATTAAATTTACATCATCAGCATATGCCATAACCTGGTGAATGCCGTTCAACTCTAGGCCCTGGTTGCTATCTTTGATTTTCCTTATGGCGTATTCCAGCACAAAGTTAAATAATAATGGCGACAACGCATCTCCTTGTTTCAGGCCATTTTCGACGTGGAAGCTCGTGGACAAAAATTTTCCTACCCGGACTTTACTTTGGGATTCACTTAAACATATCTTAATTAATCTAATTAGCTTTCTCGGTATTCCAAGCTCTGTAAGAACGTTGTATAATGTTTCTCTCCTAACCGAGTCGTAAGCCTTTCTAAAATCAATAAATAGTTGATGTACCGGGGTATTGTATTCCCACTTCTTTTCGAGTATTTGGCGAATGGTAAATATTTGGTCGATAGTTGATCGATTTCGTCTAAATCCGCACTGATAATCTCCAATAATTTCATCTGCGTATGGGGTCAATCTTGCTAACAGAATATTTGAAAGGATTTTATAGGATGTTGACAGAAGAGAAATGCCTCGATAATTATTACAGTCAGTTTTGTCGCCTTTCTTGTGAATTGGAACAATGATTGACTCTTTCCACTCTTGTGGCAATTCTTCCTTGTTCCAGATAAGGAGAATGAGTTTGTGTATCTTGTTCCACAATTTTTCGCCTCCAGCTAAAATTAACTCAGCCGGAATTTCATCTACACCCGGAGATTTGTGTTTCTTTAATTTCTTTATAGCGGCTTCCACTTCTATTCGATTGGCGATTATTAATATAACATTATTTTATAAATTACACACAATACAATTATAGTTAGTAGAATATACTTACATATTATTGATATCTTCATAATAGTCCACATTGTTCATTGGGACAACAGACTTTTATAAACCCTCAAATAAATGCCGATTTTATAAACAATTGCAAAGGGAAAGCAGATTGGTGACTCGTAGTAACGTTTTCTTATTTAAAATGATATTGTGTAGCTCACTGCGTTTCCACATCTTGATTACTTTTGTCTATTTTGAAGATATTACAGAAAAACTGTAAAATAAGCTGTAGGTTTAATTTCGTCCCAATTAAGCCTCTTGCAGATCTTTGCTTCTTTCTGCACCAGCTATGATCAAAGCTCAACTCCATGCTTTGCTACTGTACATGGAGGTCGCAAAATTTCTAATTTCAAGTTCTTTCAATTTAGTTTTTTTTTTCTTTTCGTAAAGTTTCAAGCGTTTCCAGAGGTCCAATATAGATAAATACAGTCTGAATATAGGCCAGGCTTAGTAATTATTGCCTGAAGCTCAACTCCACTTTTAACCAATCATGTGAGTTTTTTCAGCTTTTACTAGAGTAAGTCAGGCTGAAATGGAATGCAACCCTCGGAGATTACACGAGGTGTAGCACGACGCAAATTCGCTGGAAAGCATCAAACATCGTTGAAAAACGTCACTGTTAGACTAAAATGATTATAAGACCTATAAATATTATACGTAGCTCCTTTTTACTGCAACGTGAGATTACCTTGTGTAGTAACTAGTGTCGATAGGCCTAACACATTCAGACTGCTGAATATTAAGGGTCTTCACTACAGCAAAATTAAACTAGCGCTAATTTTAGAGTTTTCTGTAATATCTTCTAAACAAATAAAATTATTCGAAAAGCAAAAACGTAGTGCACTAGACAATATTATTTTGCATGTGATACCGTTATCCCAACGCACATATCTGCTTTCAATTTGTAACTGTAGATGGGTTTAGCATTTTATGCGGATTCTGTGAATAGTGGCACGGCGAAAAGAAGATTGTGGTAATGGTATTATATGCAAAATCGTATTGTCTAGTTCACTACGTTAATGCCTTTGGAATATTTTTATTTGTTTTAAAGATACACAGAAAAACTCTAACATTAGCGGTAGTTTCAGTTCGCTGTATTGAAGGCGCTTAACTTACACAAGACAAATTCAATTGTGCAGTTCTGAACACAACAATACGTAACAAAATACAGTGGACGGTTCGTCTATAAAAGCGAACGACTCATATGCCTCAAAGGAATGATGCATGCTCCTCTTCTCTCCTTTTGTAAACCATTATTGACACTATATATCACTGTGAAAATGTGGGCAAGAATAATACTTCTTGACACTACTTCTAATACGTACAGCGAAATAACTATAATTTCGCACTATAAAAAGTATCGCCAAGTAAGGCTGTAATTTCTTGGTATTTTCATATTCTTTTGCGAGCAGGTCGTTTCATGTTTCCTTCTTAATGAATCCACAGTTCCCAGCCAAATTTCTAGTCGTATTCCAAAGAGTTCGAGAAAGGGTAGCGCTAGAGTTCTATCAGCATACAAGTACAAGATACCGTACCACTTATACTGTAAAGTTTTATTAAAGTAGCTAAATGTAATGATTGGGAAACAGGGTAATCATTAAAAACGGGGCTCTGAAACAGGAGTCCCATTACAAGTGTGGTTGGGAAGTAGGAGCCCATTACATGCAAGGCTGGGAAACAGGTGCTCCATTACATACAGGACTGGGAAGCGAGGCCCCATTATGAGTGGGGCTGGGAAACGAGGCCCTATTATAAGCTGAAGTGAAATCAGGGACCCCATTACAAGCGGCCTCTGAATCAGTGGCCTCGTTACATACGAGACTGGAAAACAGAGACCTCATTTCAAGCAATGCTGGTAACGGGACTCCATTATAAGCAAGACTGGGTAACTGGCCCTATTACAAGCAGACTTGAGAAACAATCTCTCATTATAAGCGAGGCCCCATTACTAGCTTCATAAGAGCCTAGTAATAACAGCATAAAATACCGATGTTGTATGTGCATTTTATCTAATTAACTTTCTCTTATTATTTGGAAATTATATTACAGCCAATTTTTATCTAAAATAATTTTGTGGTCCCCAAGAGAGTGGGGCCCTAAAATATAGCTTGTTTAGCTTATACGTAAATCCGGCTCAGATACCATGTTATCTCACTTCTATACGTAAATAATTTAAAAGTATAACGACTGTTATGACAGCCCTTATGGGCCTGGGCCGCTCCAAGGCCATCTGTTAACGACTGGGTGAACTATGTTCAACCTAGTGACGAACACGCGGTGAGCGTGCTGCGTTGTTTTGCCTCTAACAGGAGCGTTTCTACACCTAATGACAGTCATGTCATTTATTCATGTGACTCTCCAGTATGCCTCACGACGCTAGTCGGACGCTGAGTATTGGAAACCACCAGCCGTTCGGGGTACGTGGATGTAAGTCTAAATCTCCAACTACTAGACTGTGGTGCTTTATACATGTTATAAGTAAATACGTAATGTTTAAATACTCTTAGAAGAAGACTATTTAATTGCAATATCTAAAGAAAATGTTTGCGAACCTACCTGTGTGTTTCTCGCACTCTTCTGGAGGCAGACATTTACCATTGATACGCATGAATCCTTCCTTGCAGAAACATCCTGATTTACATACAAATTGTATAACCCTATCTGTGTCCATGCAGCGTTTATCATATTTTTTTGCACAAACACGATATTCTTCATTTTCTGGGCAATCTACATTTGGAAACAGAAAAAAATTGCTTAAAAAGTTTCTCGAAATAACAATAAAGGCCTATCCTATGATATATATATATATATATATATATATATATATATATATATATATATATATATATATATATATATATACGTATTTGTTTTGAGCTAAAGGGCATTCACTCCTCTGACTCGCAAATTCCAAAAAATATGAAATTATTAAGCTTTAATTAAATACAAATGATCTTCCATGAAGATCAAACCCTTCTCGCAACCGAAATTACAGAAGCATCCATACTTATTTTTCCTTACTTGAACCTAAAAAAATAACCATAATTTGAAAAGATAGAACACCTGAAAAAGGGCATGAAAAGCTTATTACGAAATAAAACAATAACAGTAAGTTATAGAAACAAGAATTTTAGGAATGACTCAAAAGAAATGGATCAACAGATTGCGATCTTGACGCAGAATTAGTCTTTAGGTCAGGGGCCACAACATTTTTGAACTGTCCCTAAATCGTGTTTTCTTTTTTTTTTTTTAAGGGAATAAGCACATCATAATGAGTTAATTGATAGTTTGGATTTCTCTACACTATATGTATTCTCGAGATATAAGGTTTACAAGAAAATTTTTAATTTAGTGAAATATTATGTATTTTTTGGATCAGGGGCCACAAAATTTTTGAACGACCACTAAATCGAGTTTTCGTATTTTTTACGGAATAAACACGTCATAGTGAGATAAGTGAAGGTTTGAGTTTAGCTACACTATATGTAATTCCCCAGATATAAGGACTACAAGAAAAATTTTGCCTGAAATATATTGGATCTTTAGATCCAACAAAAGTGAAAAACTGAACTGTATTTATTGTGTGATTGGAAACATAGAACAATTAGTTAATCTCTTGGAGTTAGAAGGGAAGTTTGGAAGAAAGCTCTCGCCTGAAGAGAAACTAACCATGCCATTTGAAGGGCCAATTCATGCTGATTACAACAAGCTAATAAAATCTCCGTGCGGTCGGGAACTGTTTGGGAGATTGAACTTGGGAGTTTATTTATAAATAAAACCAGTAAATGTGCATTTAAACGCCTTAAGTACAACATTAAAGTATTAGCAACGAACATTGACATACGAATTGAAATCGACAAGTATCGTCAATATTTGACGCCTATCAGTCTAGTTTAAGGTACGAGTTAACTGGTAATCGTTCATTAGCAAATAAGAACTCCCGAGATGTCATTAACATTGTTCAAAGCATACATCGCATTCATTTACTATACTGCTGATAGTTGCAATGGCAGGGATAGTTGGGTTTAGCTACACTATATGTAGTTCTCCAGATATAAGGACTACAAGAAAAATTTTGTCTGAAATATATTGCATCTTTTGATCCAACAAAAGTGAAACAGAACTGTATTTATTGTGTAATTGGAAACATAGAACAATTAGTTGATCTTTTGGAGGCGTGAACGTGAACTTGCAAGAGAAAATACTTCTAACTTTTCAAGAGCAGCAAAATAAATTTGACAATCAAGTAGGGAAATCTATGACAAAACCACCTAATTTGCTATTTGAAGCATCTACGAGCAGCATGATAAGGAAAGGTGATGCCAGAAGTATATAACCGAAGTATTCTCTCCCATAGCGAAGCCTGATGGTTCGAAATTTCTACTGCTTAATTGCTGGAGTCCATTCACAAGCAAATTGTCCATTGCGAGTTGGATGACGGATGGCAAAGAATATACCAAAGAACTGTACACGATTTGTACAACTATTTGATGTGTTCGGATTTCGACCAATCAAAGATTATGGCATTAGATTTGTACATAGTATGAATCTTCATCCGGACGTTATGATGTACCAACGAAAGAATCAAATGCAGTTTGAATCAGTTCCGATAACCGCGTTGGATTGTTTCAGTTTGGGTTCCATAAGGCAGGTTAATGAACAAATTATGTACCTTCTGAATCACCTGTGGAATTTTTTTTCGCTTTGATTATGCGAACTGTTCCCTTGACGGATGCAACACAAATGCACATATACAATGTTTATAGTGCAAGGAAGTCTTTGCCTGCGTAATTTCTTCATAGAACAGAAGAACAACAGTGATGATCTAACCTACCATTATTGTGACTAATTTTAATAATGACTATTATAATGACTAATTTTAACTACCAAACCCGTAAGCTATACCAAAAGCAGTGGCATCTAATGTTAGTGTTGCAGCGTTGCGCCACGACCAAAGTATTTGAAAAAAAAATATTATTAGCAATAGTAGTAAAGAAAAGAAAAAATACTTTCTAACACTCCCATATATACTTTAAATAATATACTTTTTACTTCTGTAACTGTCCGTTTCGTTAATCCGTTTTAAAAAGCAAAAAAATAATCCGTCACAGAGTCTCTAATTGATATTGTGTTGCAGCGAGCATACAACGAACAGATTCCTTCAGCGCGGGAATTGGAGCGAATATTAAATCTGCTTTCCCCTATCTCAGAAGTTAAAGGGACTGGTCCTTGCAGTGCTTCTGCAACCAAGTACGGTTTCCAGTGAATGAGAAGGTTTTTCGCGCTAAATAAGATTTCTAAATTTTATTTCACTAGCAGTTAACAAATGGAATTTGTTTTTATGCATTCATATTTTTTAAATTACTGTACTTATACTGAAGCAAATCAATATAATGACAATTAAAAAAAGTGATTGTAAATTACAAAATAAGATAGAAAATATGTAGTAGAGCAGAAACCAAATGACAGGAGATCCGCATTTACAAGTTAGCTTATATAGGTAATGAAGGTTTCTTCTACAGTAATTTGTGAACCAAATATTAATAAGCCAATATTCAGAATCCCCCCCCCCCGCTCTGTGGATAGTATTTTAGTATATACATATTTATTTTATAAAATAAGTATATTTTATGCTCTTGATAAAACTATGGTGCGGAACGACACATTGAATTTGGGACTAGTTAGCAATGCTACAAGGGGGTCCATCAGGTCCGGACCTCCCAAAAAATTCGAAACTTTCCGACTAACATTTGTATACTTTCCTAACGAACTATACTAGTTTAACAGAGAAATGATTGATGTACGCTAAATATTTTATTTTATGCCTCATCATGTACTCTTTCTTTTCTTATAAAAATAATCGTTCTATCATTTTTTCTAAAAATATAGGTGACAGTAATTAAGAATTACTTATCTTTTCGGGTACAGTGTAAGACAGGTTCGTTATTACGTAGACGTATTGGACCTTTCTCAAATACTTTGGACCCCTCCCAGCTAACATGTTGTTCCTATATCTGGAGGGTTTCAAGGTTGCTTTCCAGAACGTTGATAAACATTGTTCCGCCTCATGTGGAGGTATATTGTGTTCATCGTGCATTGCGTAACAACCAAGACGGATAATTTCGAATGTAGTTTTTTCTTTTACGCACATGTGAGTGTGTGTGTGTGTTGATATATAAACAGGGTTGCCAACTCTGTAAAATTAAAAAAAAAACAACACTTCCTCAAAATTCTCTACGACATAGGTCTCAGCGTGAAGTATCTCTGTTCGGACCTATCCATGGAAAGAAAATGTATGTACTATCATGAACAAAAGTGCATTAACACATATATTCTCTACGTCCTTAGAACATTCACTAATAAGCTTAATAGATACATTGTGCTATAAATGAGAAACTGAAATTGATCAATCGGCATTTAATAATTTATTGTACTTACCAGTAACTACCATTTCTTTAAAATTATCGAAACAGATGAACAAAAGTATAATAATCTTTACGTGACAATTTTGGATTTGGAAAATGAAATTCACTCTTTAAACATATAGTCTCTACTTCAACTATAGGAAATTGCTTTAAGAAGTCCTTTTCCACTCTTAAAAAATGTGTAAAATTCCTTGAAAGTAAA
Organism: Thermobia domestica; assembly: GCF_964235325.1. Lineage (NCBI taxonomy): Eukaryota > Metazoa > Arthropoda > Insecta > Zygentoma > Lepismatidae > Thermobia > Thermobia domestica. Next base: position 95,306,478 of record NC_137462.1, on the reverse strand, counting down.
TTTCAAATTTTCCCTGATACAGTCCCTGTCATCTCTCTAAAATTTTCTAAACAGGTGAACAAAATATATTAATCGTTGATAGATGGTGAAAGGTAACAGTTTGAGTTTACAGAATTACAGCTACCTTTCAATATCTCTACTTCGAACTAGATACAAATTTGAAAGAAAAAAACGGTTATAAAGGGGCTGGTGAGAAGATTGTACCCGTCACCGCCTTTAATCAAAATAACAGCAATTTTTCCGGCCAGGCCAATGAAAAGCCGGCCAGTTAACAGCCCTATGAATGAATATGAACATTCGCAATTCATATACCAGTACCTCTTTTGTATCAGATGCTTTCGTTATTAGTTATTAGATTTAATTTCATTGTGTGTGTTTTAATTCTGTACGTAACCTACAAATTCTGAATGAATTGCATACCATGACTTCTGTAAATAACTTACAAAAAAATTGCCCAGCTTTCAACCGAGGAAAAACTTATAATTAAGGCTTAGACAAAACAAGCAAAGTGCAATTCAGGAGAGAATTCGAAAAAAAAACGGTTCAAATTTACAGGACACCGTATGGCAGTAATGTTGTATGCATTAGATACATTTCCACAATTTATTTTATATTTTCCTAGATAAATTGTGAATAAAGCATGTTCAATGTACATTTTTTATAACATTAATCTCTGCTACGAATTATCTTCAGTCTACACTAAAGAGGAATTCAGATCAGTGTCAGGGACTGAGTTTGCTAGAATGAATTGTTCACAATAATCTAGAAAAAATATTTAGTGAATCTACAAAGCTTCTGAAATTAATATTAACTGTACCTATTGAGTCAGTAAGAGAAGAATTTTTTTTAATCAAAAAGAATTGACATTTTCAAGAAATTGAATGTCCGAAGAAAGGTTATCACCATTGGTTATGCTTTCCATCGAAAAAGACCTGACAATAAGAATACTAGAGTTCAACCAGCATATATTAGGCAGATTTGTTCCAATCAAAAAGAGAAAAATGAACTTACTAATTAATTAAGGTGATTAATCGGATTAAATGTTCTGCATTTTTTATTTTTAAAAAACAGAATTTTATTTAATTTAACATATTACATAGAATTTGCACCTAAAGTTATGCTGATTAGTCAATGAGTCCACTTTGTATCTTCTGTTTCCGATCGTTCGTACTTCATCACCCGAAACCACAATCCACCGGCCGCCACTGACCAAAATAGTGTTTTCTGTTACCTTCGAAAGATTCTAATTCCTATGTCACTATTCGTTTTAATAATGTTGTACTTTTTATTGTACTTTGATAATGTTTAATAGTGTTGTACTCAACACGTTTAAATGCACATATAGTCATTTTTTCATATAAACTTCCAAGTTGAATAACCCGAACAGTTCTCAATCGTACAAGAATTTTATTACCTTTATGTAATCAGCATGAATTGGTCCTTCAAATGGAATGCTTAGTTTATCTGGAGATGAGTGTTTACTCCCGAACTTCCCTAGTTAGAGATGGTTTTCAGTCTGAGGTAATATGACGTGAACCTGCAGTTTAGGGTAGAATCTGAACCACAATAATCAGTTTAAATTTCAACGTTCTATTATGAAAATCTAATCTTCAACCCAAAGATAGATCAGTGTGTATAAAAAACTTATATTAAAATAAAACTTATTTGTTGTGTTTTCCAATATCAAAAGTGTGTCAAAATACTGTTATTAGCTCTTTAATTTTTGAAAATGATTTATTTATGTTGATTACTCCTGATTGACTGATTGAAAATTCTTAATTTTTGACATTTCTTTACCGTCAGTTGTTATAGTCACTTTTTGGAGTGCTGTTTAAATATGATTCCTCTACAGGGTACGTTTCCTCGATCCACTAACCATATACAAAAAAGAGCATAAAGTACTCAAGAACGATCAACGATCTTCAGTACCGAATGTGTAAGACTTCAGCACCAAATAAACATAAATATTATTACAAATAATTTACACAGAAATAAAATATTTGATTAACTCAATTAACCGAATAACAAGTAGTTTATTTAATTATATAGCCGTAGTTATTATTGATACACACATTTTCATTTGTTATGTCTTAATACCAAAATAAATAGAATCCTGGCTGAATTAAGCCAATTTTGAAACGCTCTTTTTACGTCATAAAAGAAATCTCGAAAACAAATCAGAATCTTGGATGGTATGGCCAATTTTGTAACGCGCAGTTACATCGTTTACAAAAAGAAAAAAGGAATTTTGACAAATTGTAGCTAAATAAAAAAATGAGCCCAAAGTCTAAAGAAAGAAAAAAATAATCTCTAATTTACATACGTAACGGAATTTAGGAGTTAATCTCAGGTTCTTTCTAAAATAGTAGACGAACGATGAGACTTTAATCACTGTTCCATCTAGCACATGTTCGACATTTACTTACAATATATATATTATTATTATTATCATCTAATCTGCAATTAAATTTTAGTAGGACTTTCTGAACTCAAATCATAAATTCAATTTGGAATTATTATTTATTGTTTCAGATTCAGAATCAAATTACATTTTACAAGTATTGAAAAAAATATACTTTTTCAGATAAATTTGTTCTAAATGTCTTGACTCAGCAATATTTCTATTTTACATTTCATCATTTCACAGATTATTGTAAACATATTATTATTATAGCAAAAATTGTATCTTAGTAGCTTCCCGGTACAAAGAATAAATAAATACATATACATTGTAAGTAGCCTTCTTGGGAAGGTCAAATAAAGTTAAGTTACTCTTCACTATATTCATGTTATAGCATTTCATACAGTAATGATTATCATAATTCTAAATTGATCCTTCAATCTTTCATTAAGAAATAGGAAAAATGCGAGAGATTAAAAAAAAATTAAAATTTCAACATTCCGTGCACTTCTGTCACATCTCACTTATATGTCTCAATTACATATTACTAGAGATGCAAGGGCTCGGAAAAAAACGGCTTTTTTGGAAAAAAACTCGGTTTTTTCTGCTTCGCTTTTTTGCTTGGGAAATTTTGGGCTTTTTTCAAAATACTGCTTTAAATTGATAAAACAGACTTTGTATCGCTTCTCTATAACACAAAAAATCATTTAATTAGTGGTTGATGCTGATAATAATATAAAACTTCGAAAATAAACTATGAATTTTGAAAAGATATTTCAAACAATTTTTCTTCAACATATTTACATTATGAATTCCACAGGATTAACCAATGTATATAATAAGAATTTTTTAACCTCCTATATACAAAAGTAAGCAGAGTTGGCAAGAACCGTGGTTGTTTTTGAAAATGCCAAAAATCCGTTTTTGGGGGGATGTTTAAACCAGGCTTTTTTGGTTTAAACCAGGCTTTTTTGATTTAGATTTTTTGCTTTATGTATTTATATTACATATTCACAGAAATAAGTTTGTTTCGCCTTGGTGTTATTATGCAACAGCGGGGTTATGCCGGAAGAACTCCCATAAGCTTAAAGAAGTCCGGTCAGTAAATTTCTTAAATTGAGAATCTCCCGCCCTAGCCATTGGGAAAATCCCGTCATTACTTGAAATGTAAGACAATAACGGGAAAATCCTGTTATTGCTTTGCATGTAAAATTTAAAGGTCAACGTACCATAATCAGTACGCAGAAACGGAGGTATTAAATTACAAATTTAGTACGTAGATATCATTGAAAGTCCAATCCAAGCTAATGTTGGAAGCTACGTAGGCAATCGATAAATTTTGCCAATTTCTATCAATATATTTAAGCAATCTTGGCTTCTTTATAAAACAACACGCATTTAGGCATGCAGAAATATACAATTTGGTTTCTTTCGTATATTTAGGCTTAACATCCTTACGAAATACCGAGGTTATCAAGGAGAAGACTTTCGCTTAAACTGACATCCGAACCGCTACTTGGGTTACGCATGAAAGAAGGTTTGTGGTTCGACCGAGAATTGAACATGGGACACCTTGATTAAAAGGTGAAAGGGAAATAAAACTATTGCAGGTGGTTTGATATCTGGAAACGTCACCATGAAGTTCACACGATTCGCATTTTTCATTCTTTTTATTTTTGTGGTTTAAACCAGTTATTAAAAAAAAAAAAGTTGATGTAAACCAGCCAACCCTAAAAGTGAACACTTCTTTTAAAAGAATACACAAATAACTAGCAAACTAGTATGTAGTATTTTTACTTCAAAATATTCCATACCCTCTTTTTGAAACAAAATAAAATTAAAATAAAACATAAGAGAAATACTTAGATTTATATGATACACTTAAAGGCTGCACATCTAGAGCTTTTGGTTCTGTATATTCCTGAAATTCTACAGTTAAGTTTTATAGAACCACCATTACAGTTTACCCAATCCTCAAGTTTTCTGAATTTCTAACAAGAGGGATTGAACATATCATTACGGAACTCCCCCCCCCCCCCAAAAAAAGGACTACGGAATATATTTAAGTTAAGCTAAATACAACTGCACAACAAACATGACTGAGTGATTAGCTTTTGCGCTTCTATCGGGAAGTCCGGGATTCAACCAGCATTCGACCATTCTGACAAAGCTTTTCTTCATTCCATCTGTGAATGTAGAAATAGTGCGTATACTGTGAGTTGGCCGACTTCCTTTCTTATTGTTTTTAAATCGTTATTATTACTAGTTACCAGCAGTGACGGTTTTGCGAAGGTTAGGGGAGCGGTCTTTCGGACTGAAGCCCGTTCCCCAAAGTTACGGAATGTCTGCAACAAACGAAATATCTATTATTTATGCCTTTACTCATAAACTTTAAGCTCCCGTCAAATAAAAATTACGAATGTTTAAAGAAACTAAACATTATTAAGAAAAACCCTTCCCAAAATACTTTTCTAAATCCGCCACTGATTCTCAGTATAAAATGATTTTTAAAGTTATATCCGGAAGATTATTGCTAAACATATAAACGAAACGAAATATTAGATATGCCTGTACTCATAAACTTCAAGCACCTCCCAAATAAAATTAGGAGTTTTTAGGAAACGAAACAATCAGTAAAACCCCTCCTAAAGTACTTTTCTAAATCCGCTACTGATTATTTGTATAAAGTGGTATTCAAGGTTGTGTCCGAAAATTATTGCTAAATCACTTCACAGCTACAGTATAACAGAAATGTGGAAGTACGGTTTGACGGATATATTGAAAAACGTACGCTTTGACCGATAAATAGAAAAATGAACAAGTTTAACTTTTGCGCTAGAAGCTAGAGTACTAAAAGCTCTTAGAAATGAAACACGGATGACAAACTAGAGAAGAAAAAAGATGTCGATAACTCAAAAGTTAAAATAAAGTTAAATAGCCTCTAAAATTACCATCAAATACTATATACTTCATGTTAGCTTTAATTCGAGAAACATGTGCTCCATCCATCTTGATGGTGAATTTCAGAGCGAAATATCACATTCAGGTCATGGAATTCTTATCTAACTATAGAATATACTATAAGAAGGCTATTTAGATAGAAAAATCATGAAGTTGAAAAAAGCCAAAATTTCCAAAATTCTCGTTTTTTTCCCAAAAAAGCCGGCTTTTTATGTGAAAAAAAACATCGATTCAAAAAAGCCGGCTTTTTTGCATCTCTACATATTACATTATCATTTTATTTACAATGTAAATTTTATATTTATAGCATATTCTTAGCTTGGCCTACACAATGTGCCATGGGACGATACTTTCAACATAACAATTACTCCAATAATTACTACTATTAATGAAGATGCAATATATACAAATGATGTGAAGAAGAAAGAAGAAAAATCTATGATATGTGACAGAGTTAGCACTTTCCTGATTATAATCCAAACATAATATTTTTATCTCATGGATCAATATACTCAACACAAATAGTATTTGAGGAGTGACAAGTTGACCTAACATAACCTTATCGGAAGCATTTTCTGAGACTATTATTTTTAGTTGTACCGAATTAAATATATCAGAATCAAAATAGTGAATTGTGCTATAGTTTACATATAAAAGGTTTGGAACAGTGTTAGCATAAAGGTTAGCTGAAACCCTGCGGTGAATCCGTAAGATGCGTGACGCAACCCAAAGATTTAGGTACACATATTAGTCATAATTTTCTTACTTACTGATGTCCACAAAACTTTTAAACAGGTGATACTGATCGAAGTTTAAGTTAATGAATCAAGTCGTCACCAGTCTAAATGGTTCAGAAGAAAATGAAGAAATTTTTTACCTTCTTGTTATGCGTTGGTTGTATCACCTTCACTCTTCCGGTCTTCGCCCCCACTCCATAGATGGAAATCCGCGCTTCCTAGGAGTATAGTTGTTACCCACAACTAGTGAATCACCCGCCATGAATTCTTCGTAGCATCCATAGGTGGTTATTTACTGTGACGCATCACCCAACATGTTAAAGTTCAATTTAGACTTCAGAGCCTCCAAATTTTGTCCAAATAGATGCAAGTTGTGCCGAAAGAATAAATTTTGAGATCGTTTCATCTAATTCAGCTTTTTATGCTGGTCAAATTTTTTACATTTCTAGGAGGCCCTGAACGCGTCACTTCATAGCATACCAACAGAGTAGAATTAGTGCGTCATTCAAAACCTGGCAATTCCACACTCCAGGCTAGAAACAATATTTTCATATTGCAAACTAAGAATTTTTACCATAATTACGTTCTTTAATTTTAAAACCTAACAAATTATTAACAGCTACGAAACATTCAACTATTCTAATAATTTCCCAAACTAAGAATGAAATATTTGTATATTTCACTTACGTTTGTCATTCCTTTCACATCAAAGGAACAAATCACTCGCCCCCACATATTCGTTTCTTCCAACCTGAGAGTCGCCATATTGGCCCTTGGAACTTAGCATGCAACAAACACGCGACAGTTGAAGAACGATAACCGTTAGATGTTACAGCATGCCTTAATGTGTGAATCTATTTTCCCACATATGTATTGGTAATTGCGTATATAACGGGTGAGTTTAAATAATAGGAATTATGATTTTATCATGTGAATACGAATAAATAATAGGAATTATGTAGAAAATTTAGAAGAATTTTATATAAGGTTAAAATCACATTCGTAAATAATTTTGATTTACTCATACCTTTACGTTAACTTACGGTGCTATACAGATATAACATAGACCTCACCATTTAGGGGCTTTTCTGATATTATTATTAACGGATCATAATAGAACATTAAAATAACCTTAACGTACAAGTCAAGCTAAACAAGTAACATAAATGAATGGCAAGATTTTACAACGTGGGGACCATTCAAACAAACAACAAAATAATAACAAAAATAATAACTAACAATGTACTTTACCGATAAACGGTACGTTACATGATAGGTAGGTTTAAAATACAACAAAATATATGGAGAGAAAAGCATCAGACAAAAGTATTTGAAATAAATGTTCATATTTTGAAGTGGCGGATGGGCCCGTTTTCTATCCTGGGGCCGTAGCCTATGCCTCCACTTTTTTGAGTGACAAATAGAATTGAAGCTATTATTTATATATTTTCAAAAGTTCATAGTAAACCTTTAAATACTAGTTTCTAACTACCATAGTCTGGGTTCTGGCTGCACCCAAGGTTTTATCTTCTATATTCGCCACTGATACTTTGGGCAGACCTGCAAATTCACCTGTCATATAATTAGCCCTCATCATTTCCATGAGTAAGCAACTTGGACAACTTTGAAATATTTAAATGAGACCGCGATTTTTTATTGCAGATCCCATGTAAGTAAATTGTATTTGAAATGTTTTCTCGATTGGTGGATAGGTGGCGCTGTAATCAGCGAAAATTACTTTCACTAAGGTTTCTTCAATTGGGTGCGGCCTGGTTTAATTGCAGAATAAATATTCGATAAAAAATACTAGTCTTTTACATTAAATGTTTCCTTGTGATTGCCCTTCATTCGTGGTAAATACTGATAATTCAAATGTGGCAGTACAACTAAGCGCAGTGTGCAGTGGTAATAGCAGGTTGGTTACAAACTATTTTATCAGTTAATTTTATCAGTGATGAATGTATTCCTCCAAAATATTACCCTTTTATTTCGTACATATTTGTTATCGTTCGAAGCTTATTTCTCCAGATATTTTGCAGTGTCAAGTTAGAAACAAGCTATATAATATGCAGATTAATAATAAAATAGTTAAAAGATTTATTGATCACGGAAATTAATACTGCCGCTATCTGCTTACTCTTTAATTTTGTGAATCATGTTAACGAAAATAAAATTAAAAATAAATGACAGGTAAATAAATAACGAACGGATGATAGAAAATGACATAGTAATGAAGTTTATACTTGCTAAGTAATAATAATAATAATAATAATAATAATAATAATAATAATAATAATAAGAAGAAGAAGAAGAAGAAGAAGAAGAAGAAGAAGAATATATACACATTCCCAAGAACAGTATGTTAACCACAAAAGATATCTAATGTATGGGATATGAACTCCCACACTTTTTTCTCTAAGATGTGAATTTCCTACAATGAGAATTTAAAGTACAAATTTCCACTTGGAGTGTATTGTATCTTTTTGTAAGTTTCCTTGAAACTGTCTATTGAGTAATTTTAAAAGATGAAGACTGTTCGGAGGACATAATGGAGAAATATATAATAGAAATTCTTATTTCGTTCGCATATTTTAGTGAAGGATGACCAGTAATCTACTTTCTAGGTCAATGGATCTTTGCTTCCCGTCTTAACTGTTGAACTTAGTTCTACTACTTTATTGAAATTGCATGTTTCTAACAATTGTTTTGTGCACCAATAATCATGTTATTGTTCGCTTGAGGTTGTCAATTCACCCGTTTGCAACTTGAAGCTACAAGAATGAAAACATAGAAGAGGTAAATTGGTTTCTAAACGACACATGTACTTACCACGAGGACACTCTGATATTGTAATACAAGGACCTCCGGGTTTCGTTCGGACAAATCCACCTTTACACACACATCGCGGTTTATCAAATTTTTTACGGTTTCCAGAAACTGTTGAACATGTATCATCAGGATCAAACCCGGTAACTTCGTACACCTCGTTTGCTGGACATACTGCAATTAAAATAATCAGCTGTTTGTAATATATAATAAAAGCAATAGAACTCGCTTAAACATACTAAATAATAGGTCGTTTTAATAATAGGTTTATTTCCTGTGATTACTACGTCCAAGAAGTATTATGTGTTGTGTATCTTGGTCTCATATATTTTTTTCCACTTATCACAGATTAGCTCGTTTTGTTTGATACCTGTTATTCAGGACCCAAGGAAACTGTAAACTCAGTCTTGAATACACTCACAAATTTATGATTGAGCATTTTGTCTTGCTTCTTCGTTTTAGGTACAGCACGAATTTTAAGGCTATAACGAAATAAAATGTACATCTATTTGATTTACCAAAGTCGTAAAGAGAAATATTCTCCGATGCTTTATTTAGGGAGCAAGTCTGTTATAGTTACTAAAACCTATTTTATATATTGAATGAAAGGATTAAAGGTGAGGTGAAGTTTCAAGTAAGAACGAAATATTGATTTTGGAATTCAAGTACTTATTGCGTACTCGATATTCAGGAGTTAAGTTTATAATCAAAACTACAGTATCTTGAGTATTCTGAGATTAAGTCGATAAATTTTGCATACCTGGTCATGTTCTGAATACAAAAAAAAATATATTAGCCTGTGGCAAAAAACATCCAATTACATATATAATTCCAATTTAATGTAATCAGTGGAATTGATCATAGAGTGATTACAACGAATGAAGCAAACAACGCACTTCGATTGCGTGTTCAGGACTTATATACAATCAAACTGTTTTTATCTAACAGTAGGCTGGAGAATGATTCGTTGTTTTTTTTTTTTTTTTTTTTTGAGTTTCCCGAGACTATGAGACAGGAACCTAAAGCTTAGCGTGGAATTTGATACACATGAGATCGTACTGGAAATCAAACCAGATTCTTCTGCACCAAATGCGTATATGCTAGAGACTTCCACACAGTTAATACTTTATCTGACTAAATTACATATGATTCCGATATGATGGTTCTCTTACCCTATTGTTTTAAGGAATCTAGACTGTCATTTAGGATTTTAAAAAGTTGACTTAAGAAATAAATCACCTGAATGCTTTGTGATATGTTTACGTAAGGTGCAGTAGGACCTGGTATATACTTGATGACAACAAGTAACAAATGCTAAGGAGAAGGACATTGAAGATTTCTTCTCATATATTTGGTCTGTGCATCACTAATGTTTTAAGGAATTATTATGTGAAACTCCTAAAAGAGGTACCGCAGTTTGAGAAGTTAAAGTAGATGAAAGCGAGTATAATTTTGTTTGAATTAAATTTCTTTTATGGCAATTTATGTTTTCACACATTTGTTTAAATAGACGTTCGAAATAAAACAGCTCTGTATTCAATTGAGAGATCTTCAATTGAATTCAGCTCTTTAATTCAATTTAACGTCCCTCTTTTATAGACCGAGGCTAAAGCAAATATGGGAACTGTCAGACGGGATGAATGATAATGATATAATGAAGAGAAACGTTAAGCCAGCGTTGTTTGCCTACTACAAAACCCATTTGATGGAGCTGGGATTGAACCAGGGACCCAACTCCCCTAGATTAGTGTTCTATCACTTACGATACCTAATAGAAATGCACAATTAGAGAACATTCACAGCATAAAGAACTCATATTTCATACTTTTGTTTTACATTTAACGTTTCAGATAATATAATTTAAATTTATCCTTACTTAATATGTTGATAGACTATACGGAGTAAGCTCTATAGTTTTGATATTTTCCAACAGTGTTAACTTTCCTTTTTAATTAACTATTTCCTACAAACTTTCTGATTTGAATCTGTTGTGCTTTGAACATCCCATTTTGAGCAATATTTTAAACTACATTGTATCTGTTGAGACGAAATATTTCAGTAGATAATAGTTTAAATTAATACTCTATTTAAGAAAACAATACGCATGTACAAAAACACAATACTTGGGCACTCAGACTCTGGACGACACTTATATTTAATCCTCAGATATCCTGGTTTACAAAAGCATCCTCTCTCACACACTATAGGACATGGTTTCTCAAGGCCTCTACTTGCACATGTCTCTCTACATTTGGAACCACACATAGTAAATTCTTCATTGACTCCACATTCTGGAATATATTAAAATTAGTTATTAGATTTACTATTACTTACGTATGTACATAACATTTTTATACTTTGAATTCACTTATTTAAATATTAAGAAATATATCAAACCGTTCAATTATTTAGGTAAATATTCCTTGATTCGGTATCATAAAATGTGTTGCTTGGCTCATTTTAAATGTATCAGGAATTAGAACTTGTACTTGGTAAAAGTAATAACGCATGAAAATCATTTAAATACATTATACTTAGAGAGAGGAGCTTCCCTTTCCAAGCTTTTTAACTTGAAACGACCGTGTAACTTTCACAGTACAAAACAAAAATTTCTGCAATTGAGTATGAAGTAAACATCAATAGGGGAATTCGCTCGACTTACTCCGTAGCATCAAAAAAACGAGCACTATTGCCAATCCAACGCAAAGTTATATTTTTTCATAATTATGACACTTTATTGCACATTTCAGATTTACATGTCGACCGAAAACTTAAAACATTTAATCATTTATTTAGTGTTGACAATTAAGCATACTTCAGTATTACAAACTTTCAAACTACCACACTAACAGTACAACGGAGATGAAGAGAGGAAAGCATATCTAAAGCATTTTACTGCTGGATCCTACGAGAATGATATGACGTATTTTCAACAAAGAGGAATTCAAGTATAAGGATTGAAATTTATTTTTTAAAAACAATTCATTTCGATAAAGTTTTGAGATAAGCATCATATAAGTACTTCCATAATTTCCAATTGACTAACAAATTATTTTACCGTTTATACCAATTTAATAACTAAAAACCATTCCGGAGATATTTAAAACATTACTGAAGTTAGCAGCACTGCTTAAAGTGACATATTTATGGAAAATATTTAAATGAATTTCGTTTTCCTTTACTTGTGTAAGATTACAGTAATATATTTTGGTAGTTCTAATTATTACAAGCTCTCAAAATTACAACATTGTAAGCTGTGAAGCAAATTTTACCGATGTTTATCATATTCCGGAACGATTTAAAATATCAAACAGTTGTAAACGCCAAAAATGATTTGTTCATCAATTGGAAACCATATAAGTACTTGAGTATGATAATAAAACCATTCGAAAATTAAGTTAAACTTTCATCTCCCTGCAAATCACACATACGAAATACGACAAGTCATAATTGTGGTTTCCAACCATAAAGTACTTTGGATCTGCATTGCCCCGTCCATATCAGATGCTCCATTAGTGTGATAGAGGTTAACTAAATTTGGAAGTTTGTGATACTGTAGCGTACTTAGTTGGCAACACTATGAAATAACAAATATGATATTATAAGTTTTGTCGTTTTCGAACATTTAAAATATGTAATAAGCTCAGGTAATCTTGTTTGATAATATATAACTTTATGTTGAGTTAGTAACACTTTTCCTTAGTTGGCATTACGAGTGTTCCTTTGAATTTCGAAGTTCTAATATTTTTTGCATTAAAATTCAGCATATTTTATTAGCTTAAATTTTACAAGGTTATCTCAAAATAAAAATGTCACCCTATATACACATATACGAGTGCACTCTTCAGAGAAAGCTTTGTCACCAAAAGTAATACTTTATCAGAATGCCTGAAAGATATTTTAAGGCTATTCAAACACCTTCGGCCGAGATTGTCTAAGTACATCAAATTCAATAAGGGATCAAAATAAAGTTATTAAGATTATTGGTCTAAGGAACGTTTCATACAGTTATAAGAGTAACAATAAGATATAAGAATTTGTAAGAAAATAATGTAAGTATAATTTGTGGCTTACATATCAAATGATTATATAGTAATAAAATAAGGAAAGTATTCTAAGTATAAACCTTGCTGAAATGAATTGTGCTTTGCAGGCATAAAATCTTAATAATAAAATAGCGTCGATCCAGGTAGTAAACAAGCGGCACTCTTTAGATTTGACAGATTATGAATCTATATGCCTGTTTAGTGTCTTGTTTGCAGGCAATAACAAAGTAGCAATAACACAACTAAGATGAATCATTGTCATAGAAGTGAGATGGATATATTAAGTGTACAGAACATATTTGACAAATTGTAATTATTGGTGATTCGAAAAGTAATGAAGATATCAATAAACAAATTGCAGTAATAGACACATAAAATCGTATCTTTCTTTTCAGATCAGAATTGAGTCCGTAAACGACAGTGCTAAGACACTAATTAAATAAAATAGCAATTAGAGAAGAAAGCTCAAGCTATATGCTGGCTTCTAGATACACAATCGATGACACAAATGTAAAGAAACTAAAGAAGACATCTGCACACAAATCGTCCTTCTAGAAACACTATCCTTTGCTCAAAAAATGTTCCACAAATTGTAAGCGTCTTAGCTCAGAAGCATTTGGTTGTTCTGAATGAATGGTTTCGGTGGAAGATACTTATGGCATGGTAGTCCGATTTAGTGGCAATCGAAATAACACCACTGGATTTCTTCCTCTAGGATATGTGAAATACATGTAAGGCAAAAATTGTGAATACTGATGAGCTGAAAGCCAGGATAATCATATAATAGCCACTGTTTCTGTGACAAACGCATTTTTCGTCTTGATATTCTCCGTATTCCGAAAATAGCACATACAGAAGAGCACACAATAGAAAAAGAGCACACATGCAGAACACCAAACTGTTTCAGGTTGTATTTGTTTCACTGTTACCAGTTTATTTATTTCAACAAGATTTTTTATTTATTAACAAACCAAATATATCAGATTCTTTATATATATACCGTAAATAAATTCACAATACGATGAATCTATTGAGATAAAGACTAGCTTATTGTATTAGAGGTGAATCAAGAACAGTTCTTCTACGATTGTAAATTAATAAAATAAATTAACGTATCACTATGTACATATATGAACATTTTATTTCATATTTTCTAACTTTCGTGTAAACCGCGAAAGAAATTCCAGCATTTCTATTCAATTCAATGCAAAGGCACGCAATATACAAGCTTGACCTCTGAAATTAAACTTCCTACATACTTTCTGTGGTACGATCCCAACCCATTCCGCTTAATAATATAATTTCACCGGAAGTGGCGCTTACCATTATCTTCGGACGAGCCTCTCGTGTATTTTACAGTTATGGATGAAAATTACTGCAACATAATAAGACAATAAAACTAAGATGCATAATTTACTGTAAAGCATTGAAACAATGTTGATAAAACATTCTATACAGAAATAGATATCAGCCTACGTTTGTTTAGAGTATTCTTCTAATTATATTGACGTCCCCCTTTCAAATTATTTTCGTAGATATATTTTCTTAGCACGTGTATTTAATTTACAGTACTAGTCTAATTACAACAAATAAACAGTATACTTACTTTCATGTTTAGGACAGTCTGAGAGAAGAACACAAGTATTCTCTGCTTCTGAATACGCATAGCCAGCTTTACAGATGCAAGATGGCGCTGGTTCTCTTTTACATGAACTTGGAGGATCGTAATGGCACTTAACTTCGCATTCCCCAAAATAGGAAAACTCTTGATTTATTTCGCAATCTATTAAATTAGAGTAACATTATATTCAGAAAAGAAAGATACTCAAAGACATCCTTCAGCAAAATTGATATATAGGGTAAACCTACCTGTTCGTGATATACCTTATTTCGTGATACGAGACAAATTATTCTTCATAGAGAAAGGTATGCATTATAGATAGAGTTACAGAGGTGCTCAAGAGAGGGTAGGAATAACGACAAGTGGTGAAAAGGTTTTCCAGTGGCAACTGTTACCGTGCGGACGTCACTCACGGTGTGAGATCGTACACAGGGTAGAAAGCGGGACTCAGTCAACTGACCTTCGAAGACTAAATATATTGTGTCTGTGTACGGTGTTATTGTGTAGCATTTGTTACAGATGTTTGCTCTAAAAATACTCTGGTTGTCATTTTGTGTGAAACCTTGGAGAACTAATGCAACCGTAAAGCAATAGACGCTAATCAAATTGCATCATATTCTTATAAATTTTGTGTCACAATAGCTCATGTTCGTTTTGAGTTACACTGTCTCTTCAACTTTTCCTTCATTAAAGCATTTTCCGTAAATAATGTCATATATGGTTTCACTAAAACGGAAATATTTCCTTCGAATCCTCACACAGTATCCAGTGAAGCACTTACAACAGCCTCAAGACGTCTCGATTTCTCCCTGGACGCAACTAGGTCTGTATGCGCTAAGGATGAATAACTCGCTTAGACCAGTAGTTCTACATCACCGATGGATAGTCTTCTCTGTGTACCGAATTTAATCTTGCCTGACAAAAATAATACTGTTTCTAGCAGAAAAGCTCGACTAGACATGAAGGCAACAGTTCCTCTTCCTGATCAGGCCACAAATCGACGGCAAATGTCATTACAATTCAACGTGATTCTCCAGCCAAAAAGAACACGTGTCAGGTAATCAAAATTATTAGTTGAGCGCTAGTAGTAACGAGCGCTACAGTTCGGAAAAGAATTCTAGCCGGTGGATACAGTGCTGGTCCTGTTTACGGTGGTTTAATGAAAGGAGTCAGAGTTTTAATTCAGCTGACATAACTATTTTCATGTGCAGCATATGTGCAATGACAAATGAGTGATACAGACGGTGATAATTAATATAACGTGAGTACACTCCCGTATCACGAAATTATGTACACACCCTCACGGAATAAGGCATGCTATCACATAGTTAAGTAGCTCACACATATTGTGTATTCTGTTTCTTTATATTCTTTCTTTGGTATTGTTTGCGCTTCTTTTACTACAGCAGTTGTGTTTTTGTGTTTATGGTCGGCCTTCCTAATATAGAAATTACATCTATCCTGCATGCTCGGAAATGTGTATTTTTTTTCAGTCATCCTTCTTAATATCACGAAAGTAGGTAGGTTTACCATATATATATATATATATATATATATATATATTGGTTTCATTCTAAAGTGCTCCTTGTCACTTGTAAAAAAGAACTTTATTTTACACTTTTTAAGAAGACAAATATAACTGTCATTCAGGACATACAGTTAATGGGTATAAAACTAGAAATACCAAAATCTAGTTCATTACTTTTTAAATGTTGTGTTTCGTCACCTTACTGTGTCACGAGTAACCACTCCTGTAAGGACAATGTTACGAGATTGGAATAATTATAGAAACGTGTTTTATTTATAACTTTCCAAATGGTAACAATAAGTACTTTTTTGATATTTGATAGCGAAGCAGTAGCGGTTTCCCCGTAATGCACGTTGCATGTTCAAAAAAGTAAACCAATTAACTTACATATTAGCTACGTTTTTATTGATGTACTCTTTAGGTTACACAGAGTACTAAAAACTGGAAAAGCTTAAGAACGGTTCTGTAATCCATTAACGTAGATTAGCAAGGAAATTATAAAATCTGACTGAATTTTTTTCATGTGATATTATCAGCTATTTCTACCGAGTTTGAAGTGATGTTTGTAACGTTTTTGCTGTCTCATTTGCATCAAAAATAATTGCCATTTGACGTTATAATATGATGTTAGTTTCTCTTTCTTATTATTTGTTTTCTTGTAATTTTAACTTGTTTTATTCACAAAGATATTCCAAAAATGCAAGCAAATTTTCACGGTCACATTTACAGTTACGTGACTTGTTTTTTAGAAATATATTATATGTTGTTATAAATGTAAAAATATTTTTAGTTTTCAACTATAAAATGATGTTACAAGTCCTCTATTGTGAATTTTACAGTCATCATCAGTACCAATTCCTAAATAAATATTCCTTCTATTTTACAATACAAGATTACTTGTTTGTCATAATTATGTTGATTGCAAAATTGCAAGTGATAGCTCAGCTAGCATTTCGTTCTAAGATGGTCAAGAGTTTGGAAAGCATAATGAATTTTTAAAAAAATCAGAACAATATTACTTACTACAAGTGAGTAATATTACTTACTACAAGTCACAACTACAGCGATTTTCACCTTCACAAAACAACGGCATATTTACTAACAAATTTGTCAGTTACAGCAAAACGTCTTTTAACGAAGAAAAATACAAGTTTTTAATGTCGCACGGTTATGCTCTTTCCTCTAAGGGAGGTGTTGTTTAAGGCATGTGAATGATGACGGAATAATTAGTGGAATGAGAAAGTGTGTTAAAACGGGAGTACCGCGAAAAAATCCAAAAAACCTACTTCCGTGGGGATCGAACCGGGAATCTTACGTATCACGGGTAAGCGCTCTATCATTGAGCTACCGTTGCCCTTCGCAAAACGGAAAATAAATGTCAAAAATATCAGACAAATATAATTACTAGGGGATGGGATACATCACATATGGCTGGACTTTAGATGTTATCGTTTTTATACATAGAAATGGAGTAATTTATATTATATACAATCCAAATAAATATGATTATTACTATTCAAATTAGCAATTGCAAAAGATCAGCCAACATGAAAACAATTAATTTTAATGTAATACCAAGGAAGATGATAAACATGCGCTGTTTTAGTTGTTTTAAGTTTACATGATAATTAAGGAAAACGAGAATTGGTTAGTTACCCTTTCTGTTTTCCAACTTAATAAAAATAACAATCATAATAATCAGTGTGTCCATAAAGTCTGGGTGCATAGGGAATTCTAATAATTTGTTTTTGTTTTTTAAGATTGAATGATGGCTCTGACTAAAGAAGAACGTGTTGAGCTTTTACTTTTAATTGCACGAGAAGGATGGTCGTATCACAAAATTGCGGGAGAACGTAACCTTCGACATCCTCATCGTCAACCTATTTTTTTTACTGCCATGAGAAATTAGTTACCAAATTTATGGAAACAGACAGTGTGTCGGACAAATCCCGTTCCGGACGACCAAAGACTTCAGACGAAAAGAAAGAGGCTGACTTGGCTAAGGTTTATGCTAGCCCAAAGTAATTGCTTCATTGGACATCCACGGAGTTGGGTGTTCCAAGTTCAGTCATCCACAGAATCCTGGCAAAGGTGAAGTTTCATCTGTACAAGGTAGATATATTCCATCACTTAAATGAAGATGACTCCTATAGACGCATGCAGATGTGTGAATTGTATGCAGATAATTTGGATTATAATATTAATTTTACTGAAGACTGTGTGTTTTTCAGTCATGAAGCTGTGTTTTATGTCAATTTTGAAGTGAACAGACAAAAATTTTTGATACTTGTTCCAAGGCAATCTACCTTGGATGAGTCCATCCAAAGAGCAGGGCTGCGAAAATGTGATGGTCTGGTGTGGTTTGTGGAAAGCTCATGTGCTAGTACCTTTTTTTCTTTTATGAACATTTAACGGGTGAGACTTATCTGAACATTCTGAGAAACAAATTGACACCTCAAATAGAGGTTTTGGGTGAGCGACTTCCAGACTGGTTTCAGCAGGATTGGGCGTCTGTCCATTTTGCTGCAGCTGTTAGAGATTGTTCGAGTGACGATTTTCCTCACTGGATTGAGGGAAGAGGTCATGCGGAGTTGTCCCCTCAGTCGCCAGACCTTTCTCCACGTTATTTCTTTTCCTGGGATATGTTGAAAGAAAAAGTTTACTCGATAAAGATTATAAATTTGAACCACCTGATAGAACGTATTACCAGTCAGTGTGCTGAAATCGACGACAATTCAGACCTATTCCATCTAGTTCACCTTAATCTTGCAAAGTGCATCAAAGTATACATTGAACAGCACGGAAATCATGTTGAGAATATTATTTGTTAACATAAAATTCAATAAAATGTTTTTTCTCCCATATACCCAGACTTTATGGATACCCTGTATGATTACGCTGTATCAGTGTATTGGAGCCAAATTTAGAACGGAACAAAATATAAACTGATAGGTATGTACTTGTGCAAGATCAAATAACTACTTTTATAAATATGTGTAAAATGAAATGAAATTTTGAGTTTTACGTCCCACGATTATGCCGGTTAGGCTAAAGGATACGATGATAAAGAGTAATGAATGAAATGGTGGAATGAAGAAAGTGGGAGGAAACGGGAGAACCTCGAGAAAGCCCACGCACACAGTGTTTGTCCACCACAAAGTTCACTTGGCGGGAGCAGGGTTTGAACCCGACACCTCTAGCACCCGAGGTGAACGCTCTACCACTGAGCCACCGCGGCCCATAAATCTGTGTAATTGTAATAGGAGTATCTGCGTAATTGTTAGGAGTATACCTATCCAGAGTGGGACTGAGATGTCGGGGGCGCAGACCTTAGATCATTAGGAGGGCGGCGCACGGCCTCTAACATAGAGACATTTAGTACATAATCACCTCCATTCTATGTTAATTAACTGGTTGATCAACAGAGTATATAAATTTCTAATACAAAAGAATGCTCGCAGACTATTTAAAAGATTAAAATTTAAAATTTAAAACCACATAGTTTCATTCCGTTACACTCAATATCAAACATAAAGTGAGGAACTTGGAGATCAAGGGGTTTAACTAACTAACAAACTAACTAACTCTATGGTCTATGGAACCCGGAGGTTCAATGCCTCGTTTACAAAAGCTCTCCACTGACTTCTATCCTTAGCGAATTGGATCCAGTTTCTACTTTGTATTTCCATCTCTGCGAGGTCCATCTTAATATAGTCCTCCCATCTGAGCCTAGATCTTCCTAATGGTCGTTTTCCGATGTGTCTTCTAGTTAAGACTTTAAAAGCTTTTCTACTTTCTTCCATTCTAGCTACAAGACCCGCCCACCTAAGCCTCCTAGACTTGACTGACGACCCTAACAATGTTGGGTAAACCGTATAAATTATGTAGTTCCTCGTTATGAAGTTTCCGCCATTCCACATTTTCGTTCCTCTTGCGTCCGAATATTCTTCTCAGGATTCTGTTCTCAAATACTTTCAGTCTATGTTCTTCCCTCAGAGTAAGCGACCATGTTTCGCAACCATACAGAACAATAGGCATGATTATCGTTTTATATATTTTAAGCTTCAATTTTCTCGACAGAATTCGCGACGACAAGAGATTTTGAACCGAATAGTAACACAAATTCCCTGCTTTTAGTCGACATTTAATTTCTTCGTGAATATGATTTTCGTATGTTAATATGGATCTTAGATATTTGAAGGTATCCACTTTATCAAAAGTATTATTTAATATTTTAACGCATCCACAATTCACCGTATTATGGTCCTGACGAAATTCATGTATTTAGTTTTCTCTGCCTTTACTTCTAAACCCATGTCCCTGCAAGCGTTTAATAAGATAGCTGCATTTCTTTCTATTGTTCTCCTATCATCACATATTAAATTTACATCATCAGCATATGCCATAACCTGGTGAACACCGTTCAACTGTAGGTCCTGGTTGCTATCTTTGATTTCCATTATAGCTATTCGAGAACAAAGTTAAATAATAATGGCGAAAACGCATCTCCTTGTTTCAGGCTATTTTCGACGGGATGCTGGTGGGGAAAAATTTTCCTACCCGGACTTTACTTAGCCATTCATTTAAACTTATCTTAATTAATGTAATTAGCTTTCTCGGTATTCAAACTTCTGTAAGAACGATATATAAGGTTTCTCTCCCAACTGAGTGGTACGCCTTTCTAAAATCAATAAATAGTTGATGTACCGAGGTATTGTATTCCCACTTCTTTTCGAGTATTTGGCGAATGGTAAATATTTGGTCGATACTTGATCGATTTAGTCTGAATCCGCACTGATAACATCCAATAATTTGATCTGCGTAGGGGGCCAAACTTGCTAATAGAATATTTGAAACTATTTTATACGATGTTGACAGAAGAGAAATGCCTCGATAATTATTACAGTCAGATTTTTCACCTTTCTTATGAATTGGAACAATGATTGATTCTTTCCACTCTGGTGGCAATTCTTCCTTGTTCCAGATAAGAAAAATGAGCTTGTGTATCTTGTTCCACAATTTTTCCCCACCAGCAAATCTTAACTCAGTCGGAATTTCATCTACACCCGGAGATTTGTGTTTCTTTAATTTCTTTATAACGGTTTCTACTTCTATTCGGTTGGGTTCTGGAATATACTGTTCTGCGGAGTGTATTTCTTTTTCTTCACGCGCATTAGTTTTTGGCTGCGCGTTCAGCAATTCATTAAAGAAATATTTCCATCTATTTAGTATGCTATTCGTATCAGAGAGAACTATACCGTCAGATTTCTTTAATATATAAGCACGAGGTTGATAGCCTTTCGTAAATTTGTTGATCCCCTTATACATGTCCCGAATGTTTTTATTTTTACTATTATCTTCAAGTTCCTTAATTTTAGCTTTCAAAACATCGCGTTTCTTTGAAAGCTAAAGTTAAGTTTTGGTAGTTTCCCGCCTGATATCTGGAAAATTTTGTGTAGTTATTTCATTCGGATTTTGTAGCCAGCGTAATTTTGCCTGTTTTCTCTTCTCTGCTAGTTTAATGCATTCCTTGTCGACCCATGGTTTGTTCCTACGTATTTTAGGGTGTTCCAATTTTTTTTTTGTTTTTGCTGAAATTTTAATGCTATCTCTAATTACAATCGAAGTATCCTGAACACCAGTGCACTCCGAATCTTCTAAAACCGAGAATCTATTTGAAACTTCAATGTGGTATTTCTGTCTTACCTGGCTCTCTTCTAAATTCTTTAAATTGAATCTCTCCGTTATCGGACATAGATTATTACATTTATTCAACGATAATCTCTCTCGTATTATCGCTGCTACCAGGTAGTTGTCAGTGTCACAATCAGCCCCTCTAAACGACCGGACATCAATTATGCTAGATTGCCTTCTTCTATCTAGTAAACGTAATCAATTTGATTATGTGTTTTTCCGTCTGGTGATGTCCAAGTGTATTTATAAACGTCGCGTTGTGGGAATTTTGTTCTCTTCACGATTAGCTTTTGGATGTTGCAAAGCTCACGAGTCTAACAATATTGTCATTATTTTCCTTATGCAGACTGTCGTTCCCTATAATCGGCTTTAAAATATCCTCTCGTACTACCTTTGCATTGAAATCTCCTAATAAAATTTTTATATGGTATCGCGGGAGTTGGTCAAATATCCGTTACACTTCTTCGTAAAACTGTTATTTATACCGTCATCCTTATCTTCAGTTGGGGCATGTACATTTAAAAAAATAATATCACACCACCGTCTCTTAAGAGTAATAAAAGAAAGTCTGTCAGTAACAAATTCAACAAGTTTAATTGCTGGTAATATTCGTTTGTGAGCGAAAAACCCTGTTCCTAACTGGTGATTTTTATTTCCTTCCCCGCAAAGAGCGTAAAATTTCCGGAATTCACAGATTCATTTCCTTCCCACCTAACTTCCTGAACTCCTACTACGTCCATCCTGTATTTCTCTAACTCACTCGTTACGGATTTTAACGCTCCTACCCTATAAAGTCTTCTAATATTCCATGTTCCAAATCTCATGTCCAGTTTCTTTTGCTGAGGTCTTGTTATTAGTCCTCGTCCGAGTCTTTTGTGAATATTTCTGAAAAAGTTTTTTTTTTTTTTTTTTTTTTTACAGGATGAGGTTGTTAGCCTTACCCAAACCCCCAAGCTGGAGGACCACTCCCAGTCGGCTGTCCGCGACTGCTTATTCAGTATATTCGCAGCTAACCTCTATATCTAGAGGTCTTCTCCTCGATCCGCTACCTGAGGACGCGCCATGCCTTGGAGACAGGAACCCACGTTAGACGGCAAAGGGACTAACTGACTTAAAATGAAGTTTATTTGTGCCTAGAAAATGGACTCCTCACAGTAGAATATATAAACTGGGAGGTGAACTACGACGCAATCCACTCATCGGTAGACCCTCGAGTGGACTGAAGAGTGTAGTTCAGCTGCTAGTTTGAATATTGTGCATCGGAGAGTCCTTTTCTGAACATATAAATAAACCTTATTAGAAAAGTCATGTACAAGTTAGATCTCTTGTATTCTCTCTGAAATCAGTGAACCATATGCATTTTCAAGCTATCAACAACCACGAGTGAACTACGAGGGTAAGTCAACTGAAAACTATAAAAGTAGAAATAAAAACCGCACATGGTGCCAGTGAGCTGTAAGTTGGCATGCCTGTTTACGATAGTATGCCCGATGTCTCCTAGGTGGCAGCAGCCGGCAGATGCACAAACACCGGCGCAACAACAGTTCCAAAATGGCAGGCCCACTAGCCACATGCACCAGCAAGGAGCAGCGTTCTGTGATCGGTTTTTGAGAAGTGAAGGTGTGAAACCGATGGGTGCCCCGGTTGTGGTCCGGCGTGAAACCGATGGGTGCCCCGACAACTGACGCCTGAACTGAAACAGCAACGTGATGATGCGTGCGAAGACCTTTTGTGGCGTGCTGAACGTGACGGTAATGCCTTCCTGTCACTAATCGTCACTGGTGACGAAACATGGGTGCACTACCATCAGCCTGAAACAAAGCGAGCGAGCAAGGAGTGGCGGCAGGAAGTTCCACTCCGATGAAGAGGTACGCAACGCGGTGCACGAGTGGTTGCACCGTCGCCCAAAAGACTTTTTTTCTGCAGGTATTCAGGCTCTTCCGAAGCGCTGGCGGACTTGCATTGAACGAGGAGGGGACTATGTTGAAAAGTGATTTATTCTGTACCCTGTGTGACCAATAAATAATATTTAAAAAAAATAATTATGGTTTTCATTTGACTCCCCCTCGTATATAGTTCTTCACGGTTTGTGATAAATAACATTTTTGGAAACAGTGGTAGATAAAATCACATAAACACGTGATTTAAAAATGTGGTAATCTACCTCTTTAGTGGCATCTGACATGTTGCATTGTTGACAGCTCGTAAATGGAATTACTGTAGTTCACTTTGGCTTCACTAATCCGGGATGTACTTGAACCTGAACCCACAAAGTGCGGATGATGTATTAAAAATTCTGAAAGCTTGGGAGGTCTCATACATTCCACTTGGGGGAAGCACATTACTCATTATTATTAAAATACTTAAGCGCGTCCATAAAGTTCGTTGCAACCCCGGTCAAAATATCATCACAATCAGATCGTAGGGTCCCAGACGGGGTCCAACTCAAAATGTTGAAATGGGAAAGGGTTTGGAAGAGACTATTCGTGTTTTTGTCTTTACATCTACCCCTCTGTTTCAGATTTATACAAGTGACAACAGACTTTGCAATGGAGATTGTGTTGATATTTTGACTTACCGCTATTTTGCACAGCCTTATGGTAGAGGGTCGAGACTTGATTTATCTTCTTTCATTTAACACCAACTTTCATGCGATATCCAAGTTGAACCCCATTTTGATTTACAAAGTTTAAGTTGGACCTCGTCTGAGACCCTACAGCGGACCATGAGACAATTTATTTTACTTTGATACATTATACTTTTGAAATTATGAAAGACATGCTTTTCCGTTTTCATATCTGGCTCACGGCTCACCGTTTCAGATCTTTCGGGGTTGCAACGGACTTTATGGACACATTTCAAGATTTTAATAATAATGAGTAAAGTGCTGCTACCAAGTGGAATGTATAAGTCCTCCCTAATTCTGGTAAACAGTTTTGATCTTACTTTGACCCAAGCTTTCAGGAAATATATACATCACCCCTACCTTGTGAGTTCATGTTCAAGTACACTGTTAGTAGGATGTTTCGTAGGAGACTAACTTCTTCCACAATGAAAACGCATCATTACGAACTTCTTCATTGAATTCATTGGAGTTGAGAATAACGAAGGGTGTACTCAAAAGTTCAACGAAGACTGACTCCGATGTCCTCTCTGTAGCAGCTCTGTACTTTCTGCTCAATAATGAAAACGTCCAAATATACGTATAGAAGCATGACTTTTACTGTTCCGTCTAACCGTTCAAATAGCAACAAGACGTGTATATACATATTAAAGCGCTTGTATAAGACTCTTTGAAAAATGTCTGTTTCCTGTAATAATCCAAAGAAGGATATGGAATCTGGAAGGTATTGAGCCATATCACAAACCACCAGATTGAAAGCATACAAGGATATGGTATATTTGTAACATTTGCATATTTGTAACACTTCCATTTCCTTGTAATCTTAATTATTGCGGGCAAAAGGTTTTGCTTAAAAGTGCACAGACTGTGATGATGAAGAAAAAGATATATATATATATATATATAAAAAATAATATCTGATATTTAACCGGTGTTATTGTAATACGAGATTCGTCTTTTTCGGGGTTGCTATGACAACCACTAGTTGATTGATTGGGATTTTAAGAGAGAATATAAATAATGAAGATTGACGTTGTGCGTTAACCATTCATTGAGGAGGGCGCACCGGCCCACCGACAGTCCGACACCCCGTCAGTCCGACGCTGTATGTATCATCCTTATGAGAAGGCCAACAACAATGCGGTATATACAATCTGCTGTATAAAGTACTAACAGATTACCTGTTCTTCGCACAGAGAAAATACGTTTCATTTTAGGTATAAAGGGCAATGGGGATGAATTTGGATCTAAATGTCATCATAAGTGTCACTGTGTGTCTAAGCGATCCCCAAACTGCGGATATATATATATCCCTTCCCCCACGTTGTGTTACTGAATATATCTCAAGTGTCACTGTTCATCTCAGCTACCGCGAAAATTGTGGCTTCGACAATAATATTGGTCATTTCCGATCATTATTATACGTATCTCCTCGTTCCCCAAGTTGTGGGGTGAATTTGGTTTTAAGCGGGACAGGAAGTGTCACTGCTCATCTCAATGACACTTAAAACTATGAATTACACACTAATGTCGGACATTTTCTATCATTTTAAATATCTCCCCCTCCCCTTCTCCATGTTGCGGGGAACGACATCGAAAGTCTCACCGTTCATCTCAGCGACTCGAAAACTATAGATTCGATAATAATATGGGTCAATTTTGATCAGTTTTATGTTTTTCCCTCTCCGATCCCCAAATTGCATGGGTGCATTTGGATGCAAACAGGATTGGAATTTCACTCTTCATATCAGCGACCAGAAAAAAACATGAACTCAACACTGATATTGGTCATTTTCGATAATTTTTATATATATCTCCTCCCTCCTTCCGCCAAGTTGCGATGTTATGTTTGGATTTAACCAGCATCAGAAGTGTCACTGTTTATTCCAGTGACACCAAAAACTATAGATTCGTTACTAATGTCGATAATTTTCGATCATTTGTAAATGTTCCTCCCTGTACTTCCTCCCTAAATTGCAGCGTGAAAGTGATATGCAAAAACATCCCAGGTCTGAATCTGATAAACATTTCATCGAGATCGGTCGGGTGGTTGAATCTGTGATGAAGTCAGAAAGACATCACAGGCCTAGAACCTCATATATGCTGAAAACTTGATCGAAATCAATTGGTTCGTTCAAGAGTTAAGTATTATTTATTTTTATGTATCTGTCCACTGATCCACCCCTGTTATATGTCGGAGGAGGATCTACAGAAATGTGTCACACAAGATTTGTCTGTCCTTCCACCTCTTTTCCACTTGCCATGTCATACCCAAGTTGTCAAGAGGAGCGTTAAAACTATTATCAAAGCTTCGTCTCAAGTGTGTGGTGTCTTAGCTCGACATGGATTTATCATAGCAAGAACTTTGTATTTCTCACATTTGAAACAAAATATGAATACAAACTAACGAATTAATGAGATAATTTCCAAAGGTATGGTAGGTAGGATGGGAGGATTGGCGGAATCTTACATGCAGCCACCTTCTCGTGGTGAGTTCTGGGGACCACCAAAGAGTTACATATCAAAATTAATCTCAATGCAAAATTGTTACATTTACATAATGTATCTTAATATTATGCTCAATGTATTTTTAGGTAACACTCTGAAACTACATTTTAAGACTTATAGTAAGTAAGGAAGATAAGGGGAAAATATTTTTAAAAATCATACTAGTCACGCACAATGATTGACATCTAAAATCAATTCAACGTACGAACCACACCTGTCTTTGAGCCAGAGGAGGTGTGTGGTTTCATCTCCAAGAAGTAAAAGACACCCAAATTTTAGATAGCCAATACTGTAAGCTTTGAGATTTGGTATGATACTTTCCAGAAAGCGGTGGCCTTCAGAGGGTAACGGCCCCCAATTTAGAATCTTAAAGACTTCTTTACTTAGCTCAGTAGTCTTTTGAAATACATGCATGTCTATCCGATTTTGTCACAGGCCTATGAGTTATACCTCTTTTTATTTGGTATTATATATGCTTTAAACTGCTGTAACACACTTATCTATTTATCTTTTATTTATTTTATTTATTTAGTCTTATTTTACATGGCGAAGTTAAGGCTCCTGTCTTGTCTCCCACTTGACCATGCAATACAATAGTATAATAACTAGTAATGCAATAAAAATAATAAAATATATAAAACACTCCAATCAAACGCACACACACACACACACAGTGAAGTGAAGCAATGAAAAAAAAATCTCTAAAAATTCCCTTTTCACTTTTATTTATTTATTTATTTATTTTTTTTTTGCTTTTCAAGTAGCAATACTGAAGAAGGAGTAAAAGACTTTTATACGTAGTATGATACTTTCCTGTAAGAGGTAGCTTTCAGCGGATAAAACCCCTCTTTGTAAATTCTGAAAGAAAGTGGTAACCAAGTCCCGTGATCTTTCGAAATTCCTATAACTCTGTTCGTTATTATCACAGAAGTAAACTTTGTATCTCTTTGCATTTAGAATTATGTAGGTTTTTAGATGATTAACACACTTGTCGATAATGCTGACGAAAAGGAAGTAATTACGCAAAATTTAAGAAAAAATCCCTAAAATTCCCTTTTTACAATTTTCTTTGGTTATTACGTAGCAACACTGCATGACGAGTAGAAGACCCCTATATTTCAGAGTAGCCAATATTGTAAGCTTTCAGATATGGTATGTTACTTCCCTGTCGGCGGTAGTTGTCAGAGACTAAAACCCCGTTTTTAGATTCTTTAGTCCTTGAAAGTAAAAACTTTAGTAACGATTTCGATAAAAGTTGATGTAAAAAAAAAACACTATGGTAAGTGTTTTGATCCTGGTTCTATATAATTGAGTAACTAATCATAAAAGTTCAGGAAGTTCTAAAGTTTCTGTAGAGAAAGGGAAGTGGCCGCAGGAAGGGGGATTAAATTTTCACTTTAAGTTGTTTTTTCGGAAAGACCGTCTTGAGAATTCCTTGGTTTGAAGTGACCTGAATGGGACAAGAGAATGGGACTATAAGCTTTATAAATATTTCGAACATAAAATATTTTAACTTTGAAAATGTTTTGATTGTAAAATATCACGGGGGTATATAAGTTAAAGAGAAGTTTGTAAGTTATCATAGAAAAATTTATAGCATCATTACAAATATTGTACACATATCAAGATGTAAATAGCATTTTATTTGCATTCGTGCTTTTGAGGATCTGGAATAAATTGTCAACAAATTTTGCTTTGAACTTTCAGTTGTGTACTTCGTTCATATGATAATATGAACAAAGAGCATGTTACAGAGCATGTTGCAATATGGAGTCATAGGCGTAAAACCATACTAAAAGAAACCCTCGGAAAAGTATAGGGTACATGTCTTCATTTCACTACGAGTAACAATGGAAAGCTTCTCATGCTCCCAGATACCTTGTCAAGAGAGGAGTTTGTCAGAAGAAAACTAAACTACAACAATCTCAGACATTAGAGCATCATATGATATCTATTGCCAATCAACTGATAATGAGAAGAGATATTCAGAATTTTCAAGTACAACATATAGTATGAAACATGTGGCCTCCAACTCCAAATCATTTGAGAGAATATGAAGGCAACAATGAAATACTACTAGAATTTGTAACATTATTTTTTAAAGTTATTCTTCCAGGCGACAAGTCAAAATTAACAAGTGACAGAGCCTCACATTTAATATGATCATTTGGACAAGATTGTTTTTGCTGTTACTGAAGGAAGTCAAAACCTCAAAATACATTCTTTTACTTTTTACGCTTAAGATATTGAATAGTAGAATTGTCGAACTGACAGAGATCTTACACCGATGTGGTCACGGCTTGTCCTGCTATCAAATAGTGGAAATATAAACTCCCATCGCCGTCCAGAAAATGTCTGAAGTGAAAGATGATCATGAAGCATTACCCATAAATATTGTGTCTGAGAAATTTACTCAACTTGCTTGCCTGTTACAATCTCTCCGTTTCTTAAGGACCGCCATTACACTTTTTTAAAAATGTTCTTTCTTTAGTTTGGTTGTTAAGAGCAATTCAAAATATATTAAATTTGTACCGAAACATATTATATAAATGCTTATTCTCTACTACATTTACTATCTACCTCTCTCTCAAGTGTACAACATTTGTTGTTATGGATTCTTATCGGTTTGCATGTTAGCAACACGGCAACGATTGCTTTTTTCTCGTTAACAGAAGGTAGAAATCACAGACGATGGCGTATATTTTGTCACTAATTTGTGGTAGTACAGTATATTTTGCTCCGTAAATTAATATTTTTTTCGTCTCACCAAACAAATGGGTTATATGAAACAATGTTTAAAAATAGTTCCTCTCTTTAACCAATTACAAATAAGCAGTTACGTCAAACACGGAACTATTTTATAACTTCAACCAATTACATTTCATTGTAGTACGTCATTTGTTTATTCCAGGTGTGTTTCTTAGGTTGAATGCAGAATAGTAAGATATTATTTGATAGTTCTTTTTAATTGTCAGTGTATTCGATGAATTTTGAGATTTACCGTATAAACTCCAAAATTTTAAGGCCCCTGAAAGTAATAAGATAAAGCATGAAGATAATTTTAAAGCCATGGGAGTTATGGTAGTGAACACAACTGTTTAATAAGCTAGTGTAAAGTGATTTGACGGATTTTAGAAGTTTTTCAATATTTTAAGTTAAATCCAAATTTACAATAAAACTGCAAACTTTCAGCCCCTGCGGGGAATGAAGATGCAAATTATTTTAAAAATCAAGACTGGTGTAGTCAATGCAGTCATTATGCCACTTTTGTCACCTAGTTCGATTTCATTGGGCAGCTTAAAAAAATCAATATTTTCAGGAATTCAAATTTTTATGAAAATTGAAAAATTTGAAGACCATTGAAGATGAAGTGAAACAATTATGAAAAAAGTCACAAATGTTATACTAGTCAATACACAACTTTTGACACCTAGTGCTATTTAATTGGACAACTTTGATTTTTTTTTCATCCACTCTAATATATGGGTAACCAGAGCAATAGTGAACGCTGGGGCTACAGTGAAAATTCTATTGACAAAGAAGTGGCAACGTGGGTAAACAAACGAATGTTGAAAATTGGTTCGGTATGACACATGTAGGAACGAAGGAGGAGGGGAGCCGTGTGTGTGCAGTGTGAAGAGCAGCAGAGTAGAAAGTTTGATAGAAAAGGAAAGAAGTAAAAGATTCGCAGTAAGTGTCAAAGTTTATAACGTAGTTTCAGCTGAAGGTTCAGAATTGGAAATGTTTCCTGGAAAAACTGTATAAGTTCGTATTTCTTATCAGTGGTACGCAAAATAAAAAAGTGCTCTGGCGGGAGATGGCAGG
Source organism: Thermobia domestica (assembly GCF_964235325.1). Taxonomy (NCBI): domain Eukaryota; kingdom Metazoa; phylum Arthropoda; class Insecta; order Zygentoma; family Lepismatidae; genus Thermobia; species Thermobia domestica. The sequence goes on along the minus strand of NC_137462.1, from coordinate 95,275,708 downwards.
CAATTGTAAGATACCTGAAGCAGGGCAAGAGTGTACGGGACAAGTGTGAACGTTCACACTTGCCGCTTGTTTTAAAGTTGGGAAAAGAAAATATAGGAGCCAACACGTAACCATGAGTAAAAAGATATTTGCAGAGGTAAGACAGAAGTTGGCGGGTATAGACTACTAACAAAACTTTTGCATTACCGTTTAGAATTTCGTAGCCTGAGTTGTTGAGCATATGTCATGTCGCACGGAAACACAAAGGAAGCTAGAAATTTGTATCAAAGTCATCCGCGCAACTCAGTTGAAATTTGTTTTCAGATATACCAAACTGTGAAATGAGGATTTCCTGTATCATATGCTAGTGGTCTCACGAATAATGTTCTAATCTTAATCGAAGGAAGTATGTGTACGTGCGTGACCACTGTGTGAACCGCAAGTAACAATTTTGTGCTTCGTGATGAATGTTGAATCGATTTCTCCTTTTTTCATATTTTGTAATTATAACATGTATGATATGCAGTACTGTAACATTTGTTGGCAGTTCCATTTGACACTTGTCGTTTGGTATTTTATAACTTCCTTAGTTCCATGTAACCAATATATATCTATGATTCAATGTATTTTTTGGTGTTTATGCCTACGTTTCTATGGTTTGATTCGACTGTACATCGTTACCCCAACCATTGTTTACTCTTACCCCACCATATGGGGCAAGAGTACAAAATTTTTCCTTCGTCAAAACTATGTTATTCCTTTGTATCCTCTGCTTGATTTACAGCAATTAAACTGTGTATGTTATTAGAGATAACTGCCTTTCACACAGAGAACATAATTGCGTTTCTCTCTGTCATCATTCCGCCGCAATTCTTTGATTTACAAAAAGTGTTCACTCTTGCCCTGGTTACCCATATACCATAACAATAAAAGTAATCAATTATTGTTGGCAATGTACAATGTAGTTACTCTTTCTCTAAGCCTTGAAAATGACTTTTCTAGATTGTTTACAAAGCTATAAGTAGGAATTTGCCATCAAGTATCTCATTTTATTTACGTCGATACGATTTATTGATTAACTTGTGTATGATCTTTGGACAGAGTAACTGATAGATAAAATGTAGAGCTTAAAAGATAATTATTATTTTGTCTTCATCTTGTAAACAATACTATACACTGTTCTTTAACTAGTATCGTAGTAAAATCTTGAAAAGGATAAACTTCAGTACCAGTTTCACGTCAACATGAAGAACTATTATCCTACTCCAATCTTCCTCGAAAACTAAAAATAGAAGTTCAAAATAGAAATAGCCATGCCATTTTGTTCTGGTACATTCATTGGTACATTTCGTCTTTGAATATCTGTTTGTTTCGTTTAAACGTTAACGTTGACACTATTGTAGAATACTCAGTAGGTTTCATGAATAGAATGTCTTTCATTTTTTTTTTTTTTTTGTGTGTGTGCCAAACAGATAGTAGTCCATCTTATCATCATCCACAAAATATAGTTTCTTTTAGAAAACGCTCTCCGTAGAGGAAGTCAGTTTAATATGAGCACTCCGAAAATATGAGCAGCAAGAAGCTTATACTCACACAGCACATATATACCTTGCGCAAGAGGAAAACAATGAAGTTCGTAGCAGTGTTTAGAGTTTCATGAATTTGCAGAGAGTAGCCCAAGTTCGTTCGCCGCAGTTGTTGTGTAAATAAAAGACAAATTTACATGCACATAGAATAAAAAATGTATCTTTTTGGAGTCATAGTTGAATCAATGTAATGGATAATAAGCTGAAACTTTGTATCTATGCGTTCTATAGAATTTGTAACTGGATTTATAGTCAATTCTCTCTAGGAATACAACACTAGTCTTTTGTTCACTTCTTTTCTATAAACGGAGTTGCCAACTACAACACGTTAAAATATCATTAACAGTCGGTGAAATATAAGCTTTTGAATTCAGTTTAATACGGGCACACCTGTTTTTTGAAAGTAATGAGATAAATGGACGTGAGGAGTTTTTGCAGATGTTAACTAAAGTTGACATTCTGTAATAACATAATTTGTAATAACATGGATGGTTTAAATTCTACAATCTTTAAGTTCATAATCAGCTTGGATACTTTTCGTCCATTTCCTGCCTATCACCCCAGGCCTGCGTGGGAGGGGTGTTGTCACAGTCCACGTTTGCGGAGAATGTGAGCAAGCACAGAACAATAAATAAATCTAAAGCTCTAGTGGATAATAGTTCCATTGAAGAAAACGCCAGAAATTCTACGCCAAGAAAGGGATAGGCTTATCCACACTGTGGGAGGAGAATGATAGTATTTCCATATTTATGAAGGAAAGTTTAGTGGACTCCACAGGAGAAGAATGGATCATGTGTGATATGTGCATGATTGGTATCATGTTTTTTGTGTGAAAATTCTTTACCCTGTGTTCTTTGTTTGTGATCATTGTAACTGATTTAACGCCTAGTTATTTACGTCACACCGATAGACAGGACTCTTGAAATGAACTGTTTTACGTATGTGTGCAACTGTATTTTGCCCGTTATTGTAATCATTTACCTTTCATTAATTCCTTTGTATGTTTTTGGCATCAGCGTTGTATTTCATGTGAAAATATTAAAAACGAAATGCTGCTCGTATTTGCATTATAAAGTGCTCATGTACTACGAATATATGAGCATTGTGCACCTACCGTACTAACCTGTTTATTACCCACGAACAAAAGTATATAAAACCTTTTATTTCTTAGGGTTTGTAGACGAAAGATCAGGCTCTCTTTTGGTGAGAATTTGTACTTTCTGTAATACATATTTTTTTAGATATACTAGTATTTTCATTAAGTATGCTCATATTCAACTGACTTCCCTATCATTAATTTATCTCGTCAATCAGTAAATAGAAATCAAACCATATTTCTGCAATACAGTTCAGAAACTAGAATAATTGTAGAAAACTAGAATTCCTTCGTTTCTAAGCGGTTAGCGTAAGTGCCTTTAACGTGGGAGACCAGAGTTAGATTTCTTGCGGCAGTTCACGTGGTTCGGATTCCATGTTAATCAGTAGGTACTATTCATATAACTTCGCTGTTAAATTCAAAATCAACTCATCTCAATAGGAGAAAAATACACTGTGAAGCACCAAATTTCTTATCTTTACAGAAAATGGTACTCACAAATGAGATACTTTATAGTTATATAGAAGATTGACTTTGTAGATTTTTTTTACAAGTTTCGCTTTATTAGTTACCCTCAAACATGTTATTTCGTTAACCTAGATATAATTTGGAAACTGACATATATCTTATCTTTGGGTAGAACTTTAGACAAATAGAATTAATGTTTAAATGTTAATCATAATTTTCGGTTATTTCCCATTAATTTTAACTATTAATTGTCGCTTTGCTTCTGCCAGAATGAACAGCTTGATAGGGGTACATTACTATGAGTCTCACATTAATAGATGGGTTTTGAACAACATGCATTTTTAACTCAAAATAATAAAATAAATACATAAATAACAATAAAAAATCTCGATTTTGTCGAAAAAGACGTATGGGATTTATCACTTACATATATAATTGTGTTCAATTAGTACGCATACCGTTAGCTTCGATATTATTTTTTCGTTAAATGAAAATAATATTTGTAATTCAAGTTTAATCATAGTGTTAATACATTATGTAAATTTTTTATTAATTAAATTAATTATATGAATAAGCAATTGAACTATTACAAACCTCTTTTGGGGCATTCATACACAGAAATGCATGGCCCACCTTCATACTTTCTAATATGGCCTTCTTTGCATGCACACCCACTCCTACAAATGGGTAGACATGGTTTTAAAAATGGACCTTCACATGTTGGTTTGCAAGCTGGTCTGCAAGTTTTGTATTCTTCGTTTTGTGGACATTCTGCAAAAATAGAAGTCAAAGAAATATTAAATGAAAATTGTTTGTTAAAATTAAACCTGGAGTAATTAGTTATTTCTTGTACATGTCTGGTAAATAACTCTTCTAAATGAAATATCATTAAAATAAACAAGCTTATAGTTTATAAGCTAGTTTCAATTATTCAGATTGAACTAAATTAATGGACTTAATATGGAATTGAATAATTTTGTAAAGTAGGATCATTGTTTTTCCTGTCCTGTTTGAAGATTGCACAGGGCAGAAATTGATTCTGTATTTATTTACTATTGCCAGCCAATATAATACCATGGAAGAGGGGGGTGAGCGGGCGATGGTCCTGGGCGCTGAAGTAAGAAGGCGCAAAACTCGGGAGAAAAAAGAAAAGATGCATATAAAATGAGAGAAAAAGTGTTAAAAATTGCTCGAAATCAAGGAGAAGCAGGGTTTGTTTTTTATTATTTTTCCACTTCGGGACAACCATACGCGGCTGGTCTGTGCTGCTACACGGTTGGCCTGTAGACCTCATTCATATGTGCCTTTGGGGGGGGGGCGTCGTCATATACTCTCGTTCCTGCCGCTGATTTTCCACGGCATGGTAATGTTGCCAGCAGTTCACGTTTTAAAGAAATATGTTCTACTTAAACTTCGTGGCTTCATGGAAGTACTTTAACATTATACTCTCTGACAGTATTACAGAGGACATTTTCCTTTTACTTCATGTCTCCTTGAAACAACTTAAATTTACACTCTGTGACAGCGATGTGCACCTTCAGATCAACTCATTTGGACAAGGGAGTGAGTCGTGGAAAGATCCTCAGAAGAGCAGTTGCAGCAACGAAAAGCAAGGATCGTAGCATGCAATTGTGAATCTCGGTGCAATAGTGCACTAACCTAGAATAATTTCAAAGTGAGAAAGAGACAGAACTTAAATTTTTAAATTATTTTATTGAGCTTATATTTGCCAGTTATTACAACAAAACTGTCGCACTATTAGCTGCACTCGTATTAAATTTGTATTAGAAGTTGATTTTTTTGTAATATTTCTCTTCTATGTGTTGTGTTGGTTAGAAACTTATAGCACCCTGGTCTAAAGTTCTAATGAAGAATGTACGATTTCAATGATGAGTGAACAGTAGAGTAAGGGGAGAAACATACTTGCTCTGGCAACAGTGGAATCCATATTACACTCTTTAGTAAATTTGAACATTACTTACAGTGAATTTAATGATTGTTTAGATGTTGTAAGACAAACAGTTGCTGAGAAATTACAAATAATGGGATAATAAGGTACTAGTAAAAACCAACATCGATTGGTCAATCATTTTCAATCAAACATCAATTGGTGTTAGTATGAGCATTATGATGTTCACGAAATATTTAATGATGAAAATGGAAAAGTAATTAAGTAAACTGGTGAAAGAGTTGATATTTAAAAACCAAATTGAAGTACGTGTTGGATATATGTTCAGAAATCTGCTATTAGATTTTTTTCGAATAAGAGGTGTACTTACAGTGTAGAAATATGACAATCCTACGTACATTTGCAATGTGAACCAAAAAGATAATCTGCTTAATAATGGAATTTTAGTTTAGATTTTTTGGTGACGTATTTATGCAATGTCGAGATTGAGGAAGATGTAGTGAAGAATAAAGGAAGGCTTCGAACCATGAACGGAACTTGAATTCGGGTAGTTGAAACTTGCAAAACTATCACGCAAGATCCTCACTGTATAGGTGGTTACTTATCACTTTATCTCACCTACAACAGAGATTGATTACAGGTCATTATAACGGCCCCAGCTTGCTTCAAATTTCATGCATATTGTCCGCAAAATAATTCAGTAGCATTTATACGCTGAGTTCGAAATCATAACAGTCGAAGTAGTAGGAAGACAGATGTAAAAATAAGCACATAAATAAAGAAAATAAAATTTTTACATTGTAATGTTTCGACAGAGACTTAACATGTTAACACGCTTATGGTTATTCAACTATGTAAGAGTAGGAATACCGTTAAGCATTACCGCATCAATTCATTCTAAGCTTACACATGAAATACATCTCATTTATTTGTTAAACACATATGATTTACTGTAATTAATCAGCAAACGTCTGATAATAGTATCATTTTTCACCTCGAAACAAGCCTTAATTGAAGGGGATTTCCTTCCTAAAATATGAAGTGGGAGAACTCCCACCACAATCTCGAACTCTGTTTACACATTTACGCGCATTAATGCAAGCTTACAAAATACATGTAAGCTCACGACGAAGAAAATTTTGACAGGGTTGTAGAAAAAAAGAAAAAACAAACATGCAATCCAATGTTTTGTAGAAAAAAAAGAAAAAATCTCTCTTTTCTTTATATACACGAAACTCTAGCAGAGAATATTAAATAAAATCACATTTTCAGAATTCTTATGCAATGTTCTCTTAAAGGAATGTAATGAGAAGAATTAATTAATTAAATAAATAAATATAAAAATACTTTATTGCACTGCCAATAGCCTAAAATATATCACTGTATAACTGCAGGTTTTCTTTCGCTCAACGCTGAGACGCAAGTCAAATATAATGTAGGATCAGATGTACACAGTCTTAATCTTTTGTTCCCGGTATCTAAATTATTACACGTAATGATGTAGTTTCCCTACGTTTGCATGTACGTAATTTACTTATCTTTTTGTTGTGGAAATCATAAAGTGACTAATGAAAATGATTTATTGCAATACATGAACAGTGAACATTGCTCAAGATTTTATATAAGCATGATGTTGAAACGGATGAAGGCGTAGAAATATGGAAAGAAAACTATTGAAGCTGCAATGCCAAAGTAAGGATTGGCAGCATATTTTAATAAATAAATTGAAAATAAAGCGTGGAAAACATCTAGTTCTCTTTGCTATTGCGTATAAAGCAAAGGAAAAGTCGTATATCAGATACCAAACATATTTATAAACATTTAACAACATTCTGTTATGTAACTGACTGTCTGTAACAATTCCAACGGTAAAGAATAATGAAGGAATAGTGCAGTAAGACTACACGATGAGGTAGATATAGTAATTTGAGGAACTGTGATCTTGCAGTTTGGAAATATTATTTTGTGGCCGCTTTTGAGGTGGCTATACTTTAATCATCACCGCCGATGATATTATTTTCTGTTAAACTAAAACAAATTGCCAACTCAATTCAAATGAAAAGACTCAAATAATGTAAGTCAACTGTAAACTTCATACAAAATATAGAAGAAGGAAAAAGTTTTAATAAAATAGTATAGATCATGGAAGAGCTAACAGAAGAAAACTATACAATAATTATAACAAAATGAATATAGCCTAAATAAAAAAATGGTGATTATTATGATATAAAAAAGATACATTCAAATTCTAACAGAAAATCCTGAGAGAGAGTTAACTACGTATTTCAATCTCACAAAAAATCGTGAAATTTAAGATTAAATTATTATAAACAAGGTAAATCCTCAAATTATAAACGTATAGAAAACATCTTTCTTAGTGCAATTTATAATTTCGAAATTTATGTTTGTACAACTTTCTTTCTTTGTTTGTCTTTTTTTTTCTGCAGACATCTATAAAAATAATAAAATTCCTGAACTGCAATTTAAATTGATTTACCACTGAATTGCTACTGTGAATGCAAAGCCACACATAAATATGTAAGTATTCCAATTCTAATCTAAATAATTACTTATAAAATACCAATAACTACAGAATACTAGATTGTCTAGTCATGTAGGGTAGGTTTCAGTGGACAACAGGTATAGAATTCAGTACATTGGGTCCCTGGCAAGGTTGTGAACCTTGGAAGCTTTCATGTGCATGAAGACATATATTTTCATGCAACTTTGTGAAACCATATATATATATATATATATATATATATATATATATATATATATATATATATATATATATATATATATATATCTTTAAGCGTGTACTTCCTGTTTTGAATACATGTCCTGACACTCTAAACATAACAATCTGTTACATGAAATTACATGATTTCATTATTTTAAATGTTTAGTGTGCACTGCTAAACTTGAATATTTAATGCTAAATGATATAATTTCCAGCATTTCTTGTAAATCATTCGCTTTAGAATGTTTGCAGTAGAAGAAGAAATTCGTATACATTTAACTTTCATTCCCTTTTATTTCATTATTTTATATTAACATGCAACAGAAATGTTGAAAAGATTTGACTAATATTTGCACCTGTTGGAACCTGCAAATATGTGACATTTAAAGTAGCATACGCAGTATATTCTATGTACAAATAATTTAATTTATTGTTAGTGGTAATGAAATAAATATTCTCATATAAAATTAATGATGTAGGTTGACACATTCCTGGCCAAGTAGTATTTGATTATAGGTCTTTGAATTCTCATTTAACTGGGGATTTAACTAGTAAGAACAAGTTATATACCTGTTATTAGGAAGATTTTAAAAATGATAAAGCTGGATTTCTAATATTATATGCTGTATTTAGTTTTATTGCTTACTGTACTTAGTTACATTTGTTACTTCTTCGTCTGTGTTTTCCATTTTTATAGCATAACTGCATACATAATATTTTTATTAAAAATTAAATTCCACTTAAGTAATATCACCACCACAAACAAAAACTATAAAAAAATACTTTTATACTTCTACGTATGGCATATTCCACTAAGAACAAAATGTTCAGGATCAATCTTCTTGGAATTGAAAAAATATAAAAATTTTTGGCATGATTAAAATATGAAATCATTTAAATTATTTTCACAGAATGTTTTTTTATTAAGTAATTTTGGTTTAAAGGAGAACAAAAAATCCATGAGTGTACACAAAAAAGTCATAAATACATATTACTTTCCTTACAACCACTGGTGCTAGAAAGAGCAGTCGCTGTCATTTTAGCTGAATTTTTAAATCAGCATTTCTCTGACGCTTGCACAAACCTGTGCTTCTGTTTTTTAAATACTTTTGTAACCTATGTAACATACACGGTGTTTCAAAACAACACTGACAAAGTTTGGAAGGTGATTCCTGACACCAAGATAAAAGAGAAAGTATAGACCAACCTGAGTACACAACTGCTTCCTTTCATAGTTATCCGCTGCCGAAAGCATGAAAAAATGAACTTTGAAGGACCATAGCTCCAACACTAAGAGACCTACCCTAGCCGGGTCAAGACTTCACTTAAGAACTAATATGTGCCCTATCTAAATATCCATGTTTCAGAATCCTGCTCTACTTCTGCAACAGGTTTTAAAGAGGTACTTCAAATTATATAGCCAAAGTATATAACCTAAGTGAAGTTTACCCGGCATGTGAACACAACCTTACATTGTTAATTTCTTGAGTACATAAAGTTCAAGACAGTATTAATTCAAGGTAAAACCATTATATTTTAAAATGTTTTAACCATTCTTCTTCTCTTTCCAGTGATGATATCCCTACTCCGTTAATCAATATAGTTGTCACATCAAAGCGTAGAGTTAAACATACATGTTATCGGAAGATAAGTAACTATCCTGTGCTCTCTTCTTTTTAGGTGTTTGTTAGGTTAGATTCTCTCTATTAGGTAAGTATCTTTTTCCGCAATTAGATTAGGTTTAAATACTTACATGAAAGACTGAAACTCGAAAAGATGACCAAGGTAAGTAGAGCGTTATACGCAATCATACAATGTTATTCTTTTACCAGAATGTTTAGTTTGCAGCTTAAATTAATGCATCTTCCGAACTTTGACATCTGGTATTGTTGAGCAAGTACATAATGCGGTAGGGTTCTAACCCCCTTTACCCTCATATCATTGCAATACCCTTCATAATATCAACATAACTTTACGACGAAATCAACAGATATACACAGTTTCTGCTACTGAACTATATACTTCACTTTCAGTTCTAAAGTGATTGCAAATGTACTTGCACTCTTTTAAACCAAATTAATTAATTTTAGGATTTCGCTTAATAAGCTTGCAATATATATACTTCATCTTGTTTTGATTCTCAGTTATTTTACATACTTCAAATGCTTACTTTCATTTATATATATATATATATATATATATATATATATATATATATATATATATACAATGGTCATTTAACTAGAACTGGCAACACTGCTACAATTCGAGTGTCGTGTGGACATGAGACAAATGACGAACGTAGTGTGTTCCGTGGATTTGTACGAGTCAGTTCAACGCTGCTGCTGTCCCACATTAAGGTGTGTGTGGAGAGTAGACATTGTTAAAGTGATTGTTGTGTGAAATACTCCCCTAACGCAATGTTCACACGTGCAGAAAGGGTGTCTTTACGTAATTCCAGGTGACAGGAGAGCGAAAGTTTAGACGATTCACAGAGGATTAGTAGATGCCTGTGGTGAAGCTGCTCTACCGTATCGAACAGCGGCGAGATGGGTTGCAGTATGTGAGGCGGGACGTCAGTCAACAGACAAAATGCAAGCTGGAGGTCATATACGAGCGGCTAGGGACGAAATTCACCGTGCAAGGCTATGAACACTGCTTGACGGTGATCGGCACTGCACGTATAGTGGATTGGCGTAGAAGATGAACATTTCTTCTGGATCAGTGTGCCGCATGCTAACACAAGATCTTGGCATGTGGAAATCTGCAGCCAGATGGGTACCCTATACTCTGACCGAAGTTCACCGTGGCATAGGTGGTTATATGCGCACCTACATGTTTAACGTTACAATGAGGAACGTGATGACGTCTTGCACCGCATTATTGAAAGTGACGAAACGTGGGGAAGATCCTATGAGCCTGATTTCAAATGTGAGTCGAGTAAATGGCGCCACCCAGAATCAACAAGACAGAAAAGACTTAGGCAAGAGCCAGCAGACGTGAAGGTGATGATAATAATGTTATAAACCACAAAGGCATTATCCTGTCACATCAAATTCCACCAAGCATAGCCGTCAACGCTTCATACCTCAATCACCGTTTGTGACCAGAATTGCGGCACAAACTTCACATCTCCTGGAGTCTGGACAGATTCTCCTACACGACAATGGCAATTGCCATACACCCAATCCAGTACAGACTTTGTTACGACGATGGTGTTGGGAGGTACTGGACCATCCGCCATACTCCCCGGATATGAGCCCCTGTGATTTTAATCTTTTCCCAAAATTCTCAGGGACAAACATTACAGAGACATTCCCAGCATTGCTCTTGCCTTAGGGCGCACTGTCAACAACCTCTCACAAAGTGTGGCTTTTACAGGTATTCAACGGTTACCATACATCTGGTGAAGGGCTCAACAGGCTGGCGAAGACTACATTCAAGGACTTTTAGCTTATTGAGGTGAGTGATTCACTACATTCCATTTCACAACCATGTTGCCACTTTAAGTTAAGTGACCCTGGTATAAGTTCTTTTTTCAGAATACAAATGATACAGCTTGCTACAATATTATTGCCACTTTTACAGCAAACCATTCATATACATCATTTTCGATCATTCGAAAGAGAGTATTTCCATTAACACTAAGTAACATTGAACTAATAACATGGAAGATCAAGATGGGTTGGACAGGAAAGTAGATGAGGGTAAAATTCACACTTTTTCAAGCTTTTCTCTATTTTAAATTTTTGAAACATTTTTATTTATAGACATGCTTTACTTTGATGCAATCTTGGAGCAATTGATATCTATATATATATATATATATATATATATATATATATATATATATATATATATATATATATATATATATATATATATACGGTGCCACTAGCCCTTGATATCTTTTTACAATATCTAGTATTAGCATTTTTAGTTAGAACCGGCCGTTCGGCCTCAATGCCAGGTCATTTTAGTTCAGCTCATACTGTAAATTTTAAATCAATTGCAATTCTGAAAGAACTTTGCGGAATCGTTTGACATGGCTTAAAAGCTAAGGCTATGATGATAAACATTCAAAAGGTTATAATAAAATAAAACGAATAATAAAATATAGACCAGTAAAGGGATCAACAGAGAAGAAACAACAACGTTAATAATGAAGTGACAACTTGTGAAATAACAACTACAAACTAGTAAGTAGTTAGAGTCGATTAGGTAATGGTGCATTATTAATATGCCATTTTGGTAATTTACTTTACCTGGTTTCGGTATGCATGCCTTCTGGAACCAATTATATACATAATCTTTGTCACACAAACGTTTACTTTCAGAAAGTGAATGATTTTTGTCTGTTACAACATATTCTGTGACAATACACATAATCAAAAATGAGGTTAAGTATCTGGAAAGCATCATATTCAATGGGCTTTCGACTACTGTTTGTGGAAAGACTCCTAAACGAAACACCACTATTGAATTATAAATGAGTTAGGTAACTTGTTGATCAGTTATTTATTTTTGATTAAGCAATGAAATTTTAAATGAGCATAGAGGGAATCTAATGAAAAAATAAATAAAGGAGCTTTGAAAAATAATTCAATGTTCCACCACATTTCACACTGTTCAGAAAATGTCAGTTTGTTTCGGTGTGTTATAATTGCGCCTTATTCAGTCTTTTGTTGTGGCAACTATTTATAAACAAACGTTGTTTTGGAGTATTTTTTAGCCTTTAATTACGGTATTATGAACTAGAAATTCTTTGTCCATTCAATTGTAATTCACAAAGTCATACTCATTATTTTTGCACAGTTCAATGTGATGAATTGCCACTTAGCAGTTTTATTCACAGTTTATTTAGTATGCTTAGTTTAAAAGAGAGAATGATAACAACTCACTTCACAATTTTTTTTCTTTGTTTCATAATTCGTTAAGATATCTAATATTGTGCTATCAACAATTTTCTTGAGTTTATATTAATTCAATTAGGTTCAATTGTCAAGTCATGTTTTGTTATTATATTTCCATGACGCTTCTGTACTATATAGCACCTTTGTATCTGAAATATGCATTGCTATTGAAAGCTGTTATATCTTGTAATAAGAAATTTGCATATTTGACAATGTGACAGACTATATCAAAATGTGACATTCTCCACTGCGCAAACTTGAATATATAATTCAATTTTCTCTTAAAAAGGAAGAAAAGAGCTGAACATAATAGAAACAATAGTAGAAATACTGCAGAAAATGATACAAGAAATAAGCTAACATTTTAATTAAAAACCCAAATAGCACAAACTCGTTGAAAATTTTTAGAGAATTACAAGTATAATTTCGCTTAAATTTAAAGAGAACATCTTGCACGAAATAAAATTTACACTTAATTGCTATTGGTTTTGTATAGTTCTCATCTGAAAGGTCATGCTGATGAAATACCCCTGTCGGTTCTTTCGTTACCAAACAACGAAAATCATACATTTATTAGTATTACAGCTAAGTGTTCTTAAAATAGCATAGGTTGTTGATTATAAACTCACAATTTAATGAAACAGACTGTTATGTACTGGCCAATAGGATAAATGAGAGAACGTAGATGTGAAATATAGCCGGAGAAAATTGCTTTTAGTCTTTAAATTGCACAATAAGATAGAAATCATCCAGTTTGTGTTATGTTACTTAGAGGAAAATGAAATTGACGAAACTAGTGTGTAATATATTTTGTGGAAGTTACTGAAAGTGGTGACGCAAGAAACTGCTTCAGATAGGGGAAACAGATGATAATCGTTCCCAGCAATTTCCGAGTTGTAGGACGGGTTGTCTAATAGCTTCAATCTAAAAGATCTGATTTTATCTTGAGTTTGAGGAGCAGAAAAAGGGCGTGCATTGTCACGCGGTAACAAACACCAAATGACAGTAGGCCATGGTGCTTTTTCTGTATACCATATCGAAGATTTTGCAAGTTTGCGGTATCGAAAGTGCTAGGCTTAATACCTTCTATAAGGTAAAAGAAGAACACTTCTTTACATAAAAGAGTGGCAACTAAATTTCCCAGAACTATTACATTTTTAGGCGGAGAAATACCTACGTGATGCGAAGTACTAAGACTCTAAGATTCGGGCAAGATTCTAACAAAGTAAACCCGCCTCGTAATCTATACCTGCATCAAGAAAAAGATAGGAAGAAAATCTTCTGTTGGATAGGAAGTGGACTAGGGTAACAGTAGCACTCAGAGATACAGCAGAAAAGTTGTGTGACACACAAAAGGAAGCTGCCTCATTGGTATGAAAACGTGATCGTGGAATAAAGAAGTTGAAGTAGCTGTAAATGAGAAAAACACAACTCTGGCGATTAGCAAGGAATGAAAGATTACTGGGAAGTGAAAAGAAGACCAAGAATGCAGTTAGATTAGCAATCATTCGGGATTATTATGAGTAATACAACGACCTAAAACTAGAACAGTGAGAAAGGATCTTTCTTTTGCCTCTCTCTTAACTTAGAAGGCTTGTGTATTACGAATGTGCCCAACAATAATGATGAAAATCATGAGGTTCTGACCCGTAAGAAGAAGATTAAAAGCGGTGGAGGGAGAAATTAAAAAGAAACCTCAATAAAAAAGAACTAGACAAATTAGCAAATATTTACTCATCAACCACGGACTAGTTCAGACTGTAACTATAGTAGAGACAGAAAATGCCATTGAAAATATGAAAAGTGGTGAAGTCCCAAGAACGGTTAAAATCCCTTTCAAAGCTAGAAAAGTTTAGTTAAAGAACGGATGCAGTAGTTTACTCGACTTTTAACAGCAGATTGAAAACAGGGAAGCAACCCGGTAGCCAGCCCAAAAATGTAGGGGGTCCCGGCCGAAGTTAGGGGGGGCGATCCAACTATATTATAGTTCAACACCATATTATAGTTCATTTGCAAGCCTACCGTGAAAATTTTAGTGGGGGCCGCGAAAATTTAGGGGGGCCTGACTACCTAGACCCCCCTGGATACGGGCCTGCAGGGAAGTTGCCAAACAATGAAAATCCAGCTACGTTGCATTGGTTTTCAAAAACAAAAAAGTTGTGCAAGAAAGTGTCAACTACGGGAGAAAGAAATGTATAGTTCAGGCAATAAAAATCTGGGATAGGAGAATAGATCCAAGATTCAAGGGAGGGACCGAAATAATAGAAATCATATTTTCTTTCATGTCAGGGTAATTGAAAACAGATGCAATATTTGCACTTAGTGTGAAGTAGCTGTGTATTAAATGTGAAGTGTTCATGTGATAATTGTGTAAACTCTTAACTTAATTCGCTAAATTCATTTAGTTTATTAAATTACATTCATCAACGAGAGAATCATGAACTCTTTAAAATCCATCGGAACAAACTTTTATTAATGTTGTACATTGCCAGACCGTTTGAATAAGCATGTATTTGTTAATTGTTACTTTTGAAGTTGTTAATAAACACGACTAGTTTCCTTCTTAATTTCCGCATTCCCTTCCGCATAGCTTGATATTTCACCGTTCTCGGAATGCCAGACTGAGGACTGGACAGCGAAACAAAACCCCTGAAGACAGATCGACAAAGGGTGTTCGCCTCACGATTAAAGAAAGTGCAGGATCGTCAGAGAGAGAAGACACATCGCATCATTGGAGGACGACCGACTCTATAATCCGAGAATACCATTCTGTAGGTTCATCGCCGCAGATACATTTGAATCTGACATCAGAGTTGTGGATCGAAGGTGGAGAAGAACATCGTAAAAGGCGCACCATAAGAAGAGAACTCGACGCCCCTAGCAGATCAACAGGATAGAGATCCAGATGTTGACCAATTCCAGCATTTCCAGAATTCCTCCAGAGAAAGGCATTCATCGTTCCAGATGACCAGGCCGATGCCAGCCTCGTTGAAAGATCAGGCTAGTGCTTATTCCTTTATCTTGGTTAAAATAGTTTTCTCTCTCACCTTTCCCGCAACTAATAATTTTCAAATTAGAAACATTTGAATTTTATTTAAATTCAATCAGTTAAGTACCGTGTTGTGCAACAGTTCATCTTCAATTTGTTGCATTCATTGAATAACTATTCTGAGCTACAACTGATGGCACAGCACCGGCACATGATGGAGACGCCGCTGTAACGATCCCAAATTTCATAGTTTTGGTAGCTAAGTCAGGCATATTAGAGATTTTTAAAAGATAAATGCTATCGAGTTGAATATAATGATGCTGGATTTTGAGTAATGAGTAGAATGTAATTTATAGTTTTTCCTGAAAGAAATTCAGTAGGCTTATTTTTGGCTCATCCGCCCACATTCACTTCGTATGTGCATTTGCTCAGTTAGAGTAAATTTTGTTTCATTGTTTCTTAGTTGAATGATTAAGGGGTGAGAAGAGAAGATTTTGCCAAGTTCTTATATTTTGTTTTTCTTTCTGATAGTATATAAGAAGTGTCATTTATATTTTGGTGTTGGATATATATATATATGCATACTAGTGTGGGATTTTTTTTGTTAGTGTGATTAGGGAATTGTGATTTAGAAAGTAGCTATAAAGGAAAATACTAGTATTATTTCATCTGCGTTAGATAGTTTATTAGATTTTCTGGTAAATTGAACGAGTCAGTTCAGTCATTTTTTAATCATTTTGAGGATTTTTCCATCCTTCATAAACTTCGTGATGTACATAAACGTCATTTGTTGCCATATTGTTTAGAAAATGGGCCTCGCGCCTTTTTGTTAGCTTTACAATCGACCGCATAATATGATCATCTTATGTATGTTCAGATTAAGAAGAAATTAATGGAGGCCTTTCAGGATAATATAGTCTCAGAAAGTTTTAGAGCAAGAAGTGTGAGATAGGGAACATATAGATTCAGGACCTGTTTCAGATTACATTTTTCACAAGTGGAAATTAATACTAGAGTATGATCCAAAGATGTCGTTACCCGAGCAAATCAACTTGATAATCGATTGGCTATCGCCTTCATTGTATTCTGTCCTGGGAAAAATAATTTAAGAATGTTATTGAGTTAGCAAAGTTCTCAGGTTTAGAGGAAAGAATTAATTTTCTTGTCAGCATGCGTAGTCAGCGATCGAAGTCCTTCGCAATAACAGACGAATATAATATACAGAGGTTATTCAGCATACGTTTAGCCTATGGCCGATTTGATCCTTCCCCCTTCCGGGTAGAATGGACTCTCCCGACCTGGCTCGTGGTGTCCTGCAGTGTTGTGCTGTGGTTTCCTGGAAACGGATTTTTTCCGCGCTGACCAAAATAACGCAAAAAACAGAACCATTATTGTGAGTTTTGTGTTAAATTTTTTTCCAAGTGTGTGGGTTTCCGCTCTGTGACCAAAATGCCGCCCAAACTATGCCGGTTTTGGGAAGGCTATGTTGTGACTCTTTATGACGCCCACTTTAGTGTTTCTGTCATTAGAAAAGAGTACAAGAAGAATTGTTGCAACATCAGTTTAAGTGGAATGAAAAATGTTATTAAAAAGTACAAGGGCAACGAAGCTCCACCATTTGGATCACCAACGAAGTTGCTTAGGAAGCGGGGATTACACCAAAACCACCTCCACTATGCAGACGAAAATTTGCAAAATGGCAATGCAAGAGAATCCGCCAACACAAAGGTGTATGGCTAAAAGTCTTGACGTATCTTTGGGGACTCTGAGCCGGACGTTACACCATAACTCAAGCTGGAAAAAGTCATGAAAGTTCGCGGCCATCTTCTCACGGATGCCTACCAAAAGAAACGAAAGTGTAGCGCACGGAAGCTGTACGAAAGGCATCTGGAAAACAAAGGTGGATGTACGTCATAACGCTCGATGAAGCATGGATTTTTCTTTCCGACTGCGGCAAACCGAGTGCCCTCATGTACCGAGAGAAAGGCGCCAAGAACTTTAGAACTTTAGGTGGGTCCGTGTCTGTAAAGAATTCTTCCCGAAAGGGTTCATGGTCATTACTGGCTACTGTTACCGAGGTAAACTAAAGATTCGTAGGGTGGCGAAGAACTGCAAAATAAATTCGCACTATTTTCAGGAGCAGATCATGCGGGCCGATCTACGAGCATGAGATTCCAACAATGTACGGAAATGACGCCAATCCAATTCACATGGGCAGGGCCTCATCACATACCTCGCGATCTTCCGTCGCATCTACAGGGAGATGGAGGAGGCAAGTGGTATACAGGTGATACCTTTCAATGAGGTACCTGTTAAATCTCCAGATGCAAGTCCTATGGACTATTGTGGATTAGGATTGCTGAAGCGGGCTTTGGGAAAACGGCGTGTGACAACTGTGGAAGGACTTTGAAAAACTGTACAAAGGGAATGAGACAAGTTTCCCTTCGCAGTTCTCCAGAGAAGCTTATTACATTGGAAATTACGCTGTCGAGCTATTGTTAGGAACCAAGGGAAACACACCGCACACTTACAGACCTGGCGCCATGGATTCTTCTAAATTTTTAAGTAAGTCGAAATTGGCCAAATGAAGACTGAACAACCTCTGTACTTCCTGTTCGTAATAATGCTATACAGCGGTAAGAAAATATTTTAGAATCTAATGAACAGAACTTAAATGAAACTTTAAGTCAGCCTGCAGATAAAAATAGCTTGATCGCTCAGTTAGAGGATATTAAAGTTCAACTTGAGGATCTCGGGCAACGAACTACGCTAGCAAAAGTTTCTCACGCACACAAAGGAAAATCTGTGTGTATACAATCTTATGAGCGTTCGCGTTTGGTGTGTAGAAATCCATGCCATGCATCCTCTTCTCATATATAGTCTATTGCTTCTGTTAACACAGTCAACGTAAATGAGAATGTTAAGTCGAATAATATTAATAAAGCACACAGTAATTTGCGTAATAACATTAGAAATAGGAAGCGATATTATGTGCCTATTCAATATGAAGCTAATGTGCCTCATGTTAAAGTATATATTGATAATAAGCCGCATTTATTTCTATTGGATTCAGGTAGCACTATCAGCATAATTTCTGACAATAGTTTTTTTAAGTAATAAACATAAAATACTCAAAGGAACGACTTTTATTCCTGGCGTCCCTGGAAATTCTCAAGAAAGTGATCAAATCGCTTTAGTGAAATTTAAATTAGGACAGTATTATACGCATCCTTTTCGAGTGTATAAAGATTATCCCTATAATAGTATAATTGGCCAAGATTTCTTTAAAAATCATGTTGCAGTGGTTGATCACAATAAGAATTCTTTCAGTGTTGTTAAATTTGGTATGCCTCCAACAGTCTAATTGCCTCCTTACATATCTTTTAATGAGATTTCTAACCATATAGCAAAATTATATAGACCTCAATTTATAGTGGCTCGTTCTGTAGTTTTGCCTCTAAATTCAAGTGTTCAGGTTACATTAAAGAAAGTAAATGATCTTACAGGTACAAGCAATTTACTTGTTCCCAATGAGTTAATAGATACGCAGGCAGAAATTTTTGTGCAAAAATCAGTTGTTGACGAAATTCAACCAGTAATTTCTGTGATTAATCCTACTAAAAAAAAAAAAAACTTTATTTGAAAAAAAATGTTGTTTTGGTTTCTGCCGAACATGTTATCAGTGATATCAACCTACACCAACAAAATTGTATGGCAAATCTGACAGTGTTTCAAACCCACTGTGTTAACTAACTTAGGATATGTATGCTGCTGTATTATCATGTGGGGTCAAGGTAGAAAGAACAAAAGCAGACCTCTGTGGGGCATCTAACACCGTTTGCTCGCTCAGCTGTTGCGTAACGTAAGTAAATCACTTTTTTATCAATAGAGTCGCGTGTGAAAGGTGAACAATATACCACGTGACATTATGTCACGCTCGGGTGGGCAGCTTCAATGTAAATTTAACTCGTCCCGTCGGAATACATGACATTTAATTCCCCGCATTGTTTTAGTCATTGGCATAGTTTACTTAGGCCATTTCATTCAAGTGAATCGTTCAAGGAACCAGTTTTTTACGAATCGAATCGGTTAGAGATTATGGTGGTTCCGACTCTTGCCGTAGAATCATTAGTCGGAACCACCATAATTTCTATTCGATTCGATTCGTAAGGAACTGGTTCCATGCACGATTAAATTTAATGAAATGGCCTAAGTAAACTCTTGCCTAGTCTTTAGTGAGTAGTGTGGAGTTTGCAACATTTAACAGTTCCACGGTACTAATTTTGCGCAGTAATACTGCATGTATACGAATGTAGGAAAGAGCAACAGAAGCATGAAAATAAGAAATGTTTGTGCCTAATAGTTAATAGTGAAGACTGGAAAAGGGATGGATAATTGTAGTTAAGGTATATGAAAGTAAGAACAGGTAAGTTGTAATACAACGTTGAAAACAGATTCATGTGGGTTTTATGAGGGACTGCCATCAGCGACAGTTTAGCCTTACCTATAAATTTTGCTATTTGGTATAACCTTCTGCTCGAGTGAACCCTTAAAATATTCATAGGACGTGGAAGGATGAAATAATTATAGAACTTATTCACCAGTGATGATTTGAACATCACATACTTGAAGGTGAATATATTAGATTTAAGAACTTTGTACTTTACAAAAGTCTTTCTGAGGTAGATTTTTTTCACCGTGAGGAAGACTACTGTGTAGTCGAATGTAATTGGATCTACTTCACATGCTGTAACCACTATTGCCATTAACCACGATCACTGGTGAATAAACTTCTTTCGTGTTTTACTATTTGATAGGCAACTTTGATTTTAAGTTTTTTTTCGTAAGGTAAAATAAAGGTTCGATATTATTTAATTTCTTTCCCACATCAGTTTGCTGTTTCTCTGGCTCAATTTGTAGAGAGTCCGGTTTGTTATTTGTAACTGTAACGGAGTCATTGATAATTTTTATAGTATTAGATAACGTGTGTAATGTGGGTAATTAACGCCGTCTGTTGTTTGAGTCTGAAGTCGTTTGATATATGTTTCTGGTATTGTAATTTGAAGGGTGTGGACGTATGCATAAAACACGAATCAATCTGTGCTGCGTGTCCTCTAAAGAGCACGAATGTTATGTACAGTGTTGCCAGACGCGGCAAGCAAAATTACACAGACCTTCCGTCCAAATTGCACAATTTTACACACAAGCTGTAAGACAGTGCACACAGCATTACACAATACATAACTACCTATTTATATGTATATTATGTCTAATGATATCGCAGGGTACATTTAACAGTCTTACTGTGTGTATAATCAGCAGAGACATGTATGTGGTAAATTTCTTGTCAAAAGATCTGTAAATAAGAACAATATAACGAAAAAACTTTTCTTGTCCATTTTGCAAAATTTGATGTATGAAATTTAGCACACATATACATTTCCCGATTATACACATAGTAACAGTAATAGAAGTATCTTGCGAGTTTATTATCCAACTATATTCGCACAACACGACCGTTATAGATATGCGACAATCATTTTAAACATGAGTGTACATTGTTCAAGGATTCAGCGTTTGATTTACCATTATTATTATTATTATTATTATTATTATTATTATTATTATTATTATTATTATTATTATTATTATTATTATTATTATTATTATTATTGTAAAACCGTCACCTTCCCGCCCATTGTCACTTTCATTTTACTTTCAACCATGCGCGCCGACTACATGAGTGCTCCAGGGCTCCGGCACCCACATAAATAATCTTATGGGTGCGGCGCAGCCACAAGATTTTTAGCTTGAACCCGGGTTTGAACCAGTTTATCTTGCGTTTAAATCAGTCGTGTTACCGACTGAGCTAGGGCAGCCCCAATTTATCCTTATAGTTCCGATATATTTTACTTTCTCACAGCACAGGCTTTATGACAATGTTCATAAAATATTTTAACTAAAAGTAAATCAATCAAACATCGAGACTTCCCTGAAAACATATAGGCTAATATGACCCGCCATTGATATGCACCCACATAAATCTTAGAAAGTCTGCGCCATTGCTTTCAACGACATTGTTTTTAATTGGACATCGGCCACTCTGTCGTTCATCTGTTTGCAAAATGGCATTTTCTTCAGAAGTGGTGAGAAGACAAGACTTCTTACCACCTCCGCCTCATGTTTTGGTCAACATCGAGGGTCAACACACATTCATTCACATTGCTTGCTTGAACAAAGCGTCTTTGCTTGGGGATGTCATGACACCCGCCTCTGAAAAACAAGAAGTGAGGTACCAAGGAAGCAAGATAGGTTTTATCATACTGTAGAGAAAATAACAAGAGATTAACAATAATAACAAGTAACTTGTTATTTTCTCTGTGGTTTTATTGCGCTGGCCTGGAGTCAGGCGTTGGAGCTCGTAGTTTTTAGAAGACAATTGTCAGAAAAAAAAATGGTGGAAATAATGAATATTTGAATGAAAGGAACTTCGTAAAAATCATCAATGATCAAAATTTTTAATTGTACCAAATTACACACAAAATTCACACAGATTGGCATTACACACAAAATGCACAAACAGGCCAAAATTGCACACATTTTGTGCAATTACACACACATTGGCAACGCTGGTTATGTAACCGAGTCAGGGCATGAGCTCAGCAGGGGGCCGAAACGGCAGCGAAGAGTGCTTCCCTAGGGAGCAGGCGTATACCCAGCGTTGGTGGGCATATACTTAAACGATACCAGATGGTGCTAGTGTAATTTTGGCGTACCACATTTTGGGAGATCTACACGTAAAAGTCAGTTCTTTGCGTGAAAATAAATGTTTGAACCACACGACCGATCTCGGTTAAATTTTCAACATGGATGAGGTTTGACCCTGGGAGGCTTTTATCTATTCATTTCGACGGTAGAACTTAGGGGAGGGGAAGCAGGGGGAGATATACAAATCAATCTATATAAGAATGAAAGTGACTATGTGACTCCATCATTCTTCAATCACTCGACCGATTTCGATCAAATTTTGAACATACATGAGGTTTGGGCGTGGGATTGTTTTTATCATATCACTTTGACGGTGCAGTTTATGGGGGAGAGACATCTATAAATTATGGAACATGTTCGATATTAGTGTCGAATCCATAGTTTTCGAGTTGCTGAGACGAATACTAATACTTCCAATGCCGTTAAAATCCATGTCACCGAAAAAAAGTATATTTCACGGGTACCAAACACGGGATGTGTTGTGCATTTAAAATTTTTATTTTATCACAGAAAATCTGGTAATCACTGCTAGTTTTCAATAAAGATGAATTAATCTTAGAAATAGTTCTTTTGAGTGGCGATCAATGTGATACTCGTTAACTTTCGTAGAGCTCTTTCGTGATTAAGCTCTTAGCGTACGCGCCTTTGGCATGGGAGATCCGGGTTTGATTTCCGGCGGGAACTCATGTGGTTCGGATTCCACGTTAATCAGTAAGTCCACGTCTCATATAGTCTCGCTGCTGAAAGGGACGTTAAACTCAAAATCTACTTAACTCAACTCGTTCAATTTCGTTTCTCACTCTTCACTCACCCAACACACTACACAAATTGTTCTGTTTGAGCTTTATGAAAGCATCAGTGTTGCAGATATGAATGGTAAACATTTTTTAACAGAAGAAGAAAACGAAAAAGTGGAAAGAAAAGAATAATTGAAGGGCTTCTTGCAAAACAGCTCTTGTCAACTCGTCAGGAAATCGTGTAGTTTGTATTTTGTGAATAGTTTTTGCTTTCTTGCTGTCCGAAATGTAAAATGTTGAACAGATACAGTAAATATAATTATGATACACGCACAAAGTGACAGCTTTCCAGAAAGTATCGTGGTGTGTATTGGGGAACGTTTTGTTTGACAAGGGCTGTTTCTATTTTATATATATAAAAAAAGCTTCAGTAATTTAAATGCCTACTTCTGGCTTTACCGTTTCCCGTTTGTTTGCGAGATGGAATTATATTTATATAGTTCTTATAATTCCTACAATGAATATCACATTCTATATACAATGCTCACGCGGCATTGAGGGTATTGGTGGGAGAGTGGATACCAACCATGCTCCAGCTAGCTATTCTGACACGTTTTCCCTATATTTCCTCAGTTCCTTTAGGCGAATGCCAGGATGGTATCTTCTTCCTCTTCACATCAATGGCAACGGGAAACTTTTATTTTACATACTTCATTTCATGTTCTATAAGTAGGCTTGAGAGTGTTTATTAAACTTTCTTCAAGATTGGATATGAAGAAGGTTGTGAATGTGATCTGTAATTTCGAGATTATATAGTAGAGAATTTTTAAGCTGACCTGATTCTTCTGTGTGTGTGTGAGAGAGAGAGGGAGAGAGATTAGTTTCATTGTTTTCTATTTGTCTCACACTATATATGATGTTTCCTGAATTCCATAACATTTAGTGAAACATGGATTAAGATTGGAACACCCGAGTCGTGGCTGAATCTAATGTCATTCACTTTGAAACACTCTTTCATGACTGACACATATCTCAAGGTGACGTTTTAGCCGTAACGTTGTGCGCGATTTTCGCTCTTTCACATATTTCACGTTTATCGTTTTTCCTTTCATATCTTGATATACCGTACAAAAGTAGTTATAGATTTATAAAGCACATGAAAGTATCGAAAACAGAAAATTGTAGTGACTTTTTTTTAAGATACAGCAAGCTTACATCCGTCGTGTAAATTAGCAACAAATGACGAAATTGCTCGTACTATCAAGGGCTTCATGCCGAAGATGGAGGGAAACAATAAATGTTTGGAGACTCCACATGGTAAATCAAGGTTATTTGAAGATTCACCTTCGTCTATTTAGAAATATTACGATGGTATCTGACTACTTCTTCTGAGAATACGTTCTTAGAAAAAAGTAAAGATTTGTGTGAGAACAGTGTAGTTATGCTTTTTTCGTGATACGTGACCGCTATTTCTTGAGATCTGTATGTGAGTTGACTCTTAGAGAAAAAAGAAATATAATGGGCGTAGTATAAAAAGCAGATTGCACATTCATAATTTCACTGTTAATGTATTTTGTAACAATTGTCTAGTTTTTTTTTTTTTTTTGTTTTTGGTATGTGACCGCTTTTTGTTGAGATTTGTATGTTACTTGACATTCCTAGGGAAAACAAAATAAGTTTTTTCTAACAAGTGGTTAGTTGTGCTTTTTTTACGGCCTCAGATTTTTTTGGGTCAAGCTTTCAGCACGTAATATCTGCGATACTACGTGCGGGGTGAAAGCTGAGAAAACATTTTTTTTCATTCAATGACTGAATGACCCCTTAATATTTTCCATGGTCATCCGAACACGCTGTATTAACGAATATACCTCCATAAGGTCTTTCATTACTTGGTCGTGATAGTGTAAAGTATGATATTTCGCAGTTTATATCTTCTCTCATGTATATTTTAGAACTTCAGTATTTTTCTCATCATTTTTTTTACTTGTTATGAATATTCAAGAAAATGCAGTTTAAAAAATCAAACTATTTCTCATTCCACATTGTGATGGTGTTAGTTAATATTTTGATACTAGTTGAGCTCAGACTATATTATTATTATTATTATTATTATTATTATTATTATTATTATTATTATTATTATTATTATTATTCCTACGAAAGTGACGTGTAATATGTAATTAACACAAAGTTTCTCTGTATTTCTAATTATTTTTTGTAGTGTAGGTGATTATCACCAGCATGTCTTACATATAATAGAAATTAGGAATACCTGGCAATTTCCTCAATAATTCAATTGCTACATGTTACTTTCGTATCATTTTAAGGCTCTGCTAAACGCTTCTTCTACATTTCTATTTTTGAAAAAAGCTGGGAGAACTGAAGAAATAATAGATTTTCGGAAAGTGGCTCATATAATAACCATGGAACTCTTTAATGTGAACGCGAAGTTTTAAATTTGTTGCCGCAGCCTATGATGTCATCATTTGTGACCTATTAAACATTTCAATACAACTCAGTTATTTAAAACATTTCTTAGTTTAGATCGTAGAGTTCTATGACCATTATGCGGCCCGTTCCCAAACGTCTTCTATTTTCTTTCATTTTCCCACAATCTTCGAAAAAAAATAAATGGCAGCGGACGTTTAGAAGATCCTCAAAATGTTATCCAATCAACATCCCGTTAATAGTCCCCAGTCATCCCGATTGTAGTCGATACGTGAACACTGGTCGTCCAGCCAATATCCCATGGACATTTGTGGGACCAAATTTGGAGCTCCATAGGACACAAAACGTTATTCAATTAATATCCCACGTTGGACCTTAGGTCATCTTATGATAGTCGATTCACATCCCATTGTTATCACAAAGTTTATTAATGGATATTCCTTTGAGGTCCCGTTGAATATCACGTTTTCCCGCGGAGGTCCTGCGGATGTCCCTTGAGCAAATTCGGATGATCCCAGTGATATCCCGTTATCCATTGCAGGATCAGTCTCGGACGACCAGTGGACGTCCTTATGCTATATGGAATAGTCGATTGACATCCAGTTGTTATCCCACGATTTGCCAATAGACATCCCTTTGTGGTCCCGCTCAATGTCCTGTATCCCGGGATATTAGCGGCATCTGGATCTCCCGCGGAGATCCTGTGGAAGTCTTGGGAGTAAATATGGATAATCCCGAGACGTCACGTCGTCCGTTGCGGGCTCAGTCTCGGACATCCCGTGGACGTTCTTGTGCTATGTGGGCAGTGTTCATAACAATTCGTCTACTAACCATATACACTCTTCTTCACACAACACTTTACAGCAACCTCTAAATCTTTTCAGCTGAATTAGAATAGATCTTGTTTCTGATTTAGTTTCCAGTTAAAATTTTCAAAGTATATTTACTTTCCTGTGTTCTTGCAACATGTAGTAGTATGAGAGGCGGTAGGTTAAAAAGGAATATATTCAAAAATTAAGTACAGTTTATTATGTGCAATCATATCCTTGCATTTTTACCTCTAGTTGCACATGCTCTGCGTAGAATGCTATTGAAAAGAAAGCGTTTAGTTATATGATTATCACATTTATTTCATAAATATAACTTATTCCTTCATAACTTAAATAATCGAAACACTAGCGGTCATAACTAAAGGTAATTAACTGAATGTAGCTTAGAAAGTATTATTTAGTGCTCATATATATATATATATATATATATATATATATATATATATATATATATATATATATATATATATATATGCATTGACGACTACATTACTTTGTTTGATTTATTCTTTTGTATATTGTTTTATGAACTTATCACTCTATAAGAGAATAATAAATTTTCAATTGAGAATGATTAATGTTATTTCACATTTTTAAAATAATGCCTACAATGGAGCTATGAAAAACTTATAAGAACTACGTCTGGTTTATTAGCATTACTCAATTCAAACACTTATATATTTATGGACAATGTTAAGAGCTTTAACACAGATTAGAAATAAATAGTTCGGAAAGTGTGTGCAATAGTATTAAAAATGCCAATCGTTGTGTGTTATTGTATTTTATGTGACATAAACTTTTTTCAATTTAAGATTTTTTTCACCCACGATTGGAAATGTCCACTTGCAAGTAACTGAAAATTATATTTGTTTAAAACAAAGAATAAAGTTATCGATTCACTCAGAATGTAATATTTTTGTTATTCGTTGTCTTACGGAATCTGTGTTAGTACTGGAGGAAAATGGACATTTTCTGCCGAGTGTGTTGTCTTGTGATAATCTTGGAGGTTTTAGTAAACACGTATTCTACATCTTCAGGTAATTTCTCTGTCATGCTACTATGCTATACTTGTGATTTGTTGTAATTGGAGGAAAAGTAATAAAACCATTTTCATTTTTGCTTGGAATATTTATTGAAAAAAGGACGGTAGAGGTAAGGGAAATGATTATATTTCTGTTACATCCTTTTCTATTGTGGGTACTTATTTTTACACTAAAGTCAGAAGTTGACAAAGATGTATAATTATAACATTCCTCAAATTTGTACGAAAAGTGACTTTGCCAGTAACGCAATACAATAGGAAGTGGGACATGTCTCACTTCACCTTTTTTCATAAAATATAAAGCAGTTAAGCAGAAAGTAAATCAAATTAATGTGAGAGCAATTAATGATCTGTTTGGGGATGGACAACTAAAATCTCACGTATGGTGCAAGCGCCATGTCAGAAGAAAGTGGTAGTTACGTGTCCAGAAAGTGTTGTTCGCAGGAAGGGTGCTGGATTCCTAACATCTGGTCTTCTCCTTTCTGACTACAATGTGAAACCATAATCAGAAACAGCAATCGAAAACTGACTTTCAAGCACGGTTTCAAATACCTTTACTATTCACCTTACAGTTCCGACTCCATGTCTAACAACTTCCATCTCTCTCTAATACTGAATAATTACAATTGCATGTACTTACATTTGAAAAGATGTAGATTGGTTTGAAATGTTAATAACAATAGATATCAGACAATATTCATCATTAATATTCATCAATAATAAAGTAGCTGCTTGATAGGATAAATTTAAATTACTTATATTTAAAAAAACAGGTAAAAATTCATAGGATCATTATGTTCCTACTGGATATTCGATGAGCTGCTATTGTACCTTTTGATATCCTTGCGTGTAATTAGAAATTCTTTTCAAATTGATGCATTATGAAAACGAAATAATGGGAGTTGGTCATAGAATTATTGGTATTGATTTCGTCTTCTCGTAAGAACATAACAGATCTTCAAACATCAGGCGAAAGCACCAAATCATTAGAAACTAAGCAATAATTACCTCTATGCCCTGCCCAAATCATTAACTCAAGATGCCTGAAATTAGGTCAGAATATACTATAGAATTCAAGATTACAACAAGTTTGTCTGGAGTTTCTATCCCAACTCAGATTTATCGTAATAAATTATTTACTTACGGCTTTATTTCCTTATTCTACCAGAAAAGTTTTATTGTTATAAAGCACTTTATTCCATTTATTTACTCTTATTGTCTCAGATTTGAACTCAGAATCTGCTTTTGTATTATATCACATGTTTCTTTCTGACAAGGAAAATTAGTAAGAGGCTTGACGAATAGTTACACTCGTGCTAAATGCCTCTCTTAATTTTACACACCCCACATCGTTGACTAGGCTTAGTGCAAAATTAATTGGGAACTAAAGTTCTGATAAAGACGCTATTGCTTGAGATTGGAATAGAACTAACTCCATGTTATGGGCTCGAATTCTGCTCCGATCTGTGGGTGGGGAGAGACAAGAAGAATGACAACAAGTGTTTTTTTTTTTTTTTGTAACACAACACCCTCTGTCCAGAGAAAAATCAACTAATACGATAATATCTAATGACAAGAAGGCTAATTTTATTTAAAAAGAAAAAGTATTTTTAGAATTAATTTAACGGCAAATTAAAAGGCAACAATGGCAAAAGAGTCTCATAAAATAAGCTATATTTAAGGCTATAAGCATTTCGTAGATTTGTATGGCTAAATGCCTCTTCAAATATGCTAGATTTAGCCAAAAATAAGCTAAATTTGCATCACAGATTTGCAGGAAGGGTGCTGGATTCATGACATCTGGTCTTCTCCTTTGTGACTACAATGTGAAACCATATTCGATTATTGATTCTGCTCCGATCCAGACGGTCATAAACTTTCGAGAATTAAATGTTTTTAGAAACAATGATCCTTAATGTCGTATTATAATTTTAGATACATGTTACGGACATTCGAATGATACTTATTGGAAGTTACTATATTCCAAAGAGCAAATGTATGTACCATGATCCCAGAATAAATAGTGGTAATGCACTAGCTGCTTCACTGAAAGTCTAAAATTGACCTTAAAAATCAGAAAATTCCAAAAGGATTAACAATGTTCTTTAAATTTGTCCGGCAGATATCTATAACCAAAAACCAGTACTATTTACAGATAGTACTAGTGACTATTTACACTAATGAGAGAGCACAAAAACAGTTTTCTCTACCTACAAATATCTAGCAACTAACTATTCAACTAAAATGTGTTATTGTAGTGATGAAACATTCCTTAGCTATGTTTACGTTCTTTCTACTAAGATAATATTTTTTGTGTACAGGAACCTAATGAACGGAACTTAATATACACTCATGTCCAAAATTATTGTCGCATGTCTATAAATATGTTGTAGGAATATAATTTGAAAACGAATTCGTCTGGCATTTCTTACAATGTTAGTATGTGTATAATCGGCAAAGAGATGTATGTGGCAAATTTCATGTTAAAGGAGCAGTAAATAAGAACAATAAAAGGAAATAAAACTTTCTTGTCCATTTTGCAACATTTTGGTTTACTCATTCTAGTTTTCGTATTTATAATTCCTTTCCTATACAATTTACGACAATTACACATTTTCCGATTATGCACATACTATTAGTATTAAAAGTACCCTGCAAGATCACTATCAAATTATATTCTTACAATAAGACAGTTATAAATATGCGACAATCATTTTGGACATGAGTGAACATACATGATTTGCACAGTTTTACAATGCATGTTTATAATTATATTATGTTAGCATATTATGATAATTAATTATATTAGTTCTAATGAGCAGAATTGTATCCTTAAAGCTACTCAATGTTCTGGAATACGGATGTGAACGTAAATGCAGCTTCAAATATGAGTAAGTTTACGTGTGTGTACACATTAAATAATAATGCAATAGAAATCAGAATGCAAGTTATATTCTAAGGAATAAACTAAAGTGCAACTTAAGTACATTTTGCCACGTCCTGAATGGGAGTAGGGATAGTACCACTCTGCTCTGTGACACAGGAAAATTACACCACATAAAGTTCCAGCTTACATCTCAATTATTTTCTGTATGACTAATTGTTTTTGAACGTCCTTATCGCAAAATTCATTTCACATAAAAATAAAAATATTAATATACACATTGCTAAACAATCAAAACTAAACATTGACTCTAGACTGAATATTGATCTTTGAAATCAAGAATATTAGCAAACATAATTTATAGTTGGATTACAAGTGAAATTTCGTTGTTTAAAGCTACACTATTGACTGAAATAAACATTGTTTGATACCCATAAATTAACTTAAAACCCCGAACTTAACGGTTAGACCATCGTTGTGGTTAGTAGGATAGACCTACTATCGATTTTGGTAATCTCACTTATGGAAGGTGGTGAAATCGTGAACAAGAATGTAAAAAGACTATTCAGGAAGTGTTATGAAACGAAAACTTTACAATTATTTTTACGATATCTTGAAATGTTTCCAAAAATCAAACGCACTTTTGCTTGTGCAGGCACAGTCTTCGTAAGAGGTTGAAACGTGGTATATACATGTAAGTTTTATAAAATTGGACAAGTGTTAACGTTTTATTTTCTTTTTTATTTTAGTAATATCTCGAAACATTTTCAAGATATAGGCCCACTCCCAGGTTTGAGAGTCACAGTTTTGGTAGGAGATAGTTGGATATGTGTATTGCGATATTTTTCAGTCTACGTGGGTGACCTTCTATGTCATTTGAGCTTTATTTGGCACCTATTTTAATATCGAAGTTTTATATCCATTACATTTTTTTGCGTTACCGTGTTCTAGAGGTTGAAACATGATATATATATATGTAGCTTAATGAAATGTGATATGGGAGTGTTTCAGAAGGAAGGGGAATTTTTCGATAATTTTTGCGATATCTAGAACCATATTTGAGAAATAGATCTCTGCTTTCGGCTTTGAAATTCAAAGTTTTCGTGTAAAGTTGAAAATTGGTGATTTGTATTTCACGATTAGACATGACGTCTAGCAGTCAAGTTGGAGCTTATTTCTCCGAAAAGTTTCTGCACAGACATAATTTAAAATGAAGGATTTGATATTTATTGATGTAACCTATGAACATTTTTTCTGTCATTAATTTAATGAATTATCAGGTAATCTACAGTTTGTTCTTTTTTCCACTTCATAAACAACAAGTCATTTGTTATTATACAACGTATTATCGGCAGCTAATTCCAATAGCTTTTTTCCTTTAATTTACTGCGTACACCTAAATGTCTTCTGGTGAAGTCTGTTGAACTTGGCCGTTCAGAGCAAGATCCCCATTTCAGCGGATTGAAGTAAAATAAATAGGACTAAAGAACATAAATGATGTATTCTCTACACTTTTGTTAAGTTGCATAAGAAGCAGTGAACTGAAATAAAGTATGTATAAAGAAACAAACGTGGATCTTACAAAGTTACAGAGTCACATATAAATACTTTCAACCCTAACAAAATATATATTAACCACAAATTACATTTCTTTTTTTCTCCTTTCTTCAATTAGATGTTCTTTGATATTTAGTATTGGGCTATTTTGACATGAGTCGTTTTTGCCATGGTCTCTTTTAACGTATAAACTTCAAAAGCGGGGCTCTTTAAACCATGATATTTCTTGTACGAAGCTTTTTTGTCCGGAACTCATGTGACACGGTATACATTTAACCAAATCCTTTTGTTATACAGGAATTTTTGATTGCTCTCTTTTGACGAATGGCCGTTTTCTTCGAATCCTTCTAACTCAGGGTTGTTTCAACCCGATCGATTTATCATGTGGGGTTGATTCGACAGGATCCCTAGCACTTCTGACTCGGGATCGTGTTGATCTCAGCCAATGTAATGCGGGATGTCATTTACTAGAGCCCTTGCGACATATTTTTTCTGTCTTTGACCTTCTGTCTGGGTTATTGTGAGATGGAATCAAGATGGCATCCAATAATATCAATAATACGTAATAATAAATTGTAAGAGGGGAAACCGTCTCCAAATATAATATTTTCAATCTCAAGTGTAGGATCTTTTTTTTAATCGGGTTAGCCATTTGGGCTGTACACTCTTTATGTGACCAATATTAAATGAAAATGCAACGTTGCAATGTACCTGGGGTAATAATAATAATAATAATAATAATAATAATAATAATAATAATAATAATAATAATAATAATGAATAACAGAATTACAATACCAATTACATAAACATTACCTTCCCATTCAGAAAAATTAATAATTGTCACGACGGGATTTGAACCCAGGTGGCTGCAATGGGAGTTTCCTGCTTTCGCATTTTTTTAAAAAAAACAAACCGACCCAACCGTGTCTCGAAAATGCAAACACAGTTTTTGAATTTCTTTAAAAAAATATCTTAACTTGAAATAATTTATTTGCCTTCGGAATGTATACCAGCGAATATTTTAAATGAATATCCTACAAAGGGAATG
Source organism: Thermobia domestica (assembly GCF_964235325.1). NCBI lineage: Eukaryota > Metazoa > Arthropoda > Insecta > Zygentoma > Lepismatidae > Thermobia > Thermobia domestica. Next base: position 95,242,708 of record NC_137462.1, on the reverse strand, counting down.
CATTAGGTTATTTTTTAAATGATTTTCAGAGTCGAGTTACCTCCCAAATTCAGGAACCAAACACAGTTATTTCGATATATCGCTGGGAACCACCTACGCTGAGTGAATAAAACAATAAAACGTGATATGAGCTTACAAAATACCTATCTAAAAAGTATTTAAAATCTTGAAAATCTAATAAAAATCTTAGAAGTAGAAAATAAAAATCTAAAAAGTACTTACTTGATGGATACTTAAAGGATTTTTAACCCTTTTTCCAGAAAATCTTGTTTTAACCTTCATCCACTCGCTCCCCGCGAGAAAATGGCCGTCATTTTTTGTTATATTGTACCCTTCTTCCCAGGGCGCTGATATTATGGTTGGAGGTGTGTGTATTCTCTATTTACACTCCCACCCTCTATATTCGAACACATGTAGATCTTCACTACCATATTCTAGGCAAACTTTCATCAGGTCTTCAGAACTTGCTGTTTCAATCACAATTAATTTTTTAAAAATCTAATCATAAGGGAATTCAGACATTTAAGTATTTCACCATAAAGAAAAGGCAGCATCGGTGAGTCCGACCGAAATTTCGTAAGAAAAGGTTGAATGTCTGCAGCAACGGTTTCGAAGAAAGCTAATTTGCCTCCAAGCAAAGAATCTTTCAGACACGAGTTATTAATTTTAAAGTTGTCTCAATATGGTTCAAGCTTACTACCTGAAACTGAATCGACATATCTCTTCAAGTGAGGTAATAATAGCTGAACTCTGTCTACTGCATTTATATTTTCTAAAAAATATGAGCATTAGTACCCATCATCAGCTTAAACACCCACAAACCCAAAGGTACTAGAGTGACCCAATCAAAAGTTGAAGATATATAATTTTTGGGGGAAAGAAGTAATATGACATTGGAATTTCACTTTGAATTTGAGATACCTAGAATCCGACAAAGGAATAAAAGTCTCTAAGTGCCATAAAGTTATGACGTAGTTAATGTCCAAAACTAAACCGATTTTTAGTTGAATATAGGGTGCCTAGATTTCCCGAATGATACCAGGATATTACTTTCTACATTTCACGAATATTCCTTAAAACTTATTCTGCATAATCAGAATTAGTTCCGAACTAATCAACTCCGAATGCATTCTGAATAGTTAATTTTAATGTTCACCGAATATTCGAGCAATATTACTGAATTACCTTGCACCAGGGTTACCTCTAGCAATTTGAAAATGAATTACTAGAGAACACAGTTCTGAGGCTTTGCCTTTTGGTTTCATGAACAAAACTGATATGTTAGAATAATCTGATTGGCTTATCGAAACACAGTTAATAATGTATTTTTCTCTCTACAGAATTATTGCGCATGTCCCTAAAACTGTACCCAATTAAAGTTTTCGTTAGTTTGTGGTAATGAAACTAAAAACTTTGTGATTTTGAATCCCGTGAACAGAACTAATATGTGAAAGTATGTTTCGGCTTTGTTCGTATTAAATATCTGTTACACGTATTTCATGCGTTCAGTTATGAAAATAGTTATCACGCACTTTACAAATTGACATTTATTCCAAATTTATTAATAATAATCTCACTATTCCACTTCAATTTGAAGAACTGGATAATAGTGAAGAAACAATGCATCAAGTGTGTCATTTTATTCTCTTTAATCATTTCACAGAATCGGTAATGTTTATATATATTTTTTTTGTTTTAAAACATCAAAAAATATCAGAAGAGCATCGAATTAGAAAATGTATTTAGATTCTGGTGACCGAACCAAAAATATTTTCTTCCAATGACATTATTGCCTGACCAGAAAACGGTGCTATTTTTAGCTGGTATCACTTATGTTGCGATTACCTCAGTATTGTTGGGATAGACTAATAGAGAATATCATTGCTGTAGTGTATCGAACGGTTTCTAAAAGTTGCTGTTTAGATGTTATGAGTAGATGTTATGTATCTGTTTGCACTTAATAAGAAACGCAATATATTATTTAATTCTTATTTTATGTAGGAATGACTCACCATCCCTGAAATAATGGCGACTAATTGGTAATGAATAAATATTATCAATGAAAGAGCCACATAGCACAACGAACAATTCAGTGAGCTTCTATCCTGCATTAAGCAGAATGTACAAAATATATTCAATTTACTTGCTTACTTAATACGTTTCTCTTCTGCCACTTGGGTGTTGGAGTTTTCCATAAAGCTCACCACTTGCATCTGCCCTGCGCCAGATCCTTCACTCTTTAGTATGAAATGTCGTGTGTCTTAGAAATGTCCTCTATAGCTTCTTTCCATGTTTCTCTTGTCTGCCCCTCTGGTATTTTCTTCCCTAACTCTATTGATCTTGCTTCCCAGATTTATTTTGGAAATCTTTCAACCTTATGGCATGCTCTAGCTATCAAAATTGGCTTGTTCAATATGCAACTGCATTGATTTAATTTCCAATGTTTGCTTGAAAGTTTGATTAATTCTTTATTTTTCCTGCAACTCTTCTAAAATAAAACTTCATTTCTATTGCATGTAGATTTTGTTCCTTCCTCTCACTAAATACTCATGTGTCACCCGCAGGTAAGTGTGAGGACGAATACTGATTTGTAGACAGCTATTTTCGTTTTTCGGTTTATTTTTCTTTTCGCTAAGAGTCATCTTTTAATAGCGCAATAGAGTCTGCTTGTATTAGTTATTTTGCTCTTCAGTTTCATTATAAAAAAGGCGCAACCAGTAAGAAGCCGGAATGACAATATCAATTACTAGTAGATTAATTTAGGTTCGATCGTTTAGAGTAGAGAATTCTAACCTGGGTGATGACAGATTTTCTTGAAAAATCAGAATTCTAAACAAATGAATAACTTGTAATAAAACAATACTTAACGTCCTTAATAGTATCGCTCAGCACATTATCTGCGTGATCGACACGTTGATTATTACCATTTTGTGCGAGTAATGTTCAACAGATATCTATGTCCTTAGTGGTTTAAGAACTTTAAATTCAGACTGAAAAATGAGTAATATTTAGAAATGTGTTTTATGTGCTATATTACACAATCGAGAAGTGCATTCCCATGAAAACATCAATGCCAAAATGATTCCCTTGATGGTTTACTAAAAGTATAATACAAAAGCTAAAACTTAAATGACAAGATCGCATAAAATGGCTCAAGGAGAGCGGAATGGCTAATTACCAATATCACTATAACGAGTACTGCAGGTTACGTGGAAAAGTGAAACGTGTAATAGCTACAGCACATAATGACTTTATCTTCAATTCTGAGAATAATATAACCCAATACCCACAACATTTCTGGACCAACACTAAAAATAAATCCCGACATCTTTCTACTGAGTCCATGACCCATGACGAACAGAATCTGACTAAGAATGATGAATTTGCGAAAGCTTTTCCTCAACACTTCCAGTCCATTTACAATTAATGCTTTTTCTTAACTAAAGATTGTATTAACACACATAATAAAAATAGTTATATGAGGAATGCCATACTTTTTTCCATTTGATGCAAATTAGTGCAGGAGACATTGGAAATGCAACAAAGAAACTGAACCCGAATAAAGCAACTTGGCCTGATAGCATACCACCTTATATCGTGAAGGGTTGTAGTAATATTTTGAAACATTCGCTATATACCTTATTTTGACTCTCAATAAGGGCAAATGTTTTTCCAGATATATATGTAAAAAATATATAATATGCCCAGTCCCGAAACACGGCAACAACAATAGTATAGAACACTCTATCGTCCAGCAGCTATATTACAAACAATTGCAAAAGAATTTGAGAGTGTCATTTATGATCAAATGATGCATCATGTTAAGCCAGCAATTTCAATATGTCAACATGGCTTCCTACAGAAAAGATCCACGGTGACTAACTTAACTATAACTTCAGATTTCATAACCTCCTCTTTAGATAACAATGGACAAGTAGACGTTATATATACGGATTAAAAAAAACATTTGATACTGTGGATCTTGATATATTAATTCAAAAACTTGCCAGGTTTAATTTTAGTTCCCAAATGATATTTTGTTTCAATCTTACTTACGTGAACGTAGGCAATCCGTCTTATATAAAAAATATAAAACTAAAAGCTTTCGCGCAAGTTCTGGATTCTCTCAGGGGTCTAATCTTGGGCCTCTATTGTTTTTATTATTTATTCATGATTTGCAACGTTATATTAAAAAATCTCAAAAAATACTTTTTGCAGATGATTTAAAAATACTCGTAGATGTGAAACGTATAGATTACCGTCTACTCTTGCAACAAGATCTGACTAGCATACTAAAATGGTGTACTAGGAATACACTTACAATAAATATTAATAAGTGTAAAACAATGACATATAGTATTCGTGAGAAAACGTACGACTTTACTTACATGATCAAAGGAATAAGTATAGACACATTAGACACAATTAAATATTTAGGTGTGATATCTGACAAAAAATGACCTTTTCGCATCATGTGGCAATATTACTAAGGATGTATATAGAAGTCTTGGGTTTCTTATCAGAACAACCAGAGAATTCAGAAATGTTAACTCTCTGAAAACGCTTTACTTTTCTTACGTAAGATCCGAACATGAATATGCCTCACTTATTTGGAACACTTCCGTGAAAACACGTAGTCAAACAATTGAGCAGATACAAAGCAAATTCATACGTGTTCTCACATACAAAAGGGCAGGATTTTATCCAAAATATGAATCATATGATAATTTACTTCCAAACTTCACACTTGAGACACTTGAACAAGAACGGAAGTTGAACGATCTCATTTGCACAGACTTTTGCACAACAAAATAGACTGTACAGACATAACTAGAAAGTTAATGATACAGATTACAACCATCAAAACAAGCAAGGGAAATAGTGGCCTGTTCTACTGCAGAAAGGCGCGTACAAATGCATTGCATATGACATCTACATGGAGAATTTCTGTTACATACAATAAAATCAGTAAGATTATAAATGTGTATATATATTTAATAGTTCTGAAAAGTTGTACAAAAGAGTAACACAGCCTATTTTGTAAAACGAATCAAGTAAATTATATTATTTTAATTTAAGATTTTGTATTAAATTATGTAATTATGTATTAATCAATCTTAAAATTATGTATTATATGTAGAAGTGTAATTGGGCAGTAATGCCTGTTGTTTCGATAAATAAATAAATACCGATCAAAGATGTCTGTCCTATACCGGCGTATTTAACATGTGACAAAAATAGTGAATGAATGTCATTCAGAGGTGTACCCACGTGGGGCTCCACCAGGTCTGAACACACTCAAATATTCGAAACTTTTAAATAATACACTTATGGTTTATCTGAGTCAGAAGTACAATCACAAAGTTCAAACCCATTCAATTCTTCGACGTTCTATACATCTAACAAAAATGTTTATGGTGGCTTCTGCTGTTGTATAAGCAGTAAACATGCTTGTACCTAATAGGCTGAAAGCAGAAGGCAAAGGTTGAAAACACTGGTTTAAAAAAAATGTAGGATATCTTTTAAGCGTAAGTTTCAATCAAGTTAAGGTTAAGGCTGAATTAACCTTTCGAGTTTTATTGTTTGTTTATCGGTTGTCACGCAAATTTCCCTTCCGAGTTTCAGTCAGGAGAGAATTCAAATATATTTTCATTATAGGAATGTGAAAGCCATTTTTGCTTGCTCAGATTCTGGCACGTGTGCCTTTGGTGCACATGTCTCCGCTTCGAATCACGGTGCAAGAGCACGAAAAAGTTAATTTACAATCATTCATTTCTATTACTCACCCGTCTCCTTTAATCTAAGGGGCTATTCGTGGCATGTTAAACTAAACATTTAATTTTCTTTCATGGTTTCAAGGAATATTAGCCCTTGGGGAAAGGGAGGTGAAAAAGAACGTTTTTTTCAATTCACTTTTAAAAGGGTTGTGACATAGGAATACTTGACTTGTAAAATGTTATTAGAGTGCATTTGTCTTTCACGATCATTATCAAAATCAAGCATTTTGGTAGAGATGGAATAAAAATATTTAGTAAAACATGAGCTTATGGGTGGTTATATTGTAAATATCATTGCCTCATCATATCAAACTTTACGACATCATGATGTGTAATTTGAAAATGGAAGTTTTTCAAGAGAGAACTTTGTAGTTCAATTTGTTCTAAAAAATCGTGTTTCAAAAATATAATTATGAAGTTCAATTACAAATGCTGAAACTGAATAACGTGAGATATTAAACTTCAGAATATTCTCTGAAAATTTTCAAACATGGAGTCAAACCACTTGCAATCCCAATTGTCTAAATAATAAATTTACAACTTTCATTTATGAGAACAGGAATTCTCCCTGGATTGCCTTTATTTCTGGTTGTAGCATTCAGGTAAAAGAAGAGTTAATACTTCTGTTTTCACACACAATATAATTTTGGAACTTGGAAACTCGATGTTATTATTGTGTCTGATTTCCTACTTACAAGAAAGGGTCACGCAGTGGCTCCGCTGAGATCCAAACGAGGTAATTGTGTTTGCATTTGAAATGCTATAACTAGATGAATCCCAAAGTTATACGTGCCACCGGGCGGAATATCGTGAGTTACAACATATTTTGTAATGTAAGAACTAAAAAAAAAAAAAAAAAAAAAAAAAAAAAAAAAAAAAAAAAACCTGGCAGAATAGTTTGAACCGAGTCATTTGTTCGGAAACGGTTGGATAAGTGGAAAACTTGACCAACACGTATCCCATCATTTTCAACGACAAACTTTTTGGGGTAAAAAACTTTGTCCCAGGGTTCCCTGCAAGGTCCCAGACGGGGTCCAACTCAAAAGTTTTAAAAGGCAAGGGGGGCTAAGTGGCACATCATTTGAAAGCTGTTGTAAAATGAAGGAAAATGCTGCAAGTCTCGACTCTCTACAACAGACCTGTGCAAAATGGTGACGGGTCAAAGCGTAAACAAAAACTTAATTGAAAAGTCCATGGTCACCTTTATAAATCGGAAATGGTGAGACAAATGTGAAAACAGGAAAGGATGAGTGGTATTATTTTCAAAGTACAACGATTTAAGTGAAAACGTCTTGTCCCACGGTCCCCACATGGTCCCAGGTGGGGTTCAACTAAAAAATTTCCAACTGCAAGACAGGTAGGACATCGTTTAAAACTCTTGTTAAGTGAAAGAAGATGGAGCACGTCTCGACTTTCTACGACAACCCTGTCCAAAATTGCTGTGGGTTAAAATGTAAGCAAACTGGAAAACAATCCAAGATGGCCGCTTAAAACCTATATCGAAAGGATAAGCATACCAAACTGCTGAAGCTAGTAAAACAAATTTGGCATTAATGTTGATTAGTAAGTGACTAAAATATGCAAAATGTTCAAAAACGCGACATCTTGGGTTCAAAATGCCGCACAATGTATCGAACGCATATACAGCTCATACCACTGGTGTTGGAGAAGCGAACGTTCATGGTTAATAGTCCACAAAATATCAAAGAGTATAATCTGTAATCCAATATGGCTGCCAGCGTGAAAAATGACTTTGTATATAAACATGTTATTTCTTGGAATACTGTGACCAAACCAACAAAGTTTGACGCAGTTCGATGTACTGAAATGACTTACATATGTTTGGTACTACTTGCCAATCTTGCAAATGATTTTTGTTTTTTGTATAGTTGGTATTGCTTGAAGTATTGAGATCAAACCAACGAATGAGATACAAATGTAACCATCACGAATACGTTACAATAGAGCCTCCAACCTACTGGTGCAGCAAGTTCTTTCTGAGTGAACTACGTATATATGACAAAATTAGAAAAATACCCGAAGGTATTCAACTTTTTTTTTCACTATGAGTAGGAAGTCATAGTTGTGTGTTCATCGCATATTCGTTATATTCAAGTAAATAATGTCGAGAGAACCGTGACGAACGTGCATTAAGAAGAAACCATATATGTGTTGTTACCGAATGAAATAATAGTTGAAGTGAATCGAAATTCAATTGTTCTTTAGTCTTCCTATTATTTCTAAATACATAATAGAGAAAAATAGAGATTTAGATTTGTACTGTTATGAATGACATAGGTTTTAAGCGGCCATCTTGGATTCAAGGTGGCCATAGTTTTTCAATTAAGCTTTTATTTACATTTTGACCCGCCACAATTTTGGACAGGGTTGTCGTAGAAAGTCAAGACTTGCTCCATCTACTTTTATTTAACAAGATCTTGCAAACGATGAGCATTTGAAACTTTTTAGTTGGACCCCACCTAGGACCCTGGGACAAGACGTTTTCACTTAAATTGTTGTACTTTTAAAATAATGCCAGACTCCCTTCGTATTTTCATATTTGTCTCACCATTTCCGATTTATAGGGGTGACCATGGACTTTTCAATTTTTTTTTTTTTTAACATTTTGACCCTCCGTCATTTCGCACAGGGTTGTTGTAGAGAGTCGAGACTTGCAGCATTTTCTTTCATTTTACAACAGCTTTCAGATGATGTGCCACTTAACCCCCCTTGCCATTTGAAACCTTTGAGTTGGAACCCGTCTGGGGTCCTGCGGGGGACCGTGGGACAAAGTTTTTTACCCCAAAACGTTTGTCGTTGAAAATAATGGGATACGTGTTGGTCGAGTTTTCCACTTACCCAACCGTTTCCGAACAAATGACTCGGTTCAAACTATTCTGCCAGGTATTTTTTTTTTTTTTTTTGTAGTTCTTACATTACAAAATATGTTGTAACTCAAGATATTCCGCCCGGTGGCACGTATAACTTTGGAATTCATCTAGTTATAGCATTTCAAATGCAAACACAAGTGTCTCGTTCGTATCTCAGCGGAGCCACTTCGTAACCCTTCCTTGTTAAATAGAAATTATAGAGATAACACGTTTTAATGTTGAACATTATTGTAATTTTATTTGTCGGTTGACTTGAAAAGACTGAATTTAGACTTAGAATACAAGCAGTGATAGGATATGTTATTTGTCACTGTGGACACTGTTGTCACTTCGCTTACTAGCTCCGTCCAGATCGTCCAGGACTGTTTCTCACTTCTCACATAAGCTCTGATCCGGGCCTGAAAAGACCTGGTGACCTTGTGAAACCCCGAAACTCCTATAGACGTAGACAATTTCGTGACATAGTCAGACCCCGAGACCCACTCAGACGCGATGACCGAGAAACAGCCGAAATATCGTCTCTGTATCATTACTGCAGAATTTTACAGTTGATTAATGTCGTTCATTTCAAGAGTTCGAACAAGCGTTTGTTTAATCCTCTATGTGGCATTTCTTAACCATATAACGTGTCTTGCATAAATCGGATAAGGCCTGTATATAGTAAGAAATATCGTACTTACACAATACAATTAAATAAGAGAATATCTGAGTGATCATCCGGTATATATATGGTGCAAATTATTATTATTTTGGAGATACTCTTTGTAGTCACTAATCAATCCAAATTGTATTTTTAAATAATATATTATCGTAAATTTCGCTGTAGCATTTTAACAATTTTCCGACGTTAAAAATTCCATAATAGTAGAACTTACATTTAATTTGATAAATCTGGAAAATAGGAACGGTGAAACATAGTTTCCACATAACACGATTAATGTTAACTATCAAACTGTAACATTAGATTCTCCATAGAATTACTTCACTCAATTTTAACAGACACTTTTAATGTATCTTTTCCGTGATGGGTTTTAAATAATTATAATATATATAATATAGTCCTGCTTACCCGCATATCTATAAGTCCAAAATGTTAGGTCATATATTAAATTGACAGAAATAGATAAATGTTTCCCATGTACAATTCCAGTTACCTTCCAACAAGGAGATGTCACATAAAATTCAAAGTAGACGAAAGTTTCTATTTTGTTGAATTTTAAGCTTTAAATTGTAATTGTCGAAACATAACTTATTTTTATCACAACACCCAGATAACTGTTAGTAGATATAACCATTTTCAGGCTATTAAATTCACTCCGACTCACATATCCCACTGTGACCATTTTGACGAAACCAACATCAGAACCATTTTTCTGTACGGAATTACCATTCCTTCGCTTTCCTATTGAAAATACACATGCCTTTCCGGGCATGAGTCTCAGTAAACGTATGTTTAATAGTTACTTAAAATTCTGTCACAAACCCATTGCGCTAGTAGTAACCTTTTTTCTTTCTTTTCTTTATTTTTTATTATCTCAACAGTGAAAATTAATTTCTTTAAATGTGTTACAACATTCTCCCTGTAGAGATATATTACTTTTGTTAGAAATAATGTAGGCCTATTATATAACACTATCCCAAATAGATATATTACTGTTATTAGAGTTAGTATATTATCTAACACTATACCAATAATCACACTAACTTCTACATTTACCCAACTAACTACTTATACATCCACACAAACTAAAAATAACGTAACAAAAAGAAACGAAATCCCACAAATAATCAACACTCATTCTTTCAAACAGTTAGATGTTATAGATTAGAAGAGCTTAATATATTTCCAAATTATTTGCAGTGTAACGAATTAATTATAATATTTATCAAATAACTTCGAGATCTCTTACAAATTAATTTTAGAATTCATTCAATTAATATATCGTACTAATAATAATCAAAGCTCAAGTTTAATAACAGAAATTTGACCCAAAAATATGCAAGACTGACAGCTTACAATTTTATCTTCTTTGTATGGAATATAACGTTTCCAATACAATGATCTTCGAAATTATTCCGCAGAAAAAAATATCATGATTTTATTTTCCAAAGATAATGTGAAGATTGATGACTTCTTGTTAATGATTATTTTTTCCCTAAACCCACAGTTTTTTCCATTCACACACATAAGGAGAAGGAATACTGGAACATTTTTCGATTGTCACACAAGTACGTTAATACTTGTTGCTGGCCTGCAATAATATCAAGTATTAATATAATAAAAACACTCATATAACTCATACTATTATATTCAATGAAATAAAATATTATGACTTGAAGACATTATTAATATAATAAATAATGTGCAAAAACATCAATTGGGAGAAAATATCTGACTACAATAACTTTCAAATTAACAAGGTTTGACATTATCGAAGTAATTATCTTCTGCCTGAATGGTTTAGTTATGCTAACATTTTTTTAAATATCTTTTTGATCGTCTACTTTTTCTACTAAAATAGTGTTTGGAGTCAATAATCGAATTATCCGAAATGGTCCTTGCCAAATATTTGATACATTTTTATTAATTTTGGCAGCTGATGAAGACAGAAAATGTTATTTTAATAATACTTTATCTCCCGGTTGGTGTATAGTTGCTGTTCTATTTTTATCGCATTTATTTCTCATCCAACCAAGCACCTTTCATATTTGTTAAATCTTTAAACCATATATTAGGATCTTTATTTTCAACGTATCATCTGTTCTCCAACATATATCTAGAGAGTCATTTACATTATTATCAAAAAATAACTCCATAGGAATACAACCACGCTCATATAGGACGGAAAAATTTAATGAGAACTCTATGTCATTTAGATATTTGTCCCAGAGAAGTTGTTTATCCTCAAAACATATCCTCAATGCTTGTTTAAAGCGCAAGATATACCTCTTCGCCGGATTGCGTGCAGAATATGAAGTTATTACTATACCTTTTATAACAAGACTAAATAAGAAAACTTTAAATTTCGATGACCGAAACACATTGAGTTATCATATGAGATACTCACCACGACTCATCTCCTACATATTAATTAGAACAATTTATTAATAAAAGTCTGCCTCGCCAAGTTTAATAATAACTCTGAAACACATATTTAGAAAAATCATCGACAATTACTAAACAATACCTTCTTTGTTTTGAATTAATCACGGAATCAGTAACATCATAAGATAAACGTGAGTTAACATCTAATGCAATTTCAAATATCAGAAGGACCATTTTTCATTCATTATTACTTTTTGCCAACTGACTATCTGTATCAGACCTTATTTATTCTCTTTTTCAGATTTAATTCCCTCCCAGGTAAACCTAGCAGACACCATTGCAATATATTTATTTATCCCACAGTGAGCTCTGGGCAATACTGGGACATGATAGTATTCAATAAAAGAACTGGATAATTGTTTTAGCAAACAAGTCTCAAATGGATTTCTTATGGAATGAGTCCTCTTACATCACATTCCATTAATTATTTTATAATCATCCATTTGTTCTTTAATTTAAGCCCATCTATAAATTCCTTCATGACTGAACTTTCACTTTGTAATTTTCCAATTGACTGACAACCGAAAATTTCCATATATTTACATGGAACGTATACATCAAACTACTATAGGATTTTAACCTTTTTAAATTTCTCAAGGCACAGCTAAGTCGCTAAGTCCCACCTTATCCACCTTCAATTTAAATGCTGAATATGAAAGAAATGATTCATGCTGTTCCATCTCTGCCATCAACTATTGCCATAAGTTCAAGAAATGGAAACGGTTTGTTTATATCATATTTACGAAGTCAGTTTCTGAAAGATCCTACGGTAACCTCTTCCACCTTTATCATTCAATTGTGAAAGCATTTTGCCTAAAGAAGTTAGTGCAGCATCTGTCGAAAAATATTTTTTTTTACTTAAGTCAGTGAACTTCAACATCCTATAACATTGAAACATTTATTTGATTTAATGCAGATTGTTCATCATCACTATATTTGATATGAACTTTGTGACTCCTTCCCAAGTCAGAGAAGTAGTAAAATCTTGAAAGTTAGGAATAAGGTTTGAGAAATATGGCAGAAATTAACACAAACTTATTAATGCGTTCCTATTCTTAAAAGACTGTAGTTTACTAATAATTTCAATTCTATAAATTTCCTATACGTATGGAAATATTTCATAATATATTCTAAATAAGTAATTTTTCGTTGAAACAATGAACATTTATTGAAAGACAAGGTAATATCTTTCTCAAAAATACTAAAATGTTCATCTAATAATTGCTTGTGACTTTCTATATCCGCTGTGTGTATTAACAAATCATCTGCATACCAAGTCACACCTCTATCTTTGAGATGATATAACGAATTAGTTATTAGATTCCTCAGTGTAAATGAACCACTAGCAATTGAAAAAGTGACATACCGGTACCAAAAAGTGTCTCCTACTCGTTAGAAATGATGTGTACTTCACCGAGTCCTCATGTAACTTCATTACATGGTACGTATGTTGGATATCTAATTTTGAAATAATATACTATCAGATAATTCACCCATGATATCTTTAACACGAGATGTATATTGTGAATTTAAGATGATTTTCTGATTGATTTTTTTGTAATTTATAATTAAACGTTTACTTCCATCCTTATTTCCAACTAAGAAACAATTAGATGTGTATGGCCTATTAACCTTTCAAATGATATTTGTTTCCAATAACGGTTCTAAAATCTCATCTTTCTGCTTTCGTGCCACCTGACTCAAAAGGGTAAGCATTTTGTCGTACCGCTTCGTCATCTTTTAAAACTACACGATGATAATGCCCAGGGACTTCCCAAACATGTACTTCAACATGAGTAATCAATCCGTAAACATACATTAGCAAACTTTTATCTGTTTCCAAAACTCCGGGATGTTCAAATATCTGTTTTGATTGAGGTAAGACTTCTACGCAACTATTTGCTTCTCTGTTGCTCTTCCCATTCTGCTAGGCACCAACGTCAACGTCATTACTACTTAACAAAGACGACTATGTGGCAACATTGAAGGACGATAGGTACTTTCTCTCATTTCTATAAGCCTGCTGGATACTGGTAAAATTCTTAGAGTTACACTTGACAGTTTTGAAATATTTTTCCAGCTGTTTCTGGTGGTGTTTATTCCTTGTACTAAAACTCCAATCATTTTAAGAAATGGAAAGTTTACTATAATTATCATTTAATTGTCCAAAATTTTCAAAACCTATTGCCAAAACTCCTGAACTATTCATAACATCATTTTGTTTATTATTAACCTTCCCCCTTAATACAAAATAGTAGTGTTGCTATTCTCTAATCCCAAAACAAGCTCATAAGTACTAAGATTAATTGAGACTTACATAATTTTCAAATCTTCAATCCATAAAATAAATATCGGTTTCAATTCACCTGCTAAAAATAATTTAAATCTACGCATATATGCCGGATTTAAGAATTTTGATGGCAATATAACTGCTTTATATAATTTGACTGGTGTATTCCCAATTTCTCTGCCAGTGAAAGTATCTCGAAAATTTTTAAATTTAATTTTAAGTTTTTCATTCAACTCCTTATAAGCATTAACGTCAAAAATACTAATTGAAGAACAAGAACCTAGAATTAGTCTCCCTAATATAAAAACTTCAACAAAGGTAGGTACACTTTATATTCCATACATTAGAGTATTGTTACTAGTATGTATACGTTCTGAATTATCCATAAATATTTTCCCTTTACTCACCTTTTTATCTTTTATATTCTTTCTGTAAATATTTATCAATATTTTTAATTTCTCCCCTCCATACATTTTAATTAAAATTATTTCTTCTATTAAATTGCTGTAAGATATTCAATCTCTTAGAAATCTTTAATGCATGTCTCAATTTGCAACTACACACCTTTTTAACTCTTCAATTTGCAACTCAAAGAAAATTTATTTAGACTTTAATAAGTATTTAAAGTTTCCAAATGAATGACATATGAATGTAATTCATTCTGAAGAGTCTCTAAAGTAAACGGGACTCGAACCTCAAATATGTCTCTTACAAGTCGTGGATCGAGACCACCCAGTACATTATATGTTACATGATTAGTATCTAATCCACCATGAAGTATTTGATATCCATTTTTCATCATTTCTATAAAATACAATGGATTCTGTCTACGGTTTTCCATGTCATTCACATATTTATGATATACAGCTCGTCTACCTGACAAAGAACTTAAATTAGAAAATACGACATGAGCCAACATTATCTAAATATCATAATGTCCCATGTACTTCACAATGTTACTACTCAAAATGCCCCTACTTTTCCTTATTGCCGCCATAGCTACAAATTCGTTCGGAAAAATATTTCCCTTATTTAATGGCTCAATATCTAACAATAAATAAAATAGTGTACTATCGTCATTTCCATCACATAATTTGTATTGCTCTGCATACAAAATATATTATTGGCTACGTCTACCGTGACCTTATCTAAATTAGTCCTAAATATACGAAAATCATTTAATAACATATAGTCAGTTTGTGTAGACTTGCAAAAGGATTTCTGTAAATGGACACGCAAAATATTTCCAATAGGATTTCTGTTTCATTCGACATATTCAATTTTTGTTTTTTACGAGACAATAATTTGTTTTTTTCTACTACTGCTGTCAAGTAATCAACGAAAGAATAAATAGCAAACAGGTGATTCTCACAACCACTACTACGAAGCTGTTTTTTTTTTCATTTATTTTGCACATAACTGACCTTGTGCAATTACTATCACTTTCTATCGACAGCAAAAACGTGCGCTCCACAGAGTTGTCTGCACTCCTATGAGTGACTTATAGTTTACCTACCTCAGAACGAGATCGACCTTGAGGTTCATAATAACTAGTTAACGAAGAACTGTCATACTTGTATATGAAAAGTAATTTTAAATTCCTGCATTTCCGTTCTCAAAACGATTTAACACAAGCTGGGGTGTATGTCCCACAGAATATTCTGAACTAGGCATTGTGGCAATATAAAACTTACATATCACAAGTTTAGATGACATAACTTTTCTTTTCTTTTTGTTCAGTTCACCAATGTGCTGAGTCTAAAACACGCGTGTAGAAACCAATACACCAGTATCCACACTACCAGCTTTAAGGTTCACTGCAAAGCTAACACACTTCATACGAAGTTTTAACTTTTTTCCTTTTACTAACAGTCTGATGGAAACAGTTTAATCTTATCCAGTGTCCACTTGATTGGACAGTTTCAATGAATTTTAGTTTGCACAAAAGTTTCACTCCTACAATTATTATAAATCAAATCACTCAAATAGAGATATAGGTCCTTAGAACATTGTCTAACATGTCTTGCATAAATTTGACACTGCCGTTGTAGGGTAAGAAATACAGAAAATAATTAAATATTAGAATATATGAGTGATCCGAAATATATGGTGCAACGTAATATTATTTTGGAGGTACTTTTTACAGGGTCTCTAATCAGTCCAAATGGTTCTTTTAAATAAAATACTGTCGTAAATTTCACTGTGGCATTTTAATAATTTTTCAGATCTGAAAGTTGCATTACACTAAAACTTGCATTTAATTTGATAATTCTTGAAAATTGGAACTCTGCAATATAGTGTTCAGAAAACACTATTTAATTTAGAAACTGTAGTATTTGATTCTCGATATACTTACTTCACTTTATTTTAACAGTCACCCTAAATGTTTCCTTTCTGTGTTGGGTTTTATATAATTATAATAGATATAATATAGTTCGGCTTATCCGAATATCCATAGATTGAAGATACTAGGTGATACATTAAATTGACAGAAATAGATAAATTCTTCCCATGAAAAATTCCAGTCGACTTCCAACAAGCAGGAGTCATGTAAATTTCAAAGTAAACGAAAGTTTCTATTATCTCGATTTTTAAGCTTAATTGTAATTTCTTTTCTTTTTATAACACAAAAATAACAGTTGTTTGATATAACCATTTTCAGGCAATTAAATTCACTGCGATTCACATATCTCACTGTAGCCATTTTAACGAAATTACCATCCCTTCTCTTTCATATTCAAAAGACCTATGCATTTCTGACCAAGTGTCTCCGTGAACATATGTTTAATTGGTACTGAAAACTTCGCTACAAGCTCGGGGCGCGACCATAATCTTTTTTGTTTTTTCTTTATTTTTTTTATCTAAACAGAGAAAACTAATTTCTTTAAGCATGTTACACACATGGTATCATGGTTTGAGTATTTCGTTTTGACAAATATAGCTTCATATTCATTCTTTCTCCATACATGGTTTTGAACATAGGCTATACGAAAAGAAGTAACAAAACACTTATTTTGTCCGAGAAATATATTTTATATTCTACACTGAGGTATGTGGCCTAAAAAGTAGATTTAGATGTGTAAATTTTGTAGGTTTTGGACTTAACGTAGAGCAAACGTATAACTGTAAAAAGTATATTTTATACATACTTTCCGTGCAAGTATTTCGATCAAACGTCCTTCCCGTACGAACGAAAGAACTGCATAGGGGCGGTCAGGATCTCACATACAGATAGATGTATAACTTATATATGTAACATACGTGTATGTACTTAATACATCGGTGACCGTTAGATTTCATACATCCTGCTGCGTCATGCTGTAACATCTAAGCGTGAAAAATATGTAGCATGTGGATAACATACGCTTGCTACCCGTTTCTGTAGTGAACATAAAGATACCGTATATTTGTACAATATAAAACTGTTCGGATATCGGATTTTTCTCAGAATAACCGGCAAGTTTTACAAGTCTGCTAGACTTTGAGGATCCCTGATAATAGAAATATCTAGCTTATGTTTTCTGTGATTCTGCTTATGTGTGTAGAAATATCTAGCTTATGTTTGTACCCTGATAAACAGTGTTCGAAGGCAGAGGGAAAAAGGCAGAGGTGGTATGTTTTATAATGATTTTGACTCATAATACATGTTATTTAAGTATTGTCTTGATCACTGAAAAACCAGGGACGGTATGTCCTCATTACAGAAAAACCAGAGGCGGTATTGCATACTACCGCATACCGTCTCACTTCGACCACTGTTAATAAACATCTTAGTTGTCTGTCTGTACAATGTTTGACACACACAACGCAAACAACTAGCGAGAAAGGAAATTAAACAAAAGAAATGGGAAAGAAAGGGCAATATATTTCTTAGAATTGCATTACTAGCCTCACTCATGCTCCTATGTATATGATGACATACTATATCCAGGCCATACTGTCCAAGTCAGACAAGGTCAGTCCGGAACACGAGTCTGAAAGGGTCACTTGATTGGGTGTGTTGTGTGTCTGATTTCATTTGGGTCATCCCGGTGATGAGTCACGAAATACATAAGTTATTCAATCACTGAGCACAAAGTAAGTATACCATAAACGTGTGACATCTAAGGTTTTGTTTAACAAAATCTGCTTCCAACCGTCTCTCTGAAAACCCCTGCATTATTATATACAGGTAGACTTCAATTGAGGTCAAGTCGTTTTTAACCAGCTCTGATCTTAATTTCAAGTCAGGTGCGAAAAATGCAAGTTAGATTATTTTTAAAAAATATAATTATAAACGTTGTCTATATATTAAACTAAAATGTTGCAAAAATAACGTACATAATTTATTACAAATCATAAACAGTAAATTTTTATCACCAAATTTATGTTAAGTTTTTACTTTTTGTTAGCGCAACTAACAATTTAGTTACATTTCAAACAAAAAATCTATTTTTGTCGACTCAGTTCTTCATGTGAAAACGTTTGTATTTTTTGGTTCTTAAACTCTACCAACATAGGATTAGTTGACCTTCTTTTACAAATCCGTAGTAATCCGTAATAATTAAAATTATTTATTTTTCAATATGTAACTTCCAATATTATTTTTTATATATTCAAAACTTACATTTTTCAAAAAATAATTCATAGTAAAACAAACCTTATATAGTGAAAGTGAGACTTCTTTTTACATGGACTATGCTTCATTGCGTGCCTTACTAAAGGTGCAAACAACATAAATAAACTAAAGTGAAGGACTTATACACAATGAATAAATGAAATAAATTCACATCTAACGCTCGATATAAGTAGCAAGAGAATAAACACTAAGACAGATCCTTTAGAAAGCGGTATGAAATATCATCCTATTAAGGTTGGAAATAAAAAATAGTAAGGTAAATGTTTGCATATACAATAGATCTACCCAGTCTGTTTATAGGCAAAAGAATAAGGTTTATTAGCTGGTATGAATCATCTCAATATTGTTTTTGGTATAGTAGCAATAGCATGTTGAACGTTAAGTGCGGCCTTTCGTCCCGCTTTACTCTACTAGAGAAGAAATATCTCCTACCGTTCCCTTCCAGACGGCAACGTACCAAGAACTGACGAAACCTTGCCACGTTGGACCGCAATGAATATTCGTTGTATCAAGAAGCATGCTCAACGAACATCTCCAGAAACGATAGATATGCGTCTGCCTACCTCTCTGTGAAATCAAGGCTTCTAGGACCCCATGCCCCACTGGTCTCAATGGCTATTGGAGCAAAAATAAATTTGTCGAAGAGATTATTGTATTTCCTTTGCTTTTCTGCCTCTCTACATCTAGCAACTTCTCCAGCATTCATAACAGTCAATGGGAGGCTTGAATGGGCAAATGTGTCCGAACATGTAAAATCCCATACTAGTGATTTGCTTCTCATCCAATGTATTAATGTCATGCCGTCAGGTCGTTTACCATCAGAACAACAACAGCCTGATGGGGCACGAATGGAAAGAATTCCTGCCGTTGTGAGGGCTCGCAAAATGATGTCATTAACAGATGAATGTCTGGTATTCCTGCCAATGCTCTTCATTAATGAGAGGCCATGCAGGCCGCGTTAGATTACTTGATCACCGCAAGCTGGACAGCGATGTAGCTCACAAACATCTGAACCTAGTCTTAAGGCTAATGCGATTCGAAAGGTTTCATTAGATATATGAAGACCTAATGGGGGAAGGTAATGCATTTAACCATTCCCCAGCATGGGGCAATGACGCAGCAAGAAGTCCAGTTGTATCCTCTGGAACAGCAACGAATTGCAAAAGAAGTTCATGAAAATGTGCTGCTATTGGTGTGTACCAAAATGCCTGAAAACCTCTTTTGCTGATTTCTGGAAGGTCCGTATATGTTATATTTATCCATTTACTTAAGCCTTCTTGAACTATTCCATCTGTGTCCAGGTGGTAACCTCGTGGAAAGAGAGCATCGATTAAACGAAGAGATCCGTGGTAGGACGCTAAAAAGGTAGGAATCGCCATATCAATGATTAGTCGAATACAAAGACCTCCTAATCCAACAGGTAAGCATGCTTTCATCCAAGAGTCGTCACTCAAGGAGCAGTTCAAAATTGACTCCAGACCCATTCCTAGATGGAAAGCATCTTAAGAAATAGTTTAAACGAGGGATCGACAAACAGGCACGTAGAAGAAAGAAAGCTGCATCAACAGAAATCGAGGCGAGAC
Organism: Thermobia domestica; assembly: GCF_964235325.1. Lineage (NCBI taxonomy): Eukaryota > Metazoa > Arthropoda > Insecta > Zygentoma > Lepismatidae > Thermobia > Thermobia domestica. Next base: position 95,222,443 of record NC_137462.1, on the reverse strand, counting down.
GAGACAAAAAATATTCTAACTTCGATATTTTGCTTAACAGGACATTGGTAAATGCTTCGTTTGTGAGAGCGGCACCTAGAAGACAAGCATCCTAGTTAGTTAGAAGACGTATTCCTGGGGCAGCTTCGTCATTTTTTTTAATAATAGGTCGAATTTGGCTTCATCTCACCCAAGAAATCCAAGTTGACACTTTGAAGAATTCAAATGTTGGTCAAGTGCAGATGCCTTCTCCTTTATTTGTGCTAGAGTTGAGAGAACTACATCAGGTTCTTCAGCGATAGTCCCATCATTAAAGTACTAGATGTTTAATTTAGTGTTGATTGGTTTCACTAAGGAATAAATGGTTATAGCAAAGAGTGATGGGCGCAGGGGCTCGCTTTGTTGTACTCCTCTCTGGGATGAAATAGTGTCTTCAACTAAGAATAGATCACTGGGTTGAGCCTAACATTGGTAAACATATGGATAAATTGAAGGAAATTCATTCCACACTGTAGTGAGTATCGAGTCCCGGCGAAGCTAGTTGAATGCGTTGCGAAAATCCAGCTTTAAGATAGCTTTAGGAGCATTGTGAATGGTGGAAAAATAAACTCGGGTTGCATGTACAGCTGCTTCGGCTCCGTTGGGAATACAAACATTATAACTTATTTTAAAATGCTGAACATACGTATTTAACATTAGCACACATTTTCTTCATTTATTAGTATAATGAAAGACTTCGTGACTTCCGACCAATTGTTTTTTCATTATTATCTTCCATCAGTGGGGCTAGAACACACATCCTCCACGACCTCTCATCTTTAACTTTACGGCTCGAATCAAGGAATTCAGTTTCTTTGCCATGGAGAGAATCTGACTCTCTTTCCAATACTGAGGTCAATGTATTAGCAAGTTATTACCAAATTATTATCGAAGGTGTGTATACTATTTTGCAAGTGACGTAAATTGTTCTTTAAATAAGTTCCGAAACTGTATTTGCCTAAACTTGAACACATTTCTGAATCGGTTTATTACAAAGAAAACAATATGAACTGTGATAGATTAATTATAATTTCACCGATCGGTAACACTGATTTTTAGATTTTAGTTACGAATTCTTTCGCCTGCATTCTTTCGAGATAAGACAACCCTATTGAAAATCTCAGCCCTATATATACTAATTAAAAATGTAAAGGAATTTCCAGATAAAATTTATTCTCCGTACATTTACAAATGATAAAGAGACACAAATGACTAACTTATATCTGATTGTACTATGTTGTTGGTCTTGTCAGGTTGTGGACCAAATGAAGTTTTCAACGAGTGTGGCAGTCATTGTCCTGTGACATGTGATAAGTCACCAGATTCTTGTGTTGCAAGTTGTGCTAGTGGATGTTTCTGCAAACCAGGTTATTTACGTTTGCCTGGAAATGGACCGTGCGTGCATTTTACTCAGTGTCCATCACGAGGTGATTATTTTGTTTTGTTCTTGTAAGTATGTTACAAGGTAAAAAGTTCGAAAAGTTTTCTATTTTATATTGTTCTTGTTTCAGTCTTTCTTATATTTAAAGTGACAAGTATTATCTTGAAAATGTAAAATGATACACTGAGTCATATATCTCTAGTATAATTTATCCCAATACCCCAAACTTAAGAACTTCATCATATGAAATGAATCTGGAAAACAAATAAAATTACTGTTAGCAAATAAAACTGAGCTAAAACAGAAAAGAAACTTTTCTTTAGTGAAGTCGTGACTTTTCTTATAGTTCAGCATCCTACGACTACACACAAATTAGCCATAGTCAGCTGAAAAAGGATAATATTAATTTGAATTTCAATCCTGCTAACACAAATTATGGAAAATATATGGATTTCACTGTGAGGTTGTATCGTTATATAGGTGAGGTCAAGAGTTCACAGTTTTCTAGGTGTATTAATAGCATTCACTAAATTGTAAAGATATATTGTGTACTTTTCAAATAAAAAAAATTCTGTAATCTTCTGAACTTAACTTTCTACCCTCCATCTATATTTAAACTAATAGCGCAGCAGAAGGGACAAGTCTTTCTCGTGTTGCATAAAAATCAACTTCTTGGTTTAGATAAATTGCTATAACGTTCCACTTGATTGTAAGTAGCTTAATTTCTAAAGATTCATGCAATCAGGTGCTGCTCGATAAGGAGATAAATATAACAAAACTAATATTTACAATAAGTTTGCTTACATTCAAATATTTAAGAATATATCACTCAATAGAAAGTTAGTAGATTTATATCCTCTTTCCAGTAATATACGAATATTGCTCATATCGTAGCAACTGAACTTAATATGACTATGGTTTTAAAAGTACTCGTACAGAATATTTGATTTTATTAAATAACATGTCTTTTCTTTTAAGCTTTGGATATTTTTTAAAAAAATAAAATTATGTTTGAACTAATATCTACTATCTTTTACCCTAAATACTCAAACAGAATGTCCTGGGGAAGAAAGACCCAGCCCTTTTAGTCGCTGTGACGATTTCTGCGACCTTCAGCTAAGACGTACATATGGCTGTAGTAGTCATTTATTTCCGGGTTGCATTTGCAAACGTGGATTAGTAAGGAATTCTAAAGGGCAGTGCGTTCCCCCAGAAGACTGTATTAATTCGACAGGTAAGTGAGATATAGTCTTCTATGATTTCATGCCAACGAAACAAAATTATATACAACGAATGCACTAATGATATTGCTGTATTGAAAACGGGGTACGATGACTTTGTGGTAGAGCACTTACCTCTGGAGTGTGTGATCCCTGGTTCGATTCCAGTGAAATAAGTTTGTTGTGGGCAACATCGTGTCCGTAGATTTTCTTGGGGTACTCCCGTTCCCAGACGATAGCTTGTAGTCAATTCGGCAGCACTGGATGATACGTGGTACCACGAGTATTGTCCATATATGAAAAATAAATACCCCATTTCTCCCCTACGACCCCTTTTTAATATGCTGATTAAAGAATATGTCTTATTTTCCAACCCTATTTAGCATAACAGAGATCCGACCAAGTATATTAAACTCGTTCTCTTTTACAACCCGTTTTTTCAACCTCTATTTAAATAACAGACTAGAAAGACATATTCCAACCTCGATGTAAGGCTATGACTAACGGAGCAGCAGTGTGGTAAAACTTGTAATTTTTAAATTCCCTTTTTCATTCCCTATGAATTAAATAGAGTTTAACATGAAAGGCTATGACTAGCAGAAATTACAGCAGAGTTTATTCTACGGCTTACAGCAGCAGAGAATATTTTAGTAACCCTTATTTAACACAGCAGAGATTACAGAATACGAAAACATATTGCTACCCCTATAGGACATAGTAGAGATTAAACAAGAAAGGCTATGATTACTTCTTCAACCGCTTAGGAGCAGAATTTCACAACCTATATTTAACATTGCAGATATTAAAGAATATGAACACATACTCGAACCGCTATGTAACAAGTAGAACTTACTTAAGAAAGGCTATGACTACTTTTCGCAACCTATATTTAGCATATAAGAGATTTTCTAAAGACTACGAACATATATTTCAATCCCTAGTTAGTATAGCAGAAATTACACGGCAAACTAATAGAAAACTATGCCTATCTTCAACCTTTTACATGTAGTGTTTCGCTATCCCTGTTTAACATGGCAGAATACGACTTCTTTTTCCAAGCCCTATAGAAATACACCATTTTCTCTTTTCCGTCCTCTATATACTCAAGCACAGATTACGAACATATTTTTCAACCCTAAACATCCACTATTTAAGATAGTGGTGTAATTTCCATATCATGTTCTCTTTTGTAACACCTCTTTTCAACCCCAATTAACATAGCAAAAAGTTTGACAGTTATTAGAACTCATTGTTTTTTACAATCCCATTTTTACACAGGACCTGAGTATTATGGCCCCGTTATATCTCACCGAGTCAGCAGAATTTCGTCCATTCTGATTGGCTGCTAGAGATTACGTGATATTTCTTCCGCACACGTGGGAAAATCAAAATTCCAGGTCACGTGGTATGGCGTCATGAAGTCATGTGATCCGTTCTCGGTCATGTGATTCGATTACGTTGATGAAGTAGTGAAGTTCCTCTGGAGGGCTCACCTTAAGGTGGGACCCAGCTTAAATGTTATCGTTTCCTTTTACGGGTAGGATGGTTACCCTCCTTCTTACCTTGATAGAGTACAGAAGTTCCTTTCTAGGACTCTACTTAAAGAAGAGGCAAAGAAAAGGGCCACCATAATGTTCTCCTTTAGAATTGGAGAGTGTTATATGATTTAGTAGAGATTACAGTTTGTCTGTCTCTACAGTTGCCTGTACAGTTAAAGTACATGAATGAACCCTCTTGGCAGAGGTCAGACGTCAAGATTGGTATTTTTGACAGACTCATGGTTATTGTCCAGGACTAATTTCGTTCCCTTGTATGGTTATAAATTGTTAAAAATTAAAACTTTGATAATGGGTACCTAACTTTTGAGGATCAATGTTTAATTGTGATTGGTGAGTCGAGAAACATGGTTGTTCATTTGTATGTCCCTGAAAGGATGCATTTATTCTTTAAGATGTGTAAAAGACAGGATTCCAGAACCTTGCATAATAATTACAACAGTTTAAAGTTTCTGTTCGTGGATTAAATAAAATATGACGTCAAATTTTCGCTTTGCTGAAAATTGATTGGTTCATTGTAACAACTCTTCTAATGAGACTGTACAAGACATTGTTTTTTCGTTTGAGCGACTTTAAAACGCTCAACGTTTTGTTGCTAAGTAAGCGCATCGTTAGTGGAAAAAGCGTTGCAATTTTTTTTATCTATGCTGCTTTGATTATTTTCGAAACGGTTCCGTTGAGTGCAAGAATTTTCAAAACTTAAATTTCTCTAACAGTAAAAACTTTCAGATAAAAAACTCAAACTAAAAAAATTCAAACCAGTTTTTGAAACTAAAATTGTTCGAAGGAAACTTTTCGAAATATCTTTTCAAATCAAACTTTTCTAACTATTTTTTTAAATCAATCTTTTGTCTCGAACTATAAAATTTCTAAGCAAAATTTTCAAACTATAAAATCAAAACAAGTTTTTAGAAAACTAAAAATTCCTGAATCAAAGGTTATCGAACCAAATTTTCAAACCAAAATGTGATAAAACTAAAAATTTTAATCAAATTTTGAAAACCTAAAAAAATTCACGCCTAAATTTAAAAGATTTACACTAAATTTTAGAAATCTAAAATCCTTAAATCAAACTTTTTCGAACTAAACGTTTAAACTTAAAATTTTTCGAACACATGATTTTCAAACTCAAGTTTTTAAAATAATATTTTTTTCGAACTAAAGAGTAAAATCAAAATTCTGAAGTTTAAGGCAAGTTTTGGAAAAGTAAAATATTCCTAAATCAAAATTCAAATATTTTTTTCAAACTCAAATAATTCAAAAGTAATTTTGAAACATTTCTCAAACCAAATTGAAATACTAAAAGTTTCGAACTAAGCATTTAAAAGGTTTTTCAAAAAAATAAGTGTTTTGAAACAAACATTTTCGAAATAAAAGTTTTAAAACAAATGATTTAAACCAACAATTTTCAAATCAAACTTTTCTCGAAGTAAGCTTTTAAAATTTTCAAACTCATGATTTGCAAACAAATTTATTTCAACTTAAAAAATGAAACCGAAGTTTGGAAACTAAGAATTCTTAAATGAAAATTTCAAATCAATCCTTTCTCGAACAGAAAAAAAATTAATCTAATAACTTGAACCAAATTTTGGAAAACTATAATACTCTTAATCTGAACATTTCAAAATCAAATTCCCATACCAAATTCTGAACCGAAAAATTATCAAATCAACATTATTTGAAGAGGAAAGAAAAATCAATTATCTGGAAAATAGGGTTTCAAGAAGTAATAAAATATATTTTTCAACTAGTTGTATTTTAATGAAAAGTATTTGCTTTTTACATAGATTATGAAATTTTATTAAAACGGTTAAGTGCAGAATCTAGTTCAATGAATACCCTGGACGTGTTATCCTCAAGTCTTTCAAAATTATCCTGTAAAGGTAAAGAATAAGCAATATATTATTTACATGTTGATATTAACTTGTTTTGCTGATAGAAGATAAACAAGTAGATATGGATTTGTTCACATAAAAGAGAGAAATAAAGATGATAAAAAAAGTTACTCGTACAAGATGAATGTGTAGTAATCCTTATCCACACTCTCTGCTCACTTCCTCTCTTCCTCCTCTGGGTTTGAATGTACGAGATGACTGCATTTTTTCCACTGACGGGTTTCTGTTTTATGATAAGGAAAAAAAGGAAAAAGAAGAAACGAAAAAAGACTATGTTACTAGGGGGGAAATTGACTCATCGAGTATTTACAGGTTTTCATCGTTTTCGTGCTCTAGTTTTAGTTTTTTAACGTACCCGTACGGAACAGTATCATACGAAGTAAGTTCTCTGAATCGTCGCATTGTGTACTAAACGCTGATGAATTTTTGTTCTTTGCGAGTGAAGACGCTATGGTCTTTGGTACGGCAAATGTGGAATGGTGGTAGTCACTTGTCCGCGACATTGATTAGAAATCATTTCTCTTAAGGTGTTCAAATTTAAATGTTGTTATGTCTCATAGTTTAATGTAAATTCTCTTATCTTTCATATACAGCTAGTGACGTTGGTGTCAGGATTGGGTTTTTCTAAACCATAATGTTCTTGCCCTCCATTAACAAATATCTCGATGTAGGCCCGTAGTCCATAAGAAACTACCTTATCTGATAATCATCCTAAAAAAAAAGTGGAAGGTTTAACGCTTGGCTCTCCCGGTTCTTCCATGAATATGACAGAATCCTTGTCAAAGTACAATACACGTTCGTACAACATTTCCAGATACTTGTACAGTTCCAGACGTGCTTGACATTTTGTGAACGGTCCAAGAACAACATTGGTGTTTCTATTTTGAATAGGGACATGTTCATTGTACTCCCAGAACGCACACAACATGATATCATTGATGGGTACAATTGCATGGAGTTTAATATCGGAGAAAGTTAGTTTTTCATAATATTCTTCTGGCCAATCAATAATAGTGGTCCGACTACGGTTTGAACGGTGCGATAATTTGCCCCAGGCAAATTTAACGCAAGCTTGGACAAACTTCGTCTAACAAGATTATTTTCAATTTTGACTTGGTCCAAAGCAATACCTTCACGCTCCAGGAGGCTTTGTACAAATGCCGTTTTATCTTTTTCGGTGGCACATGCTCTTGACCATCCAGAAGCTTCCATTTTCAATTTTAGAAACGTGTTGATGTAGTTCATGAACAAACCACCTCTTTCCGTGATGGGATCATAGTGTTCAATGTCATAGTCCCAAATTTCAAAGATTTCCACTGGTTGATATCGCAATTCTGTTGCTTTTCGTATTTCGTACGACACCCATGATATGATGAGGCATCGCTCCTGATAGTTGTGCGTGTTGCTGTAGGTGCAGGATTCATTTCTTCACACACCTTCACAAGCACCACATAGTGGAATCAGTACTTACTTGTTACACCTATATGGGAGGAGGCCATGATAGAGACGGCGACATCGAGGGATCGTCATTTTGATCAGGGCAATTACTTTACTTATTCGTGGTATATTCCTATCTCCCCTCGTGGGTGTCTTACAGGAAACTTTTTGATGAACAGGCATAAACTAACAATATCCAGATATTTTTTGTCCTGCTTTATCGTCCACATGATGATACAGTTTCACATAATTTATTGTACCACCAAAAATCTATCTCTCGGATTTAAGGAGCTGCGATTCATGTACGGCTGTTTGTTGAGGTACGCCGTCATTGCTGGATGTTGCTTCAGGAGTTATTTAAATTCACACTCGCACATTTCAAGAACAATGTACCACAATTCACACAGTCTTTCAATTTTTCCTTGGATGCGTTCAAAACTGAAGTCCATGATGTCTTCAGGATTTCTTTAGACGGACGAATTACCTCCTGTAGTAAAACATATTTTGCAATCATATTAGAAACAGCCTTCATGCTTATAGACATGTTCTACTAACGTCTCGGGTTCTCGGTAATACCCATCAACTCGGAATCCCGCAATAAACACCTCTTTCTCATGTAAGATTGGTTTCCCTTCCGTTTTTCCAATGTAGGACAGCCATTGCATTGCAGCGATAGATTGCGTACTTCTCCATCAATAAGCATGTGCCGGTAGAATTACAATGGTATTGGGCTTGAGGAAATTTGGACGGAATACTAAATTTGAAGCGCTTGCAATCGTTATCGTCTCCAAGAAGGGATTGACTTTGATTTCATGCTTGTAATACATTGATATCTTGAATGTAATAGTTGACAATTTTCTTCTGAAAATGAAACGTGTCATTACAATGATCGTTGTACCATTGCATAAACTTGTTTCTCTGTTCGACGGACATCTCATACGCACCATAAAACTTCATTTCAGGAAGTGGTCCAATATACGTTGATTTTCCTTGTTGTTCAAGAAATGTATGAAGTAGCCTTTGCTTACTGCTAAACTGGACGATTTTTCCAATTTACTTAATGCCGTATAGAGAATTCCAAGAGTCAATAATATCAGACTATTTAGTGTTAAGCTTAATATCTTGGACCCGTTAATACGACGGCAGGTCTCCATTGACGTTGTTCTACCATAACCTTTAGAATAAAATGTCCATTGTAGAATTTCGCATTGTGCGCAAGGCAGAAAATTCTATTTATGTTGGGAAATGTTCCCGCAAGTACTGAAGAAAATCATAAATTGGATCGTTTCCTTTGAAAATGTACTGTCGCTTACCTCAACTACTGCAAGACTGCTGGATATTGTCATTTTCAAGACATGCATAGCACTTGTGCAGCCAATAAATTAGGAATGTAAACGAATATTTTATCGTCAATTTTCTTGTTCTGCATGGATTCTTTATCATAAAAAATAATAATTCCGTCTTTGTATGCATAAGTGAAAAAACACAAAGTTTCAAGCATTGCTGCTCAGGAAGCATGAAGTATTAATGCGCTGCTGGACCAATCTTCTTACATACATTACAGAACACCTTATTACAGTCATTAATACATTTTCCAGTTTGCACAAAACTGTATACTCTGAAACATTTAGTACATTGCTTCACCTTTTTATAGAAAGCTTCCCCTTGATGATATACTGCATTGCGATTTTTATAGAAACATTTTTCCCCACAAAATTGACGATTACAATCGTCGATTCATTCTTGTGTTTGTAAACATTTCGAGCAGTTTTGACAGGACAATTTTGGCATGCCTGTTACGATGACCATACTTTTTATGTCACCTCGCGGTTGAACTAGGTGGTGAAACAAGCAGTCACAGATTGAATAATATCAAAATGACCAGCCAACAAATCAAATTTATGGGAGTGCAATTTTCATTTCAATTGGATTCCTCGTACATGATGTCACGACCTGAAAAACTAGTATAAACAGTAATATTATACTCTTTAAGGTAAGACTGGAATTCTCGGATTTCATTCACCATGGTCCAAATTGACTTCTGCATTTGTACACAAAGCATCTACTTCATGGTCGACAACACACTTTCCATGATTTCGATATTGGTTAAAACGCTTTATATCTACATTCTTCTATATCTTCAGACCAATAGTAATTACAAGGGTATACGCTAAGTATTTTGAATCTTCATTATTTACGCGTACAATCTCTCCTTTGCTTCGTAGCAGTTCTTCATTTTGTAGTATGCCTTGGGCTAAACGATCTACATATCCGTATTCTCTTGGAATATCCACGAGGTGAAAATGGACGGTAAATGGCTCGTGAAGGACAAACGATTTCCTGCTCTGGAAAACTGTTACAAACGAGGCCCACATCATTTCCAGTTTTTAATGTTTCGTGACTGCCGAAAGCTAATCGAAATTGCTCATTGGTATTTCGTGTAGATATTACGGATAAAAGTACCATAGCCTCATCATGTTTGCAAGTAATATTTAACATAACACAAATTATACATCCTTTATAAAGAACCATAGTCTTATTTGAACACGCTTCGTACAAGTCAAGAATCTAATACACGATACAAGGGAAGTACAAAGTACCTTGAGGACAAAGGTCAAACTTTCAATTAGATGGTGCTCATGAACGTCGAAACATATACAAATTCTGCTTCCACATTTGGTATGAGAACATTCAAAAGCGTTGACTTCCTGTATTCGACGTAATGTACATAACAGCCACTTTTATAAAACGTGATGAAAACAGCAGTGACCACGAGGAACTAAGTGTTGGAAATTAATATAGCAGCCAATGAAATTTATGTCCTTTAACGTCCCCCTAACGCTAATTTCCATTTCAAGTGTACATTTTATTCTCCAGTATTTTCACTTATTTCTTTCCCCTTATATACCTCTTATACTTATTATTATTATTATTATTATTATTATTATTATTATTATTATTATTATTATTATTATTATTATTATTATTATTATTATTATTATTATTATTATTAATATTATTAAATTCAACATACTAGAGCAAATTGTAGTCCATGTATTGCTGTCCGTAGTGATCACACGTCTATTTAAATTTTCTGCATTTCCTTTCATGACTATTTTTCCTAAGCTTGTGAAGTCAGTCTTTATACAAACAAGTCCATTTCCGAACCTTAATTTTGTTTAATTTGTTTCTATTCCTTACTACTACGCAAATAATTTGACATTTATGTACCATATGCGATTAAAACGAATAATATTAATAGTACTACTACTAGTTGTAAGTCTCTTTATTATGGGACCATTTAGTTGTAGTGCAACATTTTTAAATTTCATTTTAACTAGGTTAAGATTTTGTACCTTTTTATACCATTCAAATAATCAAAGAAGAGTTATTTTAAAATTTGTGTAGCAGTAGAAAAATCTGAATACCATCCAAATAAGCGAAGAAGGGCCATTTCAAAATTTGCGGACCAGTTTTTGTGGTGCGAATTTTTATTCAGAGTTTAGATAGCTGAAAATTTTATACTATTTGTGTACGTTTTCGTACTACTAATAATTTTTTGTACCACTTAAATAAAAAGGTGAGCCATATTAAACTTTGTTATATGACATCTTCGAATTCAAATTTTTAACTAATTCAGAATTTTGTACATGTTGTAACACTAACTAGGGATGATTTTATACCGGGACCAAGTACCTGGACAAAACCTATATATCGTCTGAAAGCCCTTGCCATGAGAAGTACGAAACCGTTTTGAAATCACGGGCAAACCCACAACGTCACCCTACAAGGGGCCAGTTTGTTGGTATTTGTGACCCTATGTATGATATATTCGGTAGAAGTAGAAACGAATGTTACGACCCATAATACGTAAGCATCTGAGCCCATTATGTTCCTTTTTGGCTCGTTGCTAGAACGTTACTTACGCAAGGGTTTGGTAATATCACTTTGCACCCAGACGTACCCATTTGGTCAGTGTTGCCAACGAATTGTAAATACAGTGTGGCAAATGGTTTCTCTACCACTGAACGTATATCCATGTAACGTGGCATAAACATCATTCGTCACTAGAGAAAATATACTGTGGACGTATTCCTCTCTCAAGAACCACATTTTGTTAGTGTTGCCAACCAATTGTAAAAATGAGGTGTAAAACAGGTCCCGTACGATAAGACGTTTACACGCCAAGCTTGGTAGAAATATCACACGATACTATAGCAAGAAGACTTTGAGTGTCACCATTTCCCAACCATTCTAGGTTGTCACTGTGGCCAACCAACTGTAAACATTACAATATTACAAATGGCGTGCTTGCCATGGAACGAATATAAATCAAATCTGACATAAGCAGCATTGGACAATGGAAAACATAGTATGACAGTCCCCGTCTCCAAAGCACCATAGTTTAGCAGAGTTGCCAACCAATTCGAACATTCAAGATTTTTGCATGAAGTCTACAGCATTAGCGTACATAATTAGACTGTGACCCATGCTAGGTTTTCCATTGTCCAATGTTGCTTATGTCTCATTTGTTATATATTGGTTCAATTGCAAACATGTCACTTGCAACACCTTGATGTTCACATTAGGTTGGCAACAGTGACAACCTAGAATGGTTGAGAAATGGTCACACTCAACGTCTTCTTGCTATAGTGTCGTGTGATATTTCTGTCAAGCTTGATGTATAAACTTCTCATCGTACAGAACTTGTTTTACACCTTCTCATTTTTACCACTTGTTGGCAACATTAACAAAATTTGGTCCTTAAAAGAGAAATACGTCCACAGCATATTTTCTCTTGTGACGAATGATGTTTATGCCACGTTACATGGATATACGTTCAGTGGAAGAGAAACCATTTGCCACATTGTATTTAAAATTCGTTGGCAACACTGACCAAATGGGTACGTCTGGGTGCAAAGTGATATTACCAAACCCTTGCCCAAGTAACGTTCTAGCAACGGGCCAAAAAGTAACATAATGGGCTCAGATGCTTACGTGTTATGGGTCGTAACAATCGTTTTTACTTCTGTCGATAATGTCATACATAGGGTCATAAATACCAACAAACTGGCTCCTTGTAGGGTGACGTTGTGGGTTTGCCCGTGATTTGAAAATGGTTTCGTACTTCTCATGGCAACAACTTACAGACGATATATAGGTTTTATCCAAGTACTTGGTCCCGATAATGAATCATCCCTGGTAAGAAAACATTTTACCGTTCAATTAAACAAAGAATTATTTCAAAATTTGGGTGGTCCAGTAAGTTGTGGCACTACAGAGGTTGTTCACCCTACGTTTGGCCGATTTCGTTCCTTCCCCCTCCCGGGGAGAATGGATTCAACCGACCTGGCTCGTGGCGTCCTATAGTGTTGTGCAGTGGCTTCCTGGGAACAGAGTTGTTTATCCGCGCGGACGACAATGACGCTGTGTTATATTTGTTACCAAGTGTGTGGAATTCCTCTCTGGACCAAAATGCTGCCAAAACTAAGCCGGTTTTGGGAAGGCTATGTTGCGGCTGTTTATGACGCCCACTTTAGTGTTTCTGTCATTAGAAAACAGTGCAAGAAGAATGGTTGCAACAATAGTTTAAGTGGAATAAAAAACGTTATTAAAAAGTATAACGGCAACGAAGCTCCACTATTTGGACCACCAACGAAGTTGCCCAGGAAGCGGGAATGCACCAAGGCCACCTCCACTATGCAGTGGAAACTTCGCAAAATGGCAATGCAAGAAAATCCACCAACACAAAGGTGTATGGCTAATCGTTTTGACTTGTCTTTTGGGACTGTGAGCCAGACGTTACACCATCAACTCAAGCTGGAAAAAGTCATGAAAGCTCGCGGCCATCTTCTCACGGATGCCCAACAAAAGGAACGAAAGTGTAACGCCCGGAAGCTGTATGAACGGCATCTGGCAAAACAAAGGCGGATGTACGTCGTAACTCTCGATGAAGCATGGATTTACCTTTCTTACTGCGACAAACCGAGAGCCATCATGTACCGAAAGAAAGGCGCCAAGAACTGCAGAAGGTGGGTCCGTGTCTGTAGAGAATCCTTCCCAAAAGGGTTCATGGTAGTTACTGGCCACTGTTACGGAGGTAGACTGAAGATTCGTAGGGTGGCGAAGAACTGCAAAATAAATTCGCAGTATTTTCAGGAGCAGATAATGCGGCCAATCTACGAGCATGAGATTCCAACAATGTACGGAAATGACGCCAATCTAGTGCGCATTAACATGGACAAGGCCTCATCACATACCTCACGATGGTTCCTCGCATTCTACAGGGACATGGAGGAGGCAAGTGGTATACAGGTGATACCTTTCAATGAGTTACCTGTTAAATCTCTACATGCAAGTCCTATGTACTATTGTGGATTTGGGTTGCTGAAGCGAGCTTTGGGAAAAAGGCCTGTGACAACTGTTGAAGGACTTTGGAAAGCTGTGCAAAAGGGAATGGGACAAGATTCCCCTCCCAGTTCTTCAGAGAAGCCTATTACATTGGAAATTACTCTGTCGGGCTATTGTTAGGAACCAAGGGAAACACATCGAGCACTTACGGACCTGGCGCCATGGATTCTTCTAAATTGTTAGATAGGCGAAATTCGGCAAATGTACACTGAACGACCTCTGTACACCTGGGGTTATAGGGCAAGTCCAATATGAGCAAAAATGCAAAGAATTTAAAAAAAGAATTTAAAAATGTAAAATATTTTTATAAACGAGACTGCCTTTCGGGTCACTAAGTAAGAGTTAAAGCACACACAAAATAGCACATCAACACACCGTTTATTTGAATGGAACAAAATGGTATAAAATTCTGAGCTAAATGGGCTTCAATGTGGATATCTTATTACAAGTTTTTAATGCCATTGATTTTAGTTACTACTCTGCATTTTGTTCCTACAAAGACTAAACAAGAACAACCAACAATCTGTGGCATCACATTAATTCAATGTAATTTCATTAGGCAATAGTTGTTTAATAGAAACTAATGAGAAATGATAACATGAATCTAATCAATTACTTGTATAATGCCCTTCTAGGTACAAATATTTAAATGTGCACAGACGGTCTAATGTAATTATTCACGAGAAAAGTTATTGAAATTGGGGACACATCCTTTTTTCGCTTAATTCTGTGTAGCAGACTCCATATTAATTATGGTTACTAAGATTATTATAAATAATGCCACACTATTAGCTGTGAATAGTTTTATTTAAGTCTCAGAACTATGGTTGCGGTATTTTGCGCATATGAAAAGTAAAAGTAAAATTTTTCCAATCGCAACAGTTATTTTGGCTTTGTTTCATATTAAGAATAAGGCTGTTGTGTAGAAAGTGTTCATGAATTGGGAAAGTGTCTTATGAGTTGATAATTGTAAAAGGCTGTGCAAGTAATACTAGTTAAAAATGTCATTATAATTAAAAATGGATTGATTGTGCTAATCAAGGTTACCTGGAAAAGGAAAAAATCGATTACGAATATTTGGCATATGATTGGAAGTTCGATACAAATATATATATGAATGAATGAGGAAGATAATACCAGCAGAGACTAACAATAAGGTGTTTACTAAAATACATTGTAGTGATTAGAAAGGTTCAGTGTTCACCTACTTGCGTAACCCTTACTAATGAACACGGTGTTCTGTAGTTGGGTAAGCTGTGATTAAGTATTTTTTAAATGAAATACGGAACTATTTGATTGTAACTAACAGGATTGTTAACTATTAATGCATCCTAGATTAAATTAGTGCCTGGGAAGATTAATTTTATGGTAAATTTGGACTTTTGCGTCCCATTTAATACTGAAGTAATTTATGTATAACTAAGTGTAAGACTGAAGTCGCATGACCTCCCATTAGAAATTGAATTTAGGTTGCACGTGTTAAACGCCTTACTTAGTAACCAGAGACACAGTCCCAAATTTTAAAATGGTCCTCTTTGTAAACTTTTCCCTATTTTTGGTCATAACGGACTTGTCCAATGGTCCTAGAGTTTTGGCACAGACGTACAATTACAACAATGCTACGTTTATTTGAATAAAATATTTTTTTCTTCGTGGTACATGAAAGATATAAAATTCTGATCTGGTAAACATTCAAATTTGAAGATGTAGTACCGCAACTTAATGGACCGCAACAATTTTTGAAATAATATACCTTCGTTTGTTGCAAATATTTTCTTGGTGTTACAAAATACTGTAATACGAAAGTAGTATGAAATTTTAACTTATATAAAGTTGAATTTCAAAATATTGCAGTATAACTAAATGGATCCGTAAATTTTAAAATGGTATAATGGAAAACATATAACAAATAGTACAAAATTCAAATTTTAGAATGTCACACCCCAACTCAATAGCGCATTCAATTTTTAAAATGATCCTTCCTTGTTTATTTAAATAGTACAAATTATCTTGCTGGTACCAAAGGTACAAAGTTTTGGGTTAGTTAATATTTAAATTTAAAAGTGACGTACTACAATTGCCAAAGTGGGTAAGTCTCTAAAACGATTCTCCTTCGTTTATTAAATAGTACAATTTTTGTAAGTACAAAAATAGTAAAAAAAACCTGAACTAGTTAATTAGTGTGAAGTAACTGTGTATTGGATATGAAGTGACAATGAAATAATTGTATAAACTCTAATTTAATTCACTAAATTCGATTATTTATTAAATTACACTATTAACGATATAATTATGAACTCTTGAAAACTCATTGGAAGAAAACTTTGATCAGGATTGTACTTTCTCAGACACCTGTTGTAAACACATTTTTGCTAATAAACTCGACTAGCTTCCTCATTACCTTTCCGCATACCTTCAAGCATAGCCTGATACTTCCCGATTCTTTGGACGCGTAACGCATCATTCTTCAGCCAAACAAAACCACGAGGAACACAACAACAAGGGGTATTCAACACACGATTAGGATAGGTGCAGGATCGACGAGAGAAGCAGAACGCACCGTTGGAATAGCCACCTCCATAGTCAAGAGTACCATTCTGTTGGTTTATCACCGCAGACTCATCAAGATTCAGCAGACTAGTAGAATGAAGGTGTAGGAGGACATCATTGTAAAGCCGCATTATCGACGCCCTTTCCAGATCAACAGGATAGAGATCCATATGTTGACTGTCTCCAGCTTATCCAGGCTCCTCCAGGAAAAACATTCATCATTCCAGATGACTAGGACGACGCCAGCCTCGTTGGAATTATCAGGCTAGTGCTCATTCCTATTTGTTAGTTACATCCTTTCTCTTTCTCAGCTGTTTCCCAAAACTAGTTATTTTTCAAAATTAGAAACATTTGAATTTTATTTAAATTCAATCATAATTTAGTTGTTAAGTACCGTGTTGTACATCAGTTCCATCCCCAATTGTTACATTATTCTATGAGTATTTTAGAGATTATTCTGAGTCACAACTGATGCCACAGCACCAGCACATGGATAGAGATGCTATGAGGCTTACGCCTTTGTTACGATCCCAAACTTTCAAATATTTTCATTAGTCCACCGGAGCATGGTGGTAGATGCTTTAAGATCACAAATTTTCGAATATTTCCATTAGCCCACCGGAGCATTTTGAGTAATAAGTACAGTGTAATTTATAGTTTTTTTCTGAGAGAAATTGAGTAGAGTTATTTTCTAGCCCACCCGCCCAAATTAAAAATTGGTCTCCAAATTTTAAAATGACCCTTATTTATTTATTTGAATACTACGGTTTTGGTTAATACAACAATGCACAAAATAGTAAAACGTTCTAATTCCTTAAAAATTTAAATTCGAAAATATTACATTACAACCAAATGGGCCTATATCAAAGGAACTTCCAATTAGTTAACGTTAGGGGATGTATGTCACATTGACTTCATGGGCACCACTTTTTCACGTCCTTTTAGAAAATGGCCTGTTATGTGGATTACGTAGATAGGGAATGCCATCGTTTTTCAAAGTATTCATACCAAAGATTACAGCAGAATCTCCATATGTGGTACCGTTTACGAGTAATACACAATTAAATATTTGACCTTTGACCACTAGGTATCGTTAACGAGTTATGCATCGTTAAATATTGCCATTTTGCCCCTGCCCTGTATGAAGCGTGTCCCAAAGAGGCTCTATAGAATGTATTTCGCTGGTGTGGAAATAAAGAGGCCAAAGTCTTTAATAATGGTTTTATAATTTCTCCTATGTTCAATACGAATTCAAAACAAATTTCACATTAATTTATTTGTAATTTCTGCTATGTTGCATAGGGGTCGTTAGAAGACTCATAGTCTTTCTTGTATAATTTCTGCTATAATAAATAGAGGTCGTTTAAAGAAAGGGAACTGCTATAGAAAATTCGAATTTCAAGAGATCACACCACAAATTTTAATATAACATTCCTTTGTTTATTTAAATGTTACAAAAATTTTATTATTGGTATAAAAAGGTAAAAATATAGCGCAAAATTTGAGGTAATTAAATGTCAAATTAAAATTGTGTACCATTAAAATTTACCCACTTTCGCTTATTGGAATGATAAATGTTTTAGGTTGGTACAAAATATACATAAATTTTTCAAAATTTAAATTTTAAAAAGCCACACTGCAAATAGCTAAATTTTTAAAATGATTTTCCTTCCTTTATTAAACAGTACATATTTTGTACATACCAAAATTCGAGCTAGTTATTTTTTCTAACAAAAAATTGTACCAAAAAGTGGTCTGCAAACTTTGAAATGGCTCT
Source organism: Thermobia domestica (assembly GCF_964235325.1). Taxonomy (NCBI): domain Eukaryota; kingdom Metazoa; phylum Arthropoda; class Insecta; order Zygentoma; family Lepismatidae; genus Thermobia; species Thermobia domestica. Next base: position 95,204,198 of record NC_137462.1, on the reverse strand, counting down.
TCGTCTATTATCTGAACCTTACAAAGTTCAGTTAATTTTTCAAATAAAAAATCATACGGAAAACAGGTCTACAACTTTAAAATGGCTTTTCGTCTCTTATTTGAATTTTACAGAGTTCTAAACTAATTTAAGTTTTAAGATATTTCACTACTAGTAAATGGGATTACATTAAAGCAATTTTCAATTAGAGAACCTCAGAGGACATAAGTCGCATTATCTTCATTGCAACTTATTTTTCATAGCCTTTTATAAAATGCCCTATTATTTGAATTATTTCGTACACAGATCACCGTGTTTCAATGCCCTCGTACCAAATATAAAAGCATAACGTTTATATGTTGAACAGTTTACGAATTATATACAGTTACATATTTTATCTTTGACATCGAAGTACCGTTTACGAGTTATACGTGGTTAAATTTTTGACATTTGACCTCTGATAAAGCGTGTCCAAAAGAGGCTCAATAGAATGTATTTTGTAAGTATTGAAACAAAGAGACCAGAGTCTTCCACAATATTTGTAAAATTTCTTTTATGGCGATAAGAGCTGGAAAAACAGTTCCGCATTAATTTATATGTTAATAGATTCCCTTAGAACGGCCAGTCTTTCTTTTGTAATTTCTGTTATAATAAAAAAGTGAGCTCTTATGTTAAAAAAAGAACACAAACTCCGTTCGCGTGTCCCCAATCTACGATAATGTTTCCCTTTTCTTGTGTAATTTCTGTTATGTTAAATAGGGTTAGACAAAGTTGCCATACTTTTGAGATCACTGTTTCTTTCACATAAATTATTTGCTGTCTTTATACCGAAAACTTCAAACGTAATTTTAATATGTTGTATCATTTATGAGTCATGCAGAATTGAATTTTTGACATTTGACCTTTAGGTGGTATGTAGTAGTCAATGTCCCGTTGGTATATGTGAAAACCGAATTTTAATATGTTGTACCGATTACAAGTTATACATAATCAAATATTTGACTATAATCTTCGAAAACCATATAAACCGAGTTTCATGAAAGTCGGTTAACATTTTTTATAAAAGAGCATATACAACATAAACCGTAAGACTTAGTTAAAACCAAATATAATATTTGTGATCATTTTCTTAAACTCTTGTATACCGAGTCTCATGCAAATCATTTATAATTTTATAAAAGGCCGTATTCCACATCAAATATGAAATCTAATTAAAACTAATATAGTGTTCGTAATCAGCATGTTCGAAAGCTCTTATATACCGTGTTTCGTTCAAATGGGTTAAATTTCTATATAAAGGCTTATTCCACATGAGCTATAAGATCTAGGTGAAAACAAAGATGGTGTTCATGAGCACCATGTTCGGAAAGCTTTATATACCGAGTTTCATGCAAATCGATTATAATTTCTATAAAAGAGTGTATCCCACACAAATTAAGATAATGTTCGTAATCAGCATCTTCAAAAACAACTATATACCGTGTTTCATGTACATCTGTTAAAATTTTCATAAAAGGGCGTATCACACATAAGTTGTAAGACTTAGGTATAAACAAATATAATATTCGTAATCAGTATGTTCGAAAACCCCTATATACCAAGTTTCATTCAAACCGGTTATTTTTTTATAATAGAACATATCCCACATAAATCAATATATTCTTATTCAGTATGTTTCATGCAAGCCCTATGTAAAACAGGGGTTATGGAAAGAAACGAGATCTCATACCCATCATAACCTTTGTGCTATGTTAAACAGGGGTTGAAAAATGGTGTTGTAAAACGAGAATAAGGTACGGTAAATAGGGGTAGAGAAAGGGTGTCATAGTCTTATGTATTTTAATCTCTGCTATGTTAAACAGAGGTTAGAAAAATATATTGTAGCCTAGACTCTGTGTTAGAAAGCAGTGCTTGTAGCCTTTGTTAAATAGGGGTTGAAAATATGCTAGTACTCTTTTACTTTTAATTACGGGACTGAAAAAATGTGTTTCTACGTGTAATAGGTTGAAAATGTAGTCATAACCTTACACAGGGGTTGAAATACGTGTTCGTGGTCTGCTGCTTTACCGTAGCCTAGATTATGTGGAATTTCTGCTAGTCATAGTCTTTTGTGTGTATGCTCTAATATATTATATAGGGAATAGTAAAAAAGAACGGGGTTTTCCCTTACCTAGACAATACTTCTTATGGAGTTGAAAATATGCCTGGTTGGAATATGTGTTTCTAATTTCTCCTATGTTTAATATGGGTTGCAAAAAGTAGTCGTAACTAGATTTGGCACAATAAACTCCTTGCTATGTTAAATAGGGGGATTGAAAATATGGCGTAGACCAGACTGTGTGTAATTTCTGCTATGTTAAATAGGAGTTGGAATACACGTATGTACTTAGTCTTTTGCTATGTTAAATAGGAGTTCATGTATTCTTTGCTATGTTAAATAGGGATTAAAAGCAATGATTGTAGTCTTTCTTGTGGACTATATACCGTAGCCCTGTGCAGTATTTGTTCCTAGTACGCTACTGTGTTTAGCCTAAACTCTATGGAATTTCAGCTGTATTTAATAGGGTTCTGGAAATGTGCTCGGCAATCTCTGCTATCTTGCATTAGGGGTTGCAATATGTGTATTTCTACTATGTTAAATAGGAGTTGGAAAATGGTTCACACTCTTTTATCAGAATATAAAGAGGGGTCGTAAAAGAGAAAGAATTCTATGGGGAACGAACTCAATACCCATACCTAGACATTATTCGTGGTTCCACTATTCATGCAGGATTGAGGAATTAATTATATGTTATGACCCGTGTACGCGAGAATGGCGTGTACAACAGGGCCAAGTGTCACCATCGTACCCACGTTCTTTTTTTTATTATGTCAGTAATTCAAAATATAGCAATATTTAATTACTTATTTGGACACGTATTTGCTTGTAAAAGTTTGTTTCATTAGTGCGAATATTTGTGTAAAAAAAACTAGTATTTACTTTATATTATTATACAATCATATAAATTTTGGATGCTACAAGTTCCAAATTGGTGTCACCAAATTATATATATATATATAAATATCCCCGTGTTCAGTTATGTATTCTCGATTCTACATAATACTATATTGTACACTCATATATCATAGAAATGTGACAACTTTAAGAACAGAAGATAAAATTCAACCAGCGCAAACATATTAAACCTTATCACTACAACCTTAATGTGAAATCAGCGGCTTGTGAGAGAAGAGGTAATGGCCACTTCCGCTGGAATTGGATTATTAGATGGGTGAGGATAATCTTTCCCCTCGTGGTACTGTTACTCCTGCAGGCCATCACAGCTCCTTTGATTGCTAAGTGGTTGCTAAACTACCAGAAAAAATAAACGTTTTTCTATTTTTTAAAATTTTCTATGTATATTTGATAAATACCTTTCTTTGATGAATTAACCCTTATCCGGGCAAGACATTTTTGTAACGTAAATGGGCAACCGGCGCTTGTGAGGCCCAGTATATATTTTAAGTGCAGAACACTCAAAATTCAATGTCTGTTGCCGCATACTGTTCCGACTAAAGGTTACAATAGTCACGTGTTCAATATATAATTATGTGACAATTTGATCTAATATTTGACAGGAATTTCACTAAAGTTATACGGGGCCTCCTAGGCCCCGGTTGCCCGGTAACGTCAGGAAAATATTTTCAAATTAAAATAAAAAGCTTTACCAACTCGATATGTTCATGACTTTAACTTCGACGAAAGATAGAAGAATTCAGTATTTTATGTCTTCGAAATATGTATGGTTATTGAGAAATTTTAGAAAAATGAAGCTACTGGGCCTGGGAGGCCCCGGTTGCCCGGATAAGGGTTAAACTTGGCACAGCCGTGCTTTAAGACTAATGATAATGAAATGTTGGGTTAATGAAATGTTCCGTTAATGCTGATGTGCACGATGCTGAAGAATATATAGTGCACAAGTTGTCACTTCATGGGCTCTTCTAGTACGTGTAGTGTGTGCTGCGTTCAAAAAACCAGTCACATATTCTAGGTGATGCAATGCCTGTTTTAACTAGTGGCCCAACCCAGCCACTACCTCTAAGCATATCACCCACCTATTATCTTTAAAACGATCATCTCATTGTGTAAACCACCCACCTTGACTACAATATTTTATTCACCATACACAGCTGGCCACTTTCATTGAATTTGCTTTGTCAAAGTGTACAAGGGTTGACCAAAAGTGATCACTTGCGTGTGGCTTGTATTCATATGTTTGGAAGCTTTGTTCACTACATCCATGGACTGCTTAATCATTTTGACTCTGTGTGCATTTTCAAGAAAAAATGGGAAGTAAAGTTGAAGGGCATATTACACTTCCCTCTTCTGGACTTCGTTGAGCGGCTTGGTATGCAGCACTAGATACATTTTATAATGTATCGATATTATACTTGATGCCCTCTTGTGTATTTTCTACCCAATTTTATTCCGCTTTTTCGTATTCTGTAGTCTTGTTTGTTCATAGATGTTACATTAGAAGCTAGAACTGGTAATCCCTTAGTACTCTAATTGAAAATGAAATGAAATGAAATCTTTGAGTTTTACGTCCCACGCTTCTGCCGGTTAGGCTAAAGGAGACGGTGATGATGAGTAATGAATGAAATGGTGGAATGAAGAAAGTGGGAGGAAACGGGAGAACCCCGAGAAAACCCACGCACACGGTGTTTGTCAGTACTCTAATTGACTGGTGGCAAGTCCGTGTAATGCTTTAGTAGAGATCCAATCGTCTTTGAGGATGTTTGGTTTACTCCTCCCATTGCAAACAATATTACGATCAACTCCACCACCGCTGACATTGGGGTTTTGGAACAGTAAGATGTACTATGAAAAAAACTCTTTCGAAGTTATTGAACTGATAAGGGACATCACCCAAATGTTCGGATCCGATTTCAATGATTTGTTTTTGCTGATAGCATGTACGCGTTATTTGTAATGACAGAAAGTTTTGCCATCGTGCATGTTTTCTATTTTTCTATATTTTGTATGAGTTGTCATGTGTATTAGAGATTACTGCAGCAGTCCCTTTTCAAGCGGAGTGTTAATGATAGAAAGTGAAGAACAACCATGTGGATACATATATTAGGCGTCGGAGAAGTCACATGGTAGGTGTGACCTTGACAGCAGCCATTTTGAAATCCGCCATTTTGAATTAAGGTCAAGATTTTAAAATGAAAATTGGGCAATAGGATACATAATTCCAGGGAAGAATTTAAGCAGGAAAACAATGGTGAACTTAGTTTTAAGATACGCACATTTGGGGAAAAGTTACAGGCATATTATCTTTTTTATGCTTAATGTGTGCGTAAGTCCTTTATCCCCGCTTCTAACTCGCGTGTTTATCATAATAAGTGGATAGAAGCTTCAGTAATACAGTTAGGCCAAGAAGGAAGTGGTACGGTAAGGATAACCTTGACGGCAGCCATCTTCAAATTCGCCATTTTGAATTACAGTGAAGTTGTGAAAAATGAAAATCATTGCATGTGACAGCTCATTTTAATAGCAAATTTTCCCAAAAAGCCAATGGTATGCTCATGTTTATTTTCTATCTCAACTTTTTAGCTAGTCAGACAGAAATGTCATTCGTTTCCTAGTGATTGTTGTCGACGGTGCTTATTTGTAAGATTTATAAACAGTTTTAATCGGGAACTCTATCAAGTTACACCTCTTTATAAACAAGTTACCTGTTCTGATATTATGGTCATGATATAATAATACATGATACAGACACACACTTTTTTTCATTAACACTCCGTTCGCAAAGTGACTTCTGCAGTAATGCAGTGTATGTCTGCAGAACACATGACAACTCTTCAAATTATAACAAAATAAAGAGCATGCAGCCTAGCAAAACTTTCTGTCGTCATAAATAATGCGTACATGCCCTATATCGAAAAAAAAAAAGATCATTGAAAACGGAGCCGGATATTTGGATGATGTCCCTTGTGAAGTTGTCTACATTGTCTACTTCTGCGGTTGTAAATATATTTCATGTAATTTTCGAGTAATTCTTTATGATACTGCTGGCAGACATTATCACCCATTTCTGCAGAAAAACAAAGAACTCTGTCATAAAATATGCTCACTCCCAGTTGAGAAAGTCTCTCAACAATTTCCCTCTCACGTGCTTTAGAACATGTATCATTAGACTAATGTAAATAGGAACTAGTCTCTTGCACTCTGCTTTGTTAAACATGTGGTGTATTGTTTGATTTTGTATGATTAATTCAGTTAAACTTTAGAAGCTGTGCTCTGGTTAGAGCTGCTGAAGACGTACAATCCTTTTTTTTGTGAATATCAGGGCCCTCCAGAATCATGCTGGCTAATTGGGGCAATAATTGGGAATTATGTTCATTAAATATTTGTACTCGAACGATTTGTGCTGCATACGCTACTTGAAGAGTATCACTTTCGATGTCTAACTCACATACTTTGCCAAAGCTGTGCCAAAGTCTTTGCCAAATGCCAGGAAGATGTCTCTTCCCTTCTTTTGTGGGCGCATGTCTAGAAACTGAATAGAAAGGTCTTCCTTAATCTTGTTGTGTTAACTTTTGGATCTCTCATTACCTCCAAATCCTTCTAACTTAGAACTGTAAAGATGAACAAGGTCTGCTTGTTTGAAAATAGGTGGAGTGGTTTTATCTAATGAGGTTTCCTGCAAAAACTTTTCCTGATAATATTCTATGATTTTCTGAACCTACAATATCCTGCATTATAAATTTTCTTGAGGGATTATGGAGAGATAACAAACATCTTGTATGATACTTTGCCTCAAGGGCCATCATCTCCTGAGCTAGTTCTAGGAAGCAGTTTTGTATTTTCTAACAGAAGTGCATAAGTCCGTACCCGGTTATCAATTTGAAAAGTATTGACTTCGTGTATCCTTTCTTTGTCACCTTTCTATTCACAAAAGAAACACAGTGTTACTCTTGTAAGTTGATAACATTCATTCAACCTTGTTCGCTTCATCGGCGAAACTGCCTTCAATTTAATCACTCTTTAGCGAATTTTCCTGTGCGTTACTAACTTGGTATTGTTGTAACTTCAGTTTGCACGATTGATGGTATTTTGCGTTATTGGCTGCTGTAGCTGCTTCAACACCTTGTACTTCACCTAGTGTTAATAGTATCTAACTTGACAGTTCTGTAAGCTCTTGGAAATTGCGTATATTGTCTGCCAATGATGCATAAGCACATATGTATCTGTTTTATTTCGGAATTTCTTTGGACAGGTTGATGCTTCCTTGGAATTTACTTGAAATATCACATACAAATTCCAATTTATTTGCGTTTCATTCTGGGCTGACGCTGATGGTGTTGTATGTAGAGTATCAATGAGATTGTAACTTTCTGATGTCATCATCAATACGATTTACTGTTTCACTAATTTAAGATGTTATATTTTTGTAATTACACCAGTGGACCTGAAACAAAATAAATAAATAAATAAAAGTGAATTGAAATATGGTGTTACCTAATGTTATATCTATAAATCCTAAATAATGGCCGCCATTATGGGTTTAAGGTCCTTCTCTAAATCTAAATTGTTTAATATGGTAAATTAATTTAAAACTTCTTTTAACATCAGAAGAGGGATTTGAGAACTGAAAATCAGTAAAATACGATTATAAATAAATAATTTTGAAATTATGGTGGCCATCTTGGATTTCCGTGCTATTACACAAATTTGAGAGTGGCCCAATATCTTCAAATAACCTTGAATATATTCGCTTTCATTATGCCAAATGACCAGCTTTTATCAAAAACTGAACGGTTCTTCAGCAATGCCGCCCCACTAAGGAGAAATGTTTAATCAGAATAAACGCTGTGCCAAACACCATAACTTCTGTGTGTTGAGGGTTTTAGGAGGCAGTCGTGTTTTGTCTGAGCCAGTTCGGTTTCAGATGTTACCTCGGGAAAAATAAACAAAAATATCAGTGACGTACCCTAAAATAAGACTAGAACAACTCAACGTTGCTGAGGCTACACTTTATAGAACTCTTATTTACTAATATATACATACCTCCAAAAGTGCATTGCCACCTCCAATTAGCCTTTTCCTGCATTAGTAGGTAACCCAAAACAAAGTTGTTGGGGTCATTGAGCATTAGAAAGGCGTCGGACCAAACCTCAATTTTGTAACCAATATATCAGTGTGGCAAACTGCAAATAAGGAAATAAAACAAATTGTAAGAATTACTATTTTATAATCGTGAAGGCAATGGATGACATAAGTTACAAAATGATTTTACTTAATACTCGCCCAACAGAGATCGGGTCATTTTTGTCCCATAATTGTTTTTCTTTATCTTTTTATCCTATTTCTTCTTCCTTTTTCCGGTCATCAGTCTAGGTATGCTTCTTTTAACATACGTACCACGCAGTTAACCTAGCATTTTTTTATTTGTCAATCACAAATAAACAATTCTCTTTCTTGGTCTCGAATGAACCAGTCTTCGCTGTTTACGTGAGGGATATTTTATTTGTTTTGTCTACCTCACACCGTCCAATTTGTTGCCATTTTTCACACTCTTCGTGATCATTTCTACTCTGCTCATTCCCTTCACATGCTCCAAAATGTCAGCAGTGTTGCCAGGTGGCAAAAATTCCCACAAACGAAAAATTCATATCAGTGGCGGGAATGCAGGATATTTTCTTCCAAATATCGGGGATATGAGATAATTTTCTTCAAAATATGTACCAACGGAAACGCATGATAATATGTATAGCTATCTGGGTGTGTTCGTATGCGTTATATATTTGCGGGAAACATTGAATCATATTTGAAAATTTCATCTCTATGGACGGGAAATTTCTCTTCACGAACTGGTAACACTGCCAGACATTTTTGTCCAATTTCAGACGAAGACGACGACGCTCTAACTGCAGACGAAGAATGTAAATGAACTGTGCGCTTATGTTTTCTATGCGGTAGTAATATCCGAGCAAAAGTTTTGAAAACTTCGAATGAGATATTTCGTGAACTGATTAGACAGCAAGAAGAAAGTGCTGGAGCGATCTTGGTCTTGCTGCCCCTCACCAACTTTTTCCATCTAGATCTGCCAATGAAAACCAATAACTCCATCACTAATATCAAGCTTTAAATTAATTGAAAATCTAGTAATAATACTATGTTTTCCTTAAGATACAATAAAAATATTGATCCGTCAAAAATAACCCTATATTCGTCGGATGCGTTATTTCTAGTATCTTCGCTGCGCAAGAGCACTTCAAACGAGATGAGTGATAAACAACAGATATCAAAGGAAAGAATTTCTCTGCTTTTTGAAAAAAAATCTCGTACAAAAAGAAAAATATAATCTATAAGTTTAATATAAAAGCCGAACAGCACAAAAAGAAACATCCACATGAAAGGGAAAGAGAGACAAAAACAGAAAATGAGACATCACTGGCGTACCAGACTTCCAGACTTCCAATGCAAGGTAAAGCTGTAGGAACCATAGTTGTAAACAAAATTCTTATAAAAATAATAATAATAATAATAATAATAATAATAATAATAATAATAATAATAATAATAATAATAATAATAGGATATTATTATTATTATTATTATTATTATTATTATTATTATTATTATTATTATTATTATTATTATTATTATTATTATTATTATTATTAAAACCTAGCTCCCTTTTCAAAATCTCTGCCTAGGATCATGTCTGCATATTGCGGTCATATGTGCACATTTTGTCAATTAGCGGTTCCAAAGGCCAAAAGGGATAGAAATCTACAAGTTTGAGGAATAAAAAAAAAACTTTCTTATGATAAATTCTAGTTCAAAATTCGAAGCAGTTCCTTTAGACAGGTGCGTTTTTGTTTCTTGTTTCCGGGAAGAGAAAAGATCTGCCGGCTAAGAAATTATACTATATAAATTTGCAAAATTGCAAGTTCATTTATTTACACTGTAATTTGTGGTAATAAACAAATTGTAATTAGAAAACATTTTTGTAAAAGCAAGTTTTATTTATTTATCCATAACAGGAACCCCGTATACCTCGCCCCCAACCCAATATCAATATCGAAAATGCAGGATGATATATCATTGTCGATATATTTGCGATATCGAATGTTAATATATGACAATGCCGATATCAAAGATATCGATATATCCACATATCGCACATGACTAGATCCACGAAATGATGCTTCGGTGACTCAACATTCAAAATATAAATATGTTCTTCCATTTCTGTATCCAAGGTTGAAGGGGAAGGTGTGAACCTGAATTAAAATTTTAAGGCAAAAAGTTCTTAGAATGAAAGTGGTTATACTTCGCCTTAACAGAAAACTATTAATAGAAAACTGTAATTCACCTTTTACTTCTGATTCTGAACGTAATCACCAATCAGCGACAGCGCACACACTTTACCTAGTATTGCAACATACTCTATAATTTTTCACAAATAATCCAGAAGATGAATTTCCAGCATTATTAAAGTGGAATGAAATGAAATCTGTGAGTTTTACGTCCCACGATTATGCCGGTTAGGTTGAAGGAGACCGTGATGATGAGAAATGAATGAAATGCTGGAATGAAGAAACTGGAAGGAAACGGGAGCATCCCGAGGAAATCCACGCATCTTGTGTTTGTCCACCACAAAGTTCACTTCGCGCGATCTGGGATCGAACCTAGGAGCCCAGGCACCAGAGGTGACCTCTCTACCACTGAGCCATCGTGATTAAAGTGAAATGTTCTACGAAATACTCATAATTTATTGTCCATATTTCTATCAGTATTTGGCCACGGACTGAGAGCTACAAGACTAATAGAACTAGTAATTAAATATTTCATTCATTTTTTCTCAGACTAAAATACTTCTGCATATTGCTAACAAGGAACGGACATGAACGTATCCGGACATTCGAATCAATCCTAGTTCATTCGATAAACATAACAAAGATATTCACATATATAAAACATTAGATGCCATGGACAACGGATATATTCCCTGGGACCCATTACCACTGTTAGTATAAAAAAAATCGTATAGTGGCAGTGAACTAGCTATACCATCAACACCGTTTATTGGAAATTCATGATTTATATAGTTTATTCTTTTCAGCATGAAACAGTCTTTCTAAAGGTGATATGTGTTGGGGCTCGTAACGTACTTGGACAGGGAAAGTTGGGAGAATGTAAAGAAAATTCCCTCCAGAAAGACATCGCATCAATTTTGGACTCCTCTGGAATGGATGCAGATAAAAGCACACAATCCAAATTTATCTCTTACAATAGTATAGGAAATAAGAAATGACTATACTGAGTTTTGTATTGATGGTCTGAATAGAAGTAAGGGGAAAGTGTGTATTGGTATAGAAGCATACCCATATCCAAGGGGGTCTAGGGGAGCCGACCGCCCCTTAATTTTCACGGTAGGCTTGCAAATAAACTATAATATGGTGATGAATTATAATGTGGTTGCATCTGGAACCCTAAGTTCTACAGGCCGCCCTACATTTTCATGCTGGCTACCGACCTGTATAGAAACTATCTTTGTTACGTTTATCGAGTGAACTAGGTTTGATATGGATGACCGGATGACAGTTTCATGTCCGTTAGTTGTAAGATTGTCATTTCTTTTAAATATGAGTCTCCATCACCGTGCGAGTTCTGGCTGGTATTTTGCTTTTTAGGGATGAGCAGAGACAAGTTAGAGCGAGTTTTGTTTGAAACTTGACTCGATTCGAAAAAATTTCTAAATGTGAAGTCGAACCTATTCAAAGCGAAGAAAATTCTGGGTGTAGTTTTAAGTATTCTGGAAAGAACACATGAGGATGTGAGACACAAGAATACAAAGGATCATACTGGATTTTAATGTCCACTGCACTGCAATTAGACCAATAATAATGATAAAAATAATAACAATAACAACAATACTACTACTACTAATACTACTACTACTACTACTACTACTACTACTACTACTACTACTACTACTACTACTACTACTACTACTAATAATAATAATAATAATAATAATAATAAGAAGAAGAAGAAGAAGAAGAAGAAGAAGAAGAAGAACAACAACAACAACAAGAAACTTGAAAAGATTTTTCCCGTCTTTCAGTTTTTTCTTCGTTACTCCCTCTTTCATATATCATCCTATCTTTCTTCTTTTCTACTATAACACCGCGTATGAACACGGAATATTGGCTGTCTCTGCGAATACTAAAAGTAAAGTATTTGCTCAGTGGTTGACTACTGACCTCGGTGGTTGAGAAGTCTATGAGGCAAAGATGTCATTCGGTCGTTCCCGATTTGAGTTCTGAAGAAGCAGGTATTCCGGCTTATAACAAAAATGGTGTAAAATTATCGTGTGTAACACGTTCAAACTGTTCATTTTTAATATGTAAGTGTATAGGTAATGCATCATGAATAGAGTCGACTAAAAGTGTTTTGTAACGAGGAACTAACAACATGAACTGTGAAATCTCCTTTCACAAACTGACGAGATTTGAGAGTCGACAAACCTTACTCTTTCGGATACCGATTACCTCGAAAAACTGGTAGAATGAATCAGCCCAGAATAGGGGGCTTATATATATATATATATATATATATATATATATATATATATATATATATATATATGTATGTATATATAAATAACAATCTGAGCAAAATGCAGAAGTCTTTTAACCTGAGAGTGAAAAGGAATGAGCTCTCTAATTTCTAGTTCTGTTAGTTTTGTAACTCTCAGTCTGTGGTAAAAGTATTGATAGAACTAATAATAATGAATTATGATTATTTTGTAGAACATTCCACTTTAATTAATTAATCACAGGAATTTCATCTTCCGGTTTGCCTGTTTGTGGAAAATTGTAGAGTATGTTGCTATGTTATGTAATGTATATGTACTGTCAGTGATTTGTGATGAGAATCAGAAACAGAAATAAAAGATTAATAATATAGTAATAGTTTTCTATTAAAGGCGAAGTATATTTTTTATTTTAACAATTTTTTGAGCTTAACGATTCTATTTGCGTTCACACCCCTACCTTGGATACAGAAATGGAGAACATATATAGAATTAGATTGTTAATTCCAGTGTATTTCAAGCATCACTTCTCGGAGTTGGGCCTGTGCAATATGTTGATATATCGCTATCGTCGATATCGATATTGATAAACATCTACATTTGATATCGCAAATATATGGATATGGATATATCATCCTAAATTTTCAATATCGATATTTCAGGGGGCGAGGTATAGGGGGTCCCTAAACTTGCGACGGGTGAAGAAATACAACTTACTTTTTTTCAATAATGTCTTCTAGCGATAATTTCTTTATTACCACAAATTGTAATGTAAACAAATCCACTTGCATATTTGAAATATTATATAGTGTAATTTCTGAGCCGCCTGAACTTTTCTATTCCCGAAGAAAAAGTGCAAAATCGCACCTGTCAAAAGCAAGTGCTTCGAACTTTGAAATAGAATTTCTCATAAGTTTTATTTATTCCCTTCAGAATTTCTCATAAGATTTTTTTATTCCTTTCTCTCGGAAATGTCCATCCCTTTTGGCGTTTGGGAACGCTCATTGACAAGAAGTGCACACATGAACACTATATACAGACATGCTGTTAGCTAGAGTCAGAGATTTTGAAAAGAAAACGAGTTTTTAATAATAATAATAATAATAATAATAATAATAATAATAATAATAATAATAATAATAATAATAATAATAATAATAATAATAATAATAATTCGTGTCTTTATCTTGTATGGGAGGACCGCAAGTTTAATACGCCACAGGTGTCCGTTATTCTATGATTGTCTCTTTTTCCGTTTCGTGTGGATGTTAGTTTTTGCTATTATATTAAACCATTACATTATGTAACTTTTTCTTCTTTTAAGAGATTATTTCTTTTTCCTTTTTTTTTTCGAAAAAGCACTGAATGCTTTCCTGTGATATCTGAGTTTTGACATTCATCTTTTTTGAACTCCTTAATTAAGATCATTTTGTAACTTATGTCACCCACTGGCCTCACGATTATAAAATCGTAATTCTTAATGTTTTATTTTATTCTCTTATTTTCAGTTCGCCACACTGATATATTTGTAACAAAATTAAGGTATTGTCCAACGCTTTTCTACTTCTCAACCATCCCAACGACTTTGTGTTTTGGGTTGTCTCTTATGGCAGGAAAGGGGGAATTGCAGGTGGTAATGCACTTCTGAAATTGTCCGTAATTTTTTTCATCCTAGACTAAATCAACAAAACAAGAAATTTCTTCACATGAAAAGTGAAATACAATCATATATAATTGAAAGTATATATTTTTAACTTCCTACGATTAGTGGTGCTAACCAAAACCAAAACCAACGTGAGGGCATACATCTAATATGTGCTATAAATACAACTTACCATTAAATTATGACGGAGGTGCTTCTGTATTACCATTTGGAAAGGAACTTCTTTCCGGAAAGCATTAAATTACTCACTTCTATTACAGGTCCTAAGTTGTGTAAAATATACTTCAGTTTAACTCTGGATAATAACAGAAGTGAAGCGCAATTCATTTTCGAAATATTTTGTTGTTCAATACCATAAATACACTTCATCGATTCTCGCACCTTCATCTAAACTTCGAAAACAAACATGTTTATTAGCATGCGTGTATTCGTTTTTTCACATCATCTTCCATTAGTGAATTATGGTACTGTTATGCTTTAATACAATCATTGGACAGTTTAATTTATAATTGTGTTTCTAATCTATCTTAACTTTGTGAATTATGTTTCCTGTGAGTTGGATGAAGATTCTTAGTGCGGTTTCTAGTTAAGAAGATGACAATGGTGAAGTGTAGTTGAGCCAGCGCAGAATTAAATGTATAGGATTCAGAGGATGAAGTAAATATTCGTTCAGGCAATATCGTACAAAGGTAGATACTCTCATACTTGGTCAATCAAGACGCATAAGAATAGATATTAGTGTTATGCACCTCGTGTAAAAAGAACGGGAATGTATACAGTTACAATTATCTGTAATCCGATGATACCATCTGACAATGTATTTTATATGCTTCCAAGTAAGGTTTGTTCTAAAAGCATAAAACTGATAATGAAATATGCCAGCACTTATTGAAGGGAAATACTTCGTTATAACACAGAGGGAGGAAAACAATTGTTTTTTCATGAGCATTTCAATACCAGCAGTTAACTTGTCCGAAACTGAAATGCTTGCAGTAGTCATTCGATCCCGAAGAACATGGCGTACAAAACACAAAATGTAAAGAAGAAAGATATGTATTAGACACGTCTATTTGTAGTGTTTTCTCTTCAACACGCAAGGTGAGGTACAATATCGTCCGGAAGAAATTTCGGTGTTAATAATAGCAAAAAGTTAAGTTTAAGGAAATAGGTTATTTTTATAATTAAACATGGATCTCATTTTTGTGGAAAGGGGATGCCGGACATTGCACACATTACCTAATTTTACAATATTGTTCCCTGGTAGTTTGAATCTATTATACCCTAGTTCTCACTTCGCCACTAATCACAGTCTAATTGTTCAACATTAAGCAATAAAAGTCTTGCAAATGTGGCAGTATATCCTGAAATGGTAGTGGATAAAAGTTGGTCCAAAACTAATTGTTTTTAAATCGTTATTTTATGCTATATTGAAGAAAATGATTGAAAATGTGTTGTAGAATCTTCCCTTCTGTTCAAACAAACAAAAAATGTGAAATAGGTAAAAAACGAGTCGTGTTCGAAAAATCAACAGTTACAGCATGTGTAATATTTCTTTTCCTTTTCTTTCTTTCCCTTTCCCTTTTTTCACCTCTCTTTTAATTTTGCATAAGGATGCACCTCGTGTAAAAAGAACGGGAATGTATAGACAGAGTAACGAGACGGGACGGGAATGTAACAGGAATGTATACATTCATTTTACAAGTGGGATAAGCGTCAATGTAAAGGGTGTGCGAATCTTCGATAGTATGACTAAATCAAGATTGCAGTCATTGTGGTACCTAACAATGTATATTTGTCATACAGTGACCATAAAACACTTACTGAAGAATAACATTTATCGTCTGTACAAAACTGACAACAAATATTATACGATTTAACGCTTTAAATTTTTTCCTTTCTTCAAATTACTTCGAAACTGCATGTGCTTATTTATCCTCAAGCATGTAACCGTTTTAGATGATTTGAGAGATCTACTGATATATGTTCTGTCTTTTGATAATTTTATAGCTTCATAAAAATTAAAGTTAAAGTGATAATAATAATTCAGGTATATATCTGCATAATTGTATTGTAAATCACCATTTGGTTTCTACATAATGAAATGTTTTCTTCGTCTGTATTTTTGTTATCTCTGGTCTTTTATGATAATTTGATCGTAAATAGATATATTTGTTATTGTACATAATTAGTGTATAGCTGTAAAGAAACTTACTTTGCTCGCTTGTTCCAAAAATTCTATGTAAACCTACCTATGAAAACAGAACCTTAACATGTATTGTGCTTTTGAATCTGAATAACTAATATCTATCTCATTGTTCAATATTATACGCTAATGAGTATTTTTCCATTATACGCTAATGATAATATTGTAGAAATGCTTATTTTCAAACGGAAGTATTCTAGAACTACACAGTTTCCCTTGTCATATATGAAGGTTAAATACAATTTTAAAATATTTTGTTTAATAAATATATATTACACAATAAATGCACATCATGCAACTTAGAGCACCGATTCAAATGTTTACACTGAAACACAATTTGTATATGTTATTTTTGCCAGTTTTGGATATGCATTTTACTGTTCGCCGTTTCAAGCTAATGTAACTATATATATATATTTTACAGAATGTCCACAAAATATGGAATTTAGGATGTGCGGTTCAATATGCGGAACAACCTGTCAATATAAACATAAATCCTGTTGGGATGCTTGCCAGCGAGGGTGTTTTTGTAAACAAGGTTATCTCCAGTCCCAAATTGGCCATGCCCTTTGTCTGCCAGAGCACGAATGCCCAGGTATATAGAATAATATTTAGAATGTATAGAAAATTCATTTGTCGTAATCAATGGTAGATGCATATTAATTCGTTTAAAAATATTTTCAAGTTTAAATAATAGTACTTGTTCAAGTAATACGCGCAATCTGATAAAGTGTTATATTGTTTCAGTGTTGTAATAATACTTCAATTTATATAATGGAATTGATTTTCAGTGAGCCGCAAGGATTATTTATTTTTCATATCCTTGTTATATTATATCATATATATTATAGCATATGTAAAGTTATTAAAATGTGGACGTGATCCTCATTGGATAATCGACACTCTTGTATATAATGTCCGTTGAAGTCGGTCTAGAGATGATATTTTAATATTTTATTATTATTGGCAGCAGTAGTAATAGTGGTACTAATATCAATATTAATAATTAAAAAAATAATGATATATGCATTAAATATAGATAAAATGCTTTTGAGTAATCTTAATCGTATATGAACTGTCTGTAGAAATTGCATTAGTAGAAAGTAAAAACTAATTACTAAGGACACCGATTGGCGGATATTTTGTACCAGTGAGTTCCTGGTTTAGGCGTCATAATTCCTGTCCCGGGAACATGAACAGGAGAACCTGAGAACCACCCCCTCTAAATTTTGGCAGGTGTACTTTGGCCCACAACTTAAATTTCGGAATAGGTACTAAGGGTACTCCATTAAATTTATCCGATTTTTAAATAAGGATTTTAGTATGGTAGCATAAGATATAAATGCGTACCTCTAAGCTTTTCGGGATGCATCTCCTTCCTTTTCATGGGTAAAACATAGCCAAATATGCCAATGTTGCAGGTTTCTGACCTAATTTATCCTCATTGGTGAAGTCTTACTAACTTATATGGTTATATGTGTGTGTACAGGGCTACATGCCCTTTCATTCGGCATGAGTACATTGGTACACTCCTTTTAAATTTTGGTAGGATACAAAGGTCCACTCCGCAAATTTGGAAATTGCCAAAAAGAACAGTAATTGATGGTTTTACCTAGGACCTTAATATGTGCCATTAATAATTTTATCACTCTCTCTCATTCCATTTCACGGATATAAATTCACAAAAAATTTATAATTTTTGAGAATGTTTTACCTATTGTCTGCCCTTTAATGAGACATTGTTACATTATATGATTATATGAATCCATTCCCTTTCGTAAGACTATTTAATTAGTAAACGTAATAAGTACATTAATGTTTCAAACTGAAAATTAGGAAGTGGTACCTAGTACCATTCCTTAAATTTAGAAATTGTCAAGAAACCAGAATTGGTAAATGTTTTCTAGAAGCTTAATATAAAGTTTAGTAATTGTGGCTGGTCAAACTTTTTCATATCATGAGTATAAAATTTCCAAAGAATTTAATTTGAGAGTTTTCGTTTATTAGGGCTTATCAGGTTCTATTGTTTTATCGGTGATTAAAGTTTTCCATTTTCCTTTACAGGTTTATTGTACATTAACACATATCTTTAAATTTTCGGAAGGAATACCTAGTACTACCCTAGTAAATTAGGGAATTGCGAAAGTAAGAATAATTTGTAAGTGTTCTCTAGAACTGACTTATATATATTACTCTACATTTGAATGGCTCATCTCATTCCCCTCCATGGGTACAAATTCTTTTATATTATCGGAGTTTGAGTTTGCTTTTGATAAGGTCTTAGTCCATTCATCTCTTATAAGACATGGTTATTACTCTCCTTCCCCAGTTTTTTTTTTTTTTTTTTTTTTTTTTGGAAAAGATACGTTGGATCACTTATTAAATTTGGGAATTGTCTAAACATAAAATTTAATAAATGTTCTCTAGGTCTCAAATATAAAGCCTATATACCATTTTAAATTTAGGTTTTCCTCTTTATTCCTTTTGTAGTAAAAAGATTATTATATATTAGTATTGTCATATGGTCTAATACTGATCCAATTTATGTACTTTGATTTGTGTTCACACATTATATGATGATATTGTTTAATACAAATTTCCATTCTTTCATCATAGGACGTGTGAACATTGATGTTACAATCCTAATATTTGGAAGCTGTACATACAACAACTCATTCTATTTGGAATTGTCTAAAAAGAAAATTTAGTAAATTTTCTGTAAGACTCATACATATATATACATGTAAAATTTGGGTGACTATGCTTTTCACTTTCTATGGTAAACAAATACGAAAAATGTAAAATTTGGAAGTTATTCAGTTAACTTATCTTCTTAATTGAGACCTTACTATAGCATATGATTATATGTTTAAGTGCAAATTCAATTATTTTTTTCACAGGACTTACGTATATTGATGCACTCTTCCTAAATTTAAGAAAGGATATATTGGCACATAGGGGCGAATAGGGCCACCGGGCTAATGGGCGCCCCCTTTTCCATGCGCCCACTAAATGCAGGATAAAAAAGAACATTTTTGACTGAACGGAACAAACTTTCAATCCAGGAAATCAGTGCACTGGAAATCAAGAAGTATATTTTGTTTCAAGCGAGACGCACGCATATAAAACCGGTTGAATTTCTGGTTTTCTGAAAGTTTAATCTGGGTTCCCAATCCTGACCGTAAACACAAACACTTCCGAAGTCTTTGTGTAAGCAGAACTTGTTATACGATTTTATTATTTATACCATCGTATATTATTTTCTATTTGAAATTATGTTATGTAGAAAATTACTCCAGGAATCTTAATTTTTTGATACCAGAGAATGGAATATGAACCAATACCTTCATCGTTTCTAAGGCTGGGCCGTAACTTAATTCCCTTTCATGTATTTACTTTTTTCTGCATGTTATTGTGCATTCTCGTCCATAATATTAGCTAATACCTTGTTGTAAGACATTTCTTCTACTTTGTTTCTACTTTCTTGTGATATATATTTTGAGGAAGACCTGCTTAGCTTTACTTAAACATGGCCTCCTTCTCTCGAGGCTTTAAACTGATTACGGACCTGATGTATACTGTCTGAAGAACTACTCATTCTGTCATCCTCATACTACAAGGTAACCAAAACAAGATAACAAAAGTATTTGCCGCTCTAGAGTAGTGACAAACAAAGCGCAATACAGCGGATAGTACAAAACTTTAAGTTTCGAAGTAATCTCCATCTGCATCCAACAAGACCTTTTGTCAATGTTCCTGCAGCTGCACAATACCACGGTGATAAAATTGGGGGGTTGTGGATGAAAAAAGTCCCTGAGACCATTCCGCAGGTCTACCTTATTAGAGATGGATCTTTCACGAAGGTAGTTGTGGAAGGAATGCAACAGCTTAGCAAGGTCAGGTATACATGGTGCATCTGACAATGTCTACCAGCCAAGTTGCTGAAAGACCTCCCGGGTCATTTTGCCACATGTAGCTTGGCATTTTTGTGCAGGAACAGCACACCTTGTTCCTCCTTGCGCCTGAAGCCACGGTGCACCTTTTGCATCTGCTGAGAGTAGAGGTTAGCAGTGATGGTCTGGTACTTGGAATGCGCTCCACCATACAGAGAGACTAGCCTTTCGTGGGTGCAGGAGTTGTATTCAGGCGTTTTGAACACGGCCACGTGGCGACAACCAATGTCTAGTGTTATAGAGGACCCAGTTTTCGTCACCAGTGACCAAGCGATCAAAAATGTCTCTGTTCAGGAGCCGAGTGAGCAAGGACAAAGAGTAAGCCACTCGTTGTTCCTTCTTGCTGTCGACAATGTATGATTTACACATTTGCTTAACTTCTATGACTTCCCTATCCCATGTAGACGTAGTCAGGCTGTTTCAGGGTAAACATGAAACCTTTCTGCAGGTTCGTCACATATTAGACCACGGTCCACATCCGTGGCTGCTATCAGGGACTCGCCATCGAACACATGTGGTCGTCCACTGTGAGGTTCATCCGAAAGGTTCATACCTCCTGAACAAAATTTCTGGTATCAGTACCTGGCGGTGCGTTCGTTCAAGGCATTCTCCCCAAGTCTCTGGCGTATGCGGAAACTTGGTGTGATAGCTAACAGGTTCACTTTAAAGTCATACAACAATCACGCTCAAACAAGCTGCAGTAATGCCTCAATTTCTCTTCGACACTGGAAGAGCTGTGGCTGATGTATGTACGCAACGTGTCTGTATTACTAAAAGGGCTCAGTAAGTCAGCATAAGTCCTGATTGTTGGTCAAACACATGAGACTTTTCGTTTCGTCTCTTTGAGAGCATGACTAATGGGATTTCAGAAATGGCAAGAACTTTTGTTGTTGCTTGTACTTATGCTCCATTGTGTAACACAGATACATATCCATCAAACGATAGTTTCAATTCTTTAATTATATCATATTTTTCCTACAGTTAATTATCCTTGGCGATGGATGGAGACAATAATTCGATATGGGAAAGTGGTGCTTAAAACCGCCCTGAAAAGAAGACAAAGATATTAAAAAGATGATGGTGCATGCAAAAATCACAGACCTATTTTGTGCCTCGAAAAATGCAAGACTGCCAACTACTGACACACAAATGACTGAACATCGCATTTAAGTTAGCGGTCCTACCTCATCTGCTACGAATGTTACTGTCAGAGTTGAAAATGAACAAGAAAATTACACATCCATGAATGCTGAAATTAGTACTCCCACTTCATCCCCTGCGACTGTTACTGTCACAGTAAAAAATGAATAAAAAAGTTCCACGGCCACAAGTCTTAAAATTAGTGTGCTTCTAACATCAGTTACGATTGTTGCTGTCAGAGAAGAAAATGAACAGAATAGCTCCAGGTCTAGTGATGCTTATTCCGAAGTCAGCGAAAACATTGAAAATCAAGATGCAGCAGAGAACGGTTCACAGTTTCGTAGTGACTCATTCATAAGATCTATGGCTAATGCGGGTATCAAGATACGTTTTGTTACTCCATACCATCCTAGCAGTTCCGTGGTGGAGAACGTTAATCGTCATTTCGGTATGCTTTTCCGACACTTGTGTAAAGACAAACATTCCGATTGGATAAAATATGTTGCTCAAATTACTTCTTAAATTATTGGATCTCTGATTCGCTGGGTGTGGCTCCGGCCAATATACATAATGGAACTGATACATTGTACCCTATTGAACATTTATTTGATATAAAATTAAGGGACTCAGAGGATTTGGAACCCTCACATTTGAAAAGTATGGTTCGAACTCGTCGATCTCAGAAATTTCAGCGACATAATGAAAAGGTAGAACAGAAAGAGGAAAATAAATATCAGATTAAAGTTGGTGACATGGTATTTCTGAAGCTTCATCCACAAACCAGTGCTAATTTAATGCGAATTTATAAGTTTTGTGACGTCTATGCTGGCCCTTACCTATGTATTAAGGAAATTAATCCTAAAGTGTATGAATTGATTGATGCTAAAACAGGGAAATCTATAGGATTTCGCAATATTGATGGACTGAAGGTATGGCAACCTTCGAAAATCACAAGAAACAATTGGCTAAAGCTGGTTAAAACTTTGGTCAACCCTGATGCGTTAACTAAACTAAGCTTGAATAACAATTCGTAATCTATTCTCTTGGATGTTAGAGTTATTAGTTCATTATTAGTTAATACGTTTAATATTATAGTTCATTGATCTAGAATTACTATATATTAACGAACTAGGGCTAAAACGAGAATAAATTATCGTTTAATCTACGTATTAACTAACAATTACTGACCATAATTGTTCCTTTTGTCCTTTTTATCATAAGAATCCTGTCTAGATACACTTGTTTATTCTTCTATACATACTTTTTACATATTAACAACCATTTGTTCGTGACAACCTATTAACTACTTTTTTTCTCTTTTAAATATATATCTGCTCAGTTATTACGCCTCTGATCATGTCAATAAAAACAGGTACAGATTGATAATACCGTTACAATAATAATATATCGTTCTACCCTCAATGGTTTTTTATCCATTTGCAGCAATTGAAAGAAAATATACCCTTTAACACTAAGTTTGCTTATAAACAAACAGACGCATCCACAAAACTTGGCTGTCATAATGTTCTGCTTAAAACGCTCTTTTGCTTATTATACAGATTGAATCAACACGTTTGTTAAAGGTTCTGTACGTGACACTAAGCATGCTTATCGAGGAATAAGAGAACACGAATACTCTAAAATGCATCAATCAGGAGTGGATAGTTACATATATAATAAAAAACACATAGTGCTAAGAAACAACTACTTCATGGACAACTAAAACAAGAGCAGTATCAGGTTGAGAAGAGGAGACAGGTAATGCAATGAGTTGTCGAAGTAGTGAAACTCATTGGTAAAAGAGGGCTCAGTTACATAAGGAAAGGAGATGAAGAAGCTTTTAAACTGGAAAACACAGCTATAGATCATGGACACCTTTTGGACATTATTCTTTTATTAAACAAATTTGATTCCCGTTTAAAAGTCTTTTTAGGTCAATGAAAAGAATAAAATCCGTCATGCATGACGAAGTAAGTTGGATGGTGGTCACACAACTCTCCTTTCAAAAAGACGGTGAATTCTAGACATTTCTCAATATATAACAGTTTCAGACCAGTACTCTATTGTTTTACTTTATGTTGTTAAAACTTGTTAAAGAGACCATTGTTGCCACTGTACCTCTGCGATTTACTGCTGAAAATTCTACAAAAGTTGAACCTTGAAATTGATTCCACAGAAGTGTATTTCAAATTCAACCGATGCCGCAAGAAACATGCAAAGACAATATTCAAGGTTTTCAAAACACTATTGTACCGTATGCCCTGATCAGTTACACGTGTGGTGTTCTGCTCACATACTCAATCTTGTCATACGTGACGCGACAAAAAGTAGTATTGATTCTATGTCATTGTTTGTTCTGCTGAATGCCAGTAGTGTGAGGTATGTATACATGAATCTTATCTGCGAATGGGAATTTGCAAGATCAAATGTAAACAAAGGCCTCTTATAGTTATCCCGGAAACAAGATGGTGGCCCGACCAGTCTGCGTTGCCGAAAGTGTTTCGTAATTTTTTGAACCCAGAAAATGCTTTAAACATAGAATTTATCATAATCATGTAGGATATTACTTCTACAGAAGATATCAAACCTGAAGTTAGGTGCAAAGAGAAAGGATATATAGAAGGTATCCTATTTAGAAAAAAATGACATCACGAGTGTTCCTAAGAATATTTCAAGTGACGGCCCTTATGTCAAATATCACCAAACACAGGGTGCTGATGCCTTGCAATCAAATCAAATGGTGCACACTACTCTGTTCCAAGTGAAGAATCAGATAACTGATTTTGAATCCGTTAAAAGTGCAGCATTAAGGTTTTCAGAATTGGCCAATAAGAGATTTGAAGAATTAGGACGTGATTTTTGTTTCTACTGAACTGCTAACATTTAGTCTTTGCATGTGGAGAAAAGGATGTTTCCTTATGAATGTGAGGATGAAGGTGCTTCTAATCCAGTGACAGGTGCTGTATCAAAGCATTCAACATAATATTGGATACAGTAATATAGTAAATGTTCAAGATTCTAGAAGGAAGTTATATACTTTATGGGCTGATTTGTTGTGTTTGGTCCCTAGAAACGTCAACCAAGTAACAGAAATTCCAAACACAGCTTCCGATAAATTTATGTACCTTCTGAAAGAATTCAGCAAAGAAGTTCTCAAGGATTCTATAAATGAAGAACTATTAGACTTGCCAAGAAAATGAGAATCCTTGAAAGTCAGTCTTACTGACTAGTACAATTGAGAAGAAACGACTGATCATTCTGATTGCACAAGTGATTCAGAATTTAAAAAAAAATACACATTTCTTCGCAAGTGAAAACTTGTTGCAAAGATTCTCCAACGTGCTACAGATCATAATTTATCCAGTAATGCTTGCAACTGGCATACGAATTTTTGTTGACTTTTCCCCTAAGCCAGGTAACATGTCAAAGAAATTTTTGAAAACAAATATGTTAAATATAAGTTAGGGGGCATGTATTAGGAACACTTTGGAAACATTTATGTTGATGTCTATTGAATAGAACTTGTTAGAGAATGTTTCGAATGGAACGGTGATAGCCCTTGTAGCATCAAAAAGTTGTACACTAAAATATCTGCTAATTTTGTAATATAGTTAGTGTATATAATTATATATTTTGGTAGGTATTCCTTGAACATTTTGTAATACTTTGAACAATTCATAACGATATGCTGGTAAAAGAATATAAGGTTTTATATGCTAATTGTTAACATTATTGACTTACTGTAGAAGCAAACTGAGCAACTTGATTTGCTATATTGAGATGCAAGAGGCCCTTGTGGGAAAAGCGCCCGCGCCTCTAATAATGCTTAACCGCCCCTGTTAGCACACCCCTTAAATTTGGGAATTGCGATAAAACAAAGTTTGATAAATGTTCTCTAGGACTTTTTTCTTAAATTTGGCTCGTTCTGCATATTGCCTATTTTATGAATACAAATATATCAAAAATATGTTCTTAAATGAAACACTTGATTTATGGTTGCAAAAGATTAAATTAGATGAGGCTCAAAATTTGAATATTGACCTTAACATTGACTGAGATAGATTGTAACATTAGAAATATAAGGTCACGTTGTCTTTCGTGGAACATGAGTACCTTGACAATGAAAGAATTATATTCGTTTATCCTTAAAATTTGGAATTGTCCAAAATGAATAAAATGTGAGTTTGTTAACGTTGTCTAAGTGTTTGATAAATTTAGATCACTCAACTTGTGTCCTCCCATTAATAAAATAATGCTTAACTCAAATTTGAGAGTGTTAGATATTAGAGACAACTCTCAGTCTAATGTTATTGGTCTAAAAGGAAACCTGATAGGCAATGGTTAACTTCGATTTATTTGAGACAATACCAATTTCACACTTTCAAATTTAGTCATAATTCATAGACTAAAATGATTGGTGGAAAATTAACTTTGATGTAATCTGATTGTTTACCTCAATATTAGATTTCATATTTTGGTCTTGAAGCCTGATAAATAACTTATTGATATACATAACAATTTCACACCTTGAACTTTATGATTGTAAATACGATGCATAGTCTAAAATCATTGATATGAAAAATATACAAGCACGATACCTCATATGTAATCATTAGGATGAATCAAATGAACTTCCTTCAGTCTCAAGGTAAGGAGTGTATCGAAAAGTAGTTAGCAACATTGGGGATGTCGGTGAGCACTTGCGAGGCTGCATAGACGGCAAAACCTGGAAGCACCTGCTCAGTTAAAGTCTTGTAAACGGATAGCTGCGTGCTTGTTGCTGTGTTCCGAGTTGAATGGGAAATGTCGCGTGTGAAACGAGAAGTGAAGTGGGAAATCCTGCACAATTGGTGCACCGTCAAAGGCATAACATACAATCAGATAGGAAAAAAGTGTGGGATTCATCATACAAATGTGAAATCGGTGATTGAGAAATTCGGTGAACATTACAGCTTTGAATATATGCCGAGATTCGGACGAAAAAAGGGTCCCAGAAACCCTGGACTCGACCGGGAAGTTGTGCGGTTGATACACCAAAATCCATCAATGTCTGTGCGGGATTTGGCTACCAAAGCGAGAACGTCCATAGGAATGATTCAGCGTATCAAGGCCAAACATAATTTGAAGACCTATAAGAAGCAAAAACGTGCGAAACAAACACCAAAGCAGAGACAAACGGCACAAACAAGAGCCCTCAAGCTGTATGACAACATCGAAAAGTCAGCAGAGCGATGTGTGTTGATGGACGATGAAACGTACGTAAAAGAGGACTCAAAAACACTTCCGGGTCCCCGATATTATACTGCACACAATGCGGGGATGTATGTGCCGCACAGAGGTACGTTGACGTGGAAACATTTGGTAAAAAAGTACTAGTATGGCAGGCAATCTGCTCCTGTGGTTTGCGCTCCGGTATTTTTTATGCAGAATCCACCATAAACGCAGAAGTGTACCGAAAGGAATATCTACAAAAACGACTGCTGCCATTGTATAAAAGGCATGCAATCCCCCCTTGTTTTGGCTCGACTTAGCAACAGCACATTATGCTAAGACGACAGTACGGTGGCTCAATGAACAGAACATCGAGTTTGTAGGGAAACACATGAATCCACCAAACTGCCCACAACTCCGTCCAATCGGAAGATATTGGGCAATTGTCAAACGCAACTTCCGAAAGAATGATAAACCAGTACGCAACATGGCGGACTTCAAGAGAAACTGGGCTGCAGCATCGAGGAAATGCACCGTCGAGACTGTGCAACGGTTAATGGCTGGAATTAAACAGAAACTAGGTTCATATGTTCGACGGGACATGTAAGTTGTATTTTCTTTGTCATGTAGATACATAGAGGTTCTCTAGTAATAAAAATGTGGGTTTGTTTCACTTTTTATCTCTTCTTCTGACTTTCCTGATATATGCAATGTTGCTAACTACTTTTCGATACACTCCTTACTTATATTCAATGAACCAAATAAGACCCTATATGGGTGAGTTGACAGCTATCTCAGTGAACGTTAAAGACAAAATTCACATTTTGTGCCTTGTCTAATTAATTTATTCCCATCATAATTTAATTTTTCCCTCAAATTGAAAGGGGTTCCTTTTAACAATACACTTAGGACATTTTAATACGAAATAACCAGAACAAGCATATTTTAAGTAGTGCTAGATAAGATTTTCCAAATTTATGACAATTCCCAAATTTAAGCAATGAATCATTCGCTAAATTTAGGTAGAGTGCATCAACTTACCTAGTTCCTACGAAAAAGGAAATTGATCTTTTACATAACCATATAATACAATTTTGTAATAAAGCCTCATGTAAGGAGATAAATTAGGTCACTATCCTGCAAATTTTGATTTTCTTTGGTAATTGTTTACCGTAGAAGGTATAAGCACAATCATCCAAATTTTACATATTTATATATATATACGAGTCTTAAAGAACGTTGATCTAACTTTGATTTTGGACACTACCAAATTTAGGGAGTTGTCCTATCTATACTTTATTACTTTAAGAATGTAGCATTAAAGTACACGTGTAATTTGAAAAAAGAATGGATATCTTTATAAAATCTTATCATCGTATAATGTGTTAATAGTTCATTAAAGAACACAAATCAGGTCAATAACCAACCATGTGAAAATATTAATATTTGAAAATTTTTGATTCTCGAATGGAATAACCACTACCACCAAATTTATAGCTGTATATATATCTGAGTCCTAGAGAATATTTAAATGATATTATGTTTTGACAATTTCCAAATTTCAGAGTGATCCCATGACTCCGTCCAAAAATATTACAGGAAGACATCAAAGTACTCATGTCTTGTAAAGCAGAATGGACTTCTGAAGCCACACCCATAACCACATAAGATTAGAACTCTTTATGAAAGAGGAGGTCGGGAACCGAAGATTTTGGATTTGGAATAAATTTTTTTTTTTTTTTTTTTTACCAATTCCTAAATTTAAATCGTGGGCCTAGGTATTCATCTTAAAAGTCAAGAGGGATAAATCAATTAGTCAATGTATTATGAAAGAGAATGGATCCATATACACTTCTCTGTAATCATATAATGTAGTTAAGCCTCATGTAAGAGTATAAACTAGGTAAAATATCTAATTTTTTAATTAATATTTTAACCATGAAAGGGAACGAGATCTAACTAACTAACTCTATGGCCTATGAAACCCGGAGGTTCAATGCCGCGTTCACAAAAGCTCTCCACTGACTTCTATCCTTAGCTAACTGCATCCAGTTTCTACTTGGTATTCCAATCTCTGCAAGATCCATCTTAATATTGTCCTCCCATCTACGCCTAGGTCTTCCTAATGGTCGTTTTCCGATTGGTCTTCCAGTCAAGACTTTGAAAGCGTTTCTACTTTCTTCCATTCTAGCTACATGACCCACCCACCTAAGCCTCCTAGACTTGACGACCCTAACAATGTTGGGTAAACCGTATAAACTATGTCGTTCCTCGTTATGAAGTTTCCGCCATTCCCGATCCTCTTGGGTCCGAATATTCGTCTCAGGATCTTGTTCTCAAATACTTTCAGTCTATGTTCTTCTCTCAGAGTAAGTGACCATGTTTCGCAGCCATACAGAACAACAGGCATAATTATCGTTTTGTATAGTTTAAGCTTCAAATTCCTCGACAGAATTCGCGACGACAAGAGATTTTGAACCGAATAGTAACACGAATTCCCTGCTTTTAGTCGACATTTAATTTCTTCGTGAATAAGGTTTCCTCTGTTAATATTGATCCTAGATATTTGAAACTATCCACTTTATCAAAAGTATTATTTAATATTTTAACGCATCCATAATTTGCTGTATTCCGGTCCCGACGAACTTCCATGTATTTAGTTTACTCTGCATTTACTTCTAAACCCATGTCCCTGCAAGCGTTTAATAAGATCTCTGCATTTCTTTCTATTGTTCTCCTATCATCCCCTATTAAATTTACATCATCAGCATATGCCATAACCTGGTGAATATCGTTCAACTGTAGGCCCTGGTTGCTATCTTTGATTTTCCTTATAGCGTATTCCAGAACGAGTTAAATAATAATGGCGACAACGCATCTCCTTGTTTCAGGCCATTTTCGACGTGAAAGGTCGTGGACAAAAATTTTCCTACCCGGACTTTACTTCGGGATACAGTTAAGCATATCTTAATTAATCTAATTAGCTTTCTCGGTATTCCAAGTTCTGTAAGGACGTTGTATAATGTTTCTCTCCAAACCGAGTCGTACGCCTTTCTAAAATCAATAAATAGTTAATGTACCGGGGTATTGTATTCCAACTTTTTTCGAGTATTTGGCGAATGGTAAATATTTGGTCGATAGTTGATCGATTTCGTCTAAATCCTCACTGATAATCTCCAATAATTTCATCT
Organism: Thermobia domestica; assembly: GCF_964235325.1. NCBI lineage: Eukaryota > Metazoa > Arthropoda > Insecta > Zygentoma > Lepismatidae > Thermobia > Thermobia domestica. The sequence continues at coordinate 95,174,259 of NC_137462.1, read as the reverse complement.
GCGTATGGGGTCAGTCTTGCTAACAGAATATTTGAAAGGATTTTATAGGATGTTGACAGAAGAGAAATGCCTCGATAATTATCACAGTCAGTTTTGTCGCCTTTCTTGTGAATTGGAACAATGATTGATTCTTTCCACTCTTGTGGCAATTCTTCCTTGTTCCAGATAAGGAGAATGAGTTTGTGTATCTTGTTCCACAATTTTTTCGCCTCCAGCTAAAATTAACTCAGCCGGAATTTCATCTACACCCGGAGATTTGTGTTTCTTTAATTTCTTTATAGCAGTTTCTACTTCTATTCGGTTGGGTTCCGGAATATACGGTTCTGCCGTGTGTATCACCTTTTCTCCACACGCACTAGTTTTTGGTTGCGTGTTAAGCAAATCGTCAAAGAAATCTTTCCATCTATTTAAGATGCTATCTGTGTCAGTAAGAACTGTACCGTCAGATTTCTTTCATATATAAGCACGAGGATGGTAGCCTCTCTTAAATTTGGTGATTCCCTTATACATGTCCCGGATGTTTTTATTTTTACTATTATCTTCAAGTTCCTTAATTTTAGCTTTCAGAAAATCGCGTTTCTTTGTTCTAAAAGTTTTGGAAGTTTTCCGCCTGATATCTGCGACATTTTGTGTAGTTATTTCATTCGGATTTTGTAGCCAGCGTAATTTTGCCTGTTTTCTCTTCTCTGCTAGTTTTATGCATTCCTGGTCGTACCTTTGTTCCTACGTATTTGCGCGTGTCGCAACTTTTCTTTTGCTGAAATTTTAATGCTATCTCTAATTTCAATCCAGGTACCCTCAACACTAGTACCCTCCGAATCTTCTAGGGCCAAGAATCTATTAGAAACTTCAATCTGGTATTTCTCTCTTACCTGGCTCTCTTCTAATATCTTTAAATTTTATCTCTCCGTTTTCGGACAATGAATATTACCTTTATTCAACGATAACCTCTCTCGTATTATCGCTGCTACCAGGTAGTGGTCAGTGTCACAATCAGCCCCTCTAAACGATCGGACATCAATTATGCTAGATTGCCTTCTTGTATCTACTAAAACGTGATCAATTTGATTGTGTGTTTTTCCGTCTGGTAATGTCCAAGTGTATTTATGAACGTCGCGATGTGGGAATTTTGTACTCTTCACGATTAGGTTTTTGGATGTTGCAAAGTTCACGAGTCTAACACCGTTGTCATTACTTTCCTTATGCAAACTTTCGATCCCTATAGTCGGTTTGAAAATATCCTCTCGTCCTACCTTCGCATTGAAATCCCCTAATAGAATTTTCATATGGTATCGCGGGAGTTGGTCAAATATCCGTTCCACTTCTTCGTAAAAACTGTCTTTTATATCGTCATCCTTATCTTCAGTTGGGGCATGTACATTTAAAACAATAATATCACACCAGCGTCCCTTAAGAGTAATAAAAGAAAGTCTGTCAGTAACAAATTCAACCCGTTTAATTGCTGGTAATATACGTTTATGAACGAAAAACCCTGTTCCTAACTGGTGATTTTTATTTCGTTCCCCGTAAAAGAACGTAAAATTTCCAGAATTCTCAGATCCATTTCCTTCCCACCTAACTTCCTGAACTCCTACTACGTCCATCCTGTATTTCTCTAACTCACTCGTTACGGTTTTTAACGCGCCTGCCCTATAAAGACTCCTAATATTCCATGTTCCAAATCCCATGTCCATTTTCTTTTGCTGAGGTCGTGCCAAGTTATCAGTCCTTGTCCGAGGCTTTGGTGAATATTTCTGAACAAGTGCTTTTTTTACAGGATGAGGTTGTTAGCTTTACCCAAACCCCCAAGCTGGAGGACCACTCCTAGTCGTTTGTCCGCGACTGCTTATTCAGTATATTCGCAGCTAACCTCGCTATAACATATTTAAATATACATTGGCACAAGGTGCAGTGTGATGTTGAACAATTTGCATTAAATTTTATCATGTATAAAATGTTATTACTAGTCAGTTTCGGTTAAATATTGAAATTGGAACTTTCTCATATAAGTGAGCCGAGAGCCATGCCGTTGTTATTTCATTCAAGTATGAAAATGTGAGCAAACTTTGCACACTTATCTCGACATTATGATAGGAACAATTTGCCTATTTTCACTCAGTGTAACTCTCCCTTATATACACTATGTGATCAAAAGTATCCGGACACCTGGCTGAAAATGACTTACAAATTCGTGGCGCCCTCCATCGGTACTGCTGGAATTCAATATGGTATTGGCCCACCCGTAGCATTGATGACAGCTTCCACTCTCGCAGGCATACTTTCAAACAGGTGCTAGAAGTTTTCTTGGGGAATGGCACGGAGTGCTGAACTGAGAAAAGGTATTGATGTAGGTCGGTAAGGACTGGCACGAAGTCGGCGTTCCAAAACATCCCAAAGGTGTTCTATAGGATTCAAGTCAGGACTCTGTGCAGGCCAGTCAATTACAGGGATGTTATGGTCGTGTAATTACTCCAACACAGGCTGTGCAGTATGAACATGTGCTCGATCGTGTTGAAAGATGCAATCGCCATCCCCGAATTGCTCTTCAACAGTGGGAAACAAAAAGGTGCTTAAATACCAATGTTGGCCTGCGCTGTGAGTGCCACCAAAACAACAAGGGGTGCAAGCCCCCTCTAAGAAAAACACGACCACACCATGACACCACCGCCTCCTAGTTTTACTGTTGGCACTACACACACTGACAAATGACGCCATACCCACAGCCTGCAATCGGATCGCCACATTGTGTACCATGATTCGTCATTCCACACAACGTCTTTGCAGTGTTCAATCGTCCAATGTTTACGCTTCTTACTCCAAGCGAAGTGTCGTTTGGCAATTACCTGTGTGATATGTGGTTTATGAGTAGCTGCTCGACCATGAATTCAGAGTTTTCTTACCTCACGCGTAACTGTGATAGTACTTGAAGTGGATCCTGATGCAGTTTCGAATTCCTGTGTGATGGTCTGGATAGATGTCTGCCTAGTACACTTTACGACTTACTTCAACTGTCGGCGGTCTTTGTCAGTCAAAAGACGAGGTCGGTCTGTATGCTTTTTTGCTGTACGTGTCCCTTGACGTTTCCACTTCACTATCTTATCAGACACAGTGGACTTAGAGATGTTTAGAAGAGTGGAAATCTCGCGTACACACTTCTGACACGGTGACAACCAATCTCCTGACCACGTTCGAAGTCCGTGAGTTCCGCGGAGGGTACTTTTCTGCCTTCTCATGATGTCTAATGACTACAGAGGTCTCTGATAATGAGTACCTGGCAGTAGGTGGCAGCACAATGCACCTAATATGAAAAACGTATGTTTGTGGGGGTGTCCGGATACTTTTGATCACATAGTATATGCGGGATGGTAAGAAACCATCTGAACAAACTACGGGAGCATATTCCCGACACCGTAACCAGCAAAAGAGTCCTGTGGAACTTTGGTCAGCGAGGGATAGTTCGAGCGATATAACGTGCCGAAACCGTGAGGAAATGAAATTCATAGGGCTGTAATTAAAAAACATCACAACGTAGAGTGTGCGGTTTAGAACATAACACTCGAATCGTACCTTCTCTATTGAAAAATGTATGTTTGAAACCTCCGCAAGATATGTGCAAGGTATTCCCCAAAGGACCGTAGGGATTACTTGCCAGGTTACAGGGAAACCCTAAGTCAGGTTATAGGTTATCTGGATTTCAAACAGCAGAAACTAGTAACTGAAGAACGTTTGAAGTTACAACACTTGCGCATTAGGAAATGGTGTAGGAGGAATTTAATTTCGGCGGATGATACGTATGTTTGTCTATCATTCAGAAAACTCATTCACTTACTCGGAAAAACATCCAGTAAACAGTTCAAGCAACACACACAAATGGACGAATAGAAAACATACTTAAGTCTTACTCCCTGTTTGAAAAACAAGGATAAAGAATGAACTCAGGATTACGTTTCAAGGGATCAGAGTGGTCGGCCTACATGAATTCGGTTTCCCGTAAAGTGGTGTTGCTGCGTTTGTTATACACACGTTGGACACGGTATTTTGTGAGTCGTCAGAACAGTGAAACATGTGCTGGAGCAATAATTAGTACAGAATCGAGAAAAACGATAACCTGAAAACAAATGGCACAAAATAACTATAATAAGAATGACAAGATCTGATGTTTAGCTGTGGTAGACCATTTATTGTCATCTTAAGATTTTTTTTTAAAATAAACATATGAGTAACGTTTGTGAACATGTGTGCGACATCACATTAGTAGTGTCTACTCAGAGAGAGATTATCTGTACAGATATCCTTATATTTACCTCCCTAGACAACAATTTTAAATATTTCAGCTAAAATAAGCTCATGAACAACTTTGTTGCCGTGTTGAGCATCCGTTGATTTTATTTTCGGAGGAGTTTTGTCTTTATCGTGACCTGCACGCATAAACATTACAATATATCTTGGTGAACTCAATCTGCTTCATGCTTGTCAAATGTCATAGCCGCTCACAGTGTAGCAAGTGCAAGTATCGATACCTTATCTCCCCAGTCATTGATTGAGGGCTATGTGCCGTTAACCGATACCTCATAGATTTTATCAAGTGCAATTTATACTTTTACTCCATACAAATTCGGATAATATATTTCACCAGGAGAATGGCCAGCTGCATATATTTCTTACTATGTTATAGAAATAATCATTGCAACAAAGACTCTGTTGGAGATTCACTTAGTGTTATTGATATAGAGAAAGGCCAAATTCACATATGAATAATTGTATAAATTCGAAATGATTATTATATCTTCTTCAAGGAATTCAGTTACCTGACGGGCAAATAGAGCTGGATAGAGGGTGGTAAACATTTGCATAAAAATTAGTTTTGTGCAAAGAGATAAAAATTGTTAACTGTGCAACACTACAATCGCAAATGCTGACTTCTTTAACGACTGATTTTTCATTATTGCAGCGACATATTTGAGAGATCACTATTTAAAGCTAACTAATGCAAGAATTACAGCATACTTACTATGTATCGGTTCGTCACCTACTTTTTCTGATCTCAATTAAATCTATATTGACTTGCGAAGTCAAGAAGATTTCGATTTCCTTTGAAAGATGATAGAATAGTTGAGATTACAATGTTTCTATTTCACTGCTTAGTTGCATGCAAACGGTAAAGTAAGGGCGAGAAGACGTTTTCATATGGAGTATCGCGAGAGTAACTGAATTTCCTTAAGCAATAATAAGATCAAACATACTGCCATTCTACTTAGTATGCCATGGTCTCAGTTAAGAAATGCACACCGTATCTTCCATTACCACAATGAGCACGATAAGTTATTTCCGTATTATAAGACATACTATTTTCGATAGCATGTAACTAATATAACGAAGAGATCTTGGAGGTTTGGTCGAATTTTGATTGGACTCTATATAAATAATGAAACTACGAATCAGTGATATTCTTATAAGTTCATCTGATTTCTAAAGTTTCATTTGAGATTTCATATACTATGTACAACTTTGTATATTATCTGAAAACAGATCTTGCTTTCGATGTCCTTAAACAAATATTAACATGAAATTGAGGAAGATAATCAGTTATCAACGTGGCCTGTACTCCACGCCGAGCTACTGCATTAAATAAAGCCAAATTAGTCAGTTGGAACAGCTAATTCTGAGTAATTATCGCACTGTTGTGAGAGATTTGCGTGCGAAAACAAACATCAACTTCGAAAGTTTGGAAAATATATTCCGCAAATACCTGCACTTAAAGAAAATCACAGACAGATGGGTATCAAAAATGCAAAAGTTGCAAAAAAAAAAAATAAATAACAGAGTAGTGAAAACGTCTCCTCTCAGCATCTGGAGTGATTTTAAAGAGAAAGGGAGAAGTTCTTGGCAAAGGTAATTACTTGCGATTAGACCTAGGTCCATCATTACACTCCGTAATCAAAGTGTTCCAACATGGAGTTGAGGCACCCACACTGTCATCTAAGAAACAATCAACACACACGTTTCAAATAGCAAAGGGATACAGCATTCAGAAACAAAGACGGCGTGATATGCACGGATTTCCTGGCATGCGGACCACAATCAATGCGGTGTACTACAACAACCACCGTCAGACCAAATTCAAAGAGGCTTTGAGAAGAAGACGGCCACAAACTGTGAAGGATAGCAACGTCATTTTTCGTGACAACGCGCGTCCTCATAGGGCAAGGTCAACTGTCAAAGATACCTGTCAAAGATCTTTGTTCAGAGATCCTAGACCATTCCCAGTACAATCCCAATCTGTCGCTTTGAGACTTTCATCGTTTGGGTCCACTCAAGGGTCATTTGGAAAGATAAAAATTCCACACCAAGATGAAGTCAAAACGTGTGTACTGAAATGGTTGAATGATAGTTTCAAAGAATTCAATGCTGCAGCGATACGAAGACTCCTACATCGATGGGACAGGTATGTGCATGCGTACACATGGGAAGTACCTTGAAAGAGAGCAATAACTGTTTCGCATATTGTCTTCTTCATGTGTCAGAAAAAAGAAATTCCCATTATAACATGAATGTTCAATGCACACACACACACACACACACACACACACATATATATATATATATATATATATATATATATAGGGTGTGTCAAAACAACACCGACAACGTTTGGGAGGTGATACCTGACAACAAGATAATACAAAAAGTATAGACTAACCTGGGGGCACAAATACTTCTTTCCGAGTTATAAGCTGCTGAACATGAAAAATGAACTTTAAAGGCCCATACCTACGAAAACTATGGGACCTACCGTAGTTGCGTCAAAACTTCACTTCTGAACTAATATGTATGTTATTCAAAAATACATGTTTTCAGAATCCTAAATTACTGTAAGAGCTATGCTCCGTAATGGGTAGACTGTTATACTCGGAAGGGTTCAAATAACCTTTCCTTTGATGTGGAACTAAAGGCAATGATTCAATTTGCAAGAAATGATCAATCATATCATCGAAATCATAAGCGTCAAAAGAAATATTGTTCCCTTATAGAAAAGGTTAGTAAATATCAGTTTGATATAGTTTATCTACGCAGTGGACACCAATTGGATCGGACAGAGCAGTGGACACCAGTGGACAGAGTAATCAAATATAACGTTTTTGGTATTAAAATTAGAAAGGTATGTAAATTACTATTTTGATAGGTTTCTAGCCTCGCCATTCCCACGACCGAAGTTTCCAAGGGGACTCTCTCTCCTCTCTGCTTCCTTCTTCCTCCACTGTTGGACCGGCCCTTTTTCTTCTCAAGACTCCTTGGCTGTCGAGAATTTTGAGTTGATGTTCCAACAGATACATGTTGAAAATCAGGTCTGTAACCTCCGTAGGACTCTTAAGATTTGGCGCCTTGTTGCCTGCGGGTCTTCCGGACAGACCTGAAATTATATGGAGAACCGCACAGCTTACTGTTCATAACACCAGATTTCCAAACTAAAGGTCTCAATCCAACTCTAAGATTCACCTTCTCAAACCAAAGTTCTTGGGCATTAACATTAATATGCGCAAAATTATCACAGAGAAAGTTTTTTTTTTTCAATTAGCAGTTTAAGTTATGGATGTTACACTACACCAAACTAAGCCGAAAACAGAACGCCATTAATGAAAAATACAATTTGCACCAGTTCGCGCACTAAAAGATCCTCATCTTGCATAATAGTTAATGAATAGGTTACTTGCTTCACCGCAGGTTGACATTTTGTTCGTATAATTTCGAGTACTTTTTCCTCGACAAAATTTAAGCTCGATACTGTATCAACTGTACAGGAATACAGCGTATGACAAATACTAACAAGCAACTGTAATAATGATCCATCATTATTGTCTTCCTTAGAAGGGTTTGAAGCACTATGAAATCTTAAAGCATAAATCGATCTTGTAAAATTTCCTTCATGCGCAAATGTTGTATTATCCGACGTTTGCGGAGTGTTAATACTCCTAAGAGAGGCTTTAAATATCGGATAAGGAACAGTGTCCATCCTTTTAACCGTTTTATAATCGTAAATATATTTTTCATTAATTACAAAACTTTCAGCAAAATCTACATACTCGTGTAGTGTTTTCGGAACACTTAAAATTAAAAACAAATTTATAATTTCTGGGGTTACTAAATTACTAATCATTTTACATAAAGCCTAGGTTCAATTCAGCAGTTTTCTATCATTGAACCCGGCAGTACACTAAAGAATGGCAGTAAACTAGGGTGGTATGGTCTGGACAGAGCAATGTACTCATAGAAAATGCATTAAACCTTCAATCGATCGTACTCTGCAAGTATGATACAAACATTTTCCCGGTGGACATCGAATACCAACCGTATTCGAATTTCATATATAACAAGAAAAAATGAATACAGAATAAGAAATATCACTACAATGTTCAATATTTAAGAGGAAATAGATGAATCGCTTCCATGGTCTGAATCGACAGTTCGCAGACATACAACTGCTATATAGTCTATGCAGATGATTTTAAAAAGAAATATTATAATAATCACAAAGTAGTAATAATAATTATCACCATCACCAAATATCATATAACACTGTCACATGAATATTTCAATCACAGAAAGCAGGGATAATGTTATCTCTTTCCACTGTTAAGAACACAAGGAAGAGTTTAATTGTAAAAACTTCATTAGACTGGTGGTATTCTGGAATTTCATAAATAAAATTTTGTACCATAATTGATGGAAACCAGTCTGTGCTTTAGCAAAGGTCTTATTCACGAGCAAACATGCCGATATTAGCACAGTCTGTGGTAAATGAACACAAGACGTTATGTAGTGATAATAATTCTTAATATATGATGTTCACATATTAATCCAACAAAGATATACATAGTTTCATAACTATCTTTTGGGCCAAAAGGGCGTCGGAATATGCACCAGAAATAGCTCTCAAAGTACCCATAACTCTCACCGTTAGGCCATATATACTTTGTGATACATGATTAAGATGAACGAGAGAAGAAATTTCAGAGTATGGCTTATTAATTATTACTTTAGGTTCTAAATAATTTTCATATATAGAAAGGAGCGGAAGAAGGCAAGGCAATGGAGAATCTTGGTTTAGTATAGGAAAAACATCCGTTGTTATGTTAATTACAGGGTGAGATATGACTAGTTTAGGACGAGGTGATTGAACTGTTTTCGTTTCGCAAAAGCAACAGAAATTTCTCAACCAAAATCGAAAAGTAGCAAAAAGCAGGAATGCAAAATGAAGGAATAGTAGTGCGGAACAAGAAATTGTGGAGACGAAATGAGCTGGTTTGTCTAATAGAAATGCATTAGCCCTAGATATTACACAAAACGGTGGCAACACACGATGAAAATTCATCAAGTAATTACCATGGTGAGCAAAAATTTCCATATAATCAACAAAACAGTTGGAGTATCAGAATACAAATAAATAGGAATAGATTTCGGAATTGGAACAGTTCGGTAAGATGTGATATTTAGGTCTAGAATCTGAAATGCCCAAGATTTATCAAAAGGAAACATTAAAATGAGGTTGTAAGTATTTCCAAAATAATAGATCGTGTAGTATCAATTGTTTCTTATGAATGCTTCGAATTTCATCAGCCAAATTTGTCTGTTGATTTAGCACGTGACGAGAAAATTCATCAAATTTCCCAAACGCAGATTGAATCTTTGACTGAAATAAATTAATTTGTTGAGTCATATTTCGATAAAAGATATGATTAGCTTCTAATTGCACACGCGCAGTATTAACAATCTGATTCAATTCTTCTACTTTAGTACGCAATGGTTGGACTTGATTTGTAGTAGCAAAATCACAACAATAAACTAGAAATGTCACCAATCAAACCAAACAAAGAACGTTTGTCCCGAAGTTTCACATCACTTTCGGTAGAATGATTAAAATGCTGTAGGGAAACTAAATGTTCAAACATATGTCTACGTAAACTAATTATAGTTGTAGCTAATTCACATTCGGGTGATACAGGTAAACTTGTGCCGCAGAAAATATGTTGGAATGAAATGTCCAACTGTTTAATTTCCGGAATCAATAACGTGATATTGAGTTGAGTTGAATTTCAGTTTAGCGTCCATTTCAGCACCGAGGCTATGTGAGACGTGGACCTACTGATTAACGTGTAATCCGAACCACATGAGGTCCTGCCGGGAATCGAACCCGTGTCACCCGTGCCAAGGGCATTAACGTGATATTGTAGAATAGTGGTACACTGTAGGAATATGAAATCATGCTTGGTAGTTGTTTCAAATAGATCTCAGAAATAACTTGCATATGCTGAGTAGTGGTTAGAGGTGATAAGCTTACGATAATCAAAATAAGACCGAAAGATCGCAAGATCAAATCGGTTTTCTGTGCACCTGTAAGTAAACAAAAAGAAAAGAAAATCAACTTCCATGCATTCAGTAGAGAAAAAAAACATGCAGGAATAGATGCTATCAATGAAGACGAATAATATATAGGAATGATACGTGAACGTACTACTGGAAGAATTCCCAATATATCCTTTATTTTTTAAATAAAACTAGTAATGCAATAGAAACAAAACAATAATAAACAACGTCTCTGATACCTAAAAAAAGGACAAACTAATACTTCTATTATTCTGCATTAAAATAGCATCATTATAACATGTACATATACTCAGTTTTCCTTCTTGCATCTTGGATTACAGCTAACCTGTAATCGATCGATAAAATCAAAATAAATAAGACTTCAACGATGATACAAAACAAAACCCTCTGATTATCATCACACGCTATCTCACCTTAATCGAACTACAAAAAAGAAAGAGAAAAAATCGGAAGCAAATGAGAATACGTTCATAGATAAAGTAACCAACGGAAACAAAACAATAAATGAAAACTCAGCAAAGGTGAAGATGTCAGAAGTATGATCTATTGACTACGTTCTACTAAGAGAACGCTGAAACAACAATTTAAAATATGTAATCTCTAATTGTAAAAAGAATATCTAAATCACGAAAAATATTACAGTTTCCCCTCTTCTATATCTAACCAAAGAATGGAAAATATTACTCTAAATAATTTAAAAGAAGGAATAACACCCTCCAGTAAAGTATAGAAGAATGAAAGGACGATTTGTGATTCCACAAATTGTAGCTTGGCCATCGGGGTGAGATATTGAGAAACTGGAACACACAGGCGCTTCACTCGCCCATACTACTGTAATGAACAGTGTTATTGGAGACCAAACACCTGTGTTAGTCTCTAATCTATTTTTTTTATTCTCTCTAGTGTTATTCACTTTTTTTAACAATCACACAAGTGTCTTCATTTGCATACGTTTCTGAATTAGTCTCTCTGATATTGGAAGATTAGGGTCATCACCGGTTTTATGTGCTCATGGTCCGAATGTTCATGTTTCGTGATTCGAGATGTCTCCTTATCATCTGATTGTATTTCTTGTTGAGCAAAATTCTGTTGTTTAATTTTCTTCCTCTTTTCAGGTTCTTTTCCTTCCTTGTCTTCTACCTCTGCGTTGTTGTTATCTCCCACCACTTCTTCTTCCTTTTCTTCTGGAAAGCATTTCTTCAATCTGGAAACAGTAATGGAATCTTCTACAAGTTTACCACGTGGAGAATAATACTGCACGATTTAACAATTTTCATCATTCTTTTTAGTTATTGTACCAGTGCTTCCGTATATTTCACTGAAAAAATTCGATTTTCCTGGTTTTGAGTTACGTCCAGAATTAAAGCTGTCTCCCCAACGGAAAATTGTGGGTGGGACATTTTTGCGTCGGATACTTTCTTCTGATATTCAAATCTCTTGCAAAGATTCATATATGCTTCACAGCGCGTTTTTTCAATCTTCTTCACTCTATCTTCATTAGATTGAAACTGAATAGGCACAGACATTGGATTATCCCCTGGCAGTGATGGATTAAAGCCCATTAAAAGATAAGCAGGAGAAAAACTTCATTCCAGAATGGACGGCAGTATTATAAGAAAATGTGATTGATTGAACATAATTAAACCACTTTTCTTGCTTATCATACACATACGTTTTGAGGAGCATACAGATTGTTTGTATAGCCTTCTCAACAACACCAATTCTAAAGTGAGCTATAGTATCTGCAAATTTCAAAGTAACCCCCAGCCGTTAAGTCAGCTCCATAAACAACGCAGACTTGAAACTTGAAGCTCTACCCAATCTGAGAAATTTAGTTGTATCGTACCTTAGAAAAACATGATTCACTAAAGCATCCGCCACTAATTCTGCATCTACTATCTCCAATGTTGTAGTCTCCAAAAATCTAGTTGTATCATCAATTATCAAAAAAAGATAACGATATTTATTTTTGTCTAGTACAGTCGGCCCATAAATTTCACAAGTGATCGAAGTAAATGGTACAGGGTTGTTCTCATACATTTGTAACGTGTGGGGCTTTTTTCCGTATACCAGACGCACTAGTTGACAAGTTATACACGATAGTACTTTAGAAAACACATATCTCTTTAAATCATGAAAATAATACCGACGCCTCATATTCTTATAAACTTTGAGTACACTCATTTGGACCCGGCCGTGTGGAAACATATGGTACTGTTCAAAAACATGTTCACGTAAACACAAGAGAACACAAATCAAATATACACCAAATTCTTCACCAATTTTCTGCCTGCGCATAAGTATACCATTTTTCAAAGGGAAATGATAGGCTGCCCGTTGAATTTTCCCACACTACACTATATAATCCATCCGTTTCTTACACTCGTATAATTTGAGATAGGTAACTATCTTTCCTCTGACAGACAGAAACGTGAAATTTTCGTATTTAAGAAAATAAAGCCTATTTTCTATATCATCTCCATTATCCTCCTCTGTTGGCTCATTTCAGGATTTCTTGACAATGCATCCGCTATTTTATTGGATACGCCCTTACGGTGCAAAATGACAAAATTATAGTCTTGAAAGAAATTACTCAAACAAGCTAGCTTGCCTGGAAAGTTCTTGGATGTTTGTAAGTAGCTTAAACTAGCATTATCGGTGATAACAGTAAATTTCTTACATCCCAACAGAAAGAATCTATTGGATTTTATACAGAACTCACTTCCTAGTTTCAATCAGCAGTTTTCTATCATTGAACCCGGCAGTACTCTAAAGAATGCGGAATCAATACAGGGTGGTATGACCAGGACAGAGCAATGTACTCATAGAAAATACAGTAAAACTTCAATGGATCGTTCTCTCCAAGTATGATACAAACAATATATAGGGCCTATCCTAATTTACTCATAATATACGTTTCTTACGTAATTTTACTGTAATTAATATATTGTTCTTTCAATTGAGATCTCACTAATTTACAATCGTTTGCTTCAAACGTGAGTTGCCTGCAAAAAGTGTTCACTTTATCTTTTCTATATTGATATTTCAATGTAAATTCAATTTGCACAGATGACTTACATTCCAAACCACTTTCCCTGTGATGGTTTTTCACGGAACTATATCACTCGCGTTGCAAAATAAAATGGCGACATCTTGATCCGAAGGAGATCTCTTACCTTTATTCCCAATAATACTCTAAGTGATTGTATCAAACTAGACACTTTCGTATTCATTTGAGAAGCATTTTCTTTAACAAAATGATCTCGGTGTTAATTGCAGACGACTGAGAGGCATCGTGTTGATATACCGGTAGGAGGTGACTAACTTCCATGTGAATAGCACACCTTCCCTCAAACTGGATATGCTCCCTTCGTATACTGTAATTTACAGTTCTACAGTGCAATCTTGGTTTAGGTTAAAGTCTGGATCATGGCGAACTGAACCTACTTAATTATCGTTTACAGATTTTCACCAATGGATTTTAGATGGTCGTGTTATATTTAATTCGCTGTCTTGGGTGGCAAATACAAACGTAATACTTGTTCCGCGCTCTCCTTTGAAGCACAATTACTGTTCTTTCCTGAACCTCAGATCTCTTATATATTAAAGCTATCGACGTTCTTCTTCATCACCTATTCCAAAAACAATCTGATGTCAAAGATTAACATGTAAGCACAACGTATTTTCGCAATAAAATATTTGCTTAGATATATCTAGGACAAAATTCATATCGATTAATATCGAATTTTTATTGTGCGTAATTGGTAGCTCACCGAGATGAGAATGAGTTTGACAATATAGGCCACAAAACGTGACTTCCTTATTGTAAAGTTATCACATAACCTTAACTAGAAGCTCGCAACGAGAAAAACGTTGGAAAATAAGAGAAAATGAAATGACAGGAATTATTTTTCTTTATCTACTCAATAACCTATCTAACTAAACCATAACAAAGACAGTTCATATATAATAAATGAGACATAGTGTTCTTTTCATGTGGACATGAACTCGATAGCTCAATTAATCTAATTGTGTATTAATACATATCCCAAAGTTTCTAATTGTGTAGTAGTATACGATAGGAAACAAAAAACAAATATGTAATCATAAATGCTTTGTAATTTTCTGTTTAGCAGTCTGTGGGGAAAATGAAGAAGTTCAATTGTATGGAACAGGCCCTGAAGAAACCTGCGAAATTATTATAGAAGACCCGGGTCCCAAAACGAAACCACGGTGTCTTTGTAGAAATGGTTATATTCGAAAAGAGCCCGGAGGAGAATGTGTTCCACATTCATATTGTGAACAGAGTAAGTTACTTTAGAACGGCAATATTACATATACAGTCTTGTTTTAAAAAATATTTTCCATTCCCAAAACTTGTAACGACTAATAAGTGATTGATATGAAACAGATTGTAAGCACACACGTTTTATGTAAATTTCAAATTATTTAATAATATAAATTATAACTATATATCGTATATAGTATTATATGCCATATTGCAGTACCAAATTTTCGTATATATATATATATATATATATATATATATATATATATATATATATATATATATATATATATATATAACTTCTATCAAGTTTTATATGCATATTGTTAAATAATAGTTCAGTGGTCATTAAATCGACTTTAAAGTTGTTATGCAGAAAATGAATATATTATCAACAGATTAGATAAGGAATGCATCTAAAAATGTACTTAGAAGCCTAAAACATTGAAATTTTCAACTATTTTGCATGATAATACTCAGATAATATTGATACCATTAACGAGTATTTCTTATTTAAATTCATTAAAATTACTTTACAATTTTAAAATCATTTGATGAATAAGAATGTACTCGACCATTATCATTAAGTTAAAATGATATACAAAAAGATATATACTGTTATTGAGGACCGCGATACTTCAGGAGTAAAGTGCTGATACGTTTTGCATGGCTCCTTGGTTAAACTTCAGCATCAACTAACTGAAAAAAGAAAGAACTTGTAGTGGGGAAGGCGATTTGTAATAGTGTAATCTATGATGGACATATAGAAGAAAGAGTGTCAGGAGAAATAAAGCCATACATGTTTGGTTCCATGCCAAGACGGACTATTTCAAAAAAATAAGTTTTTGGGAAATTAAGAATAAAGTACAGAAGAAAGTTTTTAAGTCAGGAATACACAAAAAATTCTTATATATAACAATCTTAATTTGCATCCTTTACAAAATATCTTATTACATGAATTGTGCAGCACAGACATTACTGATAATACTGCTGTTTCAGGCAACTAAGATGCGGCATAGTTCGGTTTGGCTAAAGAGACCCGTAGTTAGTTCGATGTGGCATGAAGCTTGCTATGTGAGAGAAACGCATAATGTCTTATACTGTGGTAAAACGAAAACACAGACACAACTAAACATTATGGAAGCAATGGCGCAGTACACAATAAAGAACTGTCAATACTAAAAACAAAATATTACAGTAGAAAGTTCAAAAGATGTGTGTTTAACAGGCCATGACTTCGAGATTCATAACCTATTCCTGTAAGTCTATGAACAATAGACTGAATTTTTACTGACAATCGAAGTTTGGACTTCTCAACATGAAACATAGTACCTTTTTGAAAAAGGCTTTCCTCACGTCCATGGAAACTCATTCACCACACTTGATTCTGCAGCCACAGTCTTCAACTGTATAGTCGGTAGTAGCAACAGCTGTGAAGGTTCTACTAGATGTTCTATTTCGTTTGCATATCATTTTCTTCCATTTGGATATATCAAACTGACATATTTTGATAACAGTCTTTGATTGGATACTGTCATTTATTTTTTTGAAGATAGCAAATTTTGTTCGTAATATTAGTCAAGTTCAGTATTCATTTTATTAGAAATTGCTGTGAAATGACAAATAGACCGAGTTCTCATATGAAGGTAACATTCCTTTCAGGCTATTTGTACGGCATCATAATATAGAAAATTACGCAAAGATATCAGAATTTTCTTAAGAAAGTTGATATAATTATTTTCTACTCAACGTATCAACTCGAAACAGAAACTAACTATTTGCTAAGCAAAACAATATATTCACATTAGAAAACTACATATACTAAAAACAATTTTTTTCAATGTATTATGTGACAGTGTTGCCAACTAACAGTTTGGCTTCATCAGATACTATCTTGTTTTGCTTAGCAAATTGTTTTTAATTGTATATAAAGCAAATCTTTCACTTATGAAAAATATTTCCTACTGAGTTTACTACTTTCCTTTCTAATAATGCTAATGTTGTGGTTCATCTATATATATATATATATATATATATATATATATATATATATATATATATATATGTGTGTGTGTGTGTGTGTGTGTGTGTGCGTATGTGTGTGTGTGTGTGTGTTTCTTACTCTATAGCGATCACTACGTTACAGTCTCAAGTTATGCTTTTGAATCTTTATTTTCATATTACTAAAATGAATTTTCTCTAAGAATATCCAAGGTAAGTGAATAAATAGAATCTAAAGGTAACATTCTCGATATGCAGAAAAAATTCAATGTGTCAATAAGAAATAATACTAACAGTTTATCGGACTCAACAGAATGTCCTTCAGTGCTTTCGTTAATACACGTACATGTTTGATACCACAGTAGGCAGCCACACTTTTACTTGTGTCTGGGGGAACCATCTCAGAAAATGCACGTCTACCACAATACCTATCCGACATTGCTCTATATCGCTATTTCCGACACCTCAGTACACGGTGAGCCCAGTTGCAAGCTATTTTGGTTCTGCACTTGGTTCTCTTTGCCTCACGAAACAAGCGATGTATATGAATTCGTCACAAAAAACAATTTCATCTGTTGGTAACCTACAGAAGCTACAGACTTGATTCTCTCTGGCATGCAGGACCTTACCATTCGGAACACAAGTATCACATTATCTCAATTTCGTAAAAAAAAATGTAGTTAATACGTTTTGGCATGGGACCACATATATTATCCTGATATTTGAACAAATTATAAGTAATTACAGATATTTGGATTTTATGACCTGAACTGTAAGAAAAACCTGAGATGTTTACGCATGGAAACCGATCCTAAGGGACTGATGAGGCCTGGGATTATCTAAAGTTTCCTTTGGTCCATTTGTTCGTTTAAAATTGTCATTTATGTCTTGTTAAATACTATCTGGCAAAATTAAATAGTTTCCCGAAAGCTGTACAAAAAACGAGGTCACAAGGCTTCCTACGTCTCTGCTTTTATACTTTATTACAGATTCGTTTTTCTATGGAATTCCACTTTGTGTTAACTCAAAATAAATCCAAAATCATAAACTAGAAGAATAAAAGAGAAACCCAAGAGATAAAAAACAATGTTGCTAACACAATACATATGATTGCCAGGTTTGATTTTTAAATGGCTCTTTAACATTGATACATCCCCATATTATGTATAGGTTTTTAGTGTTTTGTAGATTCAAAACCACACACGTACAACATGTAGATTAGCGTTTTGGTGTTAAAAACTGGATGCCGTACCATCAAACTTTCATAATATATTATGGTAAAACAATGTAACTTTATTTTTTACACGATTGTTTTTAATTATGAATGGAATGAGAAATAATGATGTGAGAAAATGGTAAGCATATAATAGAGTCTGACCAATTCTATTATATAATACTTTGGTGAAATGAATAATGTATCAAAACACATATGAGTATCTGAATGTCTCTTAGTGTCTTTGTCTCTTTTGTGATAAGTTTGCTATTGAAATTGTTTATCATGTTTCACAACAAGTATGTCTTATAGACTTCCAAACTTCATGAGTATTGAAGTTAGCGTTTTAAACTCGGCGATGCATATACATCGGAAGTCTTGAATAATGACTTTGTCCATGCCATGGGTATGACAGCAGAAAGAGTACTCCATATCGAAAAGCTTGTTTTATAACGGATTCAAATCTCAAGAATGGTTTCCATTTCTTCCGTTAACCCACAGTTCCAGCCGGAAATGTTAGAATTCCACTGCTTTTGGTTTCAATATTGATTCCTTTAGAACAGAAACGATTATAGATAGAAGCAGGTATTTTCCTCGAGGAGATTCAACATCTGAAGAAAACGTGTTATATACACTAATAACAGTGGTATACAGAAAACTTCATTTCTGGAATCATTTCATGATTTGTTAGTATTTGCGGTACTAATATTAATCCCAACAGAGAAACAACAGTAAAATTTACAGAGAAATGGATATTTGAAATTGACTCAGCATCCTAAGAATCAGTTCTGCTCCATTGTTAATCCTGTATTCGATTAATAAATATAGTAGAAATCAATCTGTTTGCATTTAAAACTTTGCCCACCATAGAAAGGAAACGACAATAACTTGAACGCTACAAGATATGTCTTTGGAAATGATTAAACTTCTCAAGGAGATTTACTATTTCCAACGGAGGCACTCTACAAAAGCTTGAAGAGCTAAAGGTTAATTATAGTTCCCAGTTTCATCGTTGATATCAATACTGTTAAAACGGTAAGAAATATGGAGTTGTGTTTCAGCGTCCGGAAACTAGATTCACGTTTAACCTAATACTCCATTAAAACTGAAAGTGGAAGTAATTTTATATTATTTTCGGTTACAATATGAGTGTATACCTAGGAAAGGAATACCAAGAATTCGTTTTTGTAATCTATTTATCATGCAAGAATAGGTCTTATTTTCAATATATGTAACATTCTACTGAACCAAAAATTGTTGCAAAACAACCATTTCCTTTTTCTTTATGATGATCACCATACAACAAAACAGGTAATAAATAGAGATTAAGACTTTTTGGAAGTGATTCAGCGTTTCAAAAATTATTCTACCTTCATCCGTATTAATCTACTACATTCAATATGGTAAACATTTACTAATATCTTCAGTTTCAACTTGATCGCCAAGAAAGGAAAATGGTAATAAATAGTGAGTAGTGCTTCTTTCAGGCAATCCAGTGCCTCGAAAAGATACTATCTTTATTCCTAAAACTCCAGTAAAACCATAATGTCCTAAAGTTACTATTACCTCTGATTTCAATATTCTTCATAGAGTGAAAATGGTAAAATAGACGGAGTACAGTTTTCTTTGTGGAATATTTTCTGCATGTTCTGAGTATGAAGATTCTATCTCCTTTGTCAACTTAAAACCAGAAGTTCTAGAAATTTTACTGCTTCCGTTTTCAACATAAACTTCCATATAGTAAAACGTTAAGCAATATATAGATTTGTCTTTTTGATCGACTCAACATGTTTATCTCCTGATATAGCTCACTATTCAAACCAAAAAGGAGAAGTTACTTCGTTTCTGGCTTGAGCGTTGATCAAAATACATTAAACAAGATAAGAAATACTGAAGAGCAATCTTGCGGAATTGATTTCAGCGTCTTAATAAAATATGGTATCACAATCCTCATAACTCTTCTAAAGCCCGGATTGCAACAATACTGATACTTCCGGTATCAACTTGATCAACCAAAGAAACGATAATAGATAGCGAAAAGCATTTTTATAGTTTACTAAGCGTATCAGGTAAACACACCACCTCTATTCGCAAACTCATACCAAAGGAAGAAGTGGTAGAAAATTAAAACTATTTTCAGTTACAGAATTGATCTCCGTAGTAAACGAATGGTAATACTAGAACAACTGGGCGTTCCAAGGAAAAGTTCCATACCCTGAATAGAATTCTGATTTCAGCTTTGGTCTTTGTAGAGCAAAAATGTTAATAGTAAGGACCAAGCCGTTTATCTGAAATCGATTCAGTGTATTGTATCGTAATGTATTGTTGTAATTTGGTGTCGTTACGCTTCATGTAGGTGCACTTGAAACGGATTATTCAAAAAATATAAAATATTTTGTTGGTATTGTTAAAAATAAAATACTTAATGTGAAAGACGAAATTAAAAACAGTATTTGAAGATAATAACAAGATACAAGCCACATTAAGTATGCAAGTCTGAAAAAAACGAATTGAGATACACATTCCGGACATCATGATAATAGATATACAATACTTGAATTTAAAATGTTATATATATCTGTTTATCGCCGAAAGGACCACACTGCTGTTTATCGCCGAAAGGACCACACTAGCATCTTTTCATCTTCATGTATTTTCTGCCGAAGCTTCCACCCATTTACCACTGTTAATTCAAAGAACTTCACAAAAATTGACCACCACTATTTCCCCCAAGAATGCGTATTCTATAAGTTGACACCAAATTGACTAATAGGTCGCCTCCTCCCATATTGCAAGCTACACTGAATTTCATATAACATATTTCGCTGACGTTGCATATATGATACACCACAAATATTTTGCGTATGACATCAACTTGGTAAAGGTGAAATATACATTTCAGCTTACTACGAATATAATAACATCTAAAGAACTGAGTAAGACGAGTCACTTGTATTCAAGCATAGACAGTGTTGCCAGATACGAAATACAAAATTCACTGGACGCTGACCTGAAAATTAGTATTTTAAAAACAACAATTTCAATGACACTGGCATGGATTGAAAATTGTTTACTTCAAGAACATAAGGTCCAAACACTACCTGAACAAACAATACAACCTTCTTAACAGATACATGAAAATTGATTAAAAAAATACAAACCATATTAATTGTTGTATCTAATCAACGTCAGCGAAAAATGGGTTAAATATTCATGAAAAATAGAAACATGTGCAATCTCTTAGACAATATGAATATATACATCTGAATCTACTGGAAAACGCTATATCTGTGAAACAATATTTGAATCAACTTCACGCACATTAGAACACGGAAGATACAGAGTTTAAATAGTTTAGTTAACAATTAAGAGATGAAATTCGTTCAAGGATTAGAATATCTAGAGGAATCATAGAAAAAATGTTGATATAAATGCTATAGATAAGTTAAATAGAAATGAGACAGAAAAAATATAAATGATTTATTTAATAAAGGCAAGTAACAATTAATAGAAACCAAAATCAACATACTATCATACAAGGCCAAATTTGAGGATCATGATCATTTAACAGGAACATTTAGAGTGGCAACGCTTTCTTGTTGAAACTTGAGATATGCAAACTCAAGATTCATTCCTATGTTCATAATTTGTTCGGATATGAAACACATATATTTATAGAAATAAGCCGAAGTGAAAAATTCAATGATAAAACACACATAATAATTAACGCACAAGAAAATATATTACATTTGTAAGGATCATGAAATACAAAAGTTTAAAATATAAAAACGTTAAATCGGTTAAGCTTCGATGAGTAATTTAGGTAATCATCGTAGCTTTTAACAGAGATTATCTGCTAATTTAACATCAATTCAGACAAACATTCATTTTCCTCCTAAATATTCAAGTTATTTTATAAAACACACACACACACACACACACACACACATATATATATATATATATATATATATATATATATATATATATATATATATATATATATATATATATAATGTGTGTGTGTAAGATTATGACAATACACTTAAAAAGTTAGAAGAAACCGCTTTATTGTCAAGAGGGAAGTTTGAAAACAAACTAAAGGGAAGGAATGTAGAAGATATAGATTATAATAATGAGGAAATTTATAGAATTCTTAACTTTGAAACCTTTGAAGAATATACACAATTGTACGTCAAACTAGTTAATATTAAGTTAGCATATATTATTGAATACTTTACATATACTGATCTTATAAATATAAATTCGATCCTATATCTTACTTCAGTAAGATTTTCTGAGGTGCGATGTTAAAGTTAACAGAGTAAAATAAGAATTACTAAATGGTTATAGTTAGCAAATTGCTCTGTACAGTAACCATTATGAAAGAAGGAATTTATCAATGTTAAAGTGATGAGCAGTAGCAAGTAAGAAGTATTTACAAAATTGAGATTTTAATAATAACTTGTTTTCCATAATATCTATGGATGCGATTAGCGAATATGGATAGGTTATAAATTATCATACAATTTATAGAAATTTTAACAACAAACATTAGAAATAATGAGTAAACAAAGTATTACAAACAAACCAAGTTTCTGATATTGCCTAGGTGTTGTATTAGATTTAGGACATCCAAATGAACTTCATAATGTACATTTTAAGTTACCATTAGCTCCAGAAAATAATATAAATAATAAAAGAACTTCAAAAAATATTATCGCCATTTTACGATAAAGACAATTAAATATTCCATTATTAAAATTTAAGATTCTACATACTGAAGGACAACATTAAAAACTTAATAAAATATTAACATTTAAACAATCATATTAGTTAGAGAGACATATAGACAAATCAAAAATTCAAACACAAGGTGAAACTGATTCTGAGAACGATTTTTATAAACTTTCATATCAGACTGCAATTGAAAACAAACATTGAAAATAAAAGAATAATAGACGATATAAGACTTGCACATAATAACAAACTTGTGAAGAGATGCAAATTTTACATTGAGAAAGAGAACAACATTTTTTTTAATGTAGCAGCTAATCACATTTATAAAACTAAAGTTATTATTAAAAGAGCTCTCTATGAGTGATTGCTTGTTATTAATATATCTAAAACCAGCTTTTAAGTTTTCTATAACAATGTCTTAAAGGAAAATATGGAGATAAAGAAAAGCTGTTGATGAGTGATACTGATTCTGGTAAGCCAAACATGGAGGGAAGGATAAACATAAAGATACGAAAAATATGTATAAGCATTTACATATATATGATTATAAAGAAAATAAGTAAATAGCTTCAGTAATAAAATGTATGGAAAAATAATTTGAACGAATGGTATTATAATAGAAATGCTGTCGATATTAAATTTAAAAAGTATATATCAAAATAGAGGACATAGATAACGAGGAAGATATATACAAAAAGTATGAAAAGGAAAGGAGCAAAACGAAACATCGTTAATTCAGAAATATTTTTCAAGGATTCAAAGGTTGTGTTTTAGAAGCTAAAACGATTGTAAAAAATAGAAACAATTTTAAGTAAAAGCTATAATGTATTTTCTGTAGAATGAAACAAATTAGCATTTTGTTTAAGTATCATAAAATATATTGATTATGAATGGAATACATGGGCTAATTTAGGGGCATTATAAAATAGATTTCACGAAAGAAGAAATAATGTTTTAATCAGAAGAACAAGGATTATTATACGTAAAATATATTTAAAAAAGGGATAGTTAAATTAAGTAAATGTGATTAGGTTTAGGTTTAGATTGTAAATAATTAGATGTAAAATTTTTGATTGTATTTACGAATTCTTATAAATTATTAATCATATCTAAAATTATCTGTTTAAAAGAACAGAATTTAGAATTTTATAATGAATCATTTAATCAGAAAATCATAACCTTTAATATTTAATACAATTTAATAACAGAAAATTTGGCGTATTATTATACGTAAAATATATTTCTGTAATTTATAATATAATATACTTAAGAATGGGTTGAGCTACTTGTTTATGCTACTAGAAATGAATATATTAAACTTCTTACGTAGTTCTTAGCTTAGAAGAGAAAGGTAGTTTGTTAAGATTTACGATTCAAGACTTTAAATAGTTTCTATGCGAAACATTGAAAATCACTGGATTTACGTTCATTTCAGTGAAGACGGAATGTTTCAAGTTCACTTGAATCCATGCAATATCCACTTCCTACCAGTCTCGCAGTGGTACTAATGATTGATGATGCTAGGGCAAAATATTAAGATAAAGGGTATTCGAAAAAATGGTACATAAATCTGCCTTCCCAGTCCCATATATTTCTCTCCTCTGAAAGAACGCAGCACGAAATAGTTTTCATTTAAACAATACTCACTAAACTACGGAAAATTACAAAAATACAATAATCTAAGCACGGAAAATTGAATTTATTCTTCTACAAGTAAAGCTGAATATAATGAATTCCCTCAGTAGATGAAAGCCAAGTGAATATCCAAGTATACTCACATTTTCAAAAATCGGTAGGCCCTATTAGTATTTGTACTTCACATTTACATAGCATTTATTCACTCAATCATTTGCTAGTTCTACACAATACCAGACAATTCATTCATAACATTGCTATTACATATAATGTAATGTGGCATCCACTTTCGTTACACCAGTGCTATTCAATTGGGGATACGTAATCCCAAAATAAGCAGATGTCCAATATTTATTGAATGTTCAGTGCTATCTCACAACTTCTTCCATTGTCATCAACATATTTGTGTGAACAGGGTTTCTGTGTATTAACATCAATAAAAATGAAACATAGAAATTGCTAGAATCCAAAGTCAGCTTTCATTCTGGCACTCTCGAAGATTCCACCAAGAATCGAGGAAATGGCGTCACGGAAACGAGCTAAATTATTTCACTAAGAGGTTAGTTCTAAAGTTATTTTTAGTTTTCGAATTATTAACATTCTTCTCAGTGTACGAATTATCAGGAAGGATGAAGGGGAAATCCTCCTCATTAGAACTGACTTTCTCTCATACGTTTTGAAATTTCCTATGTTATATTTTTCCGGATTTGCACTTTATCCCCCTGTAAATAGTATTTTGATTGGAACACTGATTGTACGTTTGTTGGTTATCTATTTGTGCCCCCTCTCAACAGAACATATGCATTAAGTTCATTTCGATTTAATTTCTTTCAGACAATTTGAGGGTTATACAATTAAATGACAAACTGTGTCTAAGGTACGCAAGAAAAAGGTTGAATATTGTTGCGCTACACCATCAATAGTATTTTGGTATTCTACATTTAGGACAGTATTTGTATATATATTAACTATTTGCATTCAGAAATACGAAGAGAATTCAAAAGGAACTTTGTTTACACTAATAGCTATTTCCCATCTCATAAGCAAAGTACGTCGAAGATATTGTGGAATTTATTTAAAACTCTTTTCATACTTTTTATTTGAGTGAAAACTTATTAAAATTACCACTCTTTTAAAATAATAACTTGTGTGTTTCGTTTTATGTATGAGATTTGAACTGGAAATTACTACTAATAGATTAATTATCGAAATTCAAGTGTGTACAATATTACTACTTTATTATTATTATTATTCTAATTGACAGCTGTAATTTGTCCGGAAAATGAAGAATACCATACGTGTTTTAAACAAAATGATGGCTGTATTGAACCATTTCAAGCATTTAAACCTTGTAAAAGAGGATGCTTTTGTAGGAAGGGTTTTCTGCGTCACAACGGAGTATGTATACCAAGTGTTGATTGTGGAAAAGTATCAGGTAAATATGGTAGCTTAGATATGTTATACGGATTATAGCTTTCACCAATGACTTATTTACTGATCCTAATAGTAATCACTGTTGATCTCAAGACTAAACGAAATATATTTTACATTTCTTAAATAATGAATTGCCTTTCTTGTGAAATTATGTAAGATATTACACGTTCTCTTAAGCAGTAAGGCAATAAGACGTAAACGAACAACTTCACGAGGGCCCGAGCCACATGAAGTTGCGATGGGATCAAACCGGGATAGGAATCCCTTGAAACAGATTTGTACGTTAACCAAATAGCCACGAGGAACTTCTGTTGTTTCATGAAATGATACATTATAGTCAGACTATTACACAAATGTAATTTTGATTTTGATTTTTAAAAAAAGTTACTTGCGAAGAAGCTGAATTAAATAAATGTGATACCGTCACACATTTCCAAATTCCATTGATTTCTTTGTATATGCTTAACGAAAAATAATTAAAATCGTGAATCGAGGTATGACAAAATAATTGAGCACAACATGTTGGTTATATTGGATTAGAAGAGTACAGGGTGGACAATAGGCAAAAATTCTGAAATTTTGCCCTATGTAAACATCGCAAGGTAGTCATGTTTCACACTATATTTAATAACATTAGGGTAAAAGTACTGCTAATTCAATCTACAGTTACAGTCTTCAAACGTCATTAACCTTTCTGACCCAGGTAATTTTTGGCGTTTTGCTACATTAACAGTTACTGACTTATTGCTCAAAAACTATTTAACCAGAGTGATATTATTAAGACTTCACTTTTTAGAAGATGTGTGTGGCTGTTTTGGTATATGTTACGTTGCAGTGTTGCCAACGGGAGGGAAATTAGTGAGGGAAATGTCATAGTGAAAATTTACAAAAGTCCTTACAAGAAATTCAACATTTTCTTGTAGGTAGCACCACTGTTGCCACATCAGTCTAATGCTGTTTGTAGACGATACAAGAAAGCTTGAACAAGACCATTCAATATCTCAAATTTACACGTTCAAAGGCATATTGTTCAAGACACTTGAACAAGAGTCTCGAATGGTCTTCAAAGAAATTTTACACGATCATAGAGGTATTGGATCATGTTTTATATATTTGTTGATAGGTGGCAGTCCAAAACAAGTGACTGAAACTGTGAAAACAAATGAAAGAGAAACTGCGTACTGATTTAGTTCAGACCTCCGCATGAATAGCTATAATATTAGCATATATTTCCTAACTTTCTGCACGCATTTGGAACTTAATGGATTACCAGTATATTAAATCATTCAGAAAACAGGTCAATTGATTTTGTAGCAACCCCCTTCGAATTTTCACTAAGTATTTGGACCCTTTCACATTAAATGCGGGTTAGGTTAGATTAAGTTAAAAGAGGAAAGTGCTACTTAGATATAAAATCCCTGTACTAAGCTTTCTAAAAATCTGATTCTTCAAATGGCGTACTGATGGCAGAATCACACTAAAAATGAAACAATAATGAACCGTTTCCCAAAATTGTATCACGAGGCAATGACTACCGTTCGATGTTATTTATGCTATAGTATCGAAGACTGTTAAAGAAAAGGCTGAAAACGTAGCAAACCAAACGAAGCAATGATATTATATTTTTTCAGCCACTGGGCTTACCGCCCATATCTGCATCTGACTTTCTTCACAAACCTATCCCATATTTGGTACTGGTTAAGAATAACCCGTCAAACAAATAGTAATTTTACTGGTAAAAAGTGTTAGTGCGCATGAAAGGCGATTGTTTGGGATAATAATTTCCATTGTTGGAACATACCTTATAATGTAGGAAACAAGTAATTTATGTTAAGTAGTTTAACGTTACCAATATCAAATCATTACAAGGGCTATAATTGAGTTCAAATGATTGAATATGATGTTAAGGGTTTGTTGAACTATTCTTATTCTTATATTTCTTGCACTATAATCTCCGTCGATGACGCGCCTGCTCCCGACAGACGTACTCTCACGTGGGGCCCTTTCTATATTCTTGCCCTGACAGTGTTAAATACCATTCTAGATTTTAGTGTTTTTTTCACTTTCGTATATGTGGCATGTCTGGATGCGCATTTGTACCTTACGGGAAAGTCCTCGTGAAAATTACCTGCCCGCATGAAAGTAATTCCTACCTTAAGAAATAATTCCTGAAAAAGTGCGTGTGAATTCCGTAAAAAATAATTGCATATTTTATGATAGAATAACATGTAATAATTATCAGGATACTTCAGTTTGCGAGCATATCAATCTGTACGCAATTATTTTTTTTTATTATCCCAGATTAACAAAAATACAAAACGTCTTAATAAAGCAAGAAAAGTCGGATATATTTTTTTATTTGATTATCTCTTCTTTCTTTATCTACACCCGATATTCTTATATATTAAGTTCTCAAATTAATACTTATACCTATCATTGCCTCAAAATTTAACAACGATTATGGGGATGCAAGCACTGTAACTACATAAATCGTGTATATTATCAACAAAAATACTAACAATATCTTCCAGCCCAGATATTAGCTTTTCTTTATTATTATAAGCACACTTTAAACATAAGATAATTATGGAAAAGAGTCATAAAAAAGGTATTTATTTAAAAACTGCCGCCGTCTCACGACGCCAGTATAGTTGTTTTGTATTTTTCTGCACTCAATTCGAGGTCTGATTGGCTATTGAATGCTCTTGAATTGGATTGTTTAGAACAGTACCGAAACGAAATTTCTTGAACAAAACTATTGAATTCAAGACAAAAATGACGTCAGTGCTGACGTCTTTTTCATCAAATAATCTTGAATGGTCTTGAACAAGACTCTTGTTCAAGCTTTCTTGGATCGTCTACAAGCAGTATAAGTCGTCTAAACAATTTTTTAGTGTGTTGAAAGTTATAGTAAAAACCTAAAGTTACTGGATGCCATAAATTAGAGAGAAAGAAAAAATTCTGTGCCATCATACACATGACATTTTGATACCGTTTACTCCTCTGAAGCAAAATACAATAAATATGAGGGGGCTTCAGACCCCCTAAGTGTCCTATTGAAACTTTTTTGGTGCGTTCTGTAGGCCAACAAAAGGATTTCAGATAGTGGTACGTTTGTTCAAATGTAGCCATCAGGAGGGAAATAATAGACGGACAAAAGAAAATTTTTCGAATTTTTCAGTTAAAATCGGGAACTTTTTATCTGGAAATACTGCCACCAGACAGACTCAAACTATCTGAAAATAAACCTTGGTACCCATTAATGTACTGAACGAATATCAAAGAAACAGAAGAAATCAACAAAAAATCGAATTTTAAAAATCCCAAAATACGATACTTTTAGAAGTATAACAGTTTGCATCTATGTCTTTCATATTTCGGAAGCAGTTAAAGTATCTTACTCTTATAACCTACACAACGATATTTAATGCTTTCCAAGTGATGGGATGTGTTACTTATTATTAAACTCTTCAAAAATTAAGCTTTAAGAATAACATTCTCAATTACTTGTAACATCTTTTATATGAATTCAATTTATGACATACTATGGTCATAATATTCGATTATGTACTTAAAATATATATGCGACATCCATTTCACTTGGGTCTAACCCATTGGTATTCTTGTGGTATTGCGAAATGTATTAAATAGTATGCCTTGTTGGTATTTGCATGGTGCTAATTTTCGTAGTTTTTTAATCAGATTAAGTTACAAGTATATTTGCAGAAAATCATATACTATATATATATATATATATATATATATATATATATATATATATATATATATATATATTTTCAGTGGTGCATTTGTTACACGTGTAAGCGTGGAATTGTACATCTCACCATACGTTATTCCAAACATAAAAAACAGTGAAGATGGTGTTCTTTAACATTTTCACTTCATATTGAAATTTTACGGAATCACTAAACTTAAATCTTTTACTTTGTCTAATTTGGACCAATATTTATGTCAGAGTATATCTAATAATTCTGATGGAAGAATGTCAGGGAATTAGACCCTGAAGAAAATTTTTTGCATACGCATTGCACATTGCTGAAATATGAATTCTGATGGAATATGTATGGTTTTCTTTAAGCTAATATTTACCACCATTTCAAATTTACCATCTTTGTTGAAACACCTTATATAAGTTGAAATAATAACACATAACATGTATTTTGACTTTATCAAGCACTTTCCTCTCAATTAACCAAAGATAACTAATTATAGTTTATTCCAGTACACAGAAAGTTGCTAAGTTACTCCGGCCGATAAGAAAAGTGTACGTACTCTAACGGAAGCTTTACCGCTATCATCGATTTGTTAATCGTAACGCCAGAATTAAATCTGACTACTCCATGATGCCGCTATTTCCACTGCATCAAACACGATATCGGAGCACATACTTATGAATTTCGATTAATAGCACGTTGGAGGCTTCACATTAGTAGTTCCGGGGATGCTGTAGACGTTACTTTAAATGTAGCAAACACGCTTTAATATGTTGTAGTGTCCTAAAATCATTCGACCAGAATGCATGATAGTAATGAATCGGGTTCCAGCTTCTAACTTTACTTTATGAAAAAATACCAGGCGATAGAATGACGCTCTTCTCACCTCATCCACATTTATTTTGAATAGATCCATACAAATAAGGAACAGGTTTTCGTTAGATTCGGGTCACAATTTAGAGAAGAAAGCTGATAGCATTCACCTTTAGTGTGTAATGTACAGTTGATACCTTCAATGTGACGAGTGCTATCCAATTTAACCTCAATTCTCAAATGCTTTCCTACACTTTGCTTTCCGGCACTCAGGGATTGCTTCTCTACCTGTTATCTCAAGTACAAGGATAGTGAGTGAAACGTGTAATTCGCTTTTTTCTAAAGCTATTTTCAACGGTTCAGTCCATTTATATGTAAAACCATGCATATTGAAGTGTCATCTTGTATCTCTCTCACATTGCTTTATACGTCTTTGTAAGAGCTACATTACCTTTTTAATAAATTATAACAACATTCGAAAATACTACAAATCACTGAAGATTCTGCATTTCCTACTATAGCTTTACGTAATTTGGGATTTGATTTCCACAACATATGAAGAAGATCTCTGCGTTTTACTCTTGGAAACATATTGATAGAAAGAAAATACAAAGTTTAAAACTACAATTGTAAATACAACTTGAGCATCACGATCTTCTTTTTCTATTTCATTGGATCATAAACGTAATGATAAACATCATCAGGAAATATATTTTTTGGAAAGGAATTTCACCTGGTGTATTTTGTTTCAAATCAGTAAATAAATATTCATGTGATAATTTCGTTGCGTCGTTAAAACATTCTTGAATAAATTTAGGATTCTCACTGTCAGAAATTACCTGACAACTCATACGATTAAGTTGTGATTTATCTCTTGGATTTTTAAATAATACAAGATAAGAACAACTCAAACTCATATCTCTGGTTCCTATTCCCTTATGAAATATATTTTGTGTAATAAATATATTTATACGATGAGAACCCTTTGTAAAGAAATCAACTATATTAGGGTTCACTTTACACATATGATCACCAATAATAACAAGATGAGGTAAATTTCAGATAGAAAGACTTTTCCTCGAGGTAATCCTTAAATAAATTGTACTTTCATTGCAATTTCTCTGTATACAATTTGACACTCTCCATAATATCAATAAATATTACGAAACGAGGAATTAATCATACGTGATAAATTTGAAAATAATCGTGTTACAAAGAAGGTTGTTCCCCATCCACTTCGTCCTGCAATAATGCATGAAAATAGATGTTTCCAAGTCGAATGCATGTTACGGAATATGATAATTCTCCTTTAAGCCATATATTTATGAAGGTTCTATTTCATTTCTCGTCTTCTTTTGATTGAAGGAGTGTATCCATGGTAGAATGACATACAAATTTAGAATGCAACGTCGTTTTATGTAATTCACATTGTATACGTTTGTTTCGGCATACTAACGATAGTATGATCGTTCCTTCTTCATTTTCCTCATTTATAATTTTGACTTCTGTGGCTCAAGATTATTCTTGATTCTTCTCGTCTTGATTACCTAGTATTATTTCCTTCATCACATCAAAATTTAAATGTTCTCAAGACTCATAATTTAATGAAAACCCTCGCATTTACATACTTGATACTTTTTATTCATAGTGGAGTCAAAATACGTAACGCGTAGTTCTTGGTTCCAGCTGATACATATTCTGCGGTACATACCTCTATCATATACAAGTAATTCAATATTAAATCACCTTAAAAGTCACCAGTTGGAACTGTGCTTTCACCAGGCTTTTGAGTACAAATTACTGAATCGGTATTAAGATATAATATTCTTTCTTGTAAGTGCTCTAAATACTTGCACATTTCCAATATAGCTTATGCTGTTGTGTATGAGGTATTACACCGTTTATTGTTGCCAGTGAAACAGGGACTTCGACTGTGTATTGTCAATATACATATAACATGTCATCATTTTAAAGCCTATATAATGCGACGTTAATTTATCATATCATTAATGGGGTATTAATGATAAGATAAATTGTATTCTTGGGACCATTAATGACGATTACACGTCCCATGTTATCATGTTGACCAACTTTTCCTCAAAATGAATGTAACATTAGCTTAGATAAAGTGCGAAGTGCTGGATTATGTTTGATTTTCTTTATATCTCGACGTATTCCTTCTTTTTTAAAAAAATGTTGTACATACTTCTCCTTTAGCTCATCTCTCTCACACCATGTCGGTCATTCACTAGCTTCCGTGTTTGCTTTTAAAAGTGTATTTATGTATTCTTCAAATTATCCACCATTTTTGTTTCTTTATCATATTGAACAACATCGTAAGTCCAAATCTCATGATTATTCATTATTTTGTGTCCCATTCCAACTCCTTTCTTATTTCATCTGCTACCCACGTACAGTTTAGAATTCGTTCTTCATTACTGTGATAACAAGGTGCCTGGTTTAGTTCATTACAACATATACGACAAAGTTGAAACATTAACCTGGATCTAACAAGACAAAACCGGATGAAAGAGAGTTTTCAAGGAAGAACGCTTAATTTTACTAGTCTACCTCTTCTCTGAAGGGAAAGTTTGAATCTCCAGGCAAATAGATAGTTGGGTGACGAATCGGAAATTTCTTAGTTTTGCAAACGTACGGGTATAAACTTTCAACATTTTCGTAGCACAGTTTTTCTTTTTCAGACTATTGTGTTTTATGACACAGATTTATGCCACTCACACGTCCTCCATAAAAGTGTTTTCTTTGTGTATGGATGGTTAGTAACATACTTTTTCATCTCTTCATTTCCTGCCAACTGATTTTTAAATTCACAACCCTATATTTCGTGAACTTCACATACAAAATATTTTGGCTCTTGAATCTTATTTGTTGCTTCATGTCGAAATTCCATGGTGTCTGTAGTATTGTTATATATGGTTTTATATCGGTCATTAGGGTAACAAAAAATACAGCCATAGGTAAGGGATCCTTCATATTCCCAAACATGTATTCTTTCTGTATTCACCATCTACTTTCATGGATGCAATTCGTTTCACATTACTACTTGCACCATTTGTAATTTGATTGTTTTTCTTTTTCTTCCCAAGCGAACCATTGTACCTTTTCAATTGATTGTACCTCTCTCCATCGTTACCCGTTCTTTGGTATGATACTAATAGTATTTTCCTTCAAGAAATTTCTTCGGTGCACCAAGTTACTTGCGATTGTAATACATTCTAGTAATTGATTTACATTTGTTTCTAACTCAAATGTATTCATAAAGGAAATAAATGCTTGGAGTAAAATTTCGAGTTCGTGTACACAGTACTTTATAAGTTGTTCTTTGATTTTAAAATTGTCAAAGCGAGGTTCATTATAACATTCCAGAAACTTCATTCTTTTCTCTAGTTTCTTGGTGTATGCTCAATTCTTTCACGATAATGTCTGTAAGTCTACCTTCATACGCCTTTTTCTCACGTCGATTAAAAAGTTGTGGGAAATATGTATGAAAGTTACATTACCTACTTTAAGAGAAAAAATGTTCGCTCCATTCGTGATCACTTCTGGAATTCAGTTCATCTTCTCAACCATGGTATGTATGATGAAGTGTGCATCATGGCGTTTCAAGTTATGAGAAATGCTTTTGATTGTGTTCATGTTTGGATGGCGTTCTCGTAAATGTGTTAAAAAGTCTTCTATTACATTTTCTTCACCAACTACATATTCACGTTTTCCACAAGCGATACAATCATGTTTCATATTGTTATCTTCACAAAAATGGTAGCATGTATGTTGAGTAACAAGACATTAGGTATGCGTTCACATATGTTTGTTTCACCATCTTCTATTTTATTATCTTGTGTACATTCAATATCATACCATAGAGACATAGCTTTTTGTCCAAGATAATCATTTGATTCGCTTTTTTGATCTTCTTTCATTCACTTTCATGTAACATCCTTGATTACGAGGTACGATAATATATCAAATGCAATGCGGTTTTCCACATAGGTGAGATGCTTTTAATTCACCAGATACATTTTTCATGTGCACAACATTTCACAACTGCACATAAAGGCTTTAAATTTTGATAAGGAGCTGAGTTGTGATAATAATATTATTGACCACAATATTTTCTATTACAATTATGTTTGTGATATGGGCTTCTTTATAGTCACATGGTGGCTTCTGATGACATCGGTAACACACAGCTTTACAATGTTTCAAATATTCATGCTTGTTCTCATATTTATTATGACAACTTTCTCAATAATAATTGGAGCTTTCAATTATGTTGTAATGATTATCTTTGAAAAGTAAATTTATGGATGTTCTCTCGTTATCGCTTGGTGATGCTTCAAACATAACATCACTTTCTAAAAACTCCTATACAACGTGATTTTGTAATTCTTTAAATGCTCTTGAAATCCTTTAAATGCTCTTTGTGAATTCCAGGAATTCTACCACCATAACTGAGGTCTACATTAGGTCCTTCACACAGGTCTTCTGCTCCTTTTTCTATTACATGTTTACTTTGATTTATATATCTTCTGTATTCGGTTTTATTTCTTTCCTTGTGTTTTTAATCCTATTGCAACGACGATTGCATTTGCTAAACATCTTGAACCTCTGTTTTTAATTGTGATAATACTACGTGTTGCCTTTTGAGATTCATTGATATTCATAACATGTTGTCTCAAACGACTACTTTGCGTACACGATGGAAGTTCACTGTACAGTATTCGTTTACAAGAAAAGCCGCATTACTTTAGAGTACCCTTGCATAGCTCAACCATACCACTTCTGCTGACATATTTCTAGCTTCTATAAACGATACCCCAAAAGGGCTATGTCCTTTTCTTTCCTTTGTTATTGTTATTTCCACGTAATCATGTTGGTCCAAATTGTGTAACAAATAGTCTACTAGAGCCCGTAAACTTGTTTTAAGTACAGTAAAAAGTTTTCACCTGCACTCACGGGTGCAAAACGGATTCTTAACATTGTACCCTCCAAATTGTATGTTCTGTACTGCCTTCTATGGTCTTCTATTATATTAAATCTCTTGTTATCATGATTGCCATTATTATTATTTCCAAATTCCACTTGTATAATTGTGTTCCGTTCTGCTTTAAATTCATATAGCATGTCCTTCATTTGCTTGTCTATTTATTCTAAATCAACTTCTATTTTTCCATGTTCAGTATTAGCCTTTCCTAGTATTTCCATAAAATATGGCTATATTACCTCTTCTTTTCCAGGACTTGGAACTAAATCGTTCAGCCAATTCTGTAGTTCATATTGGTATCGTTCTTCTCCTTCTGTATCATTTTGTTCCCCGTAGTAATCCTCCTCTATTATCTGTAAGAAAGTAAGATTAATTACCTGTTCTCCGTCTTCTCCTTCTTCTTTCTCTTCTTCTTCTTGTAACATGTCTTTATTTTTCCTATACAAACGGCTGCATCATTTTCTTCCTCTTTTTATTTTTCATATCCTGCTAACATTCTACTTTCATTTTCTATTATTTATTATAATACTTAAAATTTCTCTTCTTCTTCTTCTGCATTCTTTTCTTCCCTATTATAATCCTATTATCTGCAAGAATATTAAATTTCTTAACTCTTCATCAGATGTCATTTGTTCTCCTCCTTGTAGCCTTCTGTTTAAATTTTTTGTATGCAAGCGGATGCTTCTTCTTCTTCTTATGCTATCATTCCACTTGTTTCATTTTCTAATATTTGCAATAATTCTTTATATTTCTTTTCATCTTCTACAGCTTCGTTCACCACCTCTTCTTTTTCTACTTCTTTTATTTCAATTTCTTTAACTGAATCTTTTTCCTTCTTCCTGTTCTTCTTCGGTAATTACATCTGTTCGTAACCTTACTTCATTATGTGTTCCTTTCTTCTTCTTCCTTTCATCTTCTTTTACTTCTTCTTCCTTTCATCTTTTACTTCTTCTTCCTTATGAACTCCTTCCTTCCCTCATAATCAACATCTTCTTCTACCTCGATTACATCATCTGTTTCCATTAGAAGATCTAGGGCCACTTTATTTCGTACGTACCCTTCTTCTTCTTCTACGTCGTCAATAAAGTATTTAATATCTTTCAATACTTCTCGCGCATTCTTCTTGTTTTCCATGTTATTTGCCTATATGTATTAAAGGTAAGGAAAAGATAACACAGGATTTAATGGTGTCGAGGAAACGATAATATACCCTGAAATTAAATTACGTGGGAACGTTTAAGTATCGCATGTGCTTTAATTGTTTTACCTCTGCGATAATGATGAAATTTTCTTTTGTACAATAAAAACCTTAAAGAAACAAGTGTTCGTTCACATTCTGCTTCAAGTGCGTTTTCTGATGAACAAACACACTTTTTCTACTTATTCCTCCGTTTCGCTATTTCGCTACATGGCCCCTAGATTGATTAACATAGCTTATATTAATTATTCTAGGGAAGCAGTGGCTCAATGATAGCATGTTATGCTTGGTATGTGAGATTCCTGGTTCAATCCAAGCATACATCAAATTGGTTTGAACAAACACCATATGCATGGAATTCTATATTTTACCATTGGTTCGTCAATATTATTACCGTCTTCCTCAGTTTAGAAGCATAATCGTTAAAACCATTTTTAAACTGTAGCCGAATGCTAAACATAAAGTGTACCTGTATTTGGACGCCAACACGATCGGTCATAACTCCCACACAAATGGACAGATCCCCCAAACGCACGAACGGTCAAAAATCCCACAGCCAAATCCCCCACACTCAAGAAATGTCAAAACGCCCACTCGATCGGTCATAACTCCCACACAAATGGACAAATCTCCCAAACGCACGAACGGTCAAAACCCCCACAGCCAAAACCCCCACACTCAAGAAATGTCAAAACGCCCACATAATCGGTCAAAACTCCCACACAAATGGACAAAACTCCCTTACTTAGCAACGGCCACAATCTCCACATAAATGGACAAAACCCCCACACACATGGACAAAACGCCCACATGCAGAAATTGTCACAACTGCCACACAAATGGACAAAACCCCCACACAATCGGACAAATCACCCACACTCTGAAATGATCGCGATTGCACGTCTTTGTTGCGGCTCTTTACGACGCCCACTTTAGTGTTTCTGTCATTACAAAACAGTGCAAGAAGAATAGTTGCAACATCAGCTTAAGTGGAATAAAAAATGTTATTAAAAAGTACAAGAGCAACATACACCAGGATCATTTCAGAGTGTGGGAGATTTGTCCGATTGTGTGGGGATTTTGTCCATTTGTGTGGCAGTTGTGACAATTTCTGCATGTGGGAGTTTTGTCCATTTGTGTGGGGGTTTTGTCCATTTATGTGGGGATTGTGACCGTTGCTATGTGTGGCTGTTTTGTCCATTTGTGTGGGTGTTATGACCGTTGGAGGTTATGACCGATTACCAGTGTGGAGGTTTTGGCTGTGGGGGTTATGACCGTTCGTGTATTTGGGAGATTTGTCCATTTGTGTGGGGGTTATGACCGATCGTGTGGGCGTTTTGACATTTCTTGAGTGTGGGGGTTTTGGCTGTGGGGGTTATGACCGTTCGTGTGTTTGGGAGATTTGTCCATTTGTGTGGGGGTTATGACCGTTTGTGTGGGCGTTTTGACATTTCTTGAGTGTGGGTGTTTTGGCTGTGGGGGTTTTGACCGGTTCCCCCTGAAACCAATAACTCCGACATAAAACCGCGACTTTCACAAAAACATCTCGTAATAAGAATCGTGGCCGTATTCTATGGGATCTAAGAACTAAGTACTTTCCCTAGCACTTCAAGCAAAATGGGAAATTTGAAAAATTAGTCAAAGCAAATTCCAATTTCCAACCACGTCTTCAAACTTTCAAGACCATATCGTTAATATACATTAAACACAAACAATTTCTCGTGTGAC
The DNA here is from genome assembly GCF_964235325.1 of Thermobia domestica. Classification (NCBI taxonomy): domain Eukaryota; kingdom Metazoa; phylum Arthropoda; class Insecta; order Zygentoma; family Lepismatidae; genus Thermobia; species Thermobia domestica. The sequence goes on along the minus strand of NC_137462.1, from coordinate 95,136,087 downwards.
CCAAAGGCCATATTTCCTTCCAACAACGTCTTGAAAATATCCGACTTGAGTATACGAATTCTCATTATATGTCTTCAAATAAACATGAAATGGAATATTCTCTATGCAACTGATACCAAAATCGATGAATCATCATCCGTTCTTCAATAGCGGCTTCAATTGGAAACCAATATCCAAGTTTTTTATGGGAAGCTTCGATCATTAAATATCTCATCCTCAGATCATAGCTGACGGTGGGCGGAGTCCAAAATAACTACCCAATACACGACTTTTTCACCAAAGACCTGGCATATGACTATTGCACATGACAACTACAAATTTTCACGAGAATAGGAGTAGTTTCATCTCGTTTCATCATGTTTCATCTTGTTCACACATATCCCCACAGACGTCTAAGAATATGTACGGGTCCTAACACCTAACATGGTAACTAATCCAGTTCCCATGTGAACTCCCGGTCTTTCGCAGATTTCGGGCGTTTACGAGTATGTACGCGTCCTAATACTTACCAACACACTGGTTTACACAGGCCCTAAGGATCAAAGGTCAAAATTGGACAAAGTGCCGGGATTCTACTGTTGGAAATTGCTTAAATATGAACGCTGTTAGGTATAGCGTAACATTCTCAAATTTATATATGAACTAGGCAAGAACTTTGTTAGAAAAAAGCGAAGAAAATCCATTTAACTAAGAAATTTGGACTTTTTTGTGCTACACAAAAAGTTGAAGGAATCAATTTGGGTGAAGCATTTAATTTTGTATCAAACAAGAAAAGGCGAGGAAGGTCCATTTTAACTTACTCCAAATTTCTACCTTTTTGTGCTATTCAAATAAGCGAAGGACTAAATTTGGGTGGACAATATATATTTTTTACCAAACAGAAAAAGAACCATTTGAACTAGCTCAGAAATTGATTCTTTTTCACTATTCAAATAAACGAGGGAATAAATGTGGGTGGGTTAGTTAGTTGTGGTGCAAGGTTTTGTACTACTTTTTGTATTTTGTGTCAACCAGAGAAACGACCATTTAAAAATTTAAAGACCAATTTTTGTGATAGAAAGTTTTAAATCAAAATTTTATAATGTTTTTGTACAGGAAGAGCTATATTACTATGTTTTTATATTTTGTATTACTAATGAAAAAATAATTTCATTCAAATAAACGAAGAAGGACCATTTAGGTACCTTTCGACACTTTAAAATTTGAATTTTGTATGATTTTGTAAGACTAAGGAAATATATGTACCATTTTAAGAATCAAAACAGAATTTGGGCGGTTCATTAGGATATGGTACTACATTTTAAATTTTTTTTTACCAACAATACAAAACTTATTCCGTTTAAATAAACGAAAATAAATAAGATACCCAAAATTATTCCTTCGTTTATTTGAAAAGAACAAAAGGTACAAATTTCTTACTCTAGTTAAATGGCTTTCTTCGTTTTTTTCGTTGATACAAAAGTAAATAAACCGTTAAAATTTATTGTTTTTGTTTTTCTAAATAGTATAAAAGGTATAAAATACTGAGCTATTAAAACGCTCTTTTTCTGCTTTTTCTGCTTGGTGCAAGTATATCCCTATACATAAGGATTCTAAGTCCCGGTGCTTGGGGTCCCTAGTTTGATGTCAACTCGCGCCGTGTGATATTTGTGGTGGACAAACACCGTGCTCGTGTGTTTTCTAGGGGTTCTCCCGTTTTCTTCCACTTTCTTCATTCCACCGTTTCACTCATTTCTCAACATCACCGTCTCCTTTAGCCTAACTGGCATAATCGTGGGACGTAAAAATTAAAGATTTCATTTTTTCTTCGCATAAAGTAAATTGGCTGTAATTGTTATAAAAGGGTGTATCCCATATAAACTATAAGACCTAGGTAAAAACAAATACAATATTCGTAAGCAGCATGAATGGAAACCTCTTTACACCGAGTTTCGTACAAATCGGTTAAAAGGACGTATCTCGCATAAACTAATCCAATATTTGTAACTAGCTTCTGGGTTAAGAAGCAGTGCGTGTAGCCTTTGGAAATAAAAGTTGAAAAAAGCCATAGTTTTTCATAATCTCTGCTTCGTTAATTAGAGGTTGGAAGAATGTACAATAAAAGAGAACGAGTTCAACTTTATATGCTAAAGAGGGTTTAAAAATTAGTATATTGGAATATGTTTTCGTAGTCTTTACTCTCTCCTATGCTATATAGGTACAACGATAACGTTGTATGTAACATTAGCAATCTGTGCCAGCTTACAAAAAGGGATCAGAGCCGAATTATTTGAGCAATATTATGTATAAAGAAAATAAAGACATATAGAGACTTCGAGATATTTTTTGTAATCGGTAACTAAAATAAGAGAGTTGTTGTTACTATAGCAACGTCGTAAATAAATGTACATGTACGTACCCATCTTGTCGAGAAAATAAGTGTGTATAAAGGTGTAGACATCTTGTTGTATATGCAGAAAGTTCATTATGTACGCTTCTCATGATTTAGTATTAAAAACCAGCTAAGAAAGTGTTAAAACGCTTTGAATTATTTTGAAGATTACTAATATACAAACCAGGACAGACCTCTTACAAATTAGTGCCTCACCACCGGGAGCTATCTAAGTGTCGTTTTGAAGGATAGTAAAAACGGCAAGCTTTCAACGAGACCTTAGTATTACCCTATTGAGAAGTGGAAAAGTAATTCATCGAAATATGGCCATGAGTACGACAAGTAATAATATAAGTGGTGAGCAGAGTGTGTATCCTGAATTGACTCCTAGTGAAAATTTGACAGACATTTTAAAAGACTTGGCCCAACAAATAAGAAACCAGTCTGAGCAAATTAAGGATCAAGTACGAAAAGGGGATGAGTTGGCCCAACAAATAAGAAACCAGTCTGAACAAATAAGAAACCAGTCTGAACAAATGAGGAACCAGTCAGAGCAAATTCAACAGTTTGAAGAAAAATTGGACCAGAAGATAATACAGTTAGCTAATGATTTTGACGAAAAAATAGTGAAGTTGAATCAATGCAATGAAGACAGGTGGGACCGTGTTCAACATCAGTTAAATCAGATGAACAAACATGTAGTGGAAAAATTTTAGAATTATGAAGAGAAAGTAGAAAAAGTAGTACAAAGGAACACAAAAATTCAAGAGTCAATGGATGTTCTAGAATTAACGATTAATGCCCATGAAAATCATATTAAATTACTGCGAGACGAAGTAAATTTCATCAAGGAAAGATGTATTCCCGGAACTCCATTTCAGGATAACGAATGCACGAATCATCCTACAGCCACAGGTTGGGTACCTGATTGTCCTCCCAGAACAACTTTAGAACTTAATGGATCTTCGAGTGGAGCAGAGAGTAGTGAAAGAGAAGGAAGAATGAGGCAAACATCCAGGCGCAAACACATCTCCAGTAGAGGTATGAACACGTACACAGGTAAACAGTTGCGATTCAGCGAAGTTAAGTCGCTTACATAATTTAGTGGCGTGCCAGAAGATATACCCGCTAGGGCGTTTCTCGAAAAATTTCAGGATGAATGTGAGCTCATGGGTGTAGATGAGTCTCAGTTTTTAAAATTATTATCGCACATCTTGTTACCACCCTGCTTAACATGGTTTAAAGCTATTAGAGGTAGTCTTCATACATATTCAGATTTTAAGAATGCTCTTCTATCAAATTATGAAAACGATTTTATGGTAGCGAATAGAGATGCTGTTTTGCGAACGAAGCATTACAATCCAAAATTACACCGGAGTATTACTGAATTTGTAGTATCGACACATCATGAGTTAAGATCATTAAATCCAAACCATCCGGAATCCCGAATTATAGCTTCCATTAGGATCTTATTGCCATTTAGACTACAACAGTTGTTAATGTCGAGCACATTGCATTAACTTCAACCATTTAATTATGCTCATTCAGAGTTATGAGAGTCAGTCTGCAATTCAGAATAACAATAAAATGCAGGATAGAGGTCAGGGTAATTATGTACGTAATCAGACACAATATGCTCCTGTTCGTAATGTAGATATACAACCTGAAAATGATTCTAATGTTCGTAGTATCAATAATAGAATGAGTAGTTATTTGGTACCGGAAATCAAACGCAACCTAATTATAGAAATGGAGCTAGGAATTTCAGAAATAACAACCAAAATTTCAGTAGGAGTAATAATTACCGCTGATCTTCACAAAATCAATTTGCAGATGGCAGAAATTTCGTAAATATGAATCAAAATATGGTATCGTCCTATTAAAGACAAGCACGTACACAAGATTGTGGTATACAATGTTGCTTAATTGAACTCTTCGAACGTATAACTTGAACTGTCAAAAAGGCGTCCGATGGATTCGTATTAAATCGACCTTTGCTTACGTGTATGGTTATTATGTTCTTTATTCGATTTATTATTATAATGTATGTTAAGTAATGTTATTATGTTTGTGATTCATGTCTTTTGCAAAGTTTTCTCATAATTACTTATATGAATATTATAGATATTGAAAAAAATTAAAAGATCATAATTTTAATGTAAACGTATGAAGGTAATGACAGACTTATAAAAAATAGATGCACCTTATTATATGGAAAAAATAAGAATAATGATTATCGAAGCTCTTAATTTTTCAAAGTTTATTAATGTATTAAATGATAATTATCAGTGTGTTTGTATGTTCTAATTTTGTTGCCTTCTGATCCTATTAATATTTAATATAATGAAGATCTTTGTTTGTAAATAATGTTGTTTGTATATGAAGGAATAGTTAATTTGTACCCTAGAAGGAAACTATCAGTTAGGTTTAATTTTTGAATAGCCTCATTCATGATAATTGTAATTCGTCGTTATTAGTATTGAGATATATTGACAAATATAAAAATGTGTTATGCTATAATATATTATATATAAATGGAAAAATAGAATATGTGTATTAGAGGTGATATTAAATATACGAGGGCTATTCAAAAGGTAAATGTTTCATGATATTTAACCCAGGGTTCTTTCCTTCATAGTAGAACTATTATGGAAGTCCCGTCCGAGCAACATCTACAACGATAACGTTGTATGTAACATTAGCAATCTGTGCCAGCTTACAAAAAGGGATCAGAGCCGAATTATTTGAGCAATATTATGTATAAAGAAAAGAAAGACATATAGAGACTTCGAGACTTTATTTTCTGTAATCGGTAACTAAAATAAGAGAGTTGTTGTTACTATAACAACGTCGTAAATAAATGTACATGTACGTAGACATTTTGTCGAGAAAATAAGTGTGTATAAAGGTGTAGACATCTTGTTGTATATGCAGAAAGTTCATTATGTACGCTTCTCATGGTTTAGTATTAAAAACCAGCTAAGAAAGTGTTAAAACGCTTCGAATTATTTTGAAGATTACTAAAATACGAACCAGGACAGACCCCTTACATAGGGATTGGAATTTATATTATATGTCATAACCTTATGTAGTCTCTGTTATGTTGCATAGGGAGTGTGAAAAAGAGGACGAGTACACTTCCATTATTCTCTCTTATGTTAGTAGCCTTTGTTGTGTACATAAGGGTAGAAAAAGTGGTCATACTCTTTTATCAGCGGGGGCCGCGGTGGCTCAGTGGTAGAGCGTTCACCTCTGGTGCATGGGGTCCCGGGCTCAAACCCTGCTCCCGCCAAGTGAACTTTGTGGTGGACAAACACTGCGTGCGTGGGATTTCTCGGGCTTCTCCCGTTTCCTTCCACTTTCTTCATTCCACCATTTCATTCACTTCTCATAATCACCGTCTCCTTTAGCCTCACCGGGATAACCGTGGGACGTAAAACTCAAAGATTTCATTTCTTTTATCAGCTGTGCTATGTTACAGAGGGGTGTTGTGAAAATATGCCAAACCTTAAGTAATTTCTGATTGGAATATGTGTTCATAGTCTTATGTAATTTTGCTATGTTAAAATAGGTGTTGAAGAAAGTGGTCGTGAAAGGGAACTAGTTCACTCCTGCTATGTGTTCATAGTCTTGTGTATTCTCTGTTGTGTTAAATGGGGGTTGAAGTATATGTTCATAGTCTTAAGTAATCTGTGCATTGTTAAATAGTGATAGAAAAATAAGCCACACTCTTTGTCCGCTCTGCTACGTGTTGCGAAAATGTGTGTACATAGTCTTATGTAATTTTTAACTATGTTAAAGTAGGGGTTGAAAACAATGGTCGTACAAGAGAACCAGTACACCCCTCAAAAGTGGTCATAAAACAGAACGAATTTCATGGGGTACTCAGTTCTCCATGGTTGGATGGTCCGTCGGTCATGGCATATCATGCGACACTGAGAAAATGAGTACATGCTATCAGGAAGCATTGTGAAAGATGCAAAAACGACTGACAATGTGACAGATCCGTAATTTTTATTCTACTGCTAACTTTAGAATGTAATAGTCCACAACTCATTTGGAGGTGAAAGATACATCATTATTACTAGTTCCTTCTTGATGATTTGTTCAACTTCGTACTCCCATATGTCATGAACAATGTACCCTAATTCATACATCCTTGGCATTTTTCATTGTGCACATTCATGTCAAAATTTCATCGTGTTTTCAGGATTACCATAAATGAGATGATTACGTCTTGTAGTATTACAAATGTATGTAAACGTGGAAATTATAGTCTTCAAGTTTATAGACGTGCTCCTGTGACATCTCGGGATCTCAGCATTACCCATCAATTCGGAATCCTGCAAGCAAAAACCTTCTGTTTAGCCTAATAAAGGTTTCCTTATCTTCCGTCTTCTCAATATAGGCCAGCTGTCAAATCGATTGTGTACTTCTCCCTTGGTAACCTTATTTCGGTAGAATTCCAACAGTATCGTGCTTAAGGAAATTTCGGCTGCAACGAGATTATAACTTCATGCAAGAGTCATGGCCTCCAGGAACGGATTTACTTTTGTTTCTGCTTCGAACGTCCTTATCAAGGAGATATGTGCTTGAATATGTACTTTGACACCCTGAACAGTTGACAATTTACTCCTGGAAATGAAGCGTGTCCAATGTAGTGATGTACACTTGGCATCAGTAATATTCAGGAAGCAAACCCGGTGCAGTTCGGCCACTCAAATGACGCATTTTTACCCCATAATCGTGCGTGGTGAAGGAAAACTCGCTCTGTCTCCTCCCTTCGTCTTTTCCATACCAAAATCAGCAAACAACGTGAGCTTAATTATAATTTCAAAAGAGATATGTATTAGTATCGATATAATGAAAGAATAAATGCAAGACGTACAAGATTTGTAACGTGATGGAGGGAGAAACTTAAACACACAAACAATTAAAAACTGACATCGATGGGCGTCTGTTAGATAGAGATACAGATGTGAGACAGAGAGAGAAAAGGGGAGAAAAAAGAGGAGGAGAAGAAAAGGAATCACAGATAATCGTACATAATTTAAACGGAGTAAAAAGAACCTAACAATAAAAATACACCTAAGTTTCCTCTCAAATATCCTACAGCACAATAGAAGGTGTGGATGTTTTATTGTTTTATTGCTATTTGAATATATAGAGAATGCGAGAAATATTCATTAAACTAATTTGTACATTAAGACCAAATTAAGTTGTCAAATTATATACTCAATTTCTAATGGAAATGTAGAGCTCTAAGACATACCCAGGATAATTTCAAAAGATAGCCATACATGTTTTGTATGCGCGTATCATAACGAAAAGCTAAAATGTGCAAAAGGGAAAGCGAATGTTCCGTATAGATGTAGCTGACCTTCCACGTCTCGTATTTCAGACGTGAATAAAACATCTTGGTTTATAGGATGTTGAGATAAATTATAATATACAAACGAATTTTGTTTAAAAGTAATATAAACAAAAGCTTCACTTGAAATAACCAGAAACTTAGTCTAGAAATTATGTAGCCTGGAATGAACAATATAACATACTAGGTTTACTATAATGTATTTCGGATCAGAACTTTCAATGATCACCACATAATTAACAACCAAATCTCACGTAAACAAAACATGTATGTTACGGTAGCAGTTTCTCCGAACTCTACAGTTTTACTGGAAATTGAGTATTTAATTTGGCAACTTTTTTCTTCATTTTGAAACTGACTTTATATATGTTTCAAACTTCCTCCCATATATTTGAATAGCCTTACAAAGACAGGGAATCTAAACAATACTTCTTTAGTGCTCTTGGATTGGTGGAAATGTAACATTATAACGCTTGGTTCGTTTTTACTACGTTTAAATTTCATATTTTTTATGTGTGCCATAATGATCTTCTTCTTCTTCCTTTTCTGTTTTCTATCACTATCTCATTTGTGTACCTCTGCCTAACAGACATCCATAGGTTTCAGTTTTCCATTGCGTGTGTTTACAGTTCTCTGCACTTCATCATATGAATCGTGTTTCGTCTCGCTTATATTGTTTCATTTTATCGATAACAATAAATCATTAATATGACATTAAAATTGTGCTAATGTCGTTTGCTGATTTCAGTATGGAGGGCGGAGGGAATTAGGGAGGGGATCTCTTTACCAGACACGGATATGGAATAAGGTGTAAATTTAGTAGCCTGGCTGCACGGAATTTGCTGTTGCATTTATTGATGCGAGGTATACCATTGAATGAACTTACTCCTGTTTCCGATGGACATTTCATTTGCACCATAATACTTAGTGCAGAAAGTATTGCTACCATTTGTACCATAATACTTAGTACATCACTTCTGAAAGTGATTCTATATTTTTTTGATTCTTTATGGAGTTAATGAAATGCATTAAGTAGCTTTCGGTTGCAGGTAAACTAAATGCTGTCGACTATTTACTTAGAGCCCTGGGTAGAAAATTCAAAGAGTCAATAACTGTCAGATTATTTATTGTTAAAATTTCTTTCCATATAAAAACTGAATGTTGCTATTTATTTTGTTGAACCACGGCTTTCATTGTAAAATGTCCTTTATTTCTGTTTGTTCAAGACATTCGATCCATTTTATGTTCGAGAATATTTTCGCAGTACAAGAGAAAATGATGCATTGAAACCTTATCACGAAAAATATATTGCCGCTGTTCACAAGTATTGCAAGACAGCATGATATTTTCGTTTTCCATGCATATTTAAAAGATTTGTTTTCAGCCAATAAATTCAGGAAGTGCACGAATATATTATAATCAGTATCCTTTAATGTCGTAAAACACAAACATTGCTTTCTTTCACATACATTATTCAGAGTAAACCGGACTTCAAGTATTGCTTATCAGGAATCATGAAACATTGTTCCACTGCCAAAGTAGTCTTCTTGCAAAGCTGACAGTCACGGGTGCATTACCCACTTCGTACACTATGAAACGTTTACTACACAGCTTCACCAGTTGGCAGACAGGTTCTCGTTTATGATATGATGCAATCATATGATTTTTGAAACACACTTCTCATAAAACTAAGGATTATAGTCACTGCATAACACAAAAGTTTGATTGTTGATGGATAGAGGTCAAGTCTTCGTAAGCATGTAGTATTTTTTACGAGACATTTTTTAAAATGTCTCATGTTCATTATGTCTTTTGTAGTACGTTTCACTGTAGAAATTGGAGACGAAGCAAGCAGTCAAAGATGCTGCCAAAATATTCAGCTAAACACATCAAATTTATGGAGTGCGAGTTTCATTCCTGAGTCCATCGCAAATGATATATTTTCTGGAGAATCTGGTATACACCGTAATTTTGTACTCTTTTGAATTAATCTGAAACTGATGAATTTCATTAACATTGATAGCATGGTCTAAATTTACTTTTACTTTAGCACATTCATAATCTACTTCTTTGTCAAGGTCATATTTTCTCTGATTTTGATTCTGCTCGTGACGATTCATGCCTATAGTCTTCTATTTCTGCAATTCAATGGCAATTACAAGGACATATGCAATATACCTTGACTCTTGACTCTTTACACGTACAATTCCTTGCTTGCTTCATAGCAGTTCTTCATTTTCCAGTACTCATTGCAATAAACGATTACTATATCCGAATCATCTTGGAATATCCTCTCGATGAAAATGAACGATGAATGTTTGTGAAGGAGAAGCAAACATTAACATGGGAGTACCCTTCCAAACGAGGCCCACATTGTATAAAGTGTCAAGATACGTGCCTGACAAAAACTTACCACGACGGTTTAATCTTATTACTTGATCCTATAATAGCATCATTGGTGATATTTTCTAATAAGTGATCCAGCACAGCCTGGAATCTATTATGTACCCATTGGACGATATTGGTTGGTGGTACATTGATCTGAACTTCAAACATACAACCTTCAATCATCCGTAGTAACGAGTCACTTCATTAACAATTGTAAAACACGATTCGGCCAAGGTATAAAGAAAATAATTACGATAGAAATGTAATGCGAACGATAAAAAAGTATTTAAAAGGTTGAGTTGAATTGGTTTTAAGTATAACGTCCCTTTTAGCAGCGAGGCTATATAAGACAAGACCTAGGCTACTGATAAATACGGAATCTGAACCACATGAGATTCCGCTGGGAATCAAACCTAGGCCTCCCACGCCAAAGACGCATACGGTAACCGATTAGCCACGAAGCAGTTCAGGTATTTAAAAGCGTTGATTTCATCTACAAACAGAGAAATTAAAGTCCCAAATGAAAATACTGACCTAGTTAAAAACAACAAATCATTAATCTTGAGTTAATATAAAACTTTATTGAGCTCCTTCATGGAATAACTTCAGTTTCCAATCCTAGTAGGAGGTCATGTGAATCAGATTGCACATTTCAGATAGATCCGCTGCGAAAACTGAAGCTAAACTAAAGAAAAATCAAACCAAAAAGTGTATTCTTGTCATATTCGAAATTAAACAAGAGACTCTATTTATGAAGATGTTACATATAATTAACCTAAAATTCTGTTCGCATATATACGTGACAAAAAGAATGCATGAATGAAATAGTTTTTTAACTGTCCTTTAATCTGATCTCTATAACAGAGAATAATTATAGTAAGCACTTGTTTTTCTTTACGCTCATAATGGATTTTGTATATTACGTTATACTATAAGAAGTAACACGTTTGGCTATTTTCAATGAGCATCAAATATTATGTTACTGTACCCGGCATGTGTAATTTTAGAGAATAAAATACAATTGGAATCTCATGGGCCTCTCTTGGAAATACAAAACCATACTCTATAGGAACCACGTTACTTTAATATTGAACAAACGTTTGACAAATTCTCATGCAGTTTTTAAGATAAAGCAATGTAATTCCCACATATGTAATTTTCGAAAAGTAAAGTTTGTAATTTTAAAATTGCTTGTGTAGAAAGTCACGTGACTGAAACATTTAACAAATTTTCAGGCTAATTTCCAAAAGAAAAACAATTTAATCTTCATGACCAGTTTACAGAAAAAGTAAATCTAAACGTTGATATTGTACAACAACCATGCTAGTGATTTTTTTTATAGAAATTCTCTTGCACAGTTTTTGAGAATAAACAATATAATTCTCAGAATAATTTCCAAAAAATGAAAAATCAAACTAAGGCGGATCAAGAATCACACCGGTTATGATAATGATGATAATTAATGAGAGAAATGCGTAGTTCCCGAAAATTTGTATAATTCTATGAGCATAAATCTGAAAATGCAATCTTCCATGACAATAACGTGTTGTTAGAATAACATTGGAACTAAGTCAAATTATTTCCGTTGACTTTCAAGCTATAACATATTCAGTTAAATTTGAATAGCCATTTGTTAAAGTAAAGAACAAATGCACTTACATTCAGATGAGAAATCTTTAGCGATGTAAAACTTGAAAAACGAAAATATGATTTTTATCATTGAACAATCACAAACTAGTAAGGTAATGAATGATATAATTGAAACCCAATGAGAACAAAGCTTACAAATATTACACAATATTGAGAAGTGTTCAATGCAACATCATTAATCATGAACCTAAACGACATGTAACAAGAATAACAAGCAATTTCCTTGTCAAAGAGCTGTCGTGACGTCACTCGTCAACATCTATTCCAATCTTTCATTCCACCATTACTGTTTCTTCAATAGATGAAATAGTTTTATATTTTTTTCTAAGAATACAGGTAGCACTCCTTAAAAATTACTTATTATCTTTCGAGTGTAGAATAACACTTGTTTAATACTTCGAGTACGTAGTTCCCTGTAGTATGGAACACTCTGGCCAAAATTTGAAACCTTAGGGAGAGAAGTTTTTATTTGTGCGCCTGGTATACTAGTAGCATCATTTGCACTTCCAGTGGGTCACATGGGCTTATACTGTATTTTCAAACGTACGGGGAAGTATCCTGTATGTACCTCTTATTTTATTCTGAACCTTGTGTTAGGCGCGGACGTTTGGGTAGTTGCGTGGGTGAAAGATGCCACCCGCCTATTAAATTCTATCTAGAATAAGTAAAATTATCTTTAAATGACGATTTCAAAATTTATTTCATAAAATGTTAATCAAGCTTATAGTTTTGGTTGTACACTGACTACTAGACTGATTCCAAGCATGTTACACAAATGCCTTTGAGATGTAATACACTCATCCGTCTGTTACATCTCAAACAGCCCTTCGTTTCAGTTTTGTCTCTTCCTCTTCCATAAGCATGCCATAGTCGTCTGGAGCATTATGGATTGTCAACTTTGACCATTTCTCATTCCTCAACATCAAATAACAGGCGGAGTCACCCCTCTTCCTAATTTCAAGTGGAATTTGGGGAATATAGGATAGGTATTGTATCTGAGGTTTAATCATTTCCCAGGCAATATCCTCCAAAATATACTCCGTCGTGACAATTGATGTGAACTGGTATTGAATTTCTGGATACAAATGTATTAATTGCACATAACCTTAGAAGATAAAAATATTAGGGGAGACGGGGCACATTTGCCAACTTTTTAAAATTGCATGTGCGGTATTTTACCTGAAATCTATTTAGAAGTAAACAGGAGATCATTATATTCTTTATACCTTTGTGAACGAAGTGGAACAGGTATTTTATCATATAATAAATACTGATTTTCACTATCAATGGAAGTGTGATCATGTGACGTTGAAAATGTGTCCCGTATGCGGGGCAAGTTGGCCAACCTACTAAAACTGTACAGGTGCAAGTGTTCCAACTACTCCACATGCTAAAACACAGGTAATAAGTCGTTGCTTTTGCTGAAAATGTCCCTTTTGTTTGGTAGTAAATCTTTGGCCAATTGCACTGCATTTATTAACGGGAGAATCTGTCAGAATAGCTGACGTCCTTTTCTTTCCTCGTTGTGTTTGCTTCCTAGGTGCGGCCTTTTCAAAAGGTCTTACCTCTTCAGGAGTAGGACAAGATTGTTTGGAAGTCGAAGAAACACCTAGCCTACCTTTGTGCAGAAGAATATGATGCTTTAGCTGGGTTTGAAGTAGAATGACGAACAGGTGATTGCTCTGGCAAATTTGACGTTTGCTCGGGATTGGTTGTGCCTTCAATGTTTGGTAGTTCGCTGGCAGGAGGTGGCCTTCCTGTAAAGTATGATGGCATGATATGTGATTCTATATATTTCGAGATTTCGAGGGAGTTGTTCGGACGTCATTTAGCAAAAAAAAAAAAAAAAAAAAGTCAGCATAGAATAACATTAGCTTTTTTACAACCCCTGGCTGCGTGCATGGTCAATGACTACGTATTTTGTACCATACATAGTTCTTTCCTAGATTTTTTTTACAAAGTAGGCCCTACATTTATTTCTTATTGTTCTACTACAATGAAAACAACTATCTGAGACTGGAGAAATATGCGAGTACGTGCCGCGTATGTTCTTGGTAAACTTGCCCCATCGCCATTTTTGAACTTCAACATAACCTTGACGAGTAATGATGTATATTATTTGCAAAACAAACTCATTAAGCAAATGAAGAACATCATCTTTAGTGCATGCAATGTCAAAGCAGTACGTTTAACGCTAGTACAGTTATTTTAAGTTTTAATGCAGACCTGATAGTTTACTCATCTTCGAAAAAATGAGTTCACAAGATCTCCTGCCTACGCCAACACAGCTACTCAACTGAAACTTGCGTATATGGCGAGCCAAGCATTGCTGATTCAGTTGGTCCACCCACAGGAGCGATTTAATGGATTCTTTCAGAACTAAAGCCAGTTGAAAACGTGACCCTATAGAAAACGTGTCCCGGTCTCTCTTAGAGCATATTCTACCTGCTCCGACTCAGTGTTGTGGTCACTTGCAGTCACGTGATAAATTTCATTATCACTTTTATCAGAACACACTCCAGTTTCTCTTCCTCCTCAAGCCACTGCAAAACGACATTCATATATCTTATCGTCTCTGTCTTCCGGCGTTTTGACAGTTTACTGTTACGTATATAGGCGCGCGGTTGACATTTGTCACCCAAACACGCTGCTGCAATGATAACTTATTTCTTACAAACCTTAGACGGTAAACAGAACTGTACTACTATCGCCAAACATCAACAACTAACGTTCAACTACTGAAAGGAGCGACTTCCAATACAAACACATAGTGTTGCAAATTTGATACAAAAATCACTGACTGACACCGGCTAAGTTCCATTTAAACTTGCCGTTTTGTTTTAAATAAAATTGTTGAGGGAAGCTAAGAAAAATAGACCATTTACTCCATCTAACAAATACATGGTATCCGGAGGGTTCAGTTTGCATGTACATATGTTAGATTATAAAACAAACATAATACGATTTAAGGAAAAGATAAAAGATATAAATAAAATATTTTTTTCATTTTTATACATGTATTTCTAAATATTTTTTAACACTATAAAATTCTTTGCCTATTAACCCTCGAGTAGTCGCACCGCGGTCAAAAGCACCGCAGGGAAATTATTTTCGATCGTGTGTCCATTCTGTTTGTCCGACAGACTTCTCCGTCTAGCTAACCTTCCCCCTCACCTTCTGGAACATTCCTGCTCAATTACTCCCTTATCCGTTGTTTAGTTTAACTACTAGTGATTGTTTAGTGATTCTGCGCAGCTTTCCACCGTGCGTGACTAACCGTGTGATGTTTTCTTCAGTGTTTCGCTCTGCACGTGACCTTTGCTTTGGAGATGTTATAAGTTTTATGAACATAAATATTCTTTTAATGGACGGAAGAGAGGTCGACAGAGATAACAAACTGATACCAAGTATGAAAAAAAGAGAAAATTAGAAACGAACAGCTTAAAATGCAGAGGGAAATGTTAGGAATGGACTATTTGGATAAATCAGCCGAGATGATCTCGTGGAAGCTTTGTCTGAGGAAGATCATAACATATATATATAACATATATAAAGTGACTGAACACGAAAGGTGAAGTGAGGAGACTGCGAGCGAATCTGAACATCTTAAATCCAGAAATGACCAGCGATACCCCGAATGTAGTCAGAGCAGGAGAGGACGAAATAATCGAAGACGAAGTGTAGAACAGTGTAAATTTGAAGATAACCCATAATAATTCAATGTAGTGCTGTATAGGTGAAGTTTCAAAATAACAGGACCGTAAAATAATTCAATGTAAATTTGATTTGATTTCAATTTAGCGCCCTTTTCAGCATCAAGGCTATGTAAGACGTGGACCTACTGCTTAACGAAGGATCCGAACACATGAGGTCCTACCGGGAATCGAAGCCGAAACTCAGATGTAAAATGCGCTGTGAAGCTTTGTTCTAGTATTATGTTTATATAGTGTATTTTTAACTAATTTACTATTTCATTTCTAATTTTAGACGAACCAGAGTTGACAAAAACTAAAGATCGTCATGAGATGTAGAATTTTCAATAAAACCAGTGCGTAGCTATCTATCAAAAGAAATATGTAACGAAAAAAAATCATTTTATTCCAAATGAGAAATAAAAAAAAACATGTCTAATTGTAGATTTCTCTAATAGTTATTACTGTAAAACTTTCTCTAATGTTATTCCCTCTTAATTAGAAAATATACAAAATTACGTTTCTAATACAAGAAAAATGTTTAAAACGATATTTGCAACACATTATGTTCGTGCGGTCCTTTTGACCGCGACGGCGACTACTCGCGTTACTTTTTCAGCGCGACTTCTCGAGGGTTAAATACGCTTTTAAGATTTGTTTAAATTTATTTAAGTTTTTCTCCATTTTCATGTGATTGGACAAAGCACTGAGTACTTTATTTGCCATATTTAATTTTATTTATTTAATATACAACACAAGAGGCTTAGTGCCCAATTATAGTGTTGTGTATATTCAGTAAATGTTACATACCTAAAATTCTTATTTCTACAGAACAGTTCTTGTTTTATATATGATCGGAACCTGTTTTCTGATAATTTAAATATATCCACTTTATCAACCTTATTTACAATGTCATTATATAACGTACACAGCCTCCACACAGGGGATTTAAATAATATATTGCTTCTGGCTTTCGCACAATAAAATGTACACCTTGTCTCAAAAAGGTTGAGCGCATTCTTTATTGGTGTTTTGAGGCAAAAATTTTCTAAGTCCAGCTTCGGGTATCTTCGGAAAAAAGTAAACCAGGTTCGAACCTCCAAGCCAGCCTTTGCAATCGGGAAAAAGTTTGCAGATGTGTTTTTCTTCTTTTAAATATAATAAGACTTGTTACCAAGTGTAGAAAAAAAAGCAACATTGATTGAAATACTTAATGATACAATATTTCGAAACCTTGTATTAATGTCAGCCCATTCTTGTTTGTCATTTAGCTCTCCATACGTAATTGAACATTTAGATACGTTAAAGAATCTTTCCATATGTAAAAGAATGCTCAAAGTTAAGACATAGAACATAATTATCGCCTGAGTACTTAAATAAAAGTCAAAGTAAAACAAAAACCGCGTTTGTACTGGATATGAATGTCATAATTATCTTGAGAAACGTTATACATGTTTTGCTAGAAGCATGTTTCCGTAAATCCTTGTGTTAGCTCACTGGTAAGGTGTCGGATTTCAAACCTTAAGGTTACGAGTTCGGTTCCCATGGGGGTCAGTGATTTTGTTTATGAAATTGTATTTTCCGCAATGCATGAATTTTTTTTTAAATTATATAAACTACAATACAATACCTCAGTTGTATATATATCACATAATCATTGCAGAACATAGTAATTATTATGTTTAAAATATAACATCTGAGATAGGTAGGTGTTCACAGTAGGTCGGTATTATATATGAGAATGTTTAATACAAGTTAGGAAAATCGTTCAATAGCAATAAATAAATTATGTAGTGTACTTATTTGCAGCTATTTGTCATACAGATGTAACTTCTCAATATTCTCATTACAGCATGTCATTTACATTCGTGAAATACAGTATATTCCTACGGATATAGAAAGTGTATAAACAGAGTATCCAAAGTCGGATCCTGCTTGAAGACACATAATTTTTCCCGATCCCCTTAACGTCAGGGGAAGAATCACAAATTCTCTTTAGAACGGAATGTCGTTACTTAGTCTCATTCGAATACGTTGAATATGCTTTTGTATATTCATCTCTCTCTCTCTCTCTCTCGCTTTGTTTATGTGTGTGTGTGTGTTGCGGAATATCCCAAGATGAATACACCATTTACAAAGTATATGAGCATCATTGTCATCGAATACCAGAAACTGAAAATCGTGTTTGGGTTGCGTGTTCATGTTAGCTCACTGGTAGAGTACGGGCTTGGTAATGAAGAGGTCTTAAGTTCAAAGCCTCAGCGATTTATCGTTTTTTTTTGTTAGTAGAATTGCACTGAAATCGGATACAAGGAGTGGTTTACTTCTAGAAATATTTCAGAAGCGTTTAGACAGCCCTGAAAAGGGCTGTTTTTGGGAGTTAAGGCTGGGACATTAATATTGTGTCCAAGACCCTTCTGAATTTATTACACGCTCCATTCTTCTGGGCATGGAATCTATTAAATGGGTGACAAATCCATCTCCTTCCCCTACCTCCAGCCATGCTCCGGAAACAAGATGCCACAGGTCATCCTGAGTTCTTGGTGAATCTGCCTCACGCCAACTGTCCCTTAGAGTACGCTTCACTTCTGCCCACATATTTTCTATGGGATTGAGGTCTGCTCCACGAGGCGGCCAGTCAATTAAATCAATCTCAGGCTGCCCTGCGAACCATTCCTGAACCACACGGGAAGTATGTATTGGCGACTGGTCTTGCTGGAACTGAATTACACCATCAGGCTAAAATACTCGTACAGATGGTACCATGATATTACTCATAATGTCTAAGTACTGAGCACTGTCCAGATGTCCTTCAATTCTGTGAAGCTGTCCTGCTCCGCGACTGGAAATCCATCCCCAACATGAAATAGATACATGGCCACTGCGATTACAAGCAGCCACATATCCAGGGTCATATCGGGTGCCTCTCGGACGATACACAAAACGGCGTCCCTCATTTGATGTTGTGAATATGGATTCATCTGAGAAAACTACGTTTTCCTAATTGCGACCCACATTCGCCTGTGCAAACGCGAGACGGTAAATTTTGTGGTCGTCTCAGAGTTTTTCCTTCACGGCAGCAACACAGCCACGTAACCCAGCATGACGAAGCCTTCGCAGAGCTGTATGTTTACTACCAGGAAAGAGAGAAGCTTCCCTTATCTGTCTAGACGTCCTTAGTGGGTCTAACCGGGCTTCGTTTACTAATCTCGCATCTTCGGCTTCGGTTGACACATGCGGACGACCAGGAGATCGTAAATTACCAGTCTGACCTGTAGCACCATATTTCCGAATCCATCGCCTTCCTGTAGAGGCCGGGACACTTACTCGCCTGCTAGCTGCAGTTGCAGAATAGCCTTCCAACTTCCATAAAGCAATTACTGCTGTACGTCTATCCATAGTTACCAATGTTCTGAGCTGTGAGCAGGAAGCAATAGATAAAAGCTAGTACCTGACGTGTGATTGGTTACTTGCACGACACGCCTATTGTGGGGAACGACTTGGTCAACGACTCGCAAAAGAAATCTGAAAATGGTGCGCCGTAATAATAATATTAAAAATAGTTTTTATAAAGGAATATTAATACATACGAAAAGCTGTTTAAAGAATAAATTGTTATACTGACTCTATACGTATAAAAACATATACCAAACAGATTGAGCGATATGATGATAGCTGTTTTGAGACGAACACTTTCGAAGTCTAATTTCGAGTATCTTCGGAAAACAGTAAACTAAAGCTGCTGGTTCGAACCTCCAAGCCAACCTTAGCAATCGGGCAAAAATGTAGAGATATGTTTTTCCTTCTGTTAAATATAATAAGACATGTTGAAATGGTATTAAGTGTAGAAGAAAAGAACATTGATTGAAATACTTAATGATACAATATTTCGAAACTATGTATTCACACTCTTGTTTCGTCATTGTGATTTCCATACGGAAAAGAGCATTTACGTATGAGCTCAGTTATATTTCAGAAGCAGATTCCGAAAAGCGGTAATGTTAGCTCAGTGGTACACCCCGAGCGTTTAAATCGTGAGTTCGATACCCGTCCAGGTGAGATTCTTTTATGATATTCTACTTTCCTCAATGCATGAAAATTATGTAAAATAGTTACATTATAATTCATCAGTTGTATATATATATATATATATATCAGTTGAATATATATATTCATATCATTTCACGACATAATTAATACTGATCTTTAAAATATAACATCTGAGGTATTGACAGAACGTCGGTATGTTATATGTGAATATTAAATACAAATTAAGAAAATCGTGTAATAGCAATAAATAAGTTATGTAATCTATTTATTTGCAGCTATTTTCATACGCAGATAACTTCTCATTATTCGCATTACAGCATTTAGGTAGAGCATATCGAAAATCGGATCGTGGTTCAAGACAAAAAACTAGCTAGCCCCAAACTGTCACGTAAGAAATTTACGAATCGCAAAAGTAAAGTGAAGAGATTGAGAGCGGTAATACCTTAATCGCTCTCTCTCAACCCTCTCTAATCTGTATTTACACATATAAAAGTGTATGTATGTATGTTCCAACGTAACTCATGTATGGCTAGAGCAGGGTTTCCCAATCTGGGAGTCGCGGCCCCTAGGGAGTCGCGAAGATAAGCGGAAGAGATAAATATAATTAGAATCTAATACCGGAAATTATTTTTAAATATTATTTTGAATTTTGTTCTGATAGGCATACTTTTATTTTTATACATAGGCCTACTGTAAAGCACAATAAAAAATAAGTCTACTGAACATTTTCAAAGGGTGCAAAGTTGTTTAAAAATGAATTTAAATGAAAGGGGTATGATACGAAACTAATGAGAATTGTATATAAAAATGCTAGAAAAATACACAAGGAACAAAACCTGCACATTGAAATACAATTAAAATTGAAACCTAATGAGATACCTAAGCATGGTGTAATTTCACTAGTACAGCAATGCCCGGTTTAATCTTCGTGACGAACATTATCAAGCCATTTTCAACTGATAAGCGATTTCTTGTCTTTGTTTTAATGTTTACCATGAAATAAAACACACCCACCCACTTTCGCACAGGTACGAAATAGCAAATGGAATTATTACTTTTAAAGCAGCAGATACCAGACCAGGATATTCTTCTCTCCTCATCGGGCAGAACTTGTCCAAGTCTTCGTTACAGAAAACCAGTTGCAAAGACTTGTCGCATGATCATTCTATTATTTGGTCAAGAAGTTGTGGGCTTAGATCGGATACGTTAATGGCCTCTTCAATGAAGGAGTTTAACATCCATCTTGAACCAGCACCTTCGTCGTTGGGAATATAGATATTACAGTTACTGTATCCACTGTCAGTGCCGGGCGCCGAAAAAAGAGGCCACATATTTCGGAGGAAGTGTGTTACTCATGTTAGGAAAGTGCATGTGCACATGTGTAAAATAGAAGGAAAAACGTAATAAAATGTGCTCAAAATTAAGGAAAGGTAGGGTTTATTTTGAAAATGTTATTGAGCTTCGTGCCAACCATGGTTGCGCTTCGTAGCTAGTCTGTCGACGTCACTCATATATACGGTGACATCGTACTATACTCTCGCCTCGGGCAATGATTTTCCATGGCACTGTTCACTATAAACAAAAAAAATGGATTCTACTATTATAGAAATAGGTATGTTAAAAATCCCACACAAGCTTATTATAAAACAAATTATAAAAGGGTCGCTGGCACGAGCGTGTGATAAAAGGGGATCGTGATAGGAATTAGATTGAGAACCACTGGCCTAGAGTAATTTTAACTACATTTCTTATAGTTTCAAAAAGAGTGCTGTCGGGTTACCTATGGTGAATGGGAGGGGGATACATATAAAAGATTGCCAGAAAATGATCGATATTAGATTCATAGTTTTCGGAGTCGCTTAGATAAATAGTGAGACTTTCAATTTCGCTTAACTCCGATTAAGCTCTCATTAGTAGGGATGGGCACGAACGTCTTTTCTTTGTAACTCGATTCGACTCGAAACAGACATCTTTGAGGTCTACTCTTGGACTCGGCGCGAAAAATATCTTCCAACTCGACTCGGATTAGAGTCAAGTCGAACCAAAACGAGCCAAATCCTGTGTGTAGTCCTACCTAGACAATACATAGACAATAATTATTCTATCATCAATTATACTACTGTAACTACAAATAATAATAATAATAATAATAATAATAATAATAATAATAATAATAATAATAATAATAATAATAATAATAATAATAATAGTTATTATTATTATTATTATTATTATTATTATTATTATTATTATTATTATTATTATTATTATTATTATTATTATTATTATTATTATTATTATTACAACACCGTGTACAAACATGTACGATAGATGGTTCGTAAAGGAATACTAAAAGCTAGTTGACTGCCGACGTCGGTAGTCATGAAGTCTACAAGGCAAGGACATCGTTCATTACCCTAAGCTGTAAGCGTCGGTGGACTACAGATGGTCAACTATTAACCTCTCGCTAGAAATTGGTGGCCCCGCAGCGACGATTCGTGATGGCCCAAGTTCCATTTTGAGAACTTTACTACCAGCGGCAGAGACGCGATGAAACGCCAACGAACCACAAAATTACTCTCCCAAAATATGTTAAAATGCCTATATGTGTGATTTGTTTATATTTAGGTGAATCAAAAAAACACAAAACAAATACCCCGGGGTGGACGCGAACTATCAATATTACGATTACAAGGCACGTGTTCTTCTGACTTCCCCACGGAAACGATGATAAAAAGCTTGGTTGTTGAAGGATAAATCATTGACGTCTTAATTTAGCCAATCAGACAAACCCCTACATCTCGAGTTCTAGGAGGTGATACCGCGAACCGTTTCAGATTTATTGCTTTCTGGTGGAGTACTATCCATGCTCAAAATTTGAGCATAATAGCCGACATGGATCTTCGGTGCCTCTTATCTTTGGTACAATTTTAACCAGAGATGGTGCGGGTCAATGAAAATTTGATCCACGACCCACCATGACCCACTATCACCCACCACCCAAATGACCCATTGGCCCACTCTGACCCATCAACCATCGTGATACACTCTGAGCCACCACCAACTATGAACCACTCTGAACCATTGCGACCAACTCCGACCCACCAAAACCCATCGACATCAACTCTGACCGATGACCTACGTCCTCCTCTACATTGACTAAAGAGATTACACTTGTAATAAAACAAAACTGTGAAATTATCACTTATCGGAGTTTGAATTTCTACCGTCATTGGCTCAAGCACCTCTTTGTTACAATACTGGTGGGTCTGACCTTTACGATATATAATGGCAAAGTGTTTCTCATCTTCCGAATTAAAATGAATTTAAATTTATCATATGTAATTATTTCTTTGTTGCCTTACAGACACATTTCAGTAGAAAATAGGGTGAAATTTAAAAGTTCCGAATCAAGGAAAAGTAGACCAACGTTAAAAAAAAAGAGAGAGAGAGAGAAACTAATTTTCTATATAATTAAGCCTGCCGTACTAATTGAAAATGCCCATGTAATTAAGTTAAGTTTAGAATACAAATTTTATGGCAAATTTTCTCTAACTTTATGGCTTGATTGCATTATGCTCGGAACGCTCCATATATTAAACACCAGCTTCAGCAATTATAAATAGAAAGCAGTGGGTATAAAATTCAAAAAGAACTTTAGTTTGCATTACTCAATCTTTTTCTCAACTAATATCAATCGTTTTCGATTATTTTTACAAATCAACCCACTACCAATTTCCAATATATAGAAGATGCACCCCCGTTCCCCCGCTCATAAAAGACAATTTTAAAAAATGCCAAGGCATATTCTCTTTATTTTTAATAAAGAGTTATATGCTGAATTTCAGCTTTCAGTTGAACGGTTTGTGATATACTAAATTTTTCGCTAAAATTCGGACTTCTACTCCCCCTATGGATATGTATTATAATGAAAGTGACACGCGTATGATAACTTCCCAGTTGGGATTGGAGCCTGATTATATACCAAACGTCAATTCATTTGACTTTGCAATTTGACCGTGATGATTACTCAGACATAGTTACTTTCAATTTTTTTATGATACATATACTTATTTCATATGTTACAGATGATTCAAAAATATTTTTTCAAGCAGTTAGCTCCTCTAGAATCTCACAGGCTGCATCCCAAAATCCAACTCCTACTATCCTATGGCAATCCAAAAGTGACTCAACTTTTTTTATTAGGAACAAATGACAAAAGAAAAATGGAGATCTTGAAAGTAAAATGTAGAAAAGCTCGGTGCTCCCAATAACTACACATTTCTCCGCCCCTTCATTCCGAACTTAAAAATAAAACTTAATTCGAATATGGTTAATTAGTGAATTTATTACTGTTAAATTCAACTCACTACATGCTACAGCTACAACTATGTAACAGAAAATAACAACTGTGAAACATGTTCTGAATTACGATTACATTTCTTACGCTATTATTAAACATATTAGAATAGTAAAAGAGGATTGTTCGTGAAATAGTAAATTTGCTCATGATTTTTAACTTTTTCATACGGAAAAAATTAAAATATTATTCAAGTTTTAAAATTTGCACTCTGCAAATATGTTGCCCGCTAGGCAATGGGACTAATGTGGACTAATGGGAAATGCTGCACTGTTAGCGGCGCTGAAAACTTACGATTCGATTCTAATATCGGTTGATTTCGATATCTTTATGTCGCTACGTAACCACCCTGGGTGTTAATGGGAGCTTAATATGACTTGAAATGAAAGTAGAGCTATTCACCTAAGCGACCACGAAACTATGGATTCGATACTAATATCGACCCGTTTCTAGCATTTTTGATATGTATCCCGACAGTACTCTTTTTCCAGACTGTAAGAAATATAGCTAAAATTGCTCTAGATATATCAGAATTATGTTGAAACACACACATAAATCCACTTTTATATTCTGTATAAATAGAGAGTGAGCGAACGAGCGAGCGAGAGAGGGCGACTCAAGGCATCACCACTTCCACATTGCAAAAGCATATATCAGGAATTTAATTGAAAATCTATGTAAAGACTTTCTGCTGTGGCATGCTTCATAAGGATAATCCCAGTCTGCTCACGTGACCTTTGGGGTTCATGAATTTTTTTGCGAGCGTTCCGACTTTGGATTCTCTGTTTATACAATTTGTTTATGAATCGAATAACTTTTCAAGAACATAAATGACATTCTGTATTATGAATATTGAGAATTACTCTCTATATGACAAATAGCTGCAAATAAATACACTACATGATTTATTTATTGCTATTGAACGAGTTTCTTAACTTGTATTTACATCCTCATATATAATACCGACCTACTGTGAAAATTATCTCAGATGTTATATTTTAAACATAATAATTACTATGTTCTGCAATTATTATGTTATATATAAACAACTTATGTATTTTAATGTAATTATTTTATATACTTTTTCATGCATTGCGGAAAATATAATTTTTAAAAAAGTATTGACCCAGATGAGAATCGAACTCACAACCTTATGATTTGAAAACCGACAGCTTACCAATGAGCTAACACAAGGACTTCTAGAACTAACCTTCTAGCGATATATAACGGATCTCAAGATAATTATGACATTCATATCCATTACAAACGCTGTTTCTGTTCTACTTTAACTTTTATTTTAGTACTCAGGCGATAATTATGTTCTATTTCTTAACTTGGAGCATTCTTTTACATATGGAAAGATTATTTAACGTATTTAAATGTTCCATTACGTATAGAGAGCTAAATGACAAACAAGCATGTGCTCACATTAATAAAAGGTTTCGAAATATTGTATCATTAAGTATTTCAATCAATGTTGCTTTTTTCAACACTTGATAACAAGTCTTATTATATTTAAAAGAAGAAAAACACATCTGCAAACTTTTTCCGGATTGCAAAGGCTGGCTTGGAGGTTCGAACCTGGCTTACTTTTTCCCGAAGATACCCGAAGCTGGACTTAGAAAATTTTTGCCTCAAAACACCAATAAAGAATGCGCTCAACCTTTTTGAGACAAGGTGTACCTGTATTCTCCACTCTGTTTTTTCAAATGGGAATCCGCAATGATATTTCCGAGATCAACTTCATACAATCAATCTTATTATTTAATAACTTGAATAAGAATAACAAGTCTAACATCCATCTTCTTTTTTCTAAAGTTTGACAATTAAAATTGTTTACTAGATCATTGTAGGAAAAATATTTGGGATAAAAACTAGTTTTTTGTATATAAACATTTTCAAGAATTTCGTTTGATGCTTTCTATTTCTTGAGAGTATTTATATTACTGGGAGTCCATATAGTAGAACAATATTCTAATTTTGATCTAACATATGTAAAATAAAGTGTTTGTAGCGTTCTCTCACTGAAAAAAGTCTTACCCTATTTTGTACATTAAACCTAAGTTTCTATATGCGCTGTTTGCTTTCATATTTATGTGTTGATTGAAATTTAATTGAGGATAATGAATAACACCAAATATTTAAGAGTACTTGGCGTGGACAGTTTGGTTTCTTTCAGTGTATTGTCAAAGGATTTCTTTTTCTCGTAAAGAAAGGGATTTACACTTAGATACAATTATTATTAATTTTTGTCATCACACCATGTTTGAACTCGCAGTAGATCTTGTTGTATTTGTATGCAGCTTTCAGTTGAATTAATTCTAGAATATAATTTGAGATCATCAGTGAATAGGAGAATCTCAGAGTTTTCAACAAAAAGCGGGATATCATTAATAAGTAGAAGAAATAACAGAGAACCCAGATGAGATCCTTGAGAAACCCCAGACAGAGTAGCAAACTTTTCAGTGATATGTCCCTTGTATAGAACAGATTGTTTCCGATTGCATAAATATGACACAATATATTCAATTGCCGACTTTGTAAAGCTTAGACTTGCTTCTAATAAAGTAGAACATAAATAGTTAGAACATCCTCACTATGTCTATTAATTTTTCTTCATTTACATTAACAGCAAGACCCTATTCGGGCCTTTTTCAATTCTAATTAAAATTTATTTGCATGAATTTCTCTCTTTCTAGTTTGTGGAGAAAATCAAGTGTACAAACTTCATGCAAGATTCAATGGAACGGAGTGTTTGGAACACGATATCGAATCAAAATACTGTTACCACAGTTGCTTCTGCATAGATGGATTTGAATGGACATGGGAATTTGGTATTCCCCTGAGATGTATACCTAAAATGCAACTAAAATAGTTCAAAATAAGAACATCGATATACATACTCCTACAATACACAGTTGAAAACATTTTAGCAATTCCTAAACAGTATATTCGGTTTTTCCGTTTAAATTATTATACTGTATAACCACAGTTAAAAATCCTCGTCAATGTTAGTAAATCACAAACTTTCTTTTTCCACATGATTTGTTAAGAAATAAATGAAAATTGATTATTTTTTATATGAATGTTTCCTTAAGTGGTCCTTTACAAATTTCTTTAGAACCTATAACAGCATAACCCGTTATATACAGGTCCTCAGTCATATTCTTAACCACGCTACATCACTAAACTCATTCAAAACACTCCACGTTGCGTTTAGACTTCTTATCTTTATGGTGGCACACAATTATAGAAATAAAATACACCTTTTAATTATTTTATTTTATTTTACTTTTCACACCTTACAATAGTTTTTATTTTACATCTATTTTATAGAAAGAACAACTGAATACACATATGCTTGGAGTATTCTGTTTAAAATCATGCTCTGAGAATATCTGATTTGCTAAGACGATCTCTCTTCTAAAACTGACTAATAACACTCTGTGAGGATTCAGTGGCAGAATTTTAAATCACATTTCACCGAAAATGAAAATTACTTCATTGTTATAATAATTGCAAAATAGGTTCAAAAATACATTTTATGTATTATTAATTAGCAGAAATTGCGTGAGTTTGGTGAGAGGAGGGTGGTAACAGAAGGAAGATTTCTTTCAACGCTACCTTTTAATTATACATACATACTTTATATGATGGTTCGTGAACTATTATATCATATATTTAAAAAAAAAAAACTTTGCTCTGACAACCCAAGAACACAAACTCATGAAATTAACATATATTAGAATCAGTTTTGATTCTCTCCTTTTTCGTATCTTATTTTTCTTCTTCTAACTAGTTAGTGCATATTTTAAAATTACACATATTCCAGAAGTATAATAAAAGGTATTTAGCATTACGCTGGAAATACGAAAATGTCGTTACATATTTCGCCCGAAATATAGGACTTTCTTTTATTGAATTTGCAAAATAAAAGAAAAGAATAATGGTCCGTTAAGTAATACATATTAATCATTCGAGTTTTCGAATGCAGTTTGTATATATGAAAATTACAATTCATATAAATATACATATATCATATTTATTTTTATAACAATATTATTATCATATTTATTTTAAATGTTATCATTGACTTCATTTATTTATACATTTCAACGACGGTAAAGCACATTCAAAACTTGATTTACAAGTTAAGTTCTCTTTCGGATTCATTAAATGCTTGTTACAAGTTAATAGTTATTTACTTGGGCATAATGAAGAGGGTTTTGACAGAAATTTATTTAAGATATTCATATGGTTGTTCTTTGAACGTAAAAGGATCGGATATAAGATATATTCAACAAAATATAGATTACGATTGAAATATCGATAATAATCAGATCATAACATAATAATTAACTTCTTATTAAGATCATAAATGTACGAATGGTTCCATTCGTTGAATGATCTTCATAGAATTCAAATAAGGTACGAATAACAACCATAACCACAATGATAATTCAAGCGAAATAAAGCAAAAATCAATTTAATACGGTTTTCTCGGATGCTGTAACTTTAGCTTAAGTTACATGCCAATAAATACGTTCAAATTGCATTGAAAATCATAAATCGGGATACAGTCTTGCGTGTTACTTATTTCTATAGTTCTTTGTTTCTTATTTTGAGAATTTGTATCATCTATGACATTTCTACGGAATCCAATCCGAGCGAAATTAGATCTAATGCTTACATGCTAATAGGTGTACGTAACCGTACTACACTAGGATTAGGTTGAGTTACGGAATTAATATTACTGTTATTAACAAGGTTAGGTTCGGTTATCTTACAGGTAGAATTAGGTACAGTTCTCATTCGTTTCACTGGTGGCGAAAAATCGTGTCTCCTAACATGTCTGTACCAATTATTTTCACAATATTTACGGTAATTTGTCATACTACTGGTGTTGTTTCTTTTGTAATTAGGTTTGGTTACATTACCGGTACACGTGAATATAACATCACCTTGTAGTTTGGAATCACACTTTAATCTCACATGGATGTTTCGAATTTGATTTCTACTAAGGTTAGTTTGGTTCAAGTTAGCACTGTATTGCACCATTGATGGATTTTCAAAATTTTGCAATGTCAAACCTATATGGTTGAAGTCAACGCATTGTTTCACGTTCTGTAAAGGCACCACCGTGTTGATCACTATTATGATTTTGGTCTTTTCATTCTGTGAACATTACAACAGATTCAACTCAATTGGCCAGTCACTACAAACATTGATGGGAACACACGTTCTCTCTCGCAATTTCACGAATACTGGAATCAACTTTCTCTCTGCTACATGAACAAATGTTGTATACATATCATTAAATGGTTCTATTCCCATTACTTCGTCTTCATCTTAATATCATGCTGAATATATGTTGAATAGAAGCAGTCATTAGCATTCAATAGACGAAGATGATCATAACTTTCCGCACATTGATGCATACCAAAATCTTCATTACACACAGCATCAGTAGAGCAATCAAAAACATTAGAAGGAAGAGAGAAATTGGGATAATCTAAATAAACCAATACCGCGGTATGTTTTTGCGACAAATTTCATCCACACATTTAAATCAATGATGTCAGATTCCTTCGTCAATGCAAATTCAGGATCTGTATTCTCCATAGTTTCTGTGGAAGGTTCAGATTCATTTATTTGGGTAGTGTGATCATTAACTATAGTTTCTACCACTTCGATGGAATTTTGCATTTCAGTGAATCTATATATAATTCATTCCATTTTGAGATCACTTTGTTCAATTCGCAGAGTTGTTTGGTTGATTTTACTATTGAGTTGTGTCATCTGTTCACCATGATCTTGCTTTAATTGTCTCATCTGTTTATCAATTTTACTGCCAAGTTCGTTTGTTCATTGATCCAGTTGGTTCATTAGTTGATCCTTTCGGTCACCAAAATCTTGATTTAATTGTTCTATCTGTTGGTTCATTTGATCACCAAAATATTACTTTAATTGTCCCATCTGATGATTTATTTGTTGCGTTTGTTGATCCATTTTATTGTCAAGTTGGTTCATTTGTCCAAGACGTCTAATAAGGTCAGCTAGGTCATCCCTATTAGCACTTGCTTCAGATATATTTCCACCACTAGGAAGACTCATTTTGATATTTCTAAAAAAAATCTGCCACTCATTAACCATGTATTCTCCGTATATATATATTCTTTTATCAAAACTGTGTAACCTTAAAGTCAATATGTATTCTTAAATTTTATTGCTTAGGAGATTATCTACTGAACTTCGACGAATCCCCTAAATTTATATAACAGCCAGCAACCACCAAATTTATATAAGAACATAATCCTATATATATACAGGTCCTCAGTCAAATTCTTATCCACACTACATCACTAAACTCATTCAAAACACCCCACGTTGCGTTTAGACTTCTTATCTTTACGGTGGCACACAATTTTTGAAATAAAACACACCTTTTAATTATACATACATACTTTATATGATGGTTCGTGAACTGTTACATCATTTATTTTTTAAAAACGTTGCTATGAAAACCTAAGAACAAAAACTCATCAAATTAATTTCAGAATCATTTTTGATTCTCTTCATTTCCGTATCTTCTTTTTCTTCTTCTAACTAGTTAGTGCATATTTTAAAATTACACATTGGCCAGAAGTATAATAGAAGATATTTAGAATTACGCTGAAAATACAATTATATCGTTACAAACTTTATAAAATACACAATAGCCCATCCTATTTGAATGCTAATTCTTAATTTGATTAAATCGTAGCAAATGGTGATGGTTTAAATTAACTAATTTCTAGTTCAGAGCAGGGAGTCTTCCTAAATATTTACTTACCTTTCTATTCATGTTCATTAAGATTTCAACATCATTAGTATTATATTAATTACTAGAATATCACCATATTAGTTTTAAATTTCCGTTTCATTCAATAACGCAATTTCAAAATTTAAAGATGATATATCTCAAAGTATAACAAATATAAAGCTTTAAAGTACTGAGAGTTGTTTAAATTGTGTTCCCTTCTTAGGAAATCTTTCTGAACTATGTAACGTAGTCTCACTGGGGGGCAAAAATATTCCCACATAAAGTAACGTCATTCGACATGTACTGTTAAAGAACATACACACAATTGATAATAAAATAAAAGAATAAATCATCCAAAACGCTACTGAAATATGCAATGAAAAATAAATTTGATTAAGTAAAGAAAATCCAGAAACTTAAGTTCAATGAATTTAATGAACAATTTGAAAAATGTCAAAATAGGTTCTACAGCAAAATAAGAATTTATTGCGATAACTTTGAGACTAAGAATGTTCAATTACAATCTTAACACTTATCGAAGCTTTGCGCATCTAAACATAACCTCTTCCGTAGCGAATTTTGTGCATATGCCAGGAATGTATGGTTATTACTCCAAAATAAGTAAATATGAATCTTTAAAGCCAGTTTAAAGACCATTTATTGATACAGAACTCAGTCAATTTCATGCTATTCCTTTCAATGACATCCACCCCTAATAAAAAAGCATTTGTCTTGAGCCACGTCTAACCAGTAGACTCACAATTGCTCTCTCTGGAAGGGATTTACACCCCTTTTACAAAATTTTCCAGGCGTGGAATTATAAAAACATCTTAAAATATCTAAAACAACAATATTATAACTTAAACATTGTATAATATAATTCTATATTATACAATTTGTAATAAAAGCGAAAATTAAATATACAATGATTAATGGAAACCATTGTGCTCCATCACAATGGAAGAAAGAAAATATATATATATATCTATTAATATAAACTTATAAACGATCAAATTTCTTAATTTGACCTAGGTTCCCTAAACTTTTTAGCCATGGAGGCATGTACTTTCCTAACATCATTATCATCTTCGACTGATTTAATCTGAACACAATTATGATGTTCGGTCCAAGCCAACTATAGCAGAGGGTTTTAGTTACTTTATCGGCCAAAGAGGACTGAAATTGAGGCTTAATAAGAATCATATCCTCTATACTCTACGAAGTTCTAACTCTATTTTTATCATAAAATCTCTTCCTACGCTGTCATGCTCACTCCGTATTGTGTAAAGGGTTTTTCAAATGTCAGGTTTTCTCTTTCTAATCCCAGTAAAATCGATATTCCAACCTACGTCTAATCATACACGTTATAAGAATACACTATTTCTATTGAACTATGTTTTAGTTCGGAATGATTTGCTGAATTTAAATTGAATTCAATCTCATGCATTCCTTTGTCCCACAAGTTTAGTTTGTTAGCAAAGTATGATTTCAAACTATTTTTAACAGATCTAATGTACCTTTCACTCTAGTTACAGGCACTGTGGTAGGGAGAAATTAGAATATGTCTAATCCCATTGCTAAATAGGTAATGCTGAAATCTAGCTGAAACAAATACACTATTATTGTCATGACCTAAAGCGTGAGGAAATTCGTCTCTGCACATTATTTTATATAATTTATATATAAGTACCTGACTAGATAAGGTCCGAAAGGTTTCAAGGTACATACATTTTGAGAAAGAGTCTACTACTATTAAACAATAGAGCCCACAGTTAGAGTTCACCATTGGTCCTATTACGTCAACGCCCAATTAGTATTTACAAATGTTTCGTAAATAGAATCAAATTCACACATAACCTTCTTATTATTACTTTTGCTTTTCTGACAATGATCTATTCAGATTATTATGTGAAAAAGTAAAAATAAACCTCGGGTGCAAACAGGCGAAAAGGCCCATGGGTGTAAATGAAATAAGCCACTGCTCTTTGTTAAATTAGTTATGTTTTAGGACATGACGAAGTCCTATAGTAATACTTATCCTCAAGTTCTCTCAAGATATTTAGCAGGAGAACTTATAAATTTCACCATCATATTGGAATAAGAGAAAGATAACAAATAATCTCAGTCATTTTAAACATCGGCTAGAACCGACTGTATTTTTAGATAAAACCCTTAAAAACAGCAGCACACTGTTAAAAAATGTACACGATATGGAAACTATTTATAATAAATTCGTAAACTTTAAAAGAAATCTTCATTTTCCTTTTAAGTAGAACTTATAATGAACTACTGAATATCAATTCATAAACTGGCTTTTCTACAAAACATTTTCCGAAACCAAAATATTTCTTTCATTTACTAATTGATATTTTTATTCTTGTTAGCATGAATTAATAAAAAAATTACTTTTGTATTAGTTTTTACAATTAATATAAGCAGTAAAGGAGAAACGCAAGACAATTTAGAAGAAAATACAAAGTAGCATACCTTTGTAATGCAGTCATCATTTCAACTACTATGGAGCAGACTATAAAAGAAACTGATGTTTATGATTTTAACAAGTATATAATCTTTCACGTAAAACATGATATACTCTTCATTGTAAAACAAAATACCAAAACACTCAAGTATGAATGAAATGAAATGCTAATTTCAAATTATTAACTTAGTAGTGCAGAGATCTCTCGCCAGACTATACGGAAATAAGAGAAGTTTGAGAAACTTGCAAAACGTCAAAACTTCGTACAAGGTTCAAAAAATGGAACATGTACGTACTGAAAATCTAATTCCACATATGTGGAAGGGCAACATGAAAGAAACACTGACTGTGGTGTTGACGGATTGCTGATTACTCTGCTTGTATGTGAGAGCAGAAAATACCTACACTAATACATGATATTCCTGCATACTGCGGACTGTAATCGTCGAACATGGTTCGACTGGAAGGGTAGCTTATCACTCCTTTATCACATTTAATTCCCATACTTTCTTCCTACCCTCTCAGTTGCAAATACCGCCCTAGATGTCGCGGGTGGTTGAAAATTAACTTGGTAGAGAATGGTCAGTACGCATCTTCCTCTGTTTGAGATGTATGTTTAATATTCCACTCAGAATTATGAATTAGTCTAACATTTTGTTTATTTCTTGTAACAAGGTAGAAACAAACAAACAGAATATAAATTAGAGACAAAGTATCGCATTATTTCTTTTGTAAGTGTTTTCGTTCATGAGGATTTAGTTATTCTCTATATTCTCAATTGTTGTTGTTTTCATTTCTAGGCTAATTGGTTTTGTGGACAGTCACGGTAACATAACGTACATCTCATTTTCGTTAACCGCAACTGCTTCAAGCTGATCATTCGGTAAGGACGTTCCCAAGGATTGCTAAATATGTAGCATTTCTTCTTGTCATGAACGCTTTGGTGTAGTGTTGCGGCGACTGTACGCAGTTTTCATTTATGAATATTCAAAATATTCATAAAATCTTAAGGATGCACAATCCTCAAATTCGGTACTGCGCTTATTTTCCGTTTTGATGTCAGCAAGACACGTTCATTCGTCTAAAGAGAATATTGAAAAGGCATATAAAGGTATGTATATTCCCCGATAGCTTGTACAGCGGTGGACACTTCTAAATGGTACAGCCATATGGAGATTTACGGCTAAGGTGTACCATTTAGAAGTGTCCGTCGCTGTACAATCTTGATTTCTTCAGTGCAGTGTCCAATCATCCGAGTACAGTTAAGAACATGTCTGCCTTTCTTCTAAAACAAATTTATTACCTATACAGGCAAACAAGTTAAATACCTAGGTACATTCAAAAACCGCGAAATCACACCTTGTTCGTTTAAATTGTAGATGATGAACAAACTGAAGCTACTTAAATTTCAGAAAATCTTCACCGGTTATCGTACTAGTACAATCTCAGACGATATTGAATGTAGATATTCAGTTGGAAAACAACGTAATGTAATGTATCTCCCGAAAGCTACTGAAGAGAAGATGAAACTAGTACTGACAGACCAACATTTTGTTGAAGTAGATAGGATTAAAAGTAGCAAAACAGTCATACTTCTTCCAGCTCAGTCACTTATTTTCACTTTCAGCTTACCTGCATCCCCGGTGTTCTTTAATAAGAAAATCTTATGGAAATTATTATCTAGTAGTATTATTATCTAGAAAACGTATTATCTAGGGGAAGTTGGGCTCAACATTCTTTATTTTCGTTGTTTTAAATGTCAACACTCGAAGATCATAACAGCACACCATGTAATTCTTTGTCTGCTTTTTGTGTGAATTAAGGCCAGGAAACTAATGGTGGAGATCTTTGTACATCGAGCAAGACCTTTGTGTAAATTGTAACAGCGGTCACTTTATTTGGTCTAGGAACTTTCCAGCCATTCAAAGATAATGATGTCTTGGAGAACTTGTAATGGTTGAAAACATTTCCGCAGCATTCAATCATGATCTGAAAGAGTTCATACTAATCTCGCTTCATGTTACATTTGTGTCCGTTCCTGCTATTGCTTGGAAATAGGAGCGTAACCGGACATCTTACTAAACTATGGAAACTAGTAGTCTTCAGGTAAGAGCACTGACCCAAAAATTTATTCAACTCATTATCTCCTGAAGCACTCCAAACTTGCTTGCAACAGTGGTCCCAGCTTAAGGACACCCCATCACATATTGCTGGCTTTATATTAAATCAGCATATTAGGTTTCACAAGACCATCCACTCACAGAAGAACCACAATCTTCAGTAGTTCATAAGCTACTTTACAGTTCAGTGAAATCGGTTAAGGTAGAAGGTCAATTGATGGACGACTAGTGAAATGTAATTATTTGGCGAGAAAACTTCTTCGTCATCGCTAATGTTTCTAACTATAACACTTTAACACTAGCATCCATACAACTTTAGTAGTCACGTTGAGGACCTCAAACACTATATACCTGGCCACTTACTAGTTGTTATCTGCTTGAAGGGAATATATTTTTATCCTCTATATTAGCATCGACTGCCGGTTAGAAAACTTCCCATTCGTGGTTTCTCCTCCCGCCCTACCACCCATGCTAAAGCTTTCTCGGTAGCCAGCTTAGTTCAGATATACAATCAACTTGAAATAATCCGGGTACATTGACCCTTTTTCCGAATACATACCATCTACTAATGAGGTTGGATTACTATGGTTAGATAAAAATAGTTTAGTTTATTTGCTATTGGATTTTGTACGTTCTCGTGCATTAGTCTCTCTTTTTATAGTGTTTGTATTCCGAGTTCCTCACATGGAAAGTGTAGAAAAATATATGTGGCAGTAATCATCTTTCACTGATCACTGACGATCTATCTGTTAGTAATTCATGTCCTCTCACACAATTTGAATTTAAGCATACTGATTGTCCCAAATGTCTTAACATGACCTATCCGAAGCCCGTGCTGGGAAAGGGTAGGAACCTCCTCCTCTCGACTGAGCACCATGCATTGTAACTGCTCGCTTTCAGAGGGGGAGATTGGTTCTAGTGAGGCTTGAAAAGAAGCTTTTATCTCGAATGTCCTGTAATACGGACGGTCCTGTTAATTGACTGTATTAAAGGCAGGACAACAACCTACCGGCGGAGGTGAGGCTTCGGCTATCGGCCTCACCTCCGTATTACCGGCGGAGGTGAGAAATGCGCGACTAATTTGTGCCATTAGATCTGGGAGAGTACGTGTTACCTCATCACGTCCTCAGTAAGGTAGGTAGTCTTTGACTGCCGCAATTACCCGCGGGGGTGAGGTTTCAGCCATCCCCGAAATCGGCAACTAGGCCGTGCACTTGGGTGCGTGAGATAAGGCTACGTCGTACCCCAAGAAGTATGAATAAGTGGGTAGCTGGTGTGTCCAATTTGTAGGCGGATTCAGCGCTCTACCGGGAGGATGGTCTAGGTGCTGCCTCCAAAGAGCGTGTAGTGCGTGGTCTTGGGTCCTGAATAGTATACCTAGTAACCTGACGCACACTTGTACCTCTGAAGCGCTGAGGAAGTGTCACTTTATCGTCCCAGACTTTCCGTTACTTTACGGGTGCAGGAGTCACGACCCTATCAGGGGAGACGCCGGTCCCAAATGGCCATTGTCTTTAAAGGTAGAGAGTCAACCTCAGCCATTCGGTCTAGTAATGTACGGTTAACCTCTCCCGTAAGAAGAGATAGTTCCGTATTGTTTGAACGATCGTACCGAGGAAGGGTGTTGGTGTCCCTTCTAATTATGGTTTACACGTACCATTAAGGTTCGGGCAAGTAGCAGTATACAACGTGTACGCGGTACCTAAACACGTTAAAGATAGGTCGCCCTGTATTATTTGGGTGGGCCTGCCAGGGGAGACACGGCTCCCAAGGTTTGGGGAGACACGGCTCCCAAGGTTTGGGGAGACGCGGCTCCCAAATAAAAATGTCTGCATTGAGCAGATGGTCTAAATCAGTCATTGGCTCTGGTAATGTACAATGTACCTCTACGGTAATTAGAGGAAGTCCCGTATTGCTTGGACGATCTACATTTAGGTGAGAGTCGGATTACTGTCTACGGGGGACTCAACGGATCTGGAGAGGGGCTAACCCCAGGAATCTGGGTAACAGCTCTGATCCCGCGGAAGGGAGAAAACTCTGTAGGATATGCGCCGGCACCAAACTCAAATGGTGACTTAGACTTATTGGGTCCGGAATGAGATACGGGAGTATCCCAATGAGTGCGTGGTACCTCTACAGGACAAGGCGGTTGCCAGTACAACGATAGAGGTAGGCAGGGCGAGGATTTAACAAGCCCCGTCGGGCGTTGGAGCCCCGGATTTGGGTTGGACTCTGCCGGACTGTGTTCATACTATTGGATTCGGTAGCTCGTGGGAGAAAATCAGAGCAATCTGGGTAACGGTAAGCATAGGTGGGAGGTGAGTTTGCCTTATAACGCTCGGGCGCCATGCTTGCAGAGCATGGTAGAACTGGCTCGCTAGCAGTCTGCCCCCAATAGTAGGTCAAATGGTAGGCACTCAGGACTTCGGTCTGGCCGCTCAGTGGGAGTAACCAACTCCCTCAGATAATGGAGGTTACATCGCTTAGGCGAGTCAGGACGCAATAGGACTTCGAGCGCGAGGACTCAAATCCAGGATTGAGCAGCTACGGACGGGGTGAAATGTGATCGGTACCCGTCCATCAAAGAGACCGTACGGTCACGGGCATGCAATTAAGCGTGGAAATAATAGACCACTAGCAACGACGTGTCCTAAATGTCTGTAATCCAGTGAATCATATTGTCCTGATGATCTGTTTATATAGTGCTGTTAATCTAAGTGAACCTACTTTTATCAACGCTGATTATAATTCGATGAATGAATGACGACCGCGGTCCAAAGCTCCGATTTTCATAATGGTGGCTTAAAACTCGTGAAGATTTCCTTCCTCGGCACCCTGCTCTTGTAATATTTTAATGTCCTCTAACTACTGAGAATATTAACCAACTTCGCATTTTTCGTGTTCGTGTTAGATATGTGATAAAACCTCTAACGTTGAGAAGTTCAAAAGTTTACGCAACATCTCTCAGGGATTTAATTCATATAACTGGAATGTGACGTCAGATTTATGCCATAAATATTGCAGTACTAGTGTGTGTACTCGAGCAGCAAAGGATGTCCTGGAGATTAACTTCATATAGATAGCCAACATACTGGATCGATACTTTTAGTTTATTTCTAACACTGCAAATTATTCGATAGAATTTCTTTTCATATCTGATGCCACATCATATTTAGAAAATAGATTTACATTTCCATAGCGGCAAATCGGTGTATTTTAATATGTGCTTTACTGCTCTTGAATTTGGTTCTAAATTCCTTGAACACTGCTTCATAAATTGATCATACGGTATGTTTCGCAATGGATTACATTAATCAGAGGTTACATTACCGCAACTGTTTAATCGTATCTGGACGTAGGAGACGTTTACTTCATAATTGTGTGTAGCATACACAAGCGTATTTGGACAAAGGGGTGTATTTACACCCAGGTGGCTTCCTAACAGATATAATAATGGAATTATTTAAAATAAAAACTTCGGTGTCTATCAAGCACGTAGATTTTGCATAAGTAAAGTTCACAAAAATACTAATTAAAATATGATATTTGTTTATATCAATTGCCAATCTTAATTGTCTAATTACGAGAATTAGTTATAATTCAGTTCAGGGACATAAGAGTTCAAGGCAAATAATCAGAAAACATAATGCACAAAATGAATATATAAATGGAAAGTCATAAAACTTCATGGATACGAATCGTAAAACTGTCTCCTAAAATATTTATATTCTAATAGTTTTAATAGATTGTAGAAATGAAACATAAGAATAAGCAATATTCTCTTTATATACCGCTGAATACGAAAGAAACGGTAACATTCTCCATTAACACCCTATTTACAAAAGAAAATTTATAACAAAAATTGAATACATTTACCAAAAATATAGTAGAGTTTGAACTCTTCCATAAAAACAATTTAATAAAACATATAATATGTTGCTCATTTTCTGAACAGTGACATTCTCGAGAACCTAAACTTTTTAGGAGATATGTTTAAAGGATCGAAATGTTATAATTTTTCGGCAG
This sequence comes from Thermobia domestica, assembly GCF_964235325.1. Classification (NCBI taxonomy): domain Eukaryota; kingdom Metazoa; phylum Arthropoda; class Insecta; order Zygentoma; family Lepismatidae; genus Thermobia; species Thermobia domestica. Next base: position 95,096,778 of record NC_137462.1, on the reverse strand, counting down.
TAGTTGGCATAAAATCTGTAGTAGCAACTTTCTGTTTATTGAATAAAAATTTTTAATCTTTGCTGTGGAGATATTCTTATCTGTAAAAGCCGGTAAATAATATGCATTCTCACGTATGCTATTCTTGTAGTAAAATGTAACTTTAAAGACGAACCTTGTACTAATATAGCCTCCTTGTTTTAAAATCAAATAGTTTATTATTTGGACTTATTTCGAAATGTGTCAGTTTGGAAGTATACCCCAGTGCAAAAGTGTTGAAGGGTTAACATGTCAGAAAAATATTTAAATAATTATTGTTGAAGGAAATACTGAGAAATTCTACATGCCTTACTAAAATCAACATTTTTATACAAATGTTTAAACCATAGTAATGAATGAACTATTGACAATGCTTTTCAGCTTCCGCAATACAAATACAAATTTCCATAATTCTAAATTTCCATAACGCTGAAAAAACACAGGGCTTTCGACAAAACATTTCAAATAATTCTCTCTCTTTAGTATTAATTTTACAATCAACAGTACAATAATTTTACTGTTTTTTATTCTGCTGAAAATTGGATGACATTAGTGATTTAAATGAATGTTAGGATCAAAAAATAAATCATATTAAATGTAGAACTGAAATGAATGTACACACTACTTGTATGCAAAGGACATAAATATTGTACTTCAAATGGGGATTTAAAATTCTTACTTATTGTACGACTTCCTAGGTCATAGACTTTTGATTTTGAGGCCGTACTTTAAAACTTTATTAGAAATTGTCATAAAACTGCTTATAAAATACAGGATCTTACTTCTTATTTACCAAATACTTAAGGCCATTTTTCTCTTTTCTGAAATATATGGTCTTGAATCAAAAGCGTGTTTTATCTGAATGTTTACATGTTTCTTTCTCTTTATGGAAACATTTTCCTTGAATTCGGTTTCACTATACAAAGTTTTATAAAAAGAATGAAGAATATAGTAGTGTTTTTCTGTAACTTTCAAAATATTTATATCTACCAGTGGCACGTTTGTCATACTAAGAGGCCCAAGACGTGCATAGAGCTGTATAACATTCTGTAGTTGTGAAACTAGCTCGACAATCTTCTTTCCTTGGGAGAACATGATATGAGCTGTGTAATAAAAACAGCAACCGCGCCTTATCAGTGAGTAAAACTGTCGTATATCATTTACAAAATATACAATTGTCGCAACGCAAAATTCGAAAACAGTCAAATTAACAACAATAATGACAACAGACAATATACTTAAGAAATTCTTAAAAATAAATAAAATATATTCAGCAAAAATGTCACAACTACATATACGTATTCTACACTGCTAATCAAAAAATACAGTATTTGAAATATCGTCATAAACAAAAACGTCACAAACATGTATAAAATAATTTCCTACAAGAATGATACAATACGAAATAAAACTAGAATAAACCATTCAAATTATTTCAGCAATAAAGTTCCTACTTGAAATCGTGCCGTCTTCCTGAAGAAATATGAATGAATTAACTAACATCTTTTAACAATAATGCCATACTGCGAAATAAAATACTTTTCCACTAAAAATTAACGTACATCCAATAAAAAAGGGCCCTCGTAACTGAGATATGACAGTGTTGCAAAGAAAGTAGCTGACAAGTTGAAACACAATAATGACACAACTGCTCTCTGAAGGCCAAGTTTGGAATTTCAGACGTGTGGCACGAATAGAAAGTAAAAGCATAAAGAACTCTTATTCTCCCATAACTCAATAACGATAAATTTTGAGTTGTTTCACTGTTGCTGCAAATAAGCGACATGTGCTTTTGAATCATTTAAGTTGCTTTCAAAATGGCAATTGATAACTTGATTCCATTCACCATATAACTCACAGTTGAAAACTAATTATCCGACAAGAAAATTTTCTTCTTTTTGGAAAGAAATTCTCTATAGTTGTAATTCTACACGTGGTTCTTATCGAATAGTCTGATAGGTCACAAGTTAACGCTATTCCCAATTTTATAAAATGTCTATTGTATTTCACCGTTGAATTACAAAAAATCATTTTATGCGAATTCTTTAAACATTTGAAAATCCATATTATATACTAGCACATTTCCAATATACAAAACTTCGCAATTCTAACAGACTCGAATCTATATGTAGCTTTTGTAGCACATTTTGCTAAAACGCTTGTAAGACATTTGTTTCTCTATGTGAATTTATTCTTTCTATTAGTTCTTGTTTCACATATGGCGATCCAAACAAAATACGCGCATCGGTTTCTGTGTGTAAATATTCAATTGAGACGCTCATAGTACTCTTGAGTGCTGTTGTACTGGTGGTTAACACCTTTCAAGAAGGTTCGATCCCAGCCCCCGCCAAGTGAACTTTGTGGTGGGCAAACACCGTGTGCGTGGGTTTTCTCGGGGTTCTCCCGTTTCCTCCCACTTTCTTCATTCCACCATTTCATTCATTTCTCATTATCACCGTCTCCTTTAGCCTAACCGGCATAACCGTGGGACGTAAAACTCAAAGATTTCATTTTTACCTTTCAAGAACAAGACACAAGTACTCGCACATTTCCCACCATCGGTAGTAGCAAAACTATAGGGTTGGAAACTCTGTTCTTTTACATTTTTAAAAAACTCAGAAAAAATACGAAATAGTGATTTTTATTAATCTGATTTTTACACATCCCTTCGGCCGTAAAAATACGATTATGACTTTTTTGGGATTTTTTTCAGGTACTCAATATAATCATAATAAAACGCAATAACAACATGTCCAATTTAATAACCTTTAGTTATGAAATTATGTTTCTGCGTTTATTACGGTCAGAATAGTTGTTCTACTAAATGCTAGTATATGCTAACCCAGCTACGGAAAATTAATATAACTAAATAACAAAAACCAAAATATTTATAAATATAAAGAAAAATACCAAAAATAACAACATATCTAACGTAAATAACTACGAGTTAGTAGCTATGGTCAAATAGTAATATACACTCATAAACAAAAGTTAAATATAAGATAATATACTGTTACAAATAGCTATAAGAACCACAATAACTTAAGTCCCTATTTACATATAAATATATCAAATTAAAAAAAAAACAGAAAATAGTCTTATGGTTATACAGGTGAAAAATGTAAGATAAATATGTAAATATATATTTGCAACCCGTTCATATAAAAAATTATGTAATTGAAACTGAATATAAGAATATTTAGAACATGTGAATTCAAGGTTATCTTGATGGTATGTTTGAGATATTCCGTCTATTATTGATGATAGCCATGGCAATGATGATGACGATGAGCTGTGTCAGACATATACATTCATAAACAAACATATACGTTCATAACAGCTATACAATTCAGAAGAAATACATAAATATGCAAGAGTTGAACGAAGTAATTTACATATACATCTTTGTCGTTTAAGATAGAAATCTTTTAGTTTATGTGTGCACATACAATATATATATATATATATATACAGTGGCGTATTTACGATTTTGTTTCGGGAGGGGCTTTGCTAACTTTCGGGGGGGGGCTTCGCCTGGAAATGTGAAAATTCTGCAAGATATTTCATTTACTTTACTATATTAAGTAAGATTTCGGGGGGGAGCTTAAGCCCGGAAGCCACCCCCCTAAATACGCCACTGTATATATATATATATATATATATATAGCACAAATAGCAATAACCATATATTGCTTAATAAAATTATGATCTGAGAAACATGAATAGCAATTAATAATTTTAAAAAAAATTCATAACATTTAAATATGTAATACTTTTCTGACCAGAGTATATACGTATTCATTATAATTAAAATAAATTGTAACAGTTCCAATAAGTTAATGTCATCTTCGTCAAATGTTAAGCTATTGAACCTGTTACGACTTGTTTTATTTTTAATGAAAACTACATACTCTGGCAAGAAAAGTATTAACCATTTAAATAATAGCTCCAGAGTCAATATAAATGAAAATCATAAGATGATTTTTAACATAAATTTTGGAAAAACGGGAACATAAACTGTACACAAAGGATCAGAGGATTAAGACTGGAAAGTGGCTTTGAAGCTGTAGTTGAGTGGAGTTGATTTTAGTTTAGCGTCCCTTTCAGCAGCGAGGCTATATGAGACGTGGACCTACTGATTAATTTGGAATCCTAACCACATGAGCTCCGACCGGGAATCGGACCCGGGTTCCACACGCCAAAGGCGCGTACGCTAACCGCTTAGCCACGAGTGGCTCCGAAGGTTATCAACTACATCAGTGTAAGTAAACAATAAGGAAAACTAGTGCTGTTCTGGTGGGAAACTCTATTAATATTACTGTAAGTGACTATAGCTAACCTTAATGTTATGCGAAACACAGCGAAACCTATTTTGAAACTACGTATTTGACATTTCACCACAAAAACACTTATACTAATTACCTAACTACTCATTCATATTAGTTAAGATTCCGAAATTCAAACTTGATGAAAAGGGAACACCATATCATGGAATGTTCATTCTCAAGTGGAAAAAGTAGTGGGATCTAAACTGTGTTCTATAACACTGAGCTTCGGTCTTAATCCTTTGCCTCCCTCCCTAAGAAGCAAATGGTCTTCGCATTTCTCTATCACTGACACATTTGAACAAAGTGTACAATTAATTGAAACATAAATGGATAATTACGAGGGTCGGCTGATATGTTCTTGGCCCGACACCCTTCCGAATGTACTACCCTGATGTAATTGATATCATATGAAATGATGATCTTTTATATGTTTATGTAACAAATTTCACGATTCTACCATGAACAGTTTTTATTTTACAGGTAATTGAATGAACCATGGCGGAAAAAGATGTCAAATTCACCAAAGAGGAAAAATGAAATCTTTAAGTTTAACGTCCCACGGTTATGCCGCCACCAAAGAGGAGTAGCGAGGTGTAATGAAGTTGTTGTTCCTGCAACAGAAGTCGCCCACTGAAATTCATGGTTGCATACTAGACAGATTGGGTGGACAGTGCCTTTCATGCTCCACTGTGAAGTAATGGGTGCGAACTTCAAGCGTGGTGAATTTTCAACAGAAGATGGTGACAGGTGTGGCAGGCCAGTGTCAAAGTCAACTCCGGAAAAAGTGGACCAGATTCATGACCTGATTTTGAGCAACAGACGAATTTCGCTTCAGGAGATAGCTGACAAATTGCACATATCCAAAGAATGTGTTGGGTCAATAATCCTTGATCATTTGGACATACGCAAGCTTTCTGTAAAATGAATTCCGAAATGTTTGAAGGCGGATCAGAAACGCGAAAGTGTGAGATCATCGCATCTGATTTTACGGCATTTTGCGAACTCCAAGGACGATATTTTGAATTGGCTTGTTACCCAGGATGAAACGTGGTTCCATTACTTTGATCCGGAATCCAAATAGCAGTCATGCGAGTGGCTCCACTCAGGATCTCCAAGGCCCAAAATATTCAAAGCACAAAAATCCACAGGGAAGGTGCTTGTCTCAATATTCTGGGATAAGGATGGTGTTTTGCTCTCAGACTACCTTCCAGAGAGCCAAACCATAACTACAAAGTATTATTTCATTCTGCTGGCTAAGGTAAAGGACGCTATTAAAGAAAAGCGCCGGGGAAAGTTGACACGAGGTGTCTCGTTCTTGCAGGACAATGTTCCCGTCCACAAGGCTGGCAAAACAATAGATCTTCTGAGGGACCTAAGGTTTCGCTGCATTGAACACCCACCTTACTCGCCAGATTTTGCCCCTTCTGATTAATATCTGTTTCCAAAATTCAAAACAGCACTGAAAGGACAGAAATTTCACAGTGATAAAGAAGTGATAACAGCTGCGGAACAGTTTTTTTGCAGACCTTAAGAAATATGTATGTATATATATTTTTTTTGAGGTGTCGGAGAAGTTGCAGCATCGAAGAGCCAAGTGTGTTGACCTTCGAGGGAACTATGTTGAATAGCCTCACACTTTCATGCCTGCAGGTCAAGTCCTTCTGCGTCGGGCCGGGAACTTATCGGCCCACCCTCGATTACACGCTTAATTATACTGGCCTCCGTTTTTACATAATAGTGTCTGTTACCTAGTATCTGAGCAGGAAAGGCTACTGTTATCTAATGTAGAATACCGAATACATTCATTGAAAGAATTATTTATTAACATGAAGTTCACTATCGCATTCCAGTACGTAATTCGTTTCAAAGTTAAAGTTCCACCACTTTACTAATGAAGTCTTAAATTCATAAAGACTCTCACTGAAACTCCCTCACTATTTACAAAAAACATCTGCAAATCACTCGATTGGATCCAAATTGCAAGTGAAAACACCATCGAGACACGCATCAATTAACAAACAAGTAATCTTTGAACTCCCATTTGCCTGTGAATAAATATGACTATCCTTAAAATAAATAAACTAACGGAAGCTATGTTACCTAACTGAATGCTCAATGAAACAGAAAGTAATTCATTCTTCCTTCTGCTAAAATTTGTAAAAAAAATAGTAGTAATGTATTATGAAATTTAACCCATTTGGCGCCAGTGTCCTATATATAGGATAGTGACAAAATACGTCGGTTTGCAACACTGATTAATCAATCGAATGTTGTTCGGTTCTGCGCATGCTCAGACAAGTACATGCTTTCTTTGTTCGTCGTGTGTGGATGATTGGTACATTTTGGAGGGAAATCTGGTATCGTTAAGTATCTGGAATTTGGATTGTTGATGAATGTTTCTGTTGACTTCGATACAGAAAATGCAAAAGACCGAGAAATCGAAAGTAAGCATTTGTTTTATATTCTTAAAATATAATTCTTTTTGATACATTAGTTGTTTAAACTCTGAAAATAAAATAATGTGATAAAAAATACCTTGTTTTTTTAGTGTCCTATATATAGGACATCGGCCATTTAGCCTACTGGTTTCATGGAATTTCAATTTCCGGGTAATATAGAAACGAAACTCTATGTACACATAACTTTGAAACAGATTTGCCATTTATTTACGGAAAATTTGTAAACAGAATTGACAAACCGAACGCCAATTCAGATATTCGAACTTTTCATTGAAAAGATTATTGCACACACCGTCACTAATACAAACCGATATGCTGCTCAACATAATACAGACTTTTCCGTATGTGAAAATGAATCAGGCAATTTTTAGGAATTTTGTTGTATAGTGATTACGTTTTTGTTCTGTTCCACGTCAGTCGATGTATTGGGAGATATCAGCTAACTGCAATTTTCCAGTAATTGTGCAAACTATGTCACGCAACAAATTCAGACAATTAAAAAAGTTCATTCACTTCAACAATAACGACGTTATTGACAAATCCGACCGTTATTTCAAATTCAGACTTTTGTATAATCTAATAAATGGTGCTATTCAACAATTTGGAGTATTTGTCCATGAACTATCTATAGATGAGAGAATGGTACGATATTATGGTAGAAATAGTTCAATGTATTTGAAAGGTACACGGTGAAATTTGGGTACAAATTATGGATGTTAGTCACACACAATGGTTACCCACTGCATATAATTCCCTACCAACCTGGACCTCAAGGGGATACCAGATTATCCGATTATGTTGTGGAATCTTTGCTGTCCGTTGTGGAAAACCCAGAATGCCATTCGGTATATATGGGCAACTTCTTTTCGTCATACAATATCTCTTCCAATCTGAGACAAAGAAATATTTTCATGACTGGAACAGTAAGGGAAAATAAAACCGGAAAGTGTCCTTTGATGTCGTCAAAAGAACTAACAAAAAAGGAAAGAGGATTTGTGGACACAAGGTTTGATCGTAACTCTTTGAATCCGTTGATTGTGTGGAAACAGTAACACGAAATAACAAAGGGCGTAAAGGAAACATCAATGTGCCTTCATGTATTGCTTCATATAACAAATTCAAGAATGGCCTAGATTTATTTGACTAATTGATGAGCTTATACCCAATCAAGATCAAGGGCAAGAAGTGGAATTGGAATGTATTGACGAATGTTGTTGAAACTGCTTTATTTGCTGGATGAAAACTTTATCAGATCTTGAACTTAGGTAATTTGGATATTCTAGAATTTCACAGAAGTGTACAACGAGATACTTTGTATAAATTGATAATTACTTGTATTTTTGGGCAGAAAGTGCTTCTACACAAGCACTATACCAGATATAATGTTAATTTAAAAATAACAAAAGAAGAATGTTTTTAATATATGTAAGAAATATACATTATTGTATATTTAGTTGCTATGTAGTTGTTTATAGATACCTAACTAACATGTACGATTGCAAGTCAGTTTTGTGTGAATAAACGTTAAAAGAGAATCAACGAATGAATTCTTTAATACGCCTTATCGACTTGTAAATGCAGTATAAAAGGTGAGAATACTAGTAAATGTAATCACTGAAGATATTTTAAGTTGTGGACGGTTACTACCACTAAAAATTTACTTACATTATTAGCCGAATCAGGGTTGACGACTACCTTTGGTGAGTCGTTGTAAAAATTTTGGTTTACCTCACCCGGGAGCCTTGTAAATTCATATCCCGAAGTAAAGTAAGGGTGAATTTACTTCTATAATAAAGTTAATGACTACGAACTCAACTATACTGAGAAGTGGTAGAATAATCACAAGAAAAATGAACGGTGAGGCAATAGAGAAAGAAACCAGTGACAGTGGTAATGACCAACAAAGTGCAGCACCAGGAATGACATTAGAAGACAGAATCCTGTTAGCCTTACAGCGGCAAGAACAATGCCGAAAAGACGATTCGGAAGCCATGAAGCGATTGGAACAAAATTTGGTTCAGATGTCCAACGAATCCAGCAGACAATATGAGGAATTAAAGCAGACGATGGAGCAGAAGTCCGAGGAATCCAACAAACAATATGAGGAATTAAAGCAGACGGTGGAGCAGAAGTCCGAGGAATCCAACAAACAATATGAGGAATTAAGTAGACGATTGGAGCAGAAGTCAGAAAAGACGAAACAATCTATTATCCAGGCGATGAATGACATCACCTCGCAATTCGATGAAAAGTTAAAAAGAATATCTGAGGATTGCCAGGATAATCACAACCATGTAATCCAAGAAGTCAGTGGTGTAAAAAGGGATTTGGAAGTAATAGAATCTTCTGCACTTCAACAAAAGATTCAGGTCACGGATAATTCCAACAAGATACGTGCCAATACTCAGTTGTTAGCTACCTTACAAGAGGAAATTAGAACGCTACAGATTAAGGACAACGTATACCACAATAACATGGTTAATGATCGTGTGGAATTCCCTTGTTCCCAAGAGATGACCTCGCCTTCACCCGTAGCAGATCAATGTGGACCTCATTCAAGTAATACATCCGATGAGGACATTATTTTGGAACATCCGAGGAATACAAATGGGCGGAAGAGAGATGGTGGAACTACACATCACGCCGTAGGTAGGAATTGTCACTCAACAAGTACACGGAATGATAAAAGGAAGTTAAAGTTAAGCGTAAAGATGAGTGAAATACGTGCTATGAGTAAGTTCAGTGGTAAATGTAACGAGAATGCTACTTCTTTCCTAGAAAAATTTCAGGACGAGTGCAATATAATGTGTATAGATAGATCGCATTATATGAAACTAATCCCTCATTTATTACTCCCACCATGTTCTTTATGGTTTAAAGCAGTACGAGATCACGTTAGTACGTATGAGGAATTCAAGGCAGCACTGATCGCAAATTACGAAAATGACTTTTTGCTTGCAAATAGAGATGCTACGATTAGAAACCAACATTTCAATCCTCGTTTGCACAAATCTGTTGTCGATTTTGTTGTAAATACATACAACGAATTAAAAGTCGTAAATCCATTGCAATCGGAATCTAGAATCATAGCATCAATTCGAAATTTGCTACCGTTTAAGCTACAACAGATCCTGTTTTCTACCCAGTGTATGAGTTTTAACCACTTATTAATGCTTGTCCAATGTTATGAAACTCAATACCATGCTCTGAATCAACAAGCAGGAGTAGGTAAAAGTAAAAATAATTCAGATCATTTTGTACCTGTTCGGAATCTAAATATCCGTAGTGTGAACGATACGGAACACAACCTAAACCGAATAAATTCAAGCAATCAGAACGATCAAAATAGGCAAAGCTATGTTGGGAATCAACCTAACCTAACCAATCGTGACAATAATTATGTCAGATCACTCAACCGAAGTAGACACAAAAACAATCGAAATACATGGCGAAATTCTAGAAATGCTACAAATTCTATGTATAGACATAATCGTTGTTCAAGAGATGGCACTTCGTATCAAAATCAGAATCACGACGCAATACATGTACAAAATATTGCGGAACCTAATCATGATAGTGCAGTACAATGTACTTTATTAGAATCATATGCTAGTACAAATTTAAACTGACTCTAGTTAATGAAGTAAGGGTTAAACCCATACCAGCTATAGATTCTTGTGAACATTTATTTTTAAGTTTATGTGTTAATATCAATAATGAAAACAATTCTTATGACTTCGATATACAAGCACTATACTTGATGGGATTAGTTAATGGACTCATAAATATTTTATCACATTTGTTTCAACAAATGATAATTTTCAAATGATTTTAACTCTTTCTTGTTAATATGAAGAATTATAGTTCGATTCATTAAAAGCAAAGGTTATTTATAATATATTTGATTTGTGTTAAAACTTAATTGTCAAAGATTATGTTAAGTATATGATTCATTCTATTAAGCTGATTATTCGACGACTGTCTTCATGCACCATCTTATATGTTACTTGAATAAGATTCTTCTATATTCTGACGCCTAATTGATACAATGCATACTATAGAATATCATCTAAAGTAATTACTATATAATGCGCCCTTGATCATGGTGACTCATGTTTTAAAATGTAATTGCTTCTTACTATTTTGAATTCGTACCCTTCGTTAATTATATAAATAAGCGACGACGTTTTAATAATAAAATATATATATTAATATAATAAAAGATAAATGATAATGAAATAAAAGATTTATTATAAATATATTTATATGAATGAAAATAAATAATGTTATATATATGCGAGGGTCGATCAAAATGTATAGGACATAATTAATGGAATATTGTTCTTATAAACGGACCAGTGGTTCTTAAATATAAAAACCAAGCTCCATTGTAACTTTTATATTCAGTCCCATCGTCGGGCGACATTTTTATACAACGAGATACTTTGTATAAATTGATAATTACTTGTATTTTTGGGCAGAAAGTGCTTCTACACAAGCACTATACCAGATATAACGTTAATTTAAAAATAACAAAAGAAGAATGTTTTTAATATATGTGAGAAATATACATTATTGTATATTTAGTTGCTATGTAGTTGTTTATAGATACCTAACTAACATGTACGATTGCAAGTCAGTTTTGTGTGAATAAACGTTAAAAGAGAATCAACGAATGAATTCTTTAATACGCCTTATCGACTTGTAAATGCAGTATAAAAGGTGAGAATACTAGTAAGTGTAATCACTGAAGATATTTTAAGTTGTGGACGGTTACTACCACTAAAAATTTACTTACATTATTAGCCGAATCAGGTTTGACGACTACCTTTGGTGAGTCGTTGTAAGTGTTACAATGGCATTGCTCTCACAGTCTGCATCGACGGGTCCACCGGGAATGTAGAGAAAGTGTTCAGAAGCACGGAAAGCTAGCAAACATACCCTAATACGAAATGTGAAAGGATGGCAAAGAAGATGTCAAGGATGTCCAAAAAAGCCGATAGCATCATGTCAGGAATGCCAGGTTGGCTTGTATGCTGTTCTGTGCTTTGATAATTACCACCGTCAGTGTAACAGTGCTGTGTAAAGGCGCTAAGACACATTGTACGGGTATGTAATCTTGCAAACATTGTTTAATTAAAGTAAAAAATTAGATATAATTGTGTTTATTTTTTAGAATTGTCAACCCAAAAGGCCAATGTCCTATATATAGGACAGGCTGTACCGGGCGTACCCCGGTACATACAATCAAAACCTATTTTTCTTTTGTATATGTGTCCTATGTAAGAGAAAATATGTTGCACTCAATCAAAAATATGCAGTAGAAAAATTATGGCACCAAATGGGTTAACTAAGAGGATTTTTAAAAAAAATGGGAAGAAAAATTTGTCTAACATTCACTGACTTTATGTCTAGCTAATTTGGACCAGTATTGTGTGATAAGGGGACCTATTCACACAATGCATAAATTTGGTTCGAATCCAGCTACGAAACTCAAAGTACTTTTGTGTCATTCGTGAGGGAAAACTGCATACTTTGCGAATAAGTCATAACTCTACACTGAACACATATAATATTTCTTCTGAGAAGCAAAAACTAATCTGACGCTAACAATGACGGAATCCTGATTCGATGTCCGGTAACATTATGTCATGTCATGACATGATACATTTCCAATATTGTCCATTTACAGAGCAATTCTATTTCGAATATTTTTTTTCTTTCAAGAAGTGGTTCTGTGAACAACAGGAAAACACTGATAAGGGATCATCTTATATTGATAGTAACATTGCCTAATCAAACAATGTGCAATCGATAGAGGAGTAAAGAAAATTGAGAAATCCAAAGTTTTAAGGGCCGACACCCGATAACACAGGAGATACAGAGGAAAGAATAATCTAGAATCATATGAGTATAGCAATATAAAAGATACACTAACACTGAAAGAACTTCAAAATGACATTTACACAACAGTATAGTAAGCAAACATTGTACCCGCAGACATGGTCAATAACATCATATGTAATACTGTGCTGCCAACTGAACACAAAATGAAGTTTTATTAAATGGCACGTAACACAAATTATATAATGTAAAAATTCTAATTATGAGTAAAACCATACCTTGAAGTCATAATGAACAGTGTTGCCAACATTTGAAGATAGACCTATATGAATTCGGATCTACATGAATCTCGGATGTAGAAGAGTACATACAGTACCAACACACTGCGGAGCGCTTTATCAACAGCAACACTGAATAATTGACTACCAATAATATTTCATACATTAGAAAAGTGAGCCTGCTGATCAATTGTCAATCCAAGAGCACACATCATTTCAATTTTGTATGCTGTGTTTGATACTATCCTGATTTTCCACTTGGGCAAACATGCTTCGACACTCTACTCCGTCCCTTATTTTCGTATTTCAGTGATTATATTCTTGTTTGTGATCTCATATTTTGGTTTTAACTAGTTTTAATCGTATATTGTATGTTCTCTTCTACATCCGAGATTCATATAGATCTATCTCCAAATGTTGGAAACACTGCACATCAAGACTTCACAGGTATAGTTCTACTCATAATTAGATTTGTTAGATGATATAATTTGTGTTCCGTGACATTTAACAAAACTTCACTTTGAGCTCAGTTGGCAACACTGCATTACATATGATGTTATTGAGCATGTTTGTGGGGTGCAATGTTTTCTTGCTATACTGTTGTGTAAATGTCATTTTGATTGCTTTAATCATTTTCAATTTCTTTCCGTGTCAATGTATCTTTTGCATTGATATCTTCACATTATTCTAGATTCTTCTTTCCTCAGTATCTCCTGTGTTTTTGGGTGTTCGCCAGTAAACTTTGGATTTCTCAATTTTTTTCACTCCTCTATCGATTGCACATTGTTTGATTAAGCAACGCTACTATCGATATAGGCTGTTCCCTTGTGAGGGTTCGATATTCGAACCCTGGCTGCTTCACATACTCTAACGTTCTTCAGAAAAAATTACCTCTGTATTTCATACTCTTTGCTTTGTGGCACATTAGAATCTAACGTCCTAGTTATATCAAAGCGAACTAGAAGTCAGAAAACAACTATTCCTAACAAGTCAATTTAATAACTTCCCAAAATTGATCAAGAACGCCACTAGTTGACCATCATAATTACACTTACTTTTGCACATAATAACCGCACAGCTGCAAAAAACCGTGCTGCTCACAATAAAACTCACGTCATATTTCTCCTATGTGTTTTCTTAGACTCTTGTCCTCTGATCACGACACCAACGAGGATATTAGAATCCGATAAAATGGCGCAGGAAGCGCACGAGAATACGAAAATATACGTAAAAGAATACGTGAAAGCATTCTTCGCCCATAAGCTAAAAATAATTGTTTTACGTACTTAACAATATTCTCAAAACTATTTTCAAAAAGTACCTTCAGTAATTACATTATTCATCGATCATACTAATGCTTTTATGTCTTTATCGTATTTTTTAAATTAAATTATTGTATCGTGTGAACAAGAACACCATGTCTATTTTCAAAATTTCTCCTGAGTAACTCTGAACGACCGTTTTTTTAAACTTTCAAGTAAATATCATTGTTCTCATGAGTTATGAACAGTTAACCCTCGGTCAGTCGCGCCTTATGGAGTAACGCCATAGATTTTTTCTAACACACCATTTTATCCTTAATGCAAACAAACACGAAATCCATTCACGTATAGCTATCCGACCCCTACGGATAGCACCGAAACAACAATGTAGAAATAGGGGAGGTATTTCGAAAATTACTTCAGTGAAAAATAGAAAAACAGAAGTTATAGCTAAAAAATGTATTATGGATAGATTTTTTCTAACAGTGGGATCGATCGCCGGTTAAATTTCAAAATTTTGAATTGAAAAGACGAAATGGAAACAGGAGGCAACGAATAGACGCATTAGTTTTTTTAATACGCGACATACCACATAAAAATTAAGACACGAATAATGAATAGGAAGTTATACTTATAGATGAAAGTGAAAAACCGGACCAGAGCTCATATAGTCTCACAAGAAGAGGACATGAACCTGTCAACGATACTTCCTAGTCAAACCTAGTAAATTCGATAAATCAACTCACGATTCCCCCTCATACTATTCCGTCTATCAATACAAAACTTGATATGCACATTTCTTATACTCTATATTTTTTGAGGTACATTTTTATTGTGTATTTTTACCCGGGACCACTCCAGAGGGGTCGAAAGTTGATGGAAGAGGATTCTAGAGGGAATTTTCCCCATATTCTCCAAATATTCCCTGCTCATGTACATTAGGGTCCCAACACATAGGACCTCTGCAAAAGCTGGTTTCAAGCTGAAGAGAATGAACTATAAAGCATGACCTTGCAACGAAAAGTGTTGATATAATAGCTATTTCACTGCGAGTCTACGATTTACTTTATATTAACAGGGTCAATGGGCCCCAGAGACGTACTCCGTTGTCCATGACACCTAATTGTTGTGCATGAACGTATCTTCATTATGTTTGTCGAATGGACTAGGTTTGATTAGGATATCCCGTTGACAGGTTCATGTCCTTTCCTTTTTCATATAGAGAGGAAACCATAACAATAAGATAAAATATAGTGAATAAAGCCATATTGCCACGTTAAATGAATCTTGTAGCTGTTATAAAAAAGAAACTTTCAACCCGATCTTTCTATTTACTGTTTACATGTTACAACTTCTTGAAGGCAAGAAAGGTTTCTCCACACATGCAGCACTGCACTCTAGTGGACAAAGAGTGAACTTCCTCATTAAAAACGTGTATTTTGGACTTCGCCTCCCTGTCCAAAAGAATCCATTGTTTCGGAAGCGGCGAAACTGGTTTTTATGTCAGCGGGAGGGCAATAGCAGGTAGCAAGCAAGACGTCCCAGAAAGTTGCGCATCATTCAACTCCTTGCACGATGGAAAAAATGTTTTTTAACCTTTTCAAGATTATGTGTACACAGTGAAATATGGTAGGGTTTCAAGGTGTTTTTTATGACAACTACAAGTTCTTCTATCGTGACAATGTGGCTTAAGGTATTAACCGGAGGTATCTAGAACTAATCCTACAAGTCAAAAACCCATAAAAAATTACCGGGTCTATGTTTACAATTATAAAGGAACCGTATCATATATCAGGCAGAAAAACAAACAAAAGGAACGTTAAACATCAACTGAATTATACACGACATTGCCGTGAGAAATAATTTAGAGTTATTCTCGATTAAAATTCGTATGGATAATTCTGAATCACAATTATTGCCTTATGGAAATTTTAACATTGTTCTTCTCACATAAATCTTTGCTATCCCAAATTAAGAAATAAAGGTATATCAAATTGGTTAGAGAAAGTTATCTTTAGTAATAATTTCTAAAATTGCATGCCTTTCCTTTTCTCCTCCTTTCACCGACAGCGGTTTTGTCTGACCGACCAGCTTCTCGCTGTTGCTAGAAAATAGAATTAATAACGGAGGATCCACAGATTATAATTAAAAATATATTACATAAAGATTAAGCACCTAATTACTAATACAATTTTTAAATTAGTGAAAGAAATGCTAGATTTCGTGGCTGGTAATTAACGTTTTACGTAGCATTGAAATGAATAAACAAATGAAGAAGAGGGGAACATAGATTCTCGATTAGTTAACTTAGAACGAAAGGGAAATTATCCAACATTTTATACTTTAAATTGTGCCCCCCGATCAGACGCCAACGAAATTGAAACAAATAGGTTGGCAAGAACTAGAGGACTGAGGAAAATGACAGCTTGCCTGGTTACCAACTTATCGAATCAATTAGTTTATAAAGGAATCTTAAGCTTGCACACACAATTGGGTTTTGAATCCAAGTCAAATTACAAGGAAATACTTGGACTCCTCTATAACTTAGTGTTATTAAATCAAGTAACTTAACGGGGGGGTTAATTCAGAACCAAGTTACCTAAAATATAATTGTCCTATTTGGTTAATGGGCAAATAGAAAACAATTAAAATTTAATTTATTAAAGACCCACCAACATATGATGATCAACTTGATCTTAATACCTAAGCGATTAACCTCAACTCATTGAGGACTTTACGATAATAAGTTTTACCCGTTGCGAGTGTTTTGACGGTTGAAACACCAATGACCACCAAAGTGAGCAATGGAAAGCAATGTACCAAGTGTTTCACATATATGAATAGAGATTTCATACGTTGCTCTCTAAGAAGCACAGAGATAGATATCAATATGATTACCTACTGGAAACGCATACTGAGGCCATTCCTCGAGTTCTGCTAAGAATTTTCTACAAAACTTAGCGAGCTAAACCTAGTAGATAGGACGAGATCAATCGCAACCAGGAATCTGTTCAAAGAAGTAGCAATATACCAAACTTCAAAACAAATAAATAGCACATAGATAAAGAATACGGTTCACATAACGAAAGATTTACGACTCCTGAGAATCCGAGAACAGAAGACCGACTCAGAGGCCAACGGAACAGCAGAAAGGAAATACAAGACACCGAATATAACAAAGATATTCAAGTAGAATTCTGCGCTCTTTACAGCAGACATAAGCAAATGGATGAGAATGAACAATCTCCACCAAATAGTGCAAAGCAAATTAATAGGGTGGCACTCAGAGTATAGCAAATTATACCAACAAATGTGAAAATCTGAATCAACTTCGCCATGGCACCTACTGTGCAGCAGCTACAGCAAGAATGTATAACAGATAAAGGATAAATAGAGAAGAGAGCGATAACGCAGGTACTACAAGTACTACAAAGAAACCCAAGCACACAGAAACCCAAACAGGAAGTTCGATTCGAAAATCGAATAGATTTATTAGGGACAAAAATCGGCCTGCTGGTACAATACAAAAGCGAAATAAATTAACGAATCTCAGAAAAGAAATTGAATACATCATGAAATCATTAGAAATGGAGGGCATAACTGATTCCACCATCATTGAAGTCCTCTATAGTCTCAGACAACATATCATTGTATACACAGTAAGGTTTCACCGATACAAAGGAACTACCGCTCGAAAGAAACAGAATAATGATTTTCAACTAAACCATAAACAATTCTGCGGAAAACAGAAGCCGGAAAAATGATCAAACAAAATGCCAACAATTAATCAAATAAAGATTTACTGATCTCATATTTGGTAACAAACTCGTAAACATAACACTAAAATAATTTTCTTAAAAAAGAAACAATCAGACTTCGCCCAAGTCAATATAAGGAATATTTCTTTTTATAACAGACATATGTCAAAGTAGCGATTTGAAATCAAACCAGCAAATTGGAAATATACAGACCCCGATCATATTCAGGTAGGAACAATTAACAAACTACAGAGTAGAGTTGCTTTGTACCACCTCATTCTTTAAAAATAAAGGGAACATTTCTACCATTCTAAACACTGGAAAGACATTCCTCTTACTCAAAAATAGATTTGTTAAAAACGAATTACAAACCAATCACGTGCTTTCCTTCAATGTACAAACATATGACTTCAATACTAACCGAAAAGAACCTTACTTTCATATGAAAAAAAAATAGAATAATGACAGAAGAACAAAATGGATCTCACAGGTCCAGCAAGGGATGCAAAGATTAGATCATAAAAGGTACAGTATTTACTGAGCAAGATAGATTCCAGAAACGGAACCTAAGTCTAGTATTTTTAGACTTAAAAAAACCTTCGATTCAATTCCACACTCATGTGTAACGTAACTACTAGAAATGTATAAAATACATCTTACGATCATCGAATATTTGGGAAACTATAAAACACTGGTCCTCAAAAGTTTATTTCCACAATCAACATAAAAGAACGTAAAAATCTTGTAAAATCAATCGCCTGCTATTCATGGAAGGCCTAAAGCTCAATACCAATTGTCCAAGTCAAGTGCACAGGTTACTAGATATAGTAACAGCCTTTAGATCTGAGAACTGTATGAATTTAGGAATTAACAAATGCAAGTCATTACATCTCCAAAGAGGGAAAATACAAAAGAGAAAATTTAAAACACGAAAAATACAACAAATACCCAGAAATTTTGCAGCTTCAAGGCATTGCACACAACAAACCAAAAGGCATATTACACAAATTTTCCAGTCAAGAATGAAGAGAATACTCAAAATTCACCCTGCTAATGCTAACAAAATTTAAAACCATCAAAACGTTTGCAACATATTTAATTATGTCGTATTTCTCATTAGACAAGAAGAAGAAGGTGCTACTTGTATAATTATCATTCAGTGTATTATGTATTTCTTTTCAGGGGGATCCAAATGTGCTAAACGGATCTGAAAAAGGAGGCTTATTTAGCTGACATCTCCAGAAATAAGGAACACAAAGAAGAAAACACCGAAAACATGGATGTTTTCTAAGTAGACTACTTGTAATTTTATTCATTTTGTTTGATTTTTCAACATTTTAAATAATCAAGCCTTCGAGTAAACCATATGATAATAAGATAATCAGTATTAAGAAAAACATCGACCTGAAGGATAATTAGATAATATGAAAATATTCAGTAAGGAAAATACAGGGTTTCAAATTAAAGCACTACGCGATTTTCGACCACTATCAGATGAATACTGTGTACCATATCCAAAATTCCGAATCTTGGATGATTTAATGAAATAGGTAAAGCAATGGGTGGATTCAGTGACTAGCGGGGAGACACCCAAATAAGAAAGGGCACTTGGAATTACCCCTGGATCGTAGATGGATGGATTGTGGCACACATCATATGTTTGCGTTAAAAGAGCCTGACGTAGTCCGGAATCGATTCCAAGAGAAGATTTCACCAAGTGATTGGCAGAAAACAACAGCGATGGTGCTGACCTTCACGCAGATATTGCATGCCCTCTGAGAACTATAGATGATTTTCCAATAGATGAATGACCACTCGCTTAGAGCAAACCATTTTCGTGAAGAATTAATTATTGCTCAGAGTATGACTAGACTGAGTAATCTTTCAGATCAATATGCCAAACAAATCTTCCACTCCAAGCAATATTCTCAGGGGAGCGGTTTACCTTATAGAAATAAATAGTCCTGTATAAGCAATAACTTGTTTACATATTCAGACAAAACCCCTTCACTGTATGGAACGGGAAAAGAGGTGTACTTCAAAACTGTAAAGCCTCAGTTAACCTTATGGCCGTCCTTACATCAGAACAGGGCTGCCGATTTACGTTCATCAATAAGTACTTTTCCAACGTTACACAATACATTTAAGAGTCAGGTGTGACAACTCCTGTATGTTCCAAGGAATTCCTCCACCATCAGTGATTATTCTATACAAAAACTGGCATCCTCTCAATTGTGTATTAAACTATTAAGGGCAATGAACCAATGTATCTCTAGGATGGACGAACCTAGTGGGTGAGCAATAACTAAATGCCAAAACCTATATAAAACAATAAATTGGATCCATTATTCCATGAATGGACAGTACTGGCAGAGTAAAATTCAGAATCTTGTGTGTCAATTGTGTTCTTCCAGTACGATTTAAGTTCTTCAAACTTACAGCGAAATTAGAAACGCTAACATATATTAATCTGCAAAGAGATGGACATCTATTTTGTTAATCAGATAAGTAACATCGGACTTGGATCGATATCTCTACCGCAATATTCATGAGGCGTACGAGGAGGTTAGCGGAGGAAAATGGAAACTACCAGATAGGTGAGTCGGACAAGTAGTTCGCTGTTTAAGTTAGATAAATCCACATGTAAGCTCATACATCAATTACACTTTTCAACAATTTTTTGACGAAAGTACGTAAATTGTTTACATTTACAATTTTTTCATTCATGTAAGCATAATATGAGAAAATGTAATATTAGTGCACTATTCTTAGCTGTAGTTACGAAAAAATTATTCTTGTACAATAGTATAAGTATGTTTAAAATTTATGGAAACATTTAACCAATGTAGTTGTAAAAACGAGATTAAGGTATTTTTACATTTATTTAACAGTAAGTGATAAGTTGGTATATAATTAAGGGACACTACCATACCTTTTATACCCCTGTACACCCATACTTTTAAAAAAGCAAATCAATCTTATTTAACGAGTTTCAAATTCTGATACAGCAAATTTGTACAAATATGTTTTCGCTCCACCAAGTAAAATCACTAATGTTACTAGTCCTAATTTCTTTATACTTTATAAAGAATTCATAATTAGTATAGACGTAATCCAACAGTTCCAAAAGAAGTAAAGTAAAATACAATATAAATTTTCAACCAACAACTACACTACAATATAGGCAAAAGTTTCGTTAGACCTCTTGTACAAAATAGATTCCTGTTGAATTCATTTTGAACGTCTTCGCTTGGCCTGCCTTTTATACAGTACATGTGGTGCTTCCCTTGCAATAGTCCAACAGTAACCTGATAACATGTTAGAAATACACTTGCCCTCATATCTCTTCTCCATGGCTGCAAAATATGAAAACTCTCACCATATTCGTGACTTACTGCTGCACAATCTTCAGCAAAAAAATCAAGATTGGAATGAAGAAAGTGGAGTTTCAGAGTCATATTGCAACAAGGTTCTCGTAGCATAACATTTCAGCCACTATTTCTCTGTAATTTGTTGCACGGTGTCTTCCCAACAACTATGAAAAAACACATTTCAAGTTTTCCCAAGCACCTTTTTCCTCACCTTGTAGAATTTCATCCAACTGATGATATCTGAATAGCTGTCGAATCTGTGGTCCTATAACGATGCCTTCTTTAACTTTGGCGTCATTTAAGTTAGAGAATTTTCCTCTTAAGTACTTACAGGCCTTACTCTATTGGCTCATGCTTTTAACATAAGTTTTCATGAGACCCGATTTAATATGTAGCATTGGAAGCAAAATTCTTTTACGATCTACAAGTGGTTCATGTTGCACATTTTTCACCTCTGAATTTTTCTTGTACTTCAGTCAGTTTTGCCGTAGCGAGATGCACGATCGCTACTGTCCCACTCACAAAGCAACAATATTGTTATACACTAAAGTGCATATCTAACAAAAGCGGTATCACTTTGATGGCAAAACAAATGAGCTACTGAAAATCATAATATTTAATGGCTTGAAGTAAACGTTTCAAATTTTCAACTGAAATGAAAGCCTACTGGAATTGAGGAAAGTTTATTTCCAATACGTAAAAGCACTGTCTTTAAACTCACCTTTGACGAATTTATAAAGAGCCTCCGCTCCGTAGGATAGCAATTAATTTTGAGAGCCTTTTGAGACCACTTTTACCTATACATTCCACAAGTGTGTCTTTCATAGTAAAAATGAGGTGAACTTCCCTATTCCTATACCCTGAAACATTTATTTCTTCCTGCAATAAATTCCATTGTTGTAACCGTGACGCTAAAGTTTCTGCTTTCCTTTCTAGTAGGTTTAAATTCCTTATTAGATCACTTAGCTCTTTTTGAGTGAGTCCATGTGGTTCACTTGGATTGTCGTTCAGAATAAAGTCATGGTGGTTCGAAGAACTTGCTTCAGGAGCTACAACTTCTTGATCATCATCGGAAGAAAGGTCGTATCCTTTGTGTGGGTCAGGAGCAGGTAGTGCTTCTCCACGTGGAGCTGGTCGCATTGCAGAAGGGACATTTGCATATACCAAGGTCCGCTTCTTCGTCCTGGAATCCCCTTCAGGACAGAAGGAACTATACGAAAGTAACAAACTTTGATGTGAACGCTTGGCTCTTTTCAAATCGTAGGCACTGCAAAAAGCATTGAACGTTCCTTCCCATTAATCTAGTTTCTCAGATTGCTTGCACATGTGTTACAAACAATGTGGGTTGCCCTACATTGCCCTACAAACAACGTAGTTGCACTACAAGGAAAACATATTAACAACTCCAATAACTGAAACAGCGTTGTTGTTTCGAACAATAGAAAAACACAATTGTGATAAGAAATAGAAACAAACAAAACGTTGGTAAAGTTCCTCTATTGTTGTCAAATCACGAACATTTTTACTTAAAATAAAGCAAACATATTCACTATTAAAACGTTATTTTTAGACATGGATGTAAAAATAAAAACAGAGGTAATATTCAATTTTCGCTTTCACATTCGTGATCAGCATCACAAATTCAATAAGAATTAGAGTAGAGGGTAAATGTAGGTTCTGGGCCAACCCCTCTGCACCACCTCACTGGCCATAGCACGCTAGTGACACTTTTACTGACCACTAGCAAGAAAGGAAAGCTCTTCACATAGGCTTTTATGATATAACTGTTTAAAACTTACTTCCTAGATTGTGTGTGTTATATTTTTACATGATTACAAGTTTGGATACTGATAGTGAAATCTTCTGGATATCTCGTTCTCTATGGGACAAAATAACGAGATTTAGTAACTTTTCACAAAAATAACCAGATGTAGTGACTTTTATGTAACTAGATTTAATAACTTTTAACAAAGTAACCAGGTTTAGTGACTTTTATAACTAGATTTAGTAACTTTTGAGAAAATAACCAGATTTAGTGACTTTTCTAACTAGATGTAAGTGTCTTTATAATACCTCTCTATGAAGTCTATTGCTCAGACGCTGAAAAATATTTTACAGAGCACAGTTTATGGTATAGGTATAATGCTCTACGCACAGGCTTTATGATATCCATAAAACCTTATAACTTAAACTACAACTAACTTCATATCTAACTTATATCTAAGAACTATAACTAAACTTATTTCTAACTTATGTCTAAGAACTGTAACTTACATCTTCTTCTCTTCTATCTTATAATGCCCCCAAGCTAATGTATTTATACCATCCTCTAGTAAATGTATTTTATCATCACTCGGACCTAACGCTACTTATTAACAGCTGTAGTATATGGTTTGGGTACAAAACCTCGCGGCCAGAACCTCGCGGGCCCAAAACCTAGCCTGGCCAAAACCTTGCCGCCCAAAACGTCGCGGACCAAAATCTCGCGGGGCCAAAACCTCGCCACCCAAAACCTCGTGGGCCAAAATCTCGCCGGGCCAAAACCGCGCCTTACCAAAACCTCGCGCCCCAAAATATCGCCATACCCAAAATCTCGCCTGAGCAAAACCTCGTTGTACTGATCTCGCGACACAGAATCTCGCCTGGTCTAAATTAAGCGAGACGTACTGTCGCCTGGGAAGAAATGTCGTCAGGATAATACCTCTTCACGACGATTTCTTCAATATAGAATGTCCTATCGCCAGATTTACAAAACTTATTAGGTTTTGAAACTTGACATTTTGTATAAATCTTCTTGCTCCACAAGCTCCAGATAAGACAATATTTTGTGAAATGCATGCCCTAAGGAGGAATGGAATGGGAGGCCTTGAATGAATTTTGCCGTTCTCCAGATCTAAAAAAAAAACTACTAAGCATAGATCCTTTACGTTTTGGTACAAATCTTCTCCTTGTACCATAAGTAGGTATGTTGCAAAATGCTCCTCCTAAGGGAGTGTTGAAGTTTGGATAATTCTTGACCGTTGGCTTGATCTCAGGACCTACGAGGTTTCGCCGGCGAGGTTTTCGCGACGCGATGTTTCGGATGGCGAGGTTTTAGCCCGGTGAGATTTTGTCCCGCGAGGTTTTGGGCGGCGAGGTTTTGGCCACGCAAGGTTTTGGGCGGCGAGGTTTTGGCCCCGCGAGGTTTTGACCCGGCGCGATTTTGTCCCGCGAGGTTTTGGCCACGCGAGATTTTGGGCGGCGATGTTTCGGCCACGAGATTTTGTCCTTATCCCGTAGTATATACATCATGCATATGATTACGAATAAGGTTTCACATCTTTATATGTTTTTATATTATCGAATAGGTTTTCTTATAATCATCAAACTTCATCTCTTTCGCTACTACGCATTTAGTTATTCCTTTCGCTTTTATCTTTTCTTTATTTTCTATTCTAAAAGCATAAATCTTAGATCATAGTGAAATAAATTTAGTCAATATTTTGCCATGGTTTTCATTTTTCATTTTGCCTAATACTCTTTTTATTTATTAGTGATATTCCATATTTATTGTCATTCTCGTATTCGTTTGTATTAAATAGATGAACCATTACTTTTAAGTCTTTGTAGAAGTCATCTGCTTCTATTTCATATATAAAGTTATCAGTGTCCATGTAAGCTTAATTTATATTAATTCCACATTCAGGTTTCATACTATTGTAATGGAAATGGTACATTAATAGTTTTGACAATTCTAATAGACTCATTCCAACATATATTGGTTTATAGAGAGTTAATTTCTCTTCATATGTATCGCAAACAAATCTTCAGTAAATATTGTTGTGTAATCAAAGTTTAGTTTTGCTTTTCATTTCTCTACCTTCTTTGGATCACATTCTAAGGTAATACATGGTTTCTTTCTAGTATTTTCCATCGTCTTCCCAAATGCGCTATTATTCATTAAGACCTTAACCATGATAACGGTCTGTGAGACCTTCAACAATATTTATTTTAGTCGTGCGGTAACCCTTATTCACTTAGCTTTTTCTACGCCTCAGTAGCTTCTCCCCCTTTAACACTCTACACAATAATCTTGTTGTTTCGCAGTTTGAGTGGAAACTCGATTTTTACGGTTTGCTTTTCGAAACAATCCTGGTCTCAGTTTCACAGCGGTCTTTCGTACCGCATATTACATTGTAGGAAATATACGCTATTTTGACTAGTTTTATTATAGTAATGTAAGTTCGTTATTATTTTAGTTACATATGCTTTCTGGAGACATTTGTAAAATATGAGTACAAGTAAAAATCTGATTGTTTGAACTCTAATCTAGGAATTTTATTTAATCTCGTTCCAAGTGACATATACAGTTTTAAATTTTTATAGTGAATAACGTATCTTTCTTTGTTATAAAGCGTGGTTAATAATTTTGATTGTTTCAATCCTGGTGAGCACATGTTTTCTGGAGCTAATAGTAGATCTGAATGCTTATTATGTAGATACTTCGTATATTTTAAATCACCTTCTAACATATAACTTACCTTAGAATAATCTGGAGTATTCAATATGTCTATATGAGGTTTAACTCATTTAATGTCTTTAAAGGTCATTTTTGAATCATAACTTAACCACATAAATTATTTCCATGTAATTATTCTAGCTACTTTGAACACTCATTTTTGTTACAGCTTTCCATATGTTTGCTGTATGCTTTTACATATCTTTTACTACATTGTCAGATTCCACCTTTTATACCTTTCTCTATCATTAATATCTTATCATAGTCCATCAACATTTCTAGATTGACTTTTGTCATCTTAACATTGAATCCCACGATAAGCCAGGACGAGTAAACTATCAAGAAGGATCTAAACCATAATCTTTTATACATAGGTCCCCAAAGTTTTCAAACAGGTATGCTAATATTAACACATCCGCTTTGTTACAAAGTTCGTCATATTCTGCAAGGTTTTTAATTTCGAATAATTCCCAACTTTTCCGCATGTTCATACTCTTGACCACATATATGAGTTTGGTTAAGCTTATTGAAGATCATTTCTTGGTGGTAGTTCTGTTTCTTCTAATCTTTCAACTGAGTCAATTTAATCATATGGATAAACACCTTTTCGAATTACGAAATCTAATAGATTGTGAAAGTATTTTGATGTTTGTCTATATTATTCCTTTGTAAGGTAATTCGCTAATTGTGCTAAACTCTTTGACATATATCTAAACGAATCTAGTAATCGTAAATGAATCCCATTCTTTTTATGAAGCTTCACGTATTTCGAGTATGTTGTATATTTTTCCTCGCTATTTGCAATTAGTCTTATCTCATTTGTATGGTAAGCAAGCTATTTAACAAAAAGATGAGTATCATTACCAGTTAAGTTGTGAATAAGCACTGAAATAAAATTATGATTCTTGTTGTTCAAATTACAATAGTTGTGAGCTGCATCTCTAAACTTTCCAGTTAAATGATGATGATATCTTACCTTTGCTTTATTTTTATTTATCCTATACAAAAATCTTCTAAACTCACAATTTCATTCTTCTATTTTGTCGCTCATCTTTATCTTTATCTTCTTTTTAATGTATTTATTTGTTTTTCAACTGCTGGTGGTAAATCACTTAAGTTTCTCTCACATGCATGACTACTGTATGAGCTATTATATATTTTTCCTTCCTCTTCTGTTAGAATATATATTCCAAGTTGATTATAATGGTATATATTCTTTATTTCTATTGCTTCTTTTCGTAACATCTCAACAGATACTTTCGCAGCATCTAGACCAATATAATTAACAGGCCTTTTATAATCTCCATTTGAGCACTATATATAGTAACAGAAACTCATTGGAACCTGGTTTTTGTATTTTACTGTCTCAGAACAACTATGTTCTATTTTAATTTTACATAATATACAATCGAAGTCAGCGTATATTGCAGGAAGTTCAATTTGATTGTCATATGGCTTCAGAAGTTCTATTCTAACAGCATCATGTTTTTACAATATACATAGCTCATATTATAACTGCTAGTTTCTAAAATGTCTTGTCAAACACCTATCGCAGAAGTACATCTTCTTATCATGTTTTGGTAATTGACTTCTTATTAATCTTGATAAGTCTTTTATCTGACAGTAATGATTATTTTCTTCATCTTTTATATATAATAGATTGACATGCATTTGTGGCTCCTGTTTCGTTATTGTAATGGATATACTATATTTCTTATCATAACTATAAACATAAATTGAAATGTTACTTCTCTCTTCGAACTTTACTATGTGTTTTAATTGTGCAAAGAATTCAAAACCGTCATACATAGCTCATATCATAACTGCTTCTGATTTCTAAAATGTCTTGTCAAAAACCTATAGCAGAAGTACATCTTCTTATCATGTTTTGTTACTTGACTTCTTATTAAATTGATATGTCTTTTATCTGACAGTAATGATTATTTTCTTCAATTTTATATATAATAGATTAAAATGTCTTTGTTGCTCATGTTTCGCTATTGAAGTTGATATATACTATATTTCTTATCATAACTATAAACGTAAATTGAAATGTTACTTCTCTCTTCGAACTTTACTATGTCGTTTAATTGTACAGGGAATTCAAAACCATCACAATACTTATGTCCTAATTCTTTAACAAGTTGTATATAGTTGGAAGGTCTTTGGGGATACGATTCACGGTCTATAGGATTGAAGTAAAGTGCCACAAAATATAAGAAACGTTGTCTTTATTTGGAACATTAATTACTGATTTCTTACTTTTAACTGGTTTAGGAAGTTCAATATAGGAAGAAGCTCTTAATGGTACATATTTGTTTAGTCTGATTTTTAAAGGTTTTATTTCGTGCAATGTCCACCTGATCCTCAACCTTGAATTTCTTTCTTTCCATTTTGTTTAATAAAGTATATATATTCATCTAATTGAGTTGATTCTAATATACTCTAATTTGACGTTTTAAATTTAAATTCTTGTACTTCTTTTTCTTTGATATAGTCACAAATGGAAGCAAGATTAAATTTTAGCAAGATGGAACTTTAGCTCTTTATTGATTTTGTTATTAGAAACTCTTCCATTTACACCTAAAAATTTTATTCAGTCTTTATATCCAGCTATGTTGTCGACTTTCATGGTCTGTAATCTCTTTTTAATGCTGTTTCTTCTATTTCTAAATCAATAGGAATGTGTATTGGTTTAGATTCTTCAGTTATTTCTTCTTCAAATGGGCTTCTTTCTATCTACTCTTTCAGGTTTTAGTTCTCCAAAGACGTTTTCATCAAATGGAAATTTTGCGGCAAACTTCAATCTGTTTTGTTCGTCTTCGTCCTCATACTCATTAATACGATCAATAAGTTCTGCTTTCCTTAATCGGAAATGACCACTTATCCCCTTCTCTTTACATATACTCCTTAACTCTACTACAATACATTTAACTAAAGACTTCATCTTCTCGTTTTGTCCTTGCAAGTTTTAATTTGGTTTCATTTTTGTTATATCGCTACCATTAATACGATGAATAAGTTCTGCTTTACTGACTAGGGAATAACCTCTTATCCCCTTCTCTTTACATATACTCCTTAACTTTACTGCAGTATGTTTAACTAAAGGCTTCATCTTCTTGTTTTGTCTTTGCAAATTTTGATCTGATTTCATTTATTTCTTAACAGTATTCGTCTTATTTCTTATAGAGCAGCTTCTATGAGATTAATACATAAAAGCTATAGATAATTACATTCTAAACTATATAGCTAAGAATCGAGCTCATCAGTTTCTTTATCACTATCTCAATTCGATTCTAGTTCTACATTCTCTTTTCCCTTAACTCTATTCCTTTTAAGGGGCCGCGGTGGCTCGGTGGTAGAGCGTTCAACTCTGATGCTTGGGGTCCCAGGTTCAAACCCTGGTCCTGCCAAGTGAACTCTGCTGTGAACAAACACCGTGTGCGTGGGTTTTCTCGGGGATCTCCCGTTTCCTCCCACTTTCTTCATTCCACCATTTCATTCATCTCATCATCACCGTCCCCTTTAGCTTAACCGGCATAAGCTTGGGACGTAAAGCTCAAAGATTTCATTTCATTTCATGTTTCTATTTCTTTTAGCAACATTTCCTATTCTTTTAATAGTTCTTGTCTCTCTATTAGTGCTGCTAGAAGTTTAAGGTCTTGGTGATTAAGTTTAAGCTGACCATGTATTAAATAGCAATCCATATCCATTATTTATTAAACAGAAAATGTTTAAAACTGAAATTAACTATATTTTTTACAGGAAATCGTAATCGAACATGTGACTAACTAAACAAGTATTATCTCTTACACCTGTATTCAATCGTGTATATTATAATTTAGATGGTGATGATGATGCTGAGTATGATCCAAGCGATAGTTATTATGATCCAGATGAAAGAGTTAAAACTGATTTGATAAATTTTTGGATTGGTATCGGTATGTTAGATCATTTATTTAAAAATATGCTAAGGGAAATAACGAACGCCTTATACGAAATATTATTCATAAGTGTATTATGTATTTGTCTGATGAAATATTAGATACACTAACGGGTAAGCAATGGTCTTATATGTGTTTTAGTGAAAATGTTATAGAAGACTTTATACGTAAATATAAGGATAAGATTAATTGGAAAGACTTATAGAGAGGTTTGTCAGAAGATTTCATATGAAAGTTTGCAGACGGAGTTAACTGGATGAACATAAAATATAATGACTTATCAGAGGATTTGATAGGAGAGTTTGCAGATAGGCTTGATTGGGAGATGATATCATGCATTTACTTATTACATGATTTCATTAGAAAGTTTGCTGATAGGGTTGATTGGGAAAAAGGTAGCTCATGTTCACGTTTAACAGAAGGTTTTATTATGGACTTTACTGATAAAATGAAATGAAATCTCTGAGTTTTACGTCCACGGTTATGCCGATTAGGCTAAAGGAGACGGTGATGATGAGTAATGAATGAAATGGTGGAATGAAAAAGTAGGAGGAAACGGGAGAACTACGAAAAACCCACGCACACGGTGTTTGAGTTTGCTGATAAACTTAATTGGGAAGATATATGTGAGAACTAAAACTTTTTTCAGAGAACTATATAAGAAAGTATGCTGATAGAGTATGTTGGATAGGAATTTCAACGAGACAACGTTTATCAAAAGGTTTTGTTTTAGAATTAAAAAAATAAAATACCTATCGACCTTCTATTTCTATATTCACACTATTTTGTTTAGAGGAGACCTGATGACCCGAAACCTTCAGAACCACTTTCGCTTTCGTTATCAAATTTTGTAACTACTTCATTTGGTAATGATAATGTTTTATTAAAACTAATACTTCATACTTATAAAGGCGTTTCATTTACCAAAATATAACTTGCAAAGGGTGTAATATAATTCTTCAAATTCATACTCAAGTCTACCTCTCACACGTAAATTTATTGGTGTTGATCTGTAATGTCAATGTGTATTAAATAAACAGCATCATAATATTTTATGCATTTATGTTTCTTTAGTATTTTAATATATATTTTACACTGATATTTGATCTTTCAGTATATTTTCAAATTCTTCGTCTAACATAGTAAACACTTCTTTTTGTATTACTCTATCTTGTAAAGCTTGTAAAAGAAATAATGTAACTTAAATCTTTTTATAGTATTATACCATGGTTTTCTCATGCCAGCACTATAATAAGCATTTGTTCTTTCATCTATATAGTTGGAGCCATGATGATTAGATATTAATTTTCTTTTCAAATCTTCTAGGGTAATTGTCGGTATTAACTTTTCCAACTCTTCATCTTCCAAAACTTAGGAATAAGCCCTTCCCGGACATAAATGAAATAACAAATATATTTATCTTTAAAGTCTATATTTTTAACACAATTACAATATATTGAATATTTATGAAAGTCATCTCTATTAATAACATCATACTTTTCAAAATAATCATTAATTCTTTTATGTATAACTTCCATACTTATTTTAAATGAACATTTATAGAGATTACTCACAAGCAAGGGGCGCGATATCGAGACTCGAATTGCGCAATAAGAGTTACATATACTGAAAGAGCATCAGATAGTTAGTAAGTTACCAAATTATTAGCTGCAGTCCGCCAGTAGGGAAAAAGTTATGGGACTGTAAAGTTCAGAGCCTGGCGTACAAAAACCACACAAAACTTAGCATTAGGCTTGTTCCTCTTTGTATTGACAAGATATAATGAACTCTAACGTATTCCCATCACAGAACATGATGTTTGACATAAGAAAATCTGTATGAGAAGAATTGTCAGTGTTGCCATCCATAGAAATTACAGTGTTGCCAAAATAAGAATACCTCGAAAAACTTGCAAGCAAATAGTACGTGATCGGTACAATACGGGTTATAAGGTATATTCTGAAAGAGCATAAATCATGAAGTGACCACGTTATTAGCTGCAGTCCGCCAGTAGGGCATATTATGGGGCTGCAAAGTGAACATGAGAGATTATGGCAAACAGAAGGAATAACCTGTTTGTGTGTGCAATAGCAAATGGTATTTGGGAAGGGGAAATAGCTATGTAAATGACAGTGTTAAGCCACATAATTGATATGAAGAGCAGAAAGTATCGAGTGATCCAAACAAAAGCAGTTAACACAATATGCACATCGGACGATAGCCAGGGACGCGCAGTGATAACACATTTCTTTGGTAAGGGAGTCAATACAGTACTGAATTAGTGTCTGGAATGCTTCCGGTGCGATGTCCAGGTATCCCGCTTTATAGAAAGCAAAGCGAATCATGTTGCGGAACAGCGGAGCGCAGAATTGGTACAGCGTGAACGACTGGAGACGCAGGAAATTGTAACGGTACCAGATGTTCGTTTCCTGTGACAAGAAAATTGTGTCAGTGATGAACTTGACAAAGTTCTTGGAAGGACGGAAAAAGTACACGTCTAAGGGCTGCACCAGTCCTGTACATCCAGCCGGGATCAATTGCTTCCTGAATGTGACATTTGCAGGAACAAATTTATCGGAAAGCTCGTCGTCTTTGTTTGGGGTCCACGAGTCCAGCAAGAGATAGATGTTCTACTTGTTGTTGGGAATGCTATCCCAGAACACTTTATTATAAAACTCCGACAGCTGCACTTTCGACATATTCGCTGTCCTCCCGGCAAAGGATCCGGGGGCTTATTGTGGGGGAATTTACCGTTCCCTTCGGACACCAGGACATACATTGGCGTCAGAATTTCCCCGGCAGCGGTTATAACGGGCATGATCATATACGAATGGGTGGTGGATGCAACAGATCCCACAACCGCTCAAACAGGACGGTCTCCTTTTGGACGCAAGGTGCACTTCTGTTTAAATAATACTCCGTAATGTTAATACAAGTATATTATAACGACTTAGATTCTTACAAACTAAATAACGTATTATTTAAAACGTAGTTCCGTCTGAACCACGAAAACATGATGTCACAAAACACCGTTGTGTTCACTCTTTCATTCGCTGCAAACCAAGCTTTTCGCGGTATTTTTATTCGGGCAACACTGTAATTTATATGGATGGCAACACTGACAATTCTTCTCATACAGATTTTCTTATGTCAAACATCATGTTCTGTGATGGGAATACGTTAGAGTTCATTATCTCTTGTGAACACAAAAAGGAACAAGCCAAAAAGCCAAATGCTAAGTTTTGTGTGCTTTTCGTACGCCAGGATCTGAACTTTACAGTCCCATAACTTTTTCCCTACTGGCGGACTGCAGCTAATAATTTGGTAACTTACTAACTACCTGATGCTCTTTCAGTATATGTAACTCTTATTGCGCAATTCGAGTCTCGATATCGCGCCCCTTGCTTGTCAGAAAAGCTATTAAGAATATATTTTTATTCATGTATTATTATATACATTACATCGCAAAAAATATCCTTCACTTAATAATTTTAAAATCTTAACACATAAATGTCCGCAAATAACAGAATTAAAATCTTGTATTAATCGTGATTATAAAATAGATTTTGATTTCCAAGATAATGTATTAACTGTTTAGGTGGTACTTCTCCATCAGAACCAAACACGTGCCTAACATCTTTATCTTTCCAATAACATATCCAATCTGTGCTAATGTTGTGTGATTTATCTAAATTGACTACATTACACTCATTTTCTTTAGGTTTTTTAGGTAATTTATCACTCATAAACACTCCTGGAAAGCACTTTATCTTTAAGTCTTTCACCAACCTCACTATGTCTAAGTTGGTTAATGGTTTTAGTTTTTCGACTTTCTACTATCACCTTGTTTTGTTTCCACTCCATTGTCGTTTCTGTTCTTCTTATTCTTGTTTATTCTTATTTGCATCAATAACTGTTTTAGCTATAACTGCTGATTCTCCTGCTAAATAAACTAAAGCTCCAACTACCACGAGCATAATTGGTATCGTAAATATAAATACACCAATATGTTCTCTAGGTGAACTCTTATTTTTTTCATTTGCGCAGTGATTAGAGTTACATTCATATCTTTTCCTTCTTTCATCCTCTTAGCTGTATCACTTACTTGTTTCTTTGTTAATATTTGACGAGCGGTTTTTCAAAACTCGATAGAGCACAAAAATCTTTTTTTACAACAACTGCAGTTTTTTCTTATTGTACATTACCTCTATCGAGTTCTGAGAAAACGTTAACAATTTAGTATTCTATATACATAGCACATTTCGATATTTGCGGTTACAAATCTCGATTGGTAACATAAAAACATACCAGAAAAATGTATACCTTCGTTTGTCGAAATTTGCTGTATCGAGTTTTGGGAAAACGGACCTCGTATGATCAATCTTCAAATTCACAAATTCATTTTAAGGAATAAAAAAGTAAAACCTTTAATAGAACACATACTTCCTATTTATTTAACATAAAATCTTTGTTTGTAAAAGTATGGTTGTTGTTGCTCCACCAAAATCAATTAAAATATCATTCTCATGTGTTATTTTTATTTCAAATTCATTGATCTTTTTTGTTAAAGGAAACACTAAAAGATAAGTGGGTTCATATATAATACTCTATGAGCATAATCACCACACTGTTAAAAATGGTTTCTTAAATTCGAGAAAAAATTCCTCGTATTTGAGAACATCCGTTTCTTATCTGTGCACCGAGTAATACATTCTTAAAAGTGAGATTTCGATTTTCTCAAATCATTTCGAGAAATAATGACTCAAATACGAGGAATTATGTCTCATTTCTGAGGGTGCAATTGGTTTCTTAAATTTGAGAAATAATGTACTTTTTCTTAAAATTGAGAAAGGAACATCTGAGTAAATGAGACATATAACCTCAATTTTGAGAAACACATTTCTCAAAAAAATGTGAGAAGTGTCTTTCTCAAAAGTGAGAAACGATGCACAGAAACGGGGTTCTCAAATACGAGAAGAAGGGAAAGGATATAAACAAAATATAAACATGCAAAAAAAAAAAAAAACTTTTAGTACATACAGAATTTATATTAAATGAACATGTTTAAAATATAGCACATTTAAACCTTTGTTTCAACGCAAGAAAATTACCTTCTTTAATAACGAAACATTTGTTTTACAATAAATCAATAAAATAAGCAGATAAATTCTAAGAAAATTATATTCTTTGATAACGAAACGTTTGTTTTACAATAAACCGAAAAATATACAGATAAATTCTAAGAAAAGTATATTCTTTCATAACGAAACGTTTGTTTTACAATAAACCAAAAAATAAGCAGATAAATTCTAAGAAAATTATATTCTTTGAACGAAACATTTGTTTTACAATAAACCAAAAAATAAGCAGATAAATTCTAAGAAAATTATATTCTTTGAACGAAACGTTTGTTTTACAATAAACCAAAAAATAAGCAGATAAATTCTAAGAAAATGATATTCTTCGAACGAAACGTTTGTTTTACAATAAACCAAAAAATGAACAGGTAAATTCTAAGAAAATTACATTATTGATAACGAAACGTTTGTTTTAAAATAAACCAAAAAAGTAAGCTGATAATTTGCCTTTGAAATATTCAATGGCGTGCCTTAACTATCGCTGTCAATTTGACTGCCGGAACCAGTGGTGTACGCAAAAGAGAAGGCGTCAAGAGTATTAAGGCAAGATATTAGGGAAAAGGCTCGTATATCAGACCAGCTAGATATCAGGCGAGGGTCCTGAGGAAAGCCACATCTGAACAAATTAAAGGATTATTTCTTCAAACAAACGAAAACAAAGTTACGCGATGTTCTAATTCTTGTAGAGCCTACAACAATTAGAACATTAGGAAACTTTTCTTACCTTAGCTTGAAATTGAAAACTCCCAAAAATGATTGTAGCCCAGGCCAATAACATATGCAGAATTTCACCACGGGAGTGGGGGATTCAAGCGCTCAATCTCATAATAATTTCAAGGAACATATGATTTTTGAATAGTGTGTCTTGAAATTATTATGAGATTGAGCGCTTAAATCCCTCACCCCCTTGATGAAATTCTGTGTACGTTACTAGCCTGGGCTACAATCACTTTTGGGAGTTTTCAAATAGTGAAATTTAAAACTGGTGCAAAACAGTGCAACAGATCAGTTTTAAAATTTATTATGTAAGGGAGATACCAGAGGCAGCTCGTGAAGAAAGTCATACCGATAAAAAAAAAAGAGTTTACCGTTTCGAACTAAAAGAAAAATAGTTATCTACTACAAGTGTGCGGTTTATCGTTTCAAACTAAAAGAAAAACTCATCTAACATAACAACTTACATTAGGAAAGTTCTCTTCTAAGGTTTGTGTACAAAAAGAATATCGATGTGTCTTCTTCACGATCCGCTTCTGGAGACGGAAAACATTGAAATCCAGGCAA
Organism: Thermobia domestica; assembly: GCF_964235325.1. Taxonomy (NCBI): domain Eukaryota; kingdom Metazoa; phylum Arthropoda; class Insecta; order Zygentoma; family Lepismatidae; genus Thermobia; species Thermobia domestica. Next base: position 95,060,599 of record NC_137462.1, on the reverse strand, counting down.
TCAATCCAACGATGGGGATACTTAATTAGTATAGCTCATATAATATAACAAATTTACGTGATAAATCTTTGCTCCTATGTGTTAATTATTCTTCAATGAAAAAAAAAAAAAGAAATACACAAAAATCCTATATTTAGGTTACTATTTGTAATGTACGTTTCATTGTAGCTATTATACTTGCTGATGGACGCTATAGGATACATTCTAAATCAAAAAGTAATACTGATCTTGTATTCCGCGAAGTGTAGTTTTATTTTAGATGCCTTCGACTCTTTAAAGTAATCGTCGGTAACTTCTTTAAGTATTAGTTTTTGTATTAACTATTACTTTATCTGTAACTTACATCATAATATCCTGAAGTGCTTGCTTACGTGATTTGTGATTATGTTGATTTTTCTTTAAGAAGATGAGTTTCTAAAGCAAGTTATTATTCATGTTACCATCGTATGTTTAAGTTCACAAAGATTATAGATCAAATAGAATAATTCGTAGCTGCAAATTATTAACAATATACAAAAATCACACACACAAAAAGTTACTACTATGTACCAAAAACGACTTCAATCGGTCGATTAGTTTTTAGATTATGAACTTACGAAATAACACATAAAAGGTATCAACCACTTTTGTTCCTGACTCCACTATGCTTATCTTTGCAAATGGAATAACTTTGTTTACAGCCATCATCTGTGCTCTCGACTACATATATCTTAGGAACAAAAGATTATTAGAACTCATTTCATGTTTCAATACAAGTATAAAATACGGTTCACAACCATCATATGCGATTTCGATTACATAATATTACACTATCTTAGAAACAAAAGGTTGTTGGAGCTCATTTCATGTTCTAATCAGAGGCGGCTCGTGAGGGAAGTTATATCGGTAAAAATAAAGTGTTTTATTGCTTCAAACAAAAGAAGGAAAGTTGTTTAGTGTTCTAATTGTTGAGAGCAAGAATGACAACAGGTAACTTTTTTTTCACTTAGTTCGAAGCGATAAAACATTAAATTTTACCTATGTGATTTCCCTTACGAGCCGCACCTGGTTTCAGTGCAACGTGTAACTTATGGTTCACAACCATAATATGTGATTTTGAATACAGAAGTATTACACTATCTTAGAAACAGAAAGGTTTCTGGAACCAATTTCATGTTTGAATATAACAAAATATGGTTCACAACCATCTTATGTGTTCTCTACTGCAAAAGTATTATACTATCTTAAAAAAAAAAACGGTTATTGGAACTAATTTCATGTTTCAATGTAACGTATAAATTATGGTTCACAACCATTATGTGACTTCTCTTACATAAGTATTACACTATCTTAGAAACGAAAGGTTATTGGAACTAATTTTATGTTTCAATGTAACATATAAATTATCGTCACCATTACGGAAAGAGGAACGAACATGAAGTGACAAATAATTATAAAGAGAGTTTATAGTTACAACTTGTACAGTCGTTCGTGGTGTTACTACATACGCATGGAAATGTTCAGAGAAACCAATCGTCTGAAAACTTTTACATAAGATGTAAACTGACTCCATGAAAAGCACAATGTCCTCAATTTGACAAAATATAGGTGTATCTCTCTCACATCCAGTCATAATCATCATATTTCTGCAGTATAATATTCCATTTACACGCAAAGAGCGGCAGGAAAATATTTCATGTTCAGTAGTTGCTTCATTCATTTTTAAGAGCAAAGTACGAGCATGTTCGTGCGAATCTAACTTGATTTGCTTACCCTTAACATCAGTTACTGAATATAAAGAACATTTCTTTTCTCGTAATGTATGTGTAACATGTAATTGATGGCGTTCTGCTACAGTTTTTGCGACATTAATGAAGTTTCCAGAAAGGATCGCATTTTTCTTGAATGGGTAATGTTTACTCTCGTATCGCATCGTCCAATACCTAATTGGTGGTCCCAAGTATCTTATAATACGTGGATAATGTACTGCAAAATGCATCTTAGGCGTAAGATGTTTCCCTGGAAAAAGTAGAAGGAATAATGCATGATGATCAGCAATGATTTCTTGCAATTGGAATGTTTCGTCAACTGTTAGGGTCGGTGCTACAAGTATGTCTATAATACTGACCATTAGTAACAACAAAGACCAAAATGAATTATCATTTGGAATTTTATCTCCTATAAGAAGCGGAATATTTCTAATTAAACACCACATTTCAGCTGCACTCTGCCCACATGACCCAGAAGGATTACAAAGTTTTTCATGAGTAATGGGTACGGGTTTACAGTTGTTTTCACTTGGACTGTAATGAAAATTTGATATTCTATCATTGAGAACTGACAAGGTAAGTAACTTCTCTATCACAATAAACTGATGAAGAATTAATAACAATTCTGAAGCAGCCCAGCCCTCAAAAATATCGTGCAGAATGTCGAATGTCAAATTATCTGTAACATGCCAATAAATAAGGTTGTTTAAGGGACATTGTTTCTTCACACCACAAACTGAAGTAGTAAAATCTTCCGCAGCAAGTTGTTCAAGTTGTTCGTGATATTTGGCTTTTGTTCGAAGGAATCGTATGTCTTCATGTGTTTGAGTGTGCAAAATATCTTTTGGGACCTCGCAGAATCGACAACAAAAATTTGCTGAAAAGCTTTCTACGAATCCGAACAGTTTATGAAGCTATAGATTGTCACCTGTCACCTGCCAAAGAGCCACTTTTAGTATCTCAGTCATCCCTTCAACTCTAATTCCAAACGTTCCTAATTGGATCAAATCTTGTACAAGTGGTTTAAATAATTTCTCATATCCATATCTATTTACATCAAGAGCATAGTGTACATTAATCAGGAATATGTTTTCAAGAGAAGACTGTAGACATAACGGAAGATCCTTGAATGCAAAATAAATACAACCCAACTTATGAACACCTGCATGGGAAGCCAAAGGATTAGCTACTTCAAATTCATCTATGTACAGTTCAATACCAAGTGTGTTTTCTTGTGAAAGCAATGGGTGAGAATACCAATACAAACCATGTTGTACGTTGTGTAACACTGTAGTTACTTGTCTGTATTCACCTTTAGACTGCTTTATACTTTCTACGAATACAGGAATTGAGAACAGTTGCTTTATAGTCTCAATAATAGGAACATATTGACATTTATCTTCAACAATACATTGTAAAGGAACACCATTCTCATCTATTCTTTGCTCAAATCGCTCGCCCAAAGTAATAGCTACCGGTTTTACAAATAATGCAGTTCGTTCATACATATTTTTCAGTTTATACACAGAATTAACGTCTTCAAACAAATTACTGCATTCGCTAAAAGACTGAAGTAATTCTTTTGTCGTGTCAGTATGGCATGTCCCTTGCTGCTGAAGGTTATGCTGAGTTTCATTTTTTAAAAAAGAAACAACTTCAGACACAATATGAGATGTACCGTCAATAATGTGTACAAGATTTGTGTAAGTTATATTTCTACTACATAACTGTGAACAAAACTGTGAAACGTCTGACTTAAGAAAAGCTATATCCGTTCTTGAATCACCTGCTGCACTACTCTGCCGATCATTTTCTTCATTTGTATAAAGGTTTTCTATAGTTTCATTATTTGTTGCTCTACTTCTTGAAATTACTTCATTGTTATTATGTAATGATTTAGTACTAGTAGTATTACTTACACTTTGTGGAGGCAACATTTCATTTGTGTGATACCGCCGTAAATGGCGCTCATAACAAAAGAGTCTATAAAACTGCTGGTGACAACTATTATCAAAACACTTGAAAATCTTAATACTTACATGAAAGTTTCTTAAGTGTTTGCAAAGATTTCTAGAAGTACCAAATCTTCGATTACAATACTGACATAACATCTTACAAATATACTGACACAACAAGAGAAAAATTCAGAAAAAGTATACCTATATTTTGTCAATTACTACAGCGTATTGATTAATCGTCCTTGGTACATGTTTTGTCTCTTACGTACTTCTCTCTTCAATGGTTAGAAACAATCTATGTTTCAACTCCTGAACACAAGAAGGAGCTATTCTTTCCCCACACTTGTAGAATGCATCGTCCAAAAATAGCCACACGTTCTTGCAATATGGTGAAAATTCTAAATTCAAAGTGTATGTAAGTTTGAAAACTAAGTCTACAGCTTTCAACACAGAAGTTGCTGGAATGATATGGTCCTCAATGATTACTAACACTTGCTGTGGACGCACAAGATCTCCTATAACAAGAACAAAGGGCTGGGTTCTCTTTCCATTCAAAAGTCTTTCTTCCTTCATGAACCGTTCCAGTCCAGCTCCCACCTACCAAATATTGAATAATAAATGTTAGTATTTTTGTAGGTAAATCTATCGTTAGTTTAAGTTAATAACATGATACAAAATCTGGAATGTTCGAATTTTTTCTTCTTTTTGCGTGAGGGCATGTTGTGCATGAATTTCTAAAATGTTTTTGATCATAAATTGAACGTAATTAAGGTTATTGCAAACAAATGGAATTCTGTATGGAACATAAGAATTCTTTTTTTTTTTTTTTTTTAAGTATCATTATTGTCTGATCTTTTCCATCGTCTGATAATGAATGGCAACATTTTAACTTACGGAAATAAAATCGTATTTATTTTGATTTAGGTAAACGTTTCACGTTTATGATCTGAAACAAAGGGACACAGCAATGTTAACAAAATGGTGAAACAAAATTAGTGTGACGAAACGTAAAGATCCCCCCCCCAAAAAAAAGACACGCGGTGGACACTATATTCACAACATGAAGTAATATACAGAAAATTATCAATTTAATGGACACACCTGAAAACTAAAGATCTTTCGTTGGCAGTCGAAGCGTCCAGCTACTGTTGTGGTGTTTTAGTACAAACGCTGTACTACGCAAAGAGCAAATAGAAGGGCAGTATGCAATGAATTGAGCAGACGTTCAATGTTGAAAAAATGAAATGAAAAAGAAATCTTTCAGTTTTACATTCCACGGTTATGCCGGTCAGGCTAAAAAAGACGGTGAGTATAAGAAAAGAATGAAATGGTGGAATGAAGAAGGTGGGATGAAACGGGAGAACCCCGAGAAAACCCATGAGCACGGTGTTTGTTCACCACAAAGTCCACACGCTGCGAGCTGGGATCGAACCAGGGAGGTGAACGCTCTACCACTGAGCCGCCGCGAGCTTCATAGTGTTGAAATATGCGACCGTTCCGATTTCCCAAGAGGGCAAACTTTTTTCGCTCCGCTATGTCGTGCAAGCGTAACGAAAGTGGCAAATGTGTGTGTGTGTCTCGAGGCAGAATATCCCAGGTAATGGTGGCCTACAAAACTGGATAAACCACATCGGCGAAGAGGAACAGTGGTTAGAAGAAAAACATCAGTGACAGGTACCGGTCCCATCAAGTATTTACGCGGACTATTACTCAGAACCTTTGTACAACTGCGCGGCAAGTGACGAAGGAACTCAAGCAGCCCTTCCTACAGCCTTATCGACAATCACAGTCCGCCATGATTACATTACATGAACATACAAGGTTGGATTTCACTGGCGAAACCATTGATAAAGGACCTAACATTTTAAAACTGCGCCAATGCTGCCGCGAATATACATAGACAGTTGATGACTGGAAGCGTATGATATGGTCGGATGAGTCATCGTTTATCTTATTTCAAACTATAGGCTATGTTTATGTCTGGGGCCTCCCTCAGAAAAATATGATCCACAGTATCTCCAGCCAATCGTGAAATATGGGAGCAATATGGCTGCATGAAGCTGTGGGTAGCAATATCCTGGTTTTTAGTTGGTCCTGTACTGATGGTTACTGGGTGTGACTATGTCGCCATTTTAGGAGACCACATGCATCCTATAGTCCAAATATTGTTTCCAGGCAATGACACCATATTCCAGGATGATGGTACGCCCATGCACACCTACCCTGGTCCGGCCAATCCCTGAACATAATTGAACATCTGTGGTCAGTTTTGGATACACGAACCCCGCGCAGATTTCTACCTCCATCCTCTTTCACGGAACTGACTGATGCACTGCACGCGAAATGATCTAATACTCCATTTTTTAAAATTTACAATCATTAATGTTTAAACCGAAAATGGCGATTTATACCACTTTTGGTTTAAATAGAAAATAATGAACGAACACTGAACCAATGTTTGGGATTCTGAGTCAATTCCCGAAAACCGCTTTTCGATCTCTCTTACCGTTTTTGTCCTATAAAAATTAATATTGAAACCGAAGTAGCAGCGAATTTCTGCCATTACTGGTTTCAGTGGAAATATAGGGATTAAGGTGGGTTACTTCCTTGAGACCATGTGTCGGTTTCCGAAAATCGCTTGTCGCTAGCTAACATGGTTTTTGAGTTATACCTATTACTGTTGAAACCAGAAATGTTCGATTTCAATCACTTCTAGTTTAAGCAGAAGGTTGTTCAACGAGGAACCTATTCCTCGGACGCTGAATCGATTCCCGAAAACCGCTTGTCGATAGCTGTTACCGTTTTTGCTCTGATACCTGTTCAGAGGCAAGCAGACAGAGTAACACAGACGTTCTATAAGACTTCCTATATTTATATATACCATAGTTTGGAAGTCAAAATTCGCGGGGAAAGGGGGGGGGGTCGTAATGCATCTATGATATTTCACTGATTTTAGCTGTTCCTATAGGTAATGATTTGCTACCCTTAAAGAAAATGTAGGCAATATTGGAGTGTGTGTATGTGTGTGTAAATTCACCCCTTTGTTCTAAGCAAATTTAAATCATCATTGGAATCACATAAAGAAAGTACACAGTAACTTTTGTCTAATAAATTTCACTAATGAATTTCTTTCGTCTAATGAATTTAATAAATTTCACTACGTCATCCTGCAAAGGGCCTAGCGGAATAAGCATGTGAAAACTGCCCCCAAGCATATCTGCACCAAATTTACAGTATCGATTAACATTTATGAGAAACTCAGTTTCCAAAAGTTTCAGCCCCCAAGCATTTTTGGAGGGGTGTTAGGAGGGGGGAAGGAATTTTTTTTCCTGAACGCCTCAACCGATTTACATAAAGAAAAAAGCTGTTAGGTGTTCTCAACAAGAGAAAAGTCGGAACATATTTTTTTGAAAACTTTTAAGGTTGAAAATTGAAGTCAATTTTTTTTTTGAAATTTTCAAAAACATTTTTAGGGGAGAGACTAACTGGGACACCAACAATTTTTTGCCAGTTTTGTCTTGAGAGGGTCCCTAACAACATATATTGTTTTCATTTTGTTTGCAAGTGTACCTCATAGTGAAAAAAAAGGCAAATGTACATAGGTCAGCATCTATGTGGTATACGTATGACACACTGTACACCACTAGGATAATCAATACCTTTGAGTGGGGGGGGGTGAAGTTGTTATAACATTGGAATCTTATGATAACAAGTATTTACTGAGTATTTCAGCTGGTCGAATGATTTTCGATAAGTAATGATAACGCACATGATAAATAATACACAATAGTAGCAACATATGAGAACAGCAGCCAACAGTTCTGTTCACGAAAACCGAAATTGTTCCCGTAGTGGACGAAAACTTTGATGAGGATTAATTTCTTTTAATTCATTCTTTATTTGATCATATTAAACACACACATACAGTAATACCATCGAAACAAACTAAACACATAGATACAGTATCTATTAACAACAGGCATATTATTAACCAACTGTTACAAAACAAGAACAATTACTAAACAAAGATATATATATATATATCACAGAACATTGATTATGTGCAAAATTAACATAAAATGCGGGAATGTATAATTTCAGTTGATGTACAGCAGTGGCGTAGCCAAGGGAAGTGCGAACAGGGTCGAGAACCCCCCTTCATTCTCAGAGACCAATTACCATTAAGACAAAAAATACTTGTTACCATAAGATTCCAATGTTATAACAACTTCATCCCCACATTCAAAAGTATTGGTTATCCTAGTGGTGTACAGTGTGTATCATACGTATACCACATACATGCTGACCTATGTATATTTGCCTTTCTTCACTATGAAGTACACCTGCAAACAAAATTAAAACAATATATGTTGTTAGGGACCTTCTCAAGACAAAACTGGCAAAAAATTGTGGGTGCCCCAGTTAGTCTTCCCCTATTTTTTTTTTTAATTTCCAAAACAATCTCGACCAATTTTCAACACCAAAAAATTAAAAAAAAATATTTTCGACTTTTCTCTTGTTGAGAACACCTAACGTCTGTTCTTAATGCAAATCGGTTGAGCCGTTCAGGATAAAAAAATAATTATTCCTATTATCCTTCCCCCCTCCTAACACCCCTCCAAAAGCGCGCTTGGGGGCTGAAACTTACTTACAGGTAACGTGAGAATGTCAAAGGAGTCTACATACCAAATTTCATTAAAATCGGATAAGTTTTACGAGAGTTATCGTGGAGCAGACAGATTGACACTCGAACAGACACATAAAAGCCGATCAAGTCGAATGATGCAACATTCATCTATGGCTTGACATAATTACGAAATTAATTAACGGAATGCATGTTTAGTTATGAAATATTAACCTTGAACTACAATTAAACACTCATTTTAATCGTAAACATTTTGATGGTTTCTTATCATTATCATCTGTACGTGACTCAGAGAATCTTTACTTTGGTTCGTGGACATCGTATAATGGTAAATGTTATTTTCAGTCTTTAGGAAAAACAGCATTACACTTCATTAATAGCAGAATCACCCAATTGAGAGTATTACTCCAATTCACCATCTGGAGGGTTGATGATCTACCACGTCACACAATGTGGCCTATTAAATAACCTTGGTCCTCATATATGAAATTATTTTATTTAACAGGTAAGCAGAGGCCACACATTATGTGACGCTGCAATGTATCAAAACTTCAACTGGTTTTGTTGGAGAAACACATTCTCTGTTGTGTTTACTTTTATTAACGAAGTCCCCCCCCCCTATAGACTGAAAGCATTTGCCATAATGTGAATCCACGAACCAGCACAAAAATTATGTAGTTATCGAAGCCTATAACACAAAATTAATACAACAGGTGCTGAGTGTATTTCAAGGTTAGTATTTCATGATATGATAAAGCTTAACATTTTAGCAAAAAGCCTGTATGTTCTTGACTGTTCGCTACTTGGGAATGAACTACAAACTACATTATAATCGTTGATGAATAAGAATTGTACATCATTTCAAGGAAGAAACTAATTTTAACATATGACAACGAAAATAACTTTGTTACTTACAGGTATGGTGTTAATAAAATGCTCCAATGAATCCAAAACTATTGGACGTTCTTTCACATGTTTTCGTCCCTTTCGTCTGGAAATCACTCCTTGAGGTAGAAGATAGGGTAATAATTTTAGTGCAACGTTCGTTTCTTAAAAGAAAGAAAATAAGGAATGTCAATCTCAGATAGCAAATCTTGCTGTATTTTTTTTTTCTATTTCAACAGACTAGATGTTAGTTCATTTAGAAAAGGTGTACATAAACTTCTGTAACCGCATAGTATTCTATAAACAATTGTTTATGAATATACACCGAAAATAAAGAATACAATACAATACAATATTAATTTGGATCGCCGTAGAACTGATAAATAGAAATCAATAAATAATAAGCCCAACGAAAGATTTCAATTTAAGGTGGCCTTTTAATGGCCACCCAGTACTAATCAATTGGTTTAAACTAAAATATAGAGAGGAGAGGTTCGAAAGGGTATCGCGCAAAGAAGAAAGTTTGAGAAGCAACTGCCAAAATAAATAAACTAAAATCCTTAAATTTCTCAAAAGCGCAAATGACCAAATCACATCAAAACTAATTCTCCAAATTATATACACTATTCACTAATACACTCAATGTCTTGTCCGAGTACCTACTAGAAACAAAATTGAGTATGACGAAATAAAAATACACCTCCAGAGACGGCTATTGAGCTTAACAACACAATATAGTATAGGTGATAGTATATATATTCACCAGCTTAATATTGTACAAAATATTAAGGGTCAAATTTCCAAATCAAATATACAAATGTACATTAACAGCTGTCACGCTTAAATTACTACCTTCTGAACAAAACATTACAGAATGGATAATGTGCTCTATAGGTTTGGATTTACGAAAATCTAGAAGTGTGGAATAAATTTATCGGATTATTTTTTCACAAGTTTATTATTATTATTCAAAATACTAAAATTCACAGTAGTTTCTGTTCATTCTCTCCTCCAATGGAAAGATAAGTTGGCAAACTTCAAAATTCCGGAACAAACCCTAAAGAATTAAATAATGAAAACAAAGCACGAAAAGAATGAAATTAAAAAGGTTTACAATTTCATCGACTAATTTTGATAACTGTTTCGAGATTTGTTGCTACTTCTGCTTCTCAATTTACTGAAATTTGTATTTCTGCATTAAATTCATAGGTACTGTATTAGATGTTATACTGTTCGGCGGAACACTGTTATACTGTTAATGACTAGATACTGGAATTAATGAATTGTTACGTGAAATTGTAGATCATCTTGGAGCTGAAATAACAGAAGAAACCATAATACATGGATTGCCTTCTGTAACACTGCTAATCGCTTTACTGCGATGAGTGTAATACACTGCGAACAACTAAGGAATTTATCAACAGTTGTTAAAAGAATACAATTACTTCCTTAGAAACTGGTGTTAAGCGTTGCTAAATTTTTATGTTTCAGAATTCACTGTAACTGGCTTCATGTATTTCACGGAGAGGATATTTTCGCACTTGAGATGTTCTTTAACCCTATTCTTCATGTTGCCGGCCACATGAAGAAACTCGAAAATCCAGTTTCTAAACATGTTCCTATTGTGTACTACTCATGCCAAAACAATTAAAAATACAAATGGTACTTACTTTCTGTAGTAATATCCGTAGTTCGTCCATACTTCGCAAGGAAATCGGAAGCTACGTCTTCTGCTGCTTTCCGACCACAATTTCGGGCTTGTAAAATTAGCTTGTCCGCAATTAGCCCGAAGTCAAGAGTGAGTGCATTAGATCGTCCACCAAATAAACACTCGAATTCACTATCAACCTGAAGAAGAAAAAAAAAATCATAAACGAACCAAAAGGAAAACAGATATGCAACAACACATACTTAAAAAATACATATAAGAATGCTTAATGAAGCTACTTAAAAATGTTGACACACCATTGAAAGGTATATGAATTGTTTCTCAGTATTCTGAACTTCAGAAAATAAATCACAATCTGTAATCCATTTCTTATAAAATTGGTATGATTTTAAGTGTATATTTGCGTTCGTACTTTGTTATTTTTTAATGAACTCCTCTTACAACAAAACTACTAGATATTTTAAATTTTGACACCATTTATACCATCCTGCGTTTTCCCTTTAAATACTGATAATCACCTATTCTACTCAACGCAATTCATTCTCATTACACAATTTAGGTCTTGGTGTTTAACCGACGCCAAAGGAAATTGCGGGCCATCGAATTGTATGTCAACATTTTAAGGTACAAACGGAAATTATTTCAACATACCACCGCAGGCAGTAATATCCTTGGCCATGCTGCTATTATTTCTTCTGTACATTTATAGGTGTGAAGAATGTTTTCTCTCCTGTAATTGAAAGTGTCCCTCATATAAGTGACAACTGTTTCTAGGGGTGATTCATTTTCTTTCATCCACTGCTGTTTTTGAATGCATTCCACCGCTGGCGTCTCATTGGACTGAATGTTCATGTATGTAGCTACGCTATTCTCTTTTACTTTCCGTGGTACTCCCAGGTCTTCCTTCTCAACAGTCGACAATCGCCGAAACCGGAAGTTCTTCAATCGTTGCTGTATTAATCCTGATGCTGATGTTCCTTTTGTACCAGGACTAAACCATTGTTCCTGAAATAAAAATATATTTCACTGTTCGTCTTATATGACACTTTTCTGGTGAACTTTCTACACATGAATTACAATAATAAATAAATAAAAGCGCCAGTAACATCAACAGTTATAATGCTTTTAAATACTGAGAGGTTGTATTACTTGATTAATACGGTGTTGGACTACTGTTACCTTGAGAGCAATCTTCCCTTTAGAAATTCAGAAATGTCTTCCATTTTACATCACTGTCATCTACCCCGCTTAATTTACTACATTCGATGATCTGTTACACCACTAGCAACGGCCAGATGCAGGCGCTGCGCACGCTCCTCAATGGTACTCCCTTACGTATCTTACATGTTTCAAACTACAGGTGTTTGCATTATTTTGATCAACGTCTATATACCGTTCGTACAAAGTTTAGAACGGAAAAACTCAAAACTCTCCCAGTCAACGTTAAGTTTGTGATAGGCACTATTCTCTTTCTTAGTTTTCTGTGGGTTTCCACTTTCCTCCCACATTCTAAATGCCACTAGTTCTTCATAATCATTCATTTGTCAGTTCATTTTTAAACTTATCAGTTGACATTATACACAGCTGGCTTGCCGCGGTGACTCAGTGGTAGAGTGCTCACCTCTGATACGTAGAGCCCCTGCTTTGGTTCCAGTTCCCGCCAAGTGGGTTTTATGGTAGACAAACACCATGTGCGTGGGTTTCCTCCGGGTCTTCCGTTTCTCCCCGCTTTCGTCATTCCACCATTATCATCCACTTCATCATCACCGTCTCCCTTAACCTTGGTACATAATCGTGTACAATCTCAAAAATTATTATCCCACAACGTATTAAAAAGGATAAAAATATATTTTATATATATACCGACAATACACAGAAACAGTTACAATATAAATTGGTAAAGGTGGTCCTTGAACGTTTGCCTCTCTCTAATCTACAAGTTAACTCCTGTTACTGTAGTTAAAGATGTTTTGTGAAGTCGCATGCAAAGTCAACACATTTGAACTTCAAAATAGTTTGAAGAACTCATAATTAATGTTTTTATATGCGGTTCTAAACCAGTGGTTCTCAACGTGGGTGTTACTAATAGCCAGGGAGTGTTCTCGTTTCCAAAGGGAGTTATGAAACAAAGTTCTAATAGTCTATTTAAGATTGCATGACCTATTAGTCTTTTTTTTTTCTTCATATTATGCGACAAAAGCTATTATACATTTTAGTAGGCTTTTTACAAATAATAATAATAATTGAAGCGTTTTATGGTTCCTTAACTGCTTTGCCCTAGTCTTACATTCAGCCTTGTGTATGGGTGAACTGGATTAAGATGACAGGAGCATCAAGACAATCGCATTCACCCAAAGAATGCTACGGTCGAAAATGTTAAGAACCACTATTTTAAACTACAATCATCAATACAAAAGATATATTTTTAATAAGAGCCAAGTGTGATACTCACAAATCCACTGCCACTATTTCCCTTCAATATAGGGAACGATCCTATGATCAATTTTGCAAGATTGTTTTTTTGCTTTGTAGTTGGCTGACAGCCGTATTTTTCAATAAAAGCATCTACTATAACTCGGTTGATACTGTACTTCTCTAGAATATTAATCCCTTGATTATTATCCATCTTCTCAAGCAGATCTGGACATTTCCTTTCCAAAAGTGTTCTTAAGTTTAAATTTAAATCATTGTCTTGCTCCTCAGGGGAATGCGACGGAGTTCGGCTTCCACATGTCGACGTTTCAATACTACTACCCTCATCATCACAAGGAGACGAGAAAACGTCTAAGGTTGAATCTGTGTCTTCGTCTCTCAGTGTTGTAGGTGGTGAAGAACATGATGATGATGTCATTTCCTGCCATTTCTTGCGGAATTTTAAGCGAGGACCTGCTTCAGGAATTAATGCTTTAATTGTTTCTTCATCTAACAAATAAAAGCTTTCCTCGTCTATTTTTTCACCTAAAATGAAAACACATACAGTGAGCACAAATGGAAGCTTCGCAACGTAATACACTGCAACTCAAGAGACTGAATCATTAAATTACACCTGTATATCACTAATATTCACAGCTGCTTTTCCCTAGGAAGGTACGGTGGCTACGCGGTTCAGCGATATTTATTACGCGGGTGAAGGTGCATTATTTGCTATATATACAGAGACAGAGAGAACAGATTGTTAAAAAATTAGAATAGCACCACTGCAAGAAACCACTTATTTGATCACAGTGTATCGACAGTAACGCAGTTCACTCTTTCGTCTAACAAATCGTACCAATAACCAAGTGCCTTTTTGCATGCATTTCCATCTATCCTCTCCTAACTCCAACATAAATGAATCATTTCCGATTTTAATATTGATCGCCGTAGACCAGAACCAGATAGCCACAAGCGGTTTCTTAGAATGGATTCAAGATCTCAAGAAGAGGTTTCATTTCAGTTTCAACGTCCATTGCCATAGAACAAAAATGGTAACATAGCGAGAAACGGTTTTTATGATCGACTCTGCGTATCACGGAAATATACCATCCTTACCCGTATCCCTCCACCATAACCGGAAGTGGTAATAGTTTACTACTGTTTCCAATTTAATATTGATCTACACAGAAAAAAAATATTAAGAGAAAGCTAAAAGTGGATCTTTGAAATCGATTTAGTGTTCTGAGCGTAAGTACGTACCATCTTCTCTTAACCTATATTTAAACGAGAAATGACAGAAAACTCGCTTCAGTTTTAACGTTGGTTGTGAAAACGGCAATAGATAGCATTAAGTAGTTTTCTTCAATCAATTAAGCGTCCAAAGAACATACATTAAGATCGGAAGTAGAAGCACACTACAATTTCAGGTTTCTATATTGCAAAAAATATCATGCCAAACAAACCAAACTCCTTCACCGATGGACACGTGACAGTACTACTTTCTTGTTAAGAAAAATACAAGCGCGAGGAAGATGACAAGGGGTCATGAAATGTAGCGTCAAGTTTTTTCTACATTTGGGTACTTAAGTCAGTGTAATTTTAAGTAAGAAATAATGCTCCCCTTTTGCGTTATTTCTATCCATTAAAATAAACAATGTTATTTCAGACTTTGTTACGAGGAGGTGGGGGGAACCATCTGATATAGGAGTATTTTCATGTTTTTCATTGGTATATTTTTACCCTGATAACTAAAAGTGTATAAGTTTCAAATTCACGGAGGGGATACAATTTCCCATCAGAAATGCTCCTAAAACAAAATGACACATTCAAATGATCACTCGTGAGAAAAACAAGCACCAACCGTACGTGCTGGATGATCAGGAAAACAAAAAATACCCATCATTCTTTCAAACAGGATGTAGGCCCACTTGCTTCAATAGATAGCATGTATGATACACGCAGAAAAAAACTGATTTCATATCAGATCAATTCGTCTATAGGTACGAAGACATTGATATACAAAAAGCGAAAAATGTATAACTGGACAGAGAATCGAATGCGCGTCTCCGGTTTATTGTGCTCACGCGTTAATCACTAAGCTAACCGGTTCGCTTCCAGATCACCCTTACACTTTTTGAAATGAAACCCACAAAAACTGCACCAGGAGCTGCGGTGGCTCAAAGGTAGAGCATTCACCCTGGTGCGTGGGGTCCCTGGTTCGATCCCAGCTCACGCCAAGTGGGCTTTGTGGTGAACATCCACCGTGTGCGTGGGTTTTCTCGGGATTCTCACGTTTCCTCCTCACTTTCTTCATTCCACCATTTCAATCATTCGCATCATCAGTCTCTCTTAGTTCCAGGGCATAATCGTGGAATGCTGAACTGAAAGATTTCATTTTTCAAAAACTGCACCAGAGCCCATGCGTATTATAATCCTATATTCGTTTAGCGGGTACAAGCCTAAAAGATAAAACGGTAGAATCCATTAAGATGTTCATTACACCATGAAACGTGACTCAAAACTTTTAACTTTTTTTTTTTATTTGTAGATACACTAAAACGAAGAGTGAAGTTTCGGTACCTTATTTACGTAAGAGGAAAGGATATGGGGCAGCTGTCACTCACCTGTCGCGAGAGGTCTATGGTTCGATCTCATGTAAGTCTCTGACAGACAACATTGAATTCCTGGGCTCTCTCGATGTTCTCCAGTTTCCTTCTTTTTTCTACAAACGTAATAATTATTGTCCCATCTGTCCGTTAGCCCAAAGGCAACAATTCCTATTTGAGTGTAACGTCCAACGTTTATGTCCCGATGTTAAATGTTAATAAACAAAGTAGTAAAAATAAAGTGGGAGTGAATGATAGAACCACGGGAAAACCCACCACACACTGTACATCAGAAAGCTCACTTGGCGCTCAGCCACCGCGGCCCCGAGATAAGCGTCACTCTAAAGAGTAGGTCCCGTCGCTCATTCCCTCGCTGTTATACACGCCTTTACAAACTAAACGAAACCAAGTTGCCTAATCTATCTGTTTGCCTGAATGCCTATTGTTTCATACAGAAGCCAATGTTAAATTTGATTCAATGTATTAATAACTGCTCGGAAAATTTTTTCGATTACACCTCTAGTTTGCCAGTTGGACTTTTTAATATTTTTGATTATCTAGCCTATATACTAAACTTCTAATTTAAATTTCATCATTCATTATTTATATAAACATCATTTGCTTATGAATAATCACATTGGCATTACTAAGGTGGCAGTTTCCCGAATATATATATATATATATATATATATATATATATATATATATATATATATATATATATATATATATATATATATATTCCGCCGAACTCGATACTGAAACGAAACTCACTGATTCCATCTCAACGCACGTCAAACGGGTGGGTCTCTCTCAGACTTAGAGCTCAATCTTGGAACGTTAAATTAATTTAAAAAAAAAAGCAATCTTAAGTTCTACGTCCCACAGTTCTGTAGGGTACGCTAAAGGAGACTATGATAAAAATGAATAAGATAGTGGAATGAAGAAAGTAGGAAGAAGCAGGAGAATCCAGAGGAAACCCACACACACTGTGTTTATCCATCACAAAGCCCACTTGCCGTGAGCTGGGATCGAACTTAGGTCCTCACGCACCAAACGTTCTACCACTGAGCTACCGCGGCCCCTACGTTACATTAAGAACAAATATGCACAGTACTATATGCAATGTGCAAATTGACGGAGAATGTCAGGGATTTCCCCCCTGAAAAAACAAAATTATTCCTGGACAAGAAAATTGTTATCCTTGGTATTGATAACTTTTCAAATTCTCAATATATAGTATACGTGAGTGATGACTGGGTGCATATATGGGTGAAATTAATCCCTTCCCTGGGAAAAAATATGTGCAGATTGATTATACGGATCCACATATTTGTAAAATTTATAGAAGATATTTGTATTAATATTTTAATCGAGCAGTATGAAAGTAATCGAAATATGACATGCTCTCACTTGTGAAATATGTATTTACGTGTATATATTAATGAACGTGAAACCTAGTATGCACTCATTCGTCCATAAGGTAAGTAGTGGTAGATTAATGAAGGACAACGTAACGTGCAAGGAATGTAACGAGCAAATTACCTTAACAAAAAAAGTTATCTTTCCATCGTGAAACAATTGTTCTCTAGGGTCCTTGTTCATGTGTATACCCACAATTACTGACGCGCCAGTTCCCTACGGATGCATTCGCGCTCGGTACCCTGCTGTGCTCGTGCTTTGAGTCGGTTACATAGCATTCATCCTTTTAGTGGCCACCTAGCACAGGTAAAATTGTTTTTGCACATGACCTCTTAAACTAAATCTGCACCGGGAATGTAAATGCACACTTCAATGTAACAAGCAAATGAATTTAACAAAAATATATCTTTGCATCGTGAAAGCAGTCGTTTTTCAAAATCCTAATTTACGCTTATATCCACCATCTCTGACGCGCCTGATCCCTACGGACGTATCCCAACGTTACAGCATGGGTTCCCATGCTGTGCTTTTGCCCTGAGTCAGGTAGATAGAACTCGTGCTTTTTAGAGGCACCTAGCACAGGTTTGCTGATGTTTTTGCACGAAATTTCTTAAAGTGAATTTGCACCGAGGAATGCAAGTTCACACGTCATGCTGAAGGTAGAGAAAGCGAATTCAGAGAAAAAGTAGTATATATTTCATGAATCTCTGTATGGATTTGTATAATCAATCTGCACGAAATATTCAATTCGCATACTGACCTGCCTATATGCTACAAATAACGGAGTATGTTTAGTACAAGGGATCAAGAAGCACGTAAAAAACACAAAATTTACAGGAGAAATGAATGATGCAAGTACTTAGACGTAACATAACGTAACCAAATCTAACCCAACCTAAGCTAACCTAAACTAACCTAATATTAGAAGAAATAAGCGAAATTCTATAATTTTTTGGAAAATTATGAGGGATCCCTACACTAATATAACAAACTAAACTAACCTAACCCAGGGGCGTATCCAGGGGGTGATTGCCCCCCCCAGAAGAGGCATCTTTCTTATTTTATATATATAAATAAAACCCATCCCAAAGTTTTGAGCCCTTAAAAGTAGCAGTATGACAACACGCCGCCCCCCCCCCAGAAGTCGGTCCTGGATCCGCCCCTGACCTATCCTATCCTAAACTAACCTAACCTAATCCAAACTAACCTAACCTACTCTAAACTAACCGAATGTGAACAGAAAATACCAAAATTGTAACATTTTTTTTTAGAGAAAAGAGCTGGACCCCTTCTGCTAAACATAGGCCCAAATAACCTGCATACATTATGTCATTAAAACTATTACTGATACAAAAACAAAAAAAAAGGGCGCTAATCTATGTTACGTGATCAGTACAAAGCACCTCCGCATTGCAATTCCATAATTATAAATCACAATTTTTTAAACGCTGTTTCTATGTTAACTACACAGATGACATGTGTTCTTTGACTCCGTACATAGCTATTTTGCAAATTATAGAGAAGGGGAAAGGGTGTAAAACATTGACATGTCTCCTCATTCTATTGTAATATAGAAATCAACGTTCCCTACGGGGCTCCAGCCCGCCTTTACTTGTTATTACTGCCTCGTTATTATGTGCATTGAATATTTAGCTTGATAAATGTAGGAGCTAACTTGATTACGAACTTATATGAAAGGAATCAGCATTTTACACCCTAACGACTATACACTGTAGTATGTTTACAAAACACTGAATCACATTCATACCAGAACTTCAGGTAAGTAAACAACGAGCTGTGCATTTTGTAGTTACTTAGTATAATTTATACTTACGTTCGAAAGCTGGCACATATTGTTCTAAGTTGAGTCCAACTAGAACTTCTTCTATGAAGTTCATGTCTGTTTCACACACTTTATCAACTCTTCAGTCTCTTCGCCGCTGTCTTCCTTCTCACATGATGTGATGTGTACCCATACGCCTCTTCAGCCGCATCACCGTACTGCGTACTCATATCCATTCGCATTCTGCTACAACTGAAATCCTTTATCTCGTTTCCTGTATAGTAATTAAACCCTAGCAATATTACTCCCAAGTAAAACATGGTAATATTATTTCGGTAAAATTGTTACCGTTATTTTTCTGCCATCTATTATATTACAAATCACGCACTATTTCATTCTCATTTTTAAGAAATGAGAAAATCTCATAAATGGGAACCTGAAAATTTGCCTTGAGCTCACAAATGAGAACACGTTTCAAAATAATGAGATATTTTGTCTCAAATATGAGTAAAAATTACTTATTTTGTTTTGAACATGCAATTTTCTCATTTCTGAGCAAGGAAATTTTTAAGAGTGCACCTTTAACGATCATGCCATCAGCTACATTACAGTGAATGTTAATTGTATCGAAAGAACGAAACTTTGGTAACATGCTTCCACTATGTGTTTCGTTCTTTGCTAATATTGGTAAATGCTCAAATCCAAGAACAGAATTTAAATTTCCTATTACAAAATCACTATCGCCTGTTTCTATTTTTACTCTATTTCTTATCTGATCTTCTCTTAATGTTATATTTACAGATTGAGATTTTAAATAATCGTTAAGGCTCTTGAATCTGCATTGTCCGCGTGATGTAAGTACTCGTTTATCTCCATATATAACTAATATATTATCTGCAACATTAGGAGTTAAATAAGTGTTATAAAATTAACTAGTCCTATATTTAAATCGTTACTACTGTTATCTTATTCATAAAGTCGTTTCTTTTTCAGAATAGAAGTATCGCCAGTTAACTTGAACACCTTAATCGTTTATTATCTAACAACGAATGAATTTGATTTCCGTAAAGATATTCCAAGAGAAAAAGTAATCAAGTTAACAGAAGATATCATTCGAAAATTAGAACATAGCTTAGAGAAGAAAAGAAGAAATTACGTTATGTTAAATACGCGTATTACAGCTTAATCAGCGTAGTGTCTTAAAAATAATTGAAGACACTATTTACATATATTTGAAAGTTTGTAGTAAACTATCATAGTCTGAGTTCTGGCTGCCCCACGTTTTACCTTCTAAATCCGCCCCTGAAAAAAAATATGCTCATCATTAATATCAAGCTTTAAATTAATTGAAAATCTGGTAATAATATTCTGTTTCCTTAAAATACAATTAAAATATTTATTGGTCAAAAGGACACTATCTTCGTCGGAAGCGTTGTATTTCTAGTATCTTCGCTGGGCGAGTGTTAATAGAAAGTGTAATATATTTTAACTTTTTTAAATAGTATATTTGTTGTTAGTTGTTACTTTAAGAATATAAAACAATAGGATGCTCTTAATATGCAAAGTTTCGAATACTCAGAAGAGCTAAACACACGACTTTCTTCAAATAATAGCAGGTGGTAACAATGTTTTATTTGTCAGTGTATTGTGCTGTGTAGGGTTAATATGGTAAGGGTATAATGGTAGAATAGCTACAAAGAAACCGTATATTATCGAAATTAAGAAAAATAAGATACTTAATTTTTCTAGAGCTTTCGTAGATAATTCCAAACTTGGTGGGAATATGCGTTGTCTTCCGACGAATATAAATTAAACCTGTATGGATATGATGGTATAGTAATAGTTTTCCGGCAAATAAATACAGAGCCATTGTCAAGAACTTCAGCCTACTGTAAACTACGGATTAGAAAGTGTAACAGTTTGGGTTATTTATGTTCACCAGATGTTGGAGAGATTGTATTTTGACGAGATTATGACAATATATATATATATATATATATATATATATATATATATATATATATATATATATATATATATATATATATGTGTGTGTGTGTGTGTGTGTGTGTGTGTGTCTGAAATTATAGCAAACAGATAGGTAGATTGATATAATTCTCTTGTGATATGTAGCTACCTACACATGATACCAATGGTGTGACGAAATTATGTTGCACTTCGAATATCTTGGAAACGAATTATCCAAGATAGATGGTTGTCAAAAAGTATTTAAGAGACATTCATCCAGCAATGGATAGACAATTGTTAATAATGGTATGTATGAACTATCACTACTTCACTCATATGATCCCAGTTCTCATTTTTGATATCTGAGCATTTGTGATAAGGAATAAACGTCAATAATTTCTTCTGAGAGATTTACGTTTAACCCTGTAAGAATTTCTAAAAACAAAGAAATTTAAAATAAAATGTACCGTCTCCTCGCCCTCCATGAATCTTCTCGTAAGTACAGAACAAAGTAATGTCCTTCAAATGGGTCAATTGTTTTTGGCTGTGTAACTTTGTATTCTACAAACTCTCCCTTCCAGCTGAAATTTTCAATGCACACACTTGCTATGATAACAGAAATGTAAAAGATATAGAAATCTTATGTGCGTGGTTAATTTTCGTTTGCCGAAAATGGGTTCTGCTACGGGAGGTTGCCACCGCCCATTTTGTTTTTGATATAAGTTGTTTATAAATCCTAAACAAAGGGAAATTTTATGAGAACAATCATGAACAAACGATCTGCATGGTTTAATTTTCAAATTCTGAAAATAGGTTCTGCCAGGTTTAAACACATACTTTGTTTGGCTTCTATCTTTCACGCTTGGCTTGGAAATGTGTGTGTGTGTATGTGTGTTTGTAGGTTTATCTCGGTATAGCAAACGGTTCTATGAACTAGAAATATTTTAACAATCGGTTCGCCCGAACCGCTGCGAACCGGCTGAATTACACCACTGATGTTAATCACTTATGATCTTTGTCTGACCCTTTCTGCAGGTGCAACATGGTACTCTCAAATCATTAGTAATAGTAATAAAAATAACAGAAACATTAATAATCTATAGTGTATGAGACAGTAGAAGTGAGTTATTCATTATCAATTAAGCCATAATACTATAGTTAGCAAGAATACTCTTTTTAACGAAAGAAAAGGATAAGGAAGGATTGTTGGAAATATGTGTCCTTAAGGGCATAAACATTGCTTTTTGTATAGGATATCTCGCGAATCTCTGAAGTAAGGAAGATGAAACTCGGCATATAACTTATCATCAAAAATAAGTGAACATATTTCTCACCGTTTCCAAAATTTCCACACTTAAAGAAGGAAGGAGCAATTCGTATAACATTAAATTTTTCGACTTTGTTTTATTAATTTTTAGAAAATGCCAAAGGTAAGAATTCTTTAAATTTTAAATATGAAATTTGAAATTTAAACTCAATTAAAAATAAACGAATACATTTTTAGCGTTTCGAAAAATTCTGCTCCTAAGAAGAGAAACGTCTGACAAGATAGCCCCCCGACTTTAGAAAATTGAAAGAATTACTAGGTCATTCGTTTGTACTACGTTTGCACAGAAAATATTTTCGTTTGTACCATTTTCCTTATAAGGTTACATGAGAGGTCAACTGAGGTGCTATCTTGGCGCCAAGATAGCCCCCCCCCAGTATCACAGCACAAAAGTTGAAATAGACCATTCGAGAGCAAATCGTTTGTACCGTTTGTATAGAAAAAAATGAAATTTCTACCCTGATAGTTTTCGAGAAAGAGGGGATGACATTTGGGGGGCTATCTTGTACGCAAGATAGGCCCCGTAATGTGTACTTTTCCCATGCCCATTAATAAGTTTTATGTGTTTATTTATGTGAATTTATGTGTATTTGGAACTCTGGTTGTTCATATCCAAATAATAAACAAAAGAACTTTTCAAGAATAACTGAACGTTAAAATTGAATCGGCGAATGGGAAAACAGTGTGAGTTCAAAATAAACGATTTTGAGGTAAAGGCGAAAGTTACACTAAATATGTAGAACAGCGTTTCCCAACCTTTTTCAACTTGCGGCACACTACAGGTGTAACTCGCGGCACACTCATATAGACATTATTTGTAAATATAAAATACCAAGGTAATTCTTTTCTGTGATTACTGATCTCCTTCTCACAGAGAATAAATCTCGATCATTGGTTTTCCTCCGCGGTAAATCATTATGCTTATTTTTCATTCTAATTTAAAAACCGAAAACAATTGCAATGAGATATAGGAATCAGATTTTTAAAAGTACACCTTTTTCGAAAATTGTATCCAACCTTTCACTAAGAAGGAAGATCATTAAATAACGAACGAACAAACAAATCTCTTTTACTTTTAAAACACAAATGTAGTTAATTTGTATGCATGTTTGCTTTGTCGAAAGGATTGAATGATATTTTAAAATTTCAAGTTATGAAATATTCTGCAACAATAAAGAAGCAATAATGATAACAAATACTTTTTCAACATTAAAAATGTACAGAAAAGTAACACAGTACGAAACTTAAAATTGTAGATTCATAGTAGAAGTTCATAATAACATAAAATACACATACACATTTTCCCCTTTGTTTTGCAATTTGATTGCTATAGAATTAATAATTTTGTTCCGATTTCCTCGCGGCACACCAGCGGCCCATTCGCGGCACACTGATGTAGAACTTTAAAGACTAGTACAATTTGCAAGACTTAGCACCTTATAATAGAATGCTATAATATCGGCTGTACATTTGTGGCATTAATAAACGTAAGTTCTTTCTTCAAACATCTGAAAATGCGTGTTGTGGACTAGTAGTGTGTTTCCACTCACCGATTCCCTTAAATTTTCTCTATTTCTGCCCTTTTCCGTAAGTAAATACCGTATTATTCAACAATGGCCTACTTGCTTTCGATTTTTGTCTATGAGAGCGGCAAGCTTCTCGAGCCGCTACAGTGACAGATATAAACAGTTGATTTCTTCAGTTGGTGTAAAACTGAAACGTGGAAGGACGCAGTTTAGGTGAGTAAATATTTCATTTTTTTTTTCCTTTCTTTAAGATTATTTCTGTCAATTCAGTTTTTTCTGAATTTGGACACGCTTTGTTATTCTTTTTAGTTTTTATTATTTGGATATAAAGTTTATATGTACTTGTAAATAATCATTTAATTTTCAGTTTTTCACTCATTCTTTTCCCCTACTAGTGACAGCATAAGGATGGGTAAGGTAGGTAATTAGAGAAAATTATCTTTTCTGTACCTTGAGACCAGAAGAGTTTTCCTTTCAGCTCTAGGTTTTAATAACTATGGTGCCTGTGGACTCTCACTCTCTGAGTGATCTTCCACATTTTGAATCCTATTTGATACTTGATTATTCTCATGAGGATTTAGCGTAATTGTGGGGGAAGGAAATGTAAAATTTCCTTGTTTTCATCGCTCCAGCATTCAAAGGGATGATGTTCATTAAGACTCCTCTATTTTCTCATTGAGTCTGACTTGTTATCGTGCTGTTTTCGAAGCTCGATGCTCTCTCGCGTTGCAGGCGAATCTCATCTTCATTTTCGCTTTCTCGCGTAATATGGATTTCCGTCCTTGAGGAAGTTCACGGAGAATTTTATTACAACATCGAGAGAAACTGAGGTATTTAAGAAGTTTCAAATGTATGTTTATTTAAATATTTATGTACTTTTCATTTTTATAAACAAATGTACCTCCTTACTCGTGTTAATGAATAGTCCCTTAGTAAATATTTCTTTTAAAAAAGGAAATGAAGGGGATATTCCTATTAAGGGGTGGTGACGGTTGAACTCTAATAACGCAAAAAGGAGTTAATTTCAATGTTTTTTTCAATGGTTTAGCAAAAGAAAAGTAGAGAGTAGGGATGGCCATTTCCGGAAAACCAAACATCCGGTTTTCAAAAAGTATATTTTCCGGTTTCCGGAAAATTTTACGTTGCCATTTTCCGGAAAATTTTCCGTTTTTCCGATTTCCGTGAGTGTGTTTTCGTGAGTGTGGAGTGAGTGAGAAGGGAAGAAGGGAATATGTACACATACAATGATGTAAGTGGGTGGAGGCAAGTTGCAGTGGGTTTTCGCTCATTGTATTCATTAGCTGCTCACTAGCTACAATGTAACAATGCCGTACAACGCTTATACCTTTCTGCATTGAGAAAAAAATATTTAAAGATATGTTAAGACCGTAATTCATTAGATAACCACAAGTGATAATACATACACTTTCTTTCCTTGAGGCAGTGTTGTTGAATATTGTGAAGGAAATATCATTGGAAATGAAGTGAATATGTATTTGATATAAAGAAACATGAACTTTTGAAAACTCAAAGAAAGAAAACTTTGTTTAGAAGTGTACATTCTCAGACACATGTTGTAAATGCACATTTGTTAAATAAACTCGACTAGCTTCCTTCTTTCCTTTCCGCATACCTTCAAGCACAGCCTGATACTTCCCGATTAGGTCATCATTCTTGAATTGATCAAAACCACGAGGAACAGAACAACAAGGGGTATTCGACACGCGATCAAGAGAGGTGCAGGATCATCGGAGAGAAACGGATCCCACCACTGGAGGACCACCGACTCCAGAAGTCAAAGAGTACCATTCTGACGGCTCATCACCGCAGACACCTTTAAGTTTGTCACCAGAGTAGTAGAATGAAGGTGTAGGAGGACAACATCGCAAAGACGCATCATCGACGCCCCTTGCAGTTCAACAGGATTAAGATCCAGATGTTGACTGTCACCAGCTAATCCAGACTTCTCCAGATATTCATTCCAGATGACCAGGACGACACCAGCTTCGTTGGATATGTCAGGCTAGTGCTCATTCCTATTCCTTAATTATAACCTTTCTCTTTCTCTCACCCTTTCCCCCAACTAGTCATTTTCTAAATTAGAAGCATTTGAATTTTATTTAAATTCAACCACAATTTTACAGTTAAGTACCGTGTTGTGCATCAGTTCCTTCCCCATTTGGTTGCATTTATTTATCACGTATTCTGAGCTATAACTGATGTCACAGCACCGGCACATGATGGAGATGCTGTGAGGCTTACGCCTTTGTTACGATCCTAAAATTTCGATAAATTACGATTCTAAATATTCGGTAGATGCTTTAAGATCCCAAATTTTGAGTAATTTGTACTGTGTAATTTATAGTTTGTCGAGAGAAATTGAGTTGAGTTACTTTTAACCCACCCGCCCACCCTCGCTACTTTATTCATTTGCTCTGTTAGAGTAATTTTTTGTTTTTGTTGTATTTTAATCGAATGATAAGTGGGTGAGAAGAGAAAATTTTGCTAAGTTATTATATTTTGTTTTTCTTTGTGTTAATTACATTTTGGTGTTGGATATATATACATAGTAGTGTAAGATATTTATTATAAGTGTAATTTTGAAAATAGATATAATGGAGAATACTAGTGCTATATCTTCTGCCTTAGATCGTTTAGTAGAACCCCCCAAATTTTCCGGCAAATTGAACGAGTCAGTTCAGTCGTTTTTTAGTCATTTTGAGGATTTTTCTGTCCTTCATAACCTACGTGATGTACAGAAACGTCATTTGTTGCCGTATTGTTTAGAAAACGGGGCTCGTGCTTATCTGCTAGCTTTACAATCAACCGCAGAATATGATAATTTC
Organism: Thermobia domestica; assembly: GCF_964235325.1. Taxonomy (NCBI): domain Eukaryota; kingdom Metazoa; phylum Arthropoda; class Insecta; order Zygentoma; family Lepismatidae; genus Thermobia; species Thermobia domestica. Next base: position 95,033,801 of record NC_137462.1, on the reverse strand, counting down.
ATGTATGTACAGATTAAGAAGAAATTAATAGAGGCTTATGAAGATAATATAGTTTCGCAAGTTTTAGAGCAAGAAATGAGAAATAGAGAACAGTTAGATTCTGAATCTGTCCTAGATTACATTTTTCATAAGTGGGAATTAATTCTTATGTACGATCCGAAGATGCCAGTGACCGAACAACTTAACTTGATAATCGATGGGTTATTGCCTTCGTTTTATTCTGTAGTTGTAAGAAAATCGTATAAGACTGTTATTGAGTTAGCAAAGTCCTTAGGTCTAGAGGAAAGAGTTAATTTTCTTGTCAGCATGCGTAGTCAGCAATCGAAGTCCTTGGCAATAACAAACGAATACAATATACATCCTGTTAGTAAGAATGCTATACAGCAAAAAGAAAATACTTTAGATGTTAATATTCAGAACGAAAATGAAATTGTAAGTCAGCCTGAAGAAAAAAATACATTGATAGCTCAGTTAGACGGTATCAAAGTCCAGTTACAAGATCTCGTGCAACGAACTGCGCTCGCAAAAGTTTCTCACGCACACAAAGGAAAATCTGTGTGTATACAATCTTATGAGCATTCGCGTTTGGAGCGAAGAAATCCCATTCATGCATCCTCTCCATCCTTTGCTCATTCGTTGCCTCCTGCTTCAGTCAATGTAAATGAGAATGATAAATCGAATAATAGGAATAAAGTAGACAAGAATATGTGTAATAATGTTAGAAATAGTAAGCGATATTATGTTCCTATTCAATATGAAGCTGATTTACCTCATGTTAAAGCATATATTGATAATAAGCCGCATTTATTTCTGGTGGATTCAGGCAGCACTGTTAGCTTAATTTCTGGTAATAGTTTAAGTAATAAGCATAAAATACTCAAAGGAACGACTTTTATTCGTGGTATCACTGGAAATTCTCAAGGAAGTGATCAAATCGCTTTAGTTAAATTTAAATTAGGAGGACAGTACTTTACGCATCCTTTTAGAGTGTATAAAGATTTTCCGTATAATAGCATAATTGGCCAAGATTTTTTGAAAAATCATCTTGCAATGGTTGATCACAATAAGAATTCTTTTAGTTTTGTTAAATTTGGTATTCCTCCAAGAATTGAATTGCCGCCATACGTATCTTTTGAAGAAATTTCTAACCATATAGCAAAATTATATAAACCTCAATTTTTAGTGGCTCGATCTGTTGTTTTGCCTCCTAATTCAAGTGTTCAAGTTACATTGAAAAAAGTAAATGATCTTGCAGGAACTCGCAATTTATTAGTTCCTAATGAGTTAATAGATACGCAGGCAGAAATTTTTGTGCGTAAATCAGTCGTAGACGTAAAGCACCCACGGAATCGTAAACTCTACTAGAGTAGTAAAGTGAAGAAAATCAAAATGCAAGATTTTGTTCATTTTAACACATTCATTGAAATCGTAAGCACCGACTTCATGTGACTTGGGGGTGCCCGACTCTCCCAATTTGAATGATGTGAGGCTGAGCCCGCCCTCCAAATAACTGCTTAAGAGGATCTAATGTGTTCTTTCTGTTGTCTCATAAAATTTACTCTGAATTGTACAGCATGAACTTAACTTTAAATACGCATTTGCCATGTTCTATTTAGACCATCAAATTTTGGGAAATTAAGACTGCATCATAATTTTTTGGGAGGATGGGATCGGAGACAGCAAACCACATAGTATTAATATGCCAAATTGAGTAATAATTATTAACATTCTTAGACAAAAGAGTTTCAATAAGGATATTAATATCTATTTGAGATTACACCACTATGTTGTTTAGTCAATTCCGAACCATTTGAAGTCGTCAACTCGAATTTCGAGGAGCGACATTTATTTGCATGATGTTTAGATAGAAAAATCCCTTCCTGTAGTCCAGTGTTCCGCAAGCGGTGTGCCACGCACACTAGTGTGTCTCAGCAAGTTTGAATGGTAGTCGCAAACATTTACCTATTTTAACAAATTAATTGTTGTGTTATTATTATTTTATAGAAGTTACTGTTCTGCATATGACTGTACAGTATTCCATTCTTTGGCGTATTCTATTCTTTGTACAATATTTTTGTCAGTGTTTGGAACAAGGAAAGAAAGTTCATGAATGATCAGTACGTACTTAGGAAAAACTACAGGAAGTCTAACTCTATTATATTACGTTTAATGTAAGCAAAAGTCCAAAAATAAACTATATTGACTTAGCAAAACTCATGGGATAGCAAGTCTCTGATTCCTAAGCGGATACCAAGTGTGTTCCACGCCCTCTGCAGAACTCAGCAACGACTAAAGTTGTGTGTAAAACAATATGTAAATTAGCTGTGTGAGTGATAATATCAAATGCAACGTCGTCTTGAGTTGACGGCATTTGAACGGTCATGGTGATAGGTGTCAGTACATGACACTCGAGGTTGTACAGGAATTCAGCTTTCCATATTTCAGTGTCCAGGGTGTACCAAGAATGGGTAAATGAAAGCATCACAGACTTCAAGAAACACAATACCAGGCGTCCAATTGCCCTAAATGGCCGAGATCGGCGGCATCTGGGATAAATTATCAACGAGCCAGAAGAGCAACAGAGCAACAAACCACGCCTCAATTCAACATTGGCCTTGCTAGAAACGCCTCTCAGTGAACAATCCGTCGGAACATGCGTGTCTTCGGGGATGGTGGCCGTCGCTCTACACGAGTGCTAATGCTAACCTCACGTTATGATGCGTTTGCCAGCAATTACTGCGGATGGACATTTCAACAATGGCGTAATGTCATATAGTCCAACTAGTCACGATATCAACTATACTATGCCGGTGAAAGGCACTGTATATGGCGCAGATGACATGAAGCTATGAATCTCGCATAGGAAGGTGGTGGGGTCCAAGGGCGTGGTCCAAGGTGGTGGGGTATCATTAATGATATGGAGCGAATTTCCCTGGTATGAAATAGGCTCCCTTATTATTTTGGAAGACATGTTGATTAGTGGGTAGCATGGGCAGATGCTCGGAGACCTTTTCCGGTCGTTTGTGGCTTTCCAACATGACAATGTGCTGCCACATTGCTCCGATGTCGTCCGGGAATGGTTCGAAGACCATGGAAGGAAGGTCCAACGACTGGACTGGCCACTCCGGAACCTTGATATAAACCCCATTGAGCAACTGAGATGTTGAACTCAGCCTCCGAGCATTGGATTGTGGACCCATCCACAGGACACAATTGTCACTTCCCCCCTGCAGACTGTGTGGTGTCAACTACCTTCGGGATTATACCAGGGACTTGCAGGCTCCATTCCACGTTCGTACCTAGTGATGGGTAAATTCCCGGGAATATAATTTTTGGGAATTTTCCAGGGAAGATTCCCAAAAATGGTAATTTTCCGGAAATTTATGTACATCACAAATAAAATTACACTCTATTACTATATAATGATTTCAAAGTTAAATTCGTTTTTATCACAGTATATTATTACTGTTGTTCCACAAAATTCTCTAGAATTTATATTCTGTACGGTATTATGTTATTTTATTAATATTTTATTAAATTTAGAGAGTACTCATAAATGTATATTTACTTACGATATGTTCTATGGAAGTAAATATGTGGAAAAAATGTATAGTAGGTCCACATACTTTTACACCATTAAACAGTTTAAATTGATATGAAAGTGGATTTTCTAAACTTGGCTCTACTACCGATATTATAAACATATTAAATGTTTAAATGTTATGAACAAATTAGGTTGGTAACTGCCAGAAGACATATGTCGCATCATTTTATCAACATTTGCGCATACATTTTTATGTTCATAATATTTGCAAGAGACTGACTTATCTTTATAATTTTGCACGTAACATTGCCACACACAACCTTTCTTCCTATTATTTCCCGAAATTTCATGCGTTAATTCACATGTAAGAGAAGTCCGAGCACCTCTTCAGAAATTACAACTTTTACTGCAAATGGAAGCGGAACCTTAAAAAACATATTATTAGTTATAAAAAGTACAGACGACAGATTTTAATTTTTTTAAACATCCAAATTATTGAAAACCTAGAAGTAAATCATAATAAATGAAAATAAAATAATTAGTCATACGGTTCTTATAATTTGTAAGATAAAATAAGGAAATGGAAATAAATTTCTTCCAGGGAATTTATATGTCAGGGAAAAAATCAGGAATATTCCCATTTTTTATTTTCCTTCCCACTGGGAATATTCCCACTGCCCATCACTAGGGAGCAAAACGTAGGCAAGAGCCTTGGAAGACGTAAATATGGTAATATTTAACGTATGGCAAGATAGCCCCCCCACTTTAGAAAATTGAAACAATGACTAGGTCATTCGTTTGTACTACGTTTGTACCGTTTGTACCGAAAATATTTTCGTTTGTACCATTTTCCTTATAGGGTTACTTGAGAGGTCGACTGGGGGGGCTATCTTGGCGCCAAGATAGCCCCCCCGTATCACAGCAGAAAAAATTGGAATACACCATTCGAAAGCAAATCGTTTGTACCGTTTGTACCGAAAAAAGTTTTGTTTGTACCCTGATAGTTTTCGAGAAACAGGGGATGACATTTGGGGGGGCTATCTTGGCGCCAAGATAGCCCCCCCGTATCATAGCACAAAAAATTGGAATACACCATTCGAAAGCAAATCGTTTGTACCGTTTGTACCGAAAAAAGTTTTGTTTGTACCCTGATAGTTTTCGAGAAAGAGGGGGTGATATTTGGGGGGGCTATCTTGGCGCCAAAATAGCCCCCCGTATCACAGCACAAAAATTTGAAATACACCATTCGAAAGCAAATCGTTTGTACCGTTTGTACCGAAAAAAGTTTTGTTTGTACCCCGATAGTTTTCGAAAAACAGGGGATGATATTTGGGGGGGCTATCTTGGCGCCAAGATAGCCCCCCCGTATCACAGCACAAAAAATTGGAATACACCATTCGAAAGCAAATCGTTTGTACCGTTTGTAGCGAAAAAAGTTTTGTTTGTACCCTGATAGTTTTCGAGAAAGAGGGGATGACATTTGGGGGGGGCTATCTTGGCGCCAAAATAGCCCCCCGTATCACAGCACAAAAATTTGAAATACACCATTCGAAAGCAAATCGTTTGTACCGTTTGTACCGAAAAAAGTTTAGTTTGTACCCTGATAGTTTTCGAGAAACAGGGGATGATATTTTGGGCGGGGGGCTATCTTGGCGCCAAGATAGCCCCCCCGTATCACAGCACAAAAATTTGAAATACGCCATTCGAAAGCAAATCGTTTGTACCGTTTGTACCGAAAAAAGTTTTGTTTGTACCTTGATAGTTCTCGAGAAACAGGGGATGAAATTTGGGAGCTATCTTGTATGCAAGATAGGCCACCTAATGTGTCCTTTTTCCATGTCTATTAATAAGTATCATATATTAATAAGTATCTATATATAAGTACCATGTGAATTGATGTGTATTTAGAATTCTGGTTCTGCATATCAAAATAAAAAAATGAATTTTTCAGTAATAACTCAACGTTAGAATTGAATCGGCGAGTGGGAAAACAGTGTCAGTCCAAAACAAACCATTTTGAAGTAAAGGCAAAAATAACACTAAAGATGTAGTACTACAAGTTGTAATGAAGAGCAGTGCAATTTGCAAGACCTATAACAGAATGCTATAATGTCGACTGTACATTTGTGGCATTAACTAACAAAAGTTATTTTTTCAAATATCTCAAAATGCGTTTTGTGGACTATAGTAGTTTTCCACTCACCGATTCAATTAAATTTTCTCTATTTTTGACCTTTTCCTTAAGTAAATGCGTATTATTCAGCAATGGCCTATTTGCTTTCGTCTATTGTCTATGAAAGCGGCAAACTTCTCGAGCCGTTAATGTGACAGATATAAACAGCTAATGTTTTCAGTTGGTATAAAGCTGAAACGTGGAAGGACGCAGTTTAAGTGAGCAAACATTTCATCTTTTAGTTTTCTTTGTTTAAGATTATTTCGGTAAATCCAGTTTCTTTCTGAATTTGTACACACTTCGTTATGCTTTTTACGGTATTTATTTACGGAAAAGGGCACAAATAGATTATATTTAATTGAATCGTTGAGCGGAAAAACACTACTAGTGCACAAAACGCATTTTGAGATGTTTGAAGAAAGAACTTTCGTTTGTTAATGCCACAAATGTACAGTCGACATTATAGGATTCTGTTATAACGTGCGAGGTCTTCCAAATTGTACTGCTCTTCATTACAACTTGTAGTTCAACATCTTTAGTGTTATTTTCGCCTTTAACTGAAAATGGCTTATTTTGAACACACACTGTTTTCCCACTCGCCGATTCAGTTTTAACGTTCCGTTATTCTCAACAAGTCCTTCTTTTCATTTGGATATGTACATCAAGAGATCTAAATTCACATAAATTCACATGAGTAGACACATAATACTTATTAATGGGCATGGAAAAAGTACATATTAGGGGGCCAATCTTGCGTACAAGATAGCCTCCCAAACGCCATCCACTCTTTCTTGAAAATTATCAGGGTACAAACAAAAATTTTTTCGGTACAAACGGCACAAACGATATGCTTTCGAATGGTGTATTCCAATTTTTTGTGCTGTGATACGGGGGGGCTATCTTGGCGCCAAGATAGCCCCCCGCCCAAAATATCATCCCCTGTTTTTCGAAAACTATCGGGGTACAAACAAAACTTTTTTCGGTACAAACGGTACAATCGATTTGCTTTCGAATGGTGTATTTCAAATTTTTGTGCTGTGATACGGGGGGGCTATCTTGGCGCCAAGATAGCCCCCCGCCCAAAATATCATCCCCTGTTTCTCGAAAACTATCAGGGTACACACAAAACTTTTTTCGGTACAAACGGTACAAACGATTTGCTTTCGAATGGTGTATTCCAATTTTTTGTGCTGTGATACGGGGGGCCTATCTTGGCGCCAAGATAGCCCCCCCAAATATCATCCCCTCTTTCTCGAAAACTATCAGGGTACAAACAAAACTTTTTTCGGTACAAACGGTACAAACGATTTGCTTTCGAATGGTGTATTCCAATTTTTTGTGCTGTGATACCGGGGGGCTATCTTGGCGCCAAGATAGCCCCCCCCAGTTGACCTCTCAGGTACCCCTATAAGGAAAATGGTACAAACGAAAATATTTTCGGTACAAACGGTACGAACGTAGTACAAACGAATGATCTAGTCATTGTTTCAATTTTCTAAAGTGGGGGGGCTATCTTGCCATACGTTAATATTTATGTTCCTCATAACAAACAAGTACTATCTTTATTCTCGTTCATCAGGAATCAATGACAATTCTTAACAGTTCAAATACCGGTACGCAAATGCAAGTAGCAAGGGGCAATGGCAGTAAAGAATGAGAGATAATTGAAAAGACAAATTTGCCAAAACAAAATGGTTGAGAAGGAAGTTGCCATAAACTACTTAAGTTGAACGTACAAAGAAAAAAAAATAAAAGTTGCTAAAGTGCTCACAGGTCTTAAGGCTACCAGTGTGTCTCTTTTATTAGAAGAGCCCTGCAGTCTGGCTAAGAGATGAATTGCTTCAAATCTCCAAGATGGCCGTTGAAGCTGTTTCACTGAACAAGCGCCATATTGGAAAAGGCAAATTTTAAGTCTAAAAGTCCCTTTTAAGCCAGTTTCTGTCCATTCGCTATCAAGTAGTTCGTTTTCCATCAAATCCGATTTCTGTTAAATGGACTTTGAGCTACAAATTTGTAGATATTTTGTTTTACTCTGAGAGGATAGGGTCATGAAGGCGATGACTAAAGTATTGTCTTAGTTTCATTTCAACAGCGTATGAAAATTAGTAGTGATGAGAACTTTAGTTTTAAACTTTTTAAACCAAATGCTACGAACAACACTCTGAGACTTTGGTCGAGTGAAAGACATGGTGATAATTGAAGTTTCTAGTTCGACAATTTTATATTCAGGAAACAATGTGTGGGTGGAGGATTCTTTGTGTAGGAGCATAATTCGGGAAATTGTGAGAATAAGTACAGACGGAACAGACAGTTGAATCACTCTCTGTCACACGAGACCTGAAATCTATGAACTATGTTATCCTAGGCCTAACACATATAGCACACTACGTCTATGGGATGTCAATTTTGATCCCAATCATCCCATTCAGTTCCCGGTATTATCGGGACAATGAGAAGACATCCCATGCATCCCATGGACGTCCTGCATGGGACGTCCTAAAGGATTCCCATGTAGGATGGCCACGGGACGTCCCGGATGGGACAGGAGGTCCGAGGGAAATTCCACGCCGGACATTTCTAGGACCACACATACGACTCTTACAGTGACAAACTTTTCACAGCATTATGTGGCAATACCGTTACGAAACTGGTCCCCCATACGTGCAACATTACGAATTATGTTATTTTCATTACGAATTATGATTTGCGAAGCTCATTTTATTATTTAAGTATCGGTAACATTAGTTTGTAGCAGAAGAATTCCTCAAACAATCAGTGACAACAATTCAAAAGAGAACTCACACAACACTGTACATGTATTATACGCCGGGGAGGATCCTGGGGACGATGCTCCCCAGAAAAGTAGACTTTCTTGTATTATATATAAATAACACATCCCAGAGTATGGAGCTCTTAAAAGTAGCTCTAAGTAGCAGTATTACAACCCACCGCCCCCAGAAATCCCCTGAATATACGTAAATGTTAGGTAGATAATTCTAATTTATAGATATGTAGATGTCTTACATATAATATTTACATATTATTTTAAAAAGGTGTTAGCCCTTCCCTTAGTCGTAGACTATGGTAAATATCATATGCGGATATTATCCGTAGCGAATATAGAGTTCATTCACTAAGTGGCGCGCATGGCAACTAATTTGTGCATATGTCACCTTTCAGGTGCCATTTTCTTTCGGATAGAACATATAGTGTTGTAGTTGCTAGATTTTTATGTGTCTTTAAGAGAATATGATAAGTTGACATTTGCTGTGAGAGAAACTTGCTTCGTGGGATAAGAAGGGCGTATTCGTTGCCCATAAATGTTGGTGAAACTTAATTTACACCATTTGAGCTGTGTTGTTGGCATGTGGGCCTATAAGGTTAACGAACTATCAAGAAAATGCGATTTTCTGATTTGGTTGAAGATAACAATTTGCCTCATAATTATCCAACTATGTCCTTCATGTGACAGATATGAAAATTGGTGATGGGAGCACTGGAGTAGGCCTACTTTGAAAATAGGCAGTAAGTGAACCTGTTCTTTGTATCCTTTTTGCAATAGACCTGTATAAGTAGTTTTAAAATATACATTAATCGAGCAGACAGCTCTACCAAATTTGATACTCTTACATATTCAGGTTAGGTTAGAGCTTTGTATGTATTTTAGCAGAGGATGCACTAAATGAATAGCTCCATCATTACTTCCAGATTGACTTCAGGAGGGCTAAGTATAAATATAGCGTGGATGTACGGCATAAAATCTAGTACATGAAACACGAATCAACTTGTCCTAGATGGCTACTGAAAAGCACGAATGAAGGGCAGGAGCGCAGCAGGGTGGCCCGAGCGGTCAGTCAGGGAGTGCATCCGTTCGGAGCAAGTGTGTTAAAGACGGGGGGTATACACATAAACGAGCAAAGTGGAAGAGTACACTTACACATATGATAATTTCACTATCACTCAGAAGTCATTTCAATATGCTGTGCACTGACAGTAATTACTGATAGTTACACTCTCATTCCATCACGAAAAGCTTTTCACATCGTATACTACCTGGGTTAACAGATAAATGCGGAGAAATAATCAGAATCAGACAAAATGTGATAATTAGAGTAATAAACATTATAGAAAGGTCATCGCTGTAGGGTGATTAACAAGGAAGAAAACGTAAGTTAAATTGGCTTTTGTTGGATGGCTTGTATCATATCACTTTGGCGGTGGGACTTAGGGATGGGGGAGGGAAGAGATTTAAAAATCATCGAAAACGACCGATATTAGTGTTACATTATACTAAAGTATAAGGCCGTTAAAATCCATGCCACTGAAAACAACAATAGTATATTTCACGGGTACTAAACGCGTGTGATGAGTTGTGCACTTAAATTTTTTATTGTAACCCAGCGAACCGGGTAATCGCTGCTAGTTTTCAATAAAGATGAATCGCTCATAGCCTTAGTTATTTTGAGTGTCGCTCAGTGATACTCGTTCAGTTTCGTTTCTCACTCTTCACTCAGTCAACACACTACACAAGTTGTTCTGTTTGTGCTTTAGGGAATCCAATTTATGTCAACAATTATGTGTCTATCCGAGGTATCAACCTGACAAGTCTTAAAGAGATCTTTCTACAACTATACCCAGAAGAAATATTGAGCCATATTTGACCAAGAAAAAATATCCCGGTATCTTAATTAGTGTCCACAAAGGAGCAGATGAAAAAGTGACACACCCATGTGTGCCACTCTGGCCACTTCGGTCCGAAAGGGATATTCAATTTTATTAAATAAAAAAAAGGATATTTAGTTCAGTTCGGAAGTATTGTTCATATATATATATCTCCATAAAGTATTACATATCTTGCGAATTCTGTACTTTTCTTACACTTACACAGAAAAATGTGATTACGTTCAGCTGTGATCATGGATATTATAGCGTGATTTGAATTCAGATTTTGAGCAGCATACAATGTTGTCGGATTTTCACAGTTTAGATTGTATGATTAATCAATAGAAAAATATATTTTTTTTTGTAATTTCCCTTTATTTCAGCGTGTTGATATTTTTACAGGCGTACTCTTCCTAGGACTGATACGTCAGTTATAATGTTTTTCAAGTTCTGTAACATTCCTAAAAATAAGAACTCTTTACACTTTATTCACTGGGACTAACTCACCTGTACATAAATTATGACAAATTACCTGTTTCTGTGCATTTATGCCATTGGTTAATGTATGTTGAGGTAAAAATAATGGAAAAATTTCATTTACTCTCCACATGCCTTCAATACCCGTCAGGAACGCACATCCATTTTCCATTAATATAGGGGTCACCCAAATTATATCCTTTTTTGCAAATACAAGCATGAAAACAACTATTATCATTGATTTCATCAAACGAACAATATCCTCCTGTAACTGCTCCAGTTTGCCTGTATTCTTCATTCTCGTCACAATCTAGAAAAAATATAAATTATGTCATATGCACTCTGAATATACTTATTACTATATATATGATAGACCGGGGTATTCACTAACACTCAAGCTTTGATTATAAAATACTCTTTTGTTTTTGCAAATAGATGTAAGATTTCTTGTTTATAGAAAACTTGGAGTTTTTTCTGTTTACTAAAGTGCAGAGGAAAGTCAAAAGTAGTATTTTTCAACAAATCAGTGAGATGTTTTAAAAATGTACCTATGTTCAGAATTGCTCCAGTGGTCGGGATAATACTGAACGTAATGTTTGCTTTAAATTTTCCTTTACGAAAGAAACGAAACGCATTAAAATACTTTAAAAATATACCGTAATTTAGTACTTAAATTATTAATAAGAATTGTAAATACAAACAAAACTAATACATATATAAAAATAATGAATAAAACAAACTATTCTAATTAATAAAACTAATGACGCTTATTACCAAGACATGATCTATTTCCCAAACCAAATGTTATTACTTTTTGATAATTTCTTCACACCATAGTGCTATCCCGAACACTCCGGGGTAATGGCAAACATTCTGTCTCGCATTTCCCCATGACACGCCATTTTATTGTTATAGTTGAAACTAATTGTTGATTGAATACAGGCTAGTAAGATTACAAAGAATTAATGCTCACATATAGAGTACTATATAGCCTTATCTGTAACAATATAGATAACATAAGAGACAAGTTATCTTGCCCAGATCGTTAAATCAACTTTATAAGTGAATCAACAAAAACAACAACACGTCTTCTTCCTGGCAATTTACTCAACTGACTGTCATCAAATTTACGCTACACTTTTCTACCTCTTTTCCTTAGCGTACAGCAAAATCGTCTCTTTTCTAACAAGCTTCCTTGGACGTCAACTTGGGTGTTCGGCATTACCCCAGTGTTCGCGAATGCCCCGGTTTCCCATATATATATATATATATATATATATATATATATATATATATATATATATATATAAAATAACAGACAAATTCTGACCAAAGCATATATTAACTAATAAATAATAGCGTTACAGTTTCGGCAAATTAACTTTGCCTTCATCAGACACATTATGAAATACAATTTCTAAGATTACAGCTTATATACTTCTTAAAGTGAGAGGATGTATTCCACGAACCAATCATATTCGTCCTTTCCTTAACAATTTTTAATTAATACAAATGCAACTTTTAATGATCAACTTTCACTTAAGAGCTAAACTTTTAATTGGCACACCTGTGTATGAATAACTTTCACTTTTGAAAAACATAAACTTTTAATTGTCTATCCGTTGTTCAACACACCTGTTTTAATCTCTTCTTTCTTCTCTGTTTTATCCAATATCTTTCTCCATACCTCATGTATATTTAGTCCACATTTGTCTGTTATTTTATAAAAGAAGTTCCAAAGCTAGAATGAGTGGCATTCATATATATATATATATATATATATATATATATATATAGAGAGAGAGAGAGAGAGAGAGAGAGAGAGAGAGAGTGAGAGAGAGAGAACACATTAAACATTCAAAGCATAAAAATAATTTCAGACAGTGTATCCGCCCAGTAGATGACTATTTTTACAACTGAATACATAATAATTATAATTATATACGCAGGCTGTTAATGCACTCTACTGGCAAATTGTAAGAGACAGTTACACTAGGAGAAAAGTTACAGTTACCCACAGTTACACTGCAAACTAGGAGAAAAGTTTGTATGGACCTGTTGAGAAAAGTGTATAGTTTCAGGGAAACTGTTAACAACATTGTGGAAAAATTAGATTTCAAAACGCGCTGGTTTGAATTCGATAGCTCGTAAAGAGTCGTTTAATATTAGTATTCGTATATCATACATACGCAATCCAAAAATTGATGTTTCGTTAATATGTAATAGGTGTACAAGCGATTCACCACAAGATCACAAATGTGCTCTCAATAGATATTCAGATATGATGTGATTTCAAGATGAGTATAGAGTAGACAAAAGACAAGCCGTGAAAATGTGTGCCCGGAATGCTTCAAAGAAAGATCGAAAGTATTTGGAAACATCACAGAACAGTTTTTCATGTTCGGAGAAAACCTGTTGCAATGTTTTGTTATACGTCAAAAAAAAAAAAAACCCGGGAAATAATCGTGACAAAATATATCGCAGTGCACGTTATTATTATCTGTTCTAGGCAGTGTTGGGTAAGTTACTTGTAAAAATGTAACGCGTTACAAGTTACATTACTTTCTCTTAAAATGTAACGCGTTAATTTTAGGTCCGAAACTTTGAATATTTGAAAAAATCTTATTACTTCAGTTTTCCGTACTACTATTCCTAACGATATTATTTATTATTATTATTCTTATTATTATTATTATTATTATTATTATTATTATTATTATTATTATTGCATGTTCAGAATCGATTTACGTAAATGCAAGGACAAATGTGTATTTGACATCTATATGAACATTTTAATGTAATGTAACATTGGCTAAAATGCCATACTGCGTAACTCGTAGGGATGGGCACGAGTGAGTTCGAGCCAGTTCTCTTTGAAACCCGATTCGAATAGAAACAGACATCTTTGAACTCGACCCGAGAACTCGGCTTGAAAAATTTCCTCCAACTCGACTCGAATTCGGGTTCTGTTTCGAGTCGAGTCGAGCCAAATCTGGTATATAGTTTCGAGTACTCTCTTCAGGTATCTTACATAGACAATATAATTATTATCAATGGTACTACTACTACTACTACTACTACTACTACTACTTATTATTATTATTATTATTATTATTATTATTATTATTATTATTATTATTATTATTATTATTATTATTATTATTATTATTATTATTATTATTATTATTATAACAGCACTGTGTATGAACATCAAAGATAGGCGGTTTAGTTCTATACCTGAATATTAAAGAAAGTAGTTGGTTACTAACCTCGGTAGTCGTGAAGTCTAGGACATTGTTCACGAGTTTCTGAATTTGGGTTGAGAGTCTATATTGAGTATTCGGGTTCGAGGCAAACATTGTTAAAAGTTATAGGGCAGTGGCCAAATATCTTCAAAACCTCTTTGCCCGGGTTTAGAATTGCCAAGGACTGGAGCAAACAGCTCACCCAACCGAGTTGGCTAAAGCCCTTCGCTTAGTTGAGTCGAACCGAGCAGATGGCTCAACCCAACCAAGCCAGCTCGAGCCGATGGTTCACCCCAAGCCAGCCGGCTCGAGCTATCGCCTCAGTTAAGCCGAGCCGAGCTAAGCTTGTTATAAAAAAATCTCTCATCGCTATCGAGGCGAGACGAGATGCGAGCAGTGTCCCCTGTCGTGAGCAACACTTAAAGGATTCCATATTACTGCTTAGCTTACATTTCTCATGGCTTTCGTTTCCCAGTGTAATCAGGCCATGATTCCAAAACAAGTTAAAACGAGCGAGCCATTTATCAAACTCGACTCGACTTGAAACTCAACGCCAAAAACAGTGAATCCGCTCGGAACTCAACTCGAGAATATTACTTTTGACTCGACTCGAAACTCGACTTGGATTCGAGTCGAGTTTTAGCTTGACTCGTGCCCATCCCTATGCGTTAAAAAAATGGCTGGTTATTATTATTCTGCTAAACTAATTATATAATAATAACAATGTTGCTATGTAAAATTAAAAATACAGAATATAGAGAAACATTACACTACAACTGACAAAATGAGAACACATGAACTAGGGGATGAATCAAAAGTTGCCAAGAACTCTAAGATCGATACATGCTTCTGAATGCCAGTTGTTCCAAACTTTATAATCAACGGGACTTTAGGATATGCAAACTGATCTAAAAGAACTCTAATATTACATAGCATCAACATTACACCAATAAAGTAGGCCCGCTCATCAGAACTTCGTTTATTCATATTAAACCTTACTGAATGTCGTTAATTATGGCACCCTAGCTATTGATAAATATTTCCTTGCGGGGCACCACTTTACTTTTAAATTCTGTTCACCATCAACTTCAGCTTTTAAGAAAAAGTATTCTTTCAAATGTTCGAAGATAAAATATTTTCGTTCTCCATCGTTATAAAAACAACATCAATCAAAGTAAAATAGACTACCAGTACCACTGCTCTTGTAGTTCACTCACTGAATTATTGATTTGTAGCTGTAAAAATCTAAGACAAAATCTTCCGGGTGCTTGCAATCAGTACACGAGATGTTCCTGAGGCTGTCGTCATCTTCCAAAAACAGCAAGTGGCTCTATATTTTGTTATATAAAGAAACAAATCAAATTGTATCTATGAATGTATTTGCAAGCCTATCAACGTAAAGTTCGTAAGGCGAAACGGGAAAATGCACATCGAGATTTCCCGTTCCGCCTTACATTAAGATGAAAAGTGATAACAGGTTTTACATGCAAATTTCATTGCTAGGGGTCTCAAGGCGAAATGTGAAAAGGCGAACAGTGCAGGAATCGTCGGTCACTGACATCTTTCATGCTCCATTGTTCCATTCTGAGAAATTCACTTACAGGAAAAAAACATTTGTTTCCGAATAAAACATACATATATTGTAGTTACTCATCCGAAATGTAACTCGAAAAAAATAACGCAAACTAGGTACGTTACTTAAAAACTTGTAACGCGTTACCGTTACAGTTACTTTGGAAAAAATGTAACGCGTTACTAGGAAACGTTACTTAAAAAGTAACGCGTTACAAGTAAGGCGTTATTTGCGTTACGTTACTTCCCAAGACTAGTTCCATAAAAGCGATGCTACCGCAGTAGCAGTAACACTAGCGCTCATTTCAGCGGGTGGCTGCCACGCTAACTATACGTCCGTCTGCCAAATCTGATACCAGTGGCTGCGTCTTCTGCTTCACTTTTAGTTTGTTGCGCAATCGTTTTTTTTTACCTTAATCTGTACTGTGCAGTTGTATTCTGTTCTTCGACGTTATTTTTTTACATACAATGATCGATGATGATGAAGACAACATCAATATAATGAACCATTTACATAGAAACTTCGGAGGAAAGGGGGCATCCAACGTCGATTGTCCCGTCCCGTTTTTTTTTTCTTTAAAAATGTTGGCAACCCTGGGTTCTGCTGTTATTCTTAATGCTCTGATACTGTATCCATACCTATTGTATTTGGTTTTCGATTGTATATTATAAATTATTGTATCAATACAGTAAACACCCACTTAATTACCAACCATGCCATCACTTGATATTCCAACACTATGTCGCAACCCCAAATGCCAAAAGAAGAAAAATAAACAATACAACTGTTCAATAAAATGTTCATTGTACTAACAAATGTGTTACTTTCCTCACTAATACAGGTAAATGTGATTAATTTTTTTAAAAAATATGTAGCGTTATTCTGAAAGTTACAATTTACTATTTAGACATACTTAGATACACACTATACCTCCGTGTGCGGGGGCTGATGGTGGAAGATGAAAAACTAACATTCACGTTCTTTGCACTTCCTCTTGAGCGTGGTGATGGGGGGAGGGGAGAAACTTCTTTCTCCTATCAGGTTATGTAGAACAGAGAATAGGAACACGACGGACTGTGACATGGCTTTCCCTAACTTTTATTTTTTCCACCATGGTGTTCCATGCTCAATGTTGTCATGGAAGGCACTTTCACTAATTTGGCTTGTTCTTGAAATCAGAGCATGTGTGAAAATTCTGTTGAAGGCATTTCTGGCATTTACACCCATTCGTCAATATGAACTCTTTTTTCTTATTTTGGCTTGAGAAATCATCTTTTACAGTCTGTCGATGTAGTTCATTAGTTCTCTGTATATTAATTAGCTTAACTGCTCGTTTTTCACACGGAGACATTATCTTTATGGAACGCATTATAATTCCTTTACCCTTACGATACGTATCGAAACGAAAGCTTAATCATTAAAACAAGCATGAGATACATCAGTTTTGACAAAATTCATTGGACTCTATCCACTAAAATAAGCCATTCAGTCAAAGTGACATGATAAAAACATAGCTATCACTACGTAATAACTGTTGCAAAAATAATTTCAAAACGGACAGCCGATTTTCCATCACCCCGAAAACTGGATTAGACACTGAGCCGGATTATTTTGAAGAATGTATTTTTCACTTCTTCTTCACTTCGCTGTTAAGGGGGCTGAATCTGGAGTTAACTGAAACTTAGAACCATTATTTATCTTAGTCATCTCTGAAACTATATGTTAATTTCGGTCGTTTTTGATTTATTCTATATTTGATCATTTACCTGTCCCAGTAGCAGTGCTACCGCTATCTCATTCGCGCGTTTCTTCAACTTATACACCTGTATATACGAACTTACGATCGAAGTAAGTCGTATATATACGAACTTCGGTAGAAATGTCTCCAAGAGTTTCAAAGTTATAAAGCATTACATACAGGGTATTTCAAAACAACACCAATAACGAATGGGAGGTGATTCCTCACACCAAGATGAGACGAAAAGTATAGGCTCACCTTGGTGCAGATATGCTTTCTTTCGGAGATATAGGCTGCTGAAAACATGAAAGAAATGAAATTTAAACGTCCAAAGCTCCAATACTATCGGACCTACCATAGCCGGGTCAAGACTTCATTTAGGAACTAGTATGTGCCCTATCTAAATGTTCATGTTTCTGAATCCTGCAGTATTTCGCAACAATTTTTATAGGGGTAGTTGGTGAGTACTTCAAATTATATGCCCGTAGCCAAACTGCCTTTGCAAAAATTGTTACGTGATTACCTTAGCATTCTGAAACATGTATTTGTGGATAGTGCACATATTAATTCCGAAATGAAGTCTTGATCGTACTACGGTAGGTCTCATAGTTTTGGAGCTATGAACCTTAAATTCATTTTCGCATATGTTAGGTAGCCTATAACTCCGAAAGAAATCATTTGTGCAAGCAGGTTGCTCTATACTTTTAAGAGTAATCTCCCAAAAGTTATCGGTGTTGTTCTGAAATGCCCTGTACACATACACACAAACACAATTTTAAATATATAGATTACAGAAAATACATTTACTCCCCTTCCTTTGAAATGAAAATTTGAATTCAAAAACGCTTAGTCATATTATTTTCTAAATTGACTGGATCGAGAGAGATTCAAAACCTTCTTAAAATTTGTCCGTTTACTCCTTAGAGCACGCATTGTAATCAAAGTAGCATAATAAAATGTAAAATAGGTCATAGTCCATTAAGTACCAACGTTTATTAAAAATTGGTAATCTGTACGATTGAAGAGGTGTTTGCGAATAAACATCAATTCATTCATTATTTTTACATGTAGAAACATATATTATTGACAATTCCTTCTAAAATGGGAAATTGCAAATACAATGGGACATTTATTCCTTCATTTTAAATGAGAAGTGTATATATGTATCTCCTCTTCCTAAGGTCATATAGTAACATCTAGTAATAATTTCTTCGCTTAAAGTTTCATCAGAGGTTTCACGTAAGGAAGAGAATTTCAATCAATGTAACATGATAAAATTCTAATGTAGAAAATTATCTTCTCATGTTCAAAAGTCTATAAAATTGATGCATAGACAACGTCGTTAGATTAGCTTTTTCATTTACGATGTATTGTAGCAGGTGTACTTCAAAGTGTAGAATTCACTTACAATTACAAAAATGTGAACTCTAACGTGCAATCGGAAGTTTATTTTCTTCTACAAGGTTCATTTAATTCGAACTGGCAACACTGCTACGATGGAAGTGTCGTGTGGTCAGTAGACAAATGATGAACGTACTATGTTCCGTGGATGTGTACGAGTCAGTTTAACGCAGCTGCAGTCCCATATTACGGTGTGTGTGGCGAGTAGACATTGTTAAAGTGATTGTTGTGTGAAATGCCGCCCTAAGCAATGTTCACGCGTACAGAACAGCGTGTGTTTATGAAATTCCAGGTGTCAAGAGGGCGAAATGCTAGGACGATTCACAGAAGAATAGTAGAGACCTGTGGAGAAGCTGCTCTATCGTATCGGACAGTGGCGAGATGAGTCGCAGGATTTCAGGCGGGCGACAGTCAACAGACATAATGCACGGTGCAAAGCATATGCGAACGGCTACGGACGAGAAGACTACGGACACTGGTTGACGGAGATCGGTGCAGGACTTGTAGTGAAATGGCGCAGGATCTAAACCTTTCTACCGGATCAGTGTTCCGCATTCTAACACAAGATCTTGGCATGCGGAAAATTGCAACCAGGTAGGTATCCCATGCTCTGACCTAGGTTTAAAACTGGTATAGGTGGGAATGTGCGCACCTACACCTTCAGCGTTACAATGAGGAAGGTGGTGACTTCTTTCACCACTTTACTGCAAGTGGCGAAACGTGATGAAGATCCTACGAGCCTGAATTGAAATGTCAGTCCCGTGAATATTGCCACCCGTAATCTCCACGACCGACAAAAGCTTAGATAAGTGCCAGAAAACGTGTAGGTGATTATGATAATGTCATACGACCACGAAGGCATTATCTTGTCACATCAAGTTCCACCGGGCGTTATCGTTAATGCTGCATACTATGCTTCATACCTCAGTCACTATTTGCGACCGGCATTGCAGCGCAAAAGTCCACACCTCCTGGAGTCTTTACCAATCCTCCTACACGACAATGCCAGATGAAATACAGCCAATCCGATACAGAAACTGTTACGACGATGGGGTTGGGAGGCACTGGAGCACCCGCCATACTCCCTAGATATGAGCACCTGCGATTTTGATCTTCTCCCAAAAATGAAAGGACCTCTCAGTATTAGTAGTAATACATTCCCAGCATTGTTCGTGCCTTAGGGCGCACTCTCAATACCCTCTTACAAAGTGGGCTTTGACAGATATTCAACGGTTACCAGACATCTCGCGAAGCGTTCAACGGACTGGCGGAGAGTACATCGAAGTACTATAAGCTTCTTGAGATGAGTGACTCACTACATTCCATTTCACAACCATGTTACTTCGAGTTAAATGACCCTCGTATATTTCGAAGAATTCTACACTTCAAACACTTTGAACTACACTCAAAGAGTTCGAAATGGGATATATGTCAGTAATTCACTACTTGTTGACCTAATTAAATATTATGGTCGGTTACTGAAATTTAAAGTTTTACTAAGCCAAGTTTGCCTAATTTAATATTGTTCCCACGAGTTTAGATGAGACAAGATTAAAGTCTTTCTCGTCTGGTCTCTTGCAAACGCCATCTCGTCTCGAAAATTATACATACATATATATATATATATATATATATATATATATATATATATATATCGTCTCCAAATCTCCGCTTGTTATCGAGACGTTACACAAGAACTATCTTGTCTCAAGGCATCTCTACTGTTGCCACAAGACCAGGTGACAGTTTAAAATCTGACTTCTCTTGGCTGTGAAAATGCTGTCTCGTCTACGAAATTGATTGTATTGTCTCGAAGTATTACTACTAATTTAGTGCCTTATACCACTTTCACCTCAATACAGTAAATTTCCTAGACGATCAGTACAACTGATTTCCTCGATGATTTCCTGTATCAATAAAGCTTTATAAGGAAAAGTAAACATTGAAGATGGAAGTCTGTTGTGAAACAAGTAGATAGAGGGGAAATTGCTATAATGCATTTAATTGGGTAGTGATGACACGAGAGGAGACAATAACGTGATTTTGGAGACGATAAGTAATGTGAAAATTTATTATAAAATTCCCTAAGTTACTGATTTTGAGAAATATAATTTACGGGAAAGCATTCTTTATGTATCAGTGGGCATACAGAAAGTAATTACGAAACATTGGCAAAGAAAAATGAAGAATAATACTAGAGATGCAAGAACGGCAATTTTTCTTACTTTTGGCACCGTGCTGAGTTTTAAACATATGTAGTAGTTTATTTCTTCTAAGATACAGAAAACATAATAAATATTTACAATCGTAAACAAACCTCCCTCCGGGGCTCGAACCGCCTTCGATCACATTTATTGATTGCTTTTATGCTTTCGCGCTTATCTCATACGTCTGTTGTTCTACAAGATACGATTTTCATTATCATCTTCCAATTCATTCCTGTTGATAGATAATTTTTACTGTTTGCTTTATTTATATGGACTCTGTAGATATAAGATATTTTAGAGATATTTTATTAAACATTTGAAGCAAATATTTGATTGATTCATTTCCACAAACAAAACATCTAATAAAATTTTTATATCTATGCAGGTATAAGAAATATTGATATGGCATGTAGACTCAATATAAATAAAGAAATCAGTGGAAATTATCTATGAAAAGGGAAAAATGGAACACTATCATAATGGAATTCATGTCTTGTAATAGAACAGACACGTAATGTGTAAGGAATTAGTAGCTCAGTTGGTAAGGGCGCGAAACTAACGAATGTGAGTGAAGGTGATTCGAGCCCCATCCACAGAACTTTTTGTTTTTCTACTATAATTGTTTACTTTATGCTTTTAGTTTGTGGAGAAAAGTAACAAGTACTACTTATGTTTAAAGCTCATGCTACGTGACAAAATATTTATCGTGTATAATCTCGATAACGAGTGAAAACTTCGAGACGAGACCTGTGATGGGTTCATTTCGGGGAAGATGTTTTTCGGGAATATTCCTTAGGAAAATTCCCGGGAAGATTCCCAAAAATGGAAATATTCCGGGAATTTTTGTACAAACACAAAGAAAAGTGAATTCTATTACTACATTACGATTTCAAAGGTAAATTCGTTTCTTATCACCGTATATTGTTAGTGTTATGTCTAGAGGACTCTTCAAAATGTATATTCTGAACGGTATTAAGTTGTTTTATTAATATTATATTATATTTAGAGAGTACGCATAAATGCACATTTACTTACAATATTTTGCATGCAAGTAAATGTGTGAAGAAATGGTATAGTAAGCCCACGTACTTTTACACCGCTAAACAGTTTTAATTGAATGTAAGTATTTTTTTCTAAACTTGATTCTACTATTGATATTATAAACATATTAAATTTTTAAAATTTTAAACAAATTAGGTTGGGTAACTGTCAGTAGATACATATCTCACCATGTCTTAGAAGACACATTTGCGCATACATATTTATGTTCACAATAGTAGCAAGATACTGACCTGGTTTTATAATTTAGCACTGAACATTGCTACATACGACCTTTCTTTCTACCTGTTTCTTGAAATTTCATGCATTAATTCACATGTAAGAAAAGTCCGAGAACCTTTTCAGAAATTCGAGTCAGAGACAAGAGACAGCCCGACGTCTATTAGTAACGGCGTTTCGGAGTGCATTGATAGTACTTGATCTCTTTCTACATAACTTCTACATTACTTTACAAATTGGCTCCTTCCCATCATTTGTAAATTAGTGCTTTTCTACTTTCTAGTGCAAATGGAAATGGAACCTAAATATCATATTATTAGTTATATAAAGTACTGTCAAAGAATTTTATCTTTTTAATTTCCAAATTATTTAAAACCTAGAAGTAATTAATAATAAATGAAAATAAAGTAATTAGACACATGGTTCTTATAAACTGGAAGAAATGAAAAAAAAATCCTTCTCGGGAATTTATATGCCAGGTAAAAGAAACCGGGAATATTCCCATTTTATATTTCCCTTCCCACCGGAAATATTTCCACTGCCCATCACTAGACGAGATATACATAATTTTCGACACGAGATTGTGTTTCCAAGAAATAAGACGAGACAGTCTACAATCTCGTCTTGACTTGTCTCGTGGTAACATTATTAAATTATAGAAGTTTGCCTTAGGAAAACTTTAAATATAAATAACCATCGAAAATATTTAATTAAATGAACAGGTAGTGAATTTCTGACACATATTGCATTTCGAACACATTGTATGTAGTTATTCGCTAACAATTACATAAATATTGCTTTAAGATGGAAAGGAAGTATTTTCAACGAACTTAGTTCACTACTGAATTATCTATGTATGTGTGTGTGTGTGTGTGTGCGGTTGTGTGCTTTTTATTGGTTAAGTTTTCAATTTTGAACTCTCTATTTTGTAGGGAATAAAAACTATCTGAAAGTAGTGATTGAGCACTTCGCGTCGATATTACCATTCCCAAGATATTGGCCTACAAATTTCTGATTTCGGGAAATTTAAGTACCCATATCTCGGAACTATAAGTTATAGAGAGATAACATTGCTGTTGACCAAACCTAAGAGGACAGTGAATATTTTGGTACGAAATAGTAACCGGTAGCCACTAGCGAATGGTCACTGTTCCCCAGGTATTGGCCAAAAGAAATTTCTATTTCGGGAGATATAAGGAGTCATATCTCGGGAACCGTAAGTCATAGATTGATGATATCGGTGTTTGTCAATATCTAATAGGATGCTGAAAGTTTTGCTAGCAAATAGTAACCTATAGTCACTGGTTAAATATGTGTTTTCAGCAGTATATATATATATATATATATATATATATATATATATATATATATATATATATATATATATATAGTAATACAAAGTGACAATTCAATTCCATAGATTTCCTAAAACGCAGGTGTATGTAAGTGTATTATCTATTGAATTTAATGAACTAAACTTAATATACAATTTCATATAAATTTCGCAAAAATTGATTCCTTTAAGTATATTCTGACAACGTTTTCTTTGAATTTTAGGAGTGCCAGCAGCGAAAGATATGAAATTTAGTATTATTTTATATGATGTAATTAGCAAATAAGTTTGTAATCAAAAAAACAATGTTTCTAAGAGCGTAAGGAAAATATTTAAAGAAAAAAACAATGACAGTAATTTCCCAGACTCTGTTTCAATCAATTATATTACTGATGTTCATTAAGCAATGGAAAGAGTTTTTTCCAAAGATTCGTTTGGTTCAAGACTGGAGTCATAAATCATAAATTTGTTAGGATTTATTTACGTGTTTTATTATCTCCGATACTTAAGCTGATTTTGAATTTATCGTTGAATACTTCGCTAGTCGCAGAAAACTAAGCCATTATAGCCTAGGGTCTATACAGCAAACGAAAATTTCTTCCTTGATGGGAACTCGAACCTACGTCTGTAAGATTACAAGCACTACGAGTTAAACCACTACGCTATTCTGTTCACCTATCAACAGTTCACACAAAACGAAATATCGGACAATTATTTTGTCTTGTCGTGAGAAATCATTTGAAAATACAAATAATTTACATTCGTTGCTCTCAATAATTGCAATGAATATGAATGCACTCATACACAATGAATAGTTTCCTAACTAGTAAAGAATGATTTCGTCCTGTAATTCATGCATCCTTCTTTTCTGCTTTTATTTCCTGTCTTTTTCCAAATACAGTTATTTTTTATCGTTTGAATTTACCGTATGAATTAAGAACATCGAATGTTCGTCACCTCAGAAGCAGAAACTCTATTGAATTGTATTTTACTTAAAAGTTATTCATTCTGGAATGAATGATATTGCTCTTCTATTCTTAGACGTTTCCTCTCGCTGTCGGGGCGGCTAGCAGATTCTTCAGTTTCTCAGTACCGCTTCACCCACCGTTGAGCTCTTCTTGGGTTGACCCCAAATTTATTGCTCATTCTGAGACGCTGTACCTTTAATTAACAATTGCAAGAATTCACCCTTGCATTGAATTCACCGAATATATTTTGTTTCCCAAACGTTATTTGTATGGGAACCATGGAAAGAAAGAAATTATTTTATTTTCATGTTCTTGCAAGAGTGAAGCTCCATGAAGCGTGTCATGACGTTTTAAGTTTACTTTTGCGTTCGTGAAGGAATAGACCATTTAATTTTGTCTTCACACATATTGACAGAAGAATACATAAGAATATACTGTAGACCTATATCCTGAAGGGATGAATTAAAATTATTCCAAAATAAGTAATTTTTAATTAGAATACGTTTTACTATAGGTTCTGCTTCTGTGATGATGACATTTGATATTCTAAAGTTATAAGGTAATTTCAAAAAATAAATACATTTGGTAGAAGAGTGGACATAAAAATAGGAAAAAGAGACATCAAATAAAACATGAAAGCATTAGAAGACGGAAGGAACATGAAAGTGATAGAGGAACAAACACGAAAGCTCGTAGGAAACCGAGCCATTTTATAAAGAAAACGAAAATGCCTATCTGGATGAGACTCTAACTTACGTCCGTGAGATTACAAGCGTTATGCCTTAAATCCCTCCACTATTTTGATTTCCTTTCAACAGTTCACACAAACTATGAACTATAAACAGCTCTATTGATTGTCGTGGGAAATCGTTAAAAATACAAACGTTTTACTTTCGTACCTGTGAATACTAGATTGAATGTGGAATGTATCCATACGCAATGAACAGTTACCTAACTTGTAAAGAATGCGCTGTGGTTTAATTGATGTATATTTTACCTATTTTTATATCGATTCTTTTTCCAAATACATTTATTTTTTTTATTTTTTTGAATTCACCGTATGACTTAAGAATATCAAATGTCATAATCACTGAAGCAGAACGTATAGTAAAACGTATTCTAATTAAAACTTACTTATTTTGGAATTATTATAATTCATCCCCTCAGGATATACAGTATATTTTTAAGTACTCTTCTGTCAATATATGTGAATAAAAAGGTGAATGGTCTTTTTCCATACGAACCCCAAAGTAAAATTTAAGATGTCATGGCACGCTTCATGGAGCTTCACTGTTGCAAGGTCATATATATATATATGTTTGGATAAACTCAAGAAGAGCTCAAACGTGGGTGAAGCGGTACCGAGAAATTTAGAAAACTGCTAGCCTCCACGACAGCGGGAGGAAACGTCTAAGAACAGAAGAGCAATATAATTCATTCCAGAATGAATAGCTTTTAAGTACAATACAATTCAATAGAATTTCTGCTTCTGAGGTGATGAATATTCGATGTTCTTAATTCATACGGTAAATTCAAACGATAAAAATTAGCTGTATTTGGAAAAAGACAGGAAATAGAAGAAGAAAAGCAACATGCACGAATTGCCACAGGAAAGCATTATTTACTAGTTAGGAAACTATTCATTATGTATAAATACATTTCACATTCAATCCAAGTATTGACAGCAACGAATGTAAATTGTTTGTATCTTCAAATAATTTCTCACGACAAGACAAAAGAGTTGTTATAAGAAATGTTAGAAATATTTGATTAAATGTTTCTTCCTTTCTTTTTTTTGTGTGTGGATATGAATCCAAATTGTTCTTACTTTCAGTGGCGTAGAGCTCTAAGTTCTACGTTGAACTTCAGAATTCTCTCTCGATCTCGGAAAATCCCCTTTTCAACTTGGTAATTTTCGTGTTTTATACAAAATTAAGGTCTTATGCTTCTAATTTCTTTATTTTGAAATAATATTGAACACAAAATTGAAGACATGTTCATTAACCTTTCCTGAAGTAGTGATCTTACAAAATTTCGAACGCATGAGGAAAACGGACATATTAAAAAAAGAACATCAAATTCAAGAGCCGTGTCATTTATTTTGCTCACACTTCTGCATCCCGTAAGAACTGCCTTCATTAACCACTGAAATCTGGTCTGAAATAGACTTAAAATATTTAATATTCTACTGGAATAGAAGTTTCTTAGTGGTTAGCTACTTCAGAATGAGCTTGTACCAAAATCGCCCAGTACACGTTTCCGTTTATAAAACCTAATTGGTTCAGGTGTTCATTAAAGAACGAAGAAGTAAATTGAATGAACAAGTTTATTACTACTTAATAAGAAGTAAGTCATTGCTCAAGTGAAGAGAGTCCTGGCAGGCAGAAACGAGCAATCAAAGGTAACATTATCTTTGAAATTGTAGAACGATAATTCGCTGTGGAGTAAATTATTAATGTAAATCTTGTTAATTTGAATAATTTATGTGATCGATACCTCCACCTTTTAGATATTAGTCAACCTAAAGAAAATTTTACTTTTATTTTATGTTATTTAAACATTTCGCTTTAGTTGATACGAAATACAAATTTTAAATCGTACTTCTTATAGTAATTTATAAAGTGAGTACAAAGCAAAGATCTCCGGGTTACTTCTGTTCTTGCATTTAGGAATTGGTCCTTTTGTGAGAGGGTTATGACAGATTGTGTGGGTGTTTTAAGATTTCTTGAGTGCGGAGGTTTTGGTTTAGGTTATGACCGTTAGTGAATTGAGTAATTTTTCCATTTGTATAGAGGTCATGATCATAAATGAGGACGTTTTGACATTTTCTTAGTGTGTGGGTTTTCATCTAGTCCCTTTGTGTTGGAAGAAACATACATACACAAACAATAATGTAAATTACACACACACACACACACACACACATATATATATATATATATATATATATATATATATATATATATATATATATATATATATAATTGGGTGTTAACACTGGTAATTTACATATCACTTCTCAAGCCTGTTATATTTTACTCTTAAAAATGAATGTAGTTATGACTATCACCAATCTGCTTAGCTACACTCTGAAACTATGGTATGGACTCGAAGATTTTATTGGTGTTTTGGAAGATTTTATTTTTCATCCCTTATCCAAATGGGGATGAACTTAGTGTCAAATACATCATTAATGTCACGTTCATAATAGCGACTTCAAAAGCTATATATTCGGCACTAGAAAATAGGTTGGTTTCAATTATTTTTACATGTCATTTTCCTCGCAACCCCTAGCAATGCAAATAATACTAAGCGTAGAGCATTAGGAAATCCAAGGTGTTACTATTAGTCTTAACCACTTCAAAGACTATGATTCGGCACTAGTATCGATAGCATTTTGTTAATTGTACGTGTCGCCCCTAAAAGCGAAACAGGTGACTTACAAACGTAGTATGAGCTTTGAAATTGTGAGTCATATCTGTACCAAGTTTTCTAGGTTCCGTTAAGAATTTAAATTTACTCTGGAAAATACAACTACTACGCAGTCATCTGCATTTATTTAAATTGGTCCCCCTTGTTTCACCATCAATCAAAACAAATACATAAAAAACTGGAACACGTGTCCACTTATTTTCAGTGAGGAATTTATATTGGGAGTTTCATGTTTTGAGCTTTACACGTTGCTGAAATACACGATTTCTTGCATACGTTAATTCCCGCTTTCACTTAAGATAAACATTTAAATACAACTCACTTTATGAAGACATACATGTGAATATTACATTTAAGAGTTCAATCCAATCAAATAAGGTACTATTCTGTGATTCAATGACAAACAAGGTCAGATTCCTTTTTATATTGTAAGTGTAAAAGGAAGCAAACGCTCCTTCTTCGTTCCATTAGTTTTTTAATCACTTTTTGAACTTAACAAATATGTAAAATTACATTGTTCATAATGTAAGTGAACGAAATGTACGAGTAGAGAACGCCAGGAATATAGATAGTAACTAAGAGTTAATCATCAAGTAAAAATGTTCAAAGGAAACTTGAAGATAAGTGCTTACAATATCTCAGTCAACTGGACATACTTAAATATTAAGGCTTAGCAACATTCCTTTCGCGTTCCGTAAAACTGGTAGCTTGGAAGGAGAGCAGTTTACACCAGACCTCTCTTAGCTAACATTTTCTTTTGTTTGCAAAGAACTATGTTATTATTTTGTGTTTCAAACCGATTTATTGATACCCGTACTATGTAGTATAAACAGTTGAAGATGAAGTCATATTGTACACTATAATAAAAATAATCTTTATTTTTAAAATGCCGTTAAAATTGTCAACATATTAAAGGACGTCGTCTTTTCTTTACTCTATGGATGTGTATTCTCCACGATTGTTTCAATTCGTACGATAAAAGTTGTATTAAGAATCGATGAACACTTTTGTATGTATACAATTACACCTAACCCACGGCTGTAATATCGGTGTAGAAATTTCATCATGAGGTACTTCATATTTTGACTTTAATATCCAGAACCAATTAAATGTCTTGAAAACATCCATTCTTTGGGAGTCATTTCAGAAGAATGAAATAAATAACTATAGTTTGTGGAAATAAAATTCAACATCTATACCTACGAATAAAAATGTTTGTGAGACACTTTGAGAATTATATTTTAGGATTCATACAATGTTCAAATTTAGAAACAATTGTTTGAATCCTAAAATATATTCCTTACAGATCTCACGACAATAAAGTCATTAATTTTTAAAATTTAATAATTTATTTCCATCCAACTTTATTTACTTTATTTAGTTACCAATGCCTAATGAATGCTATAGTACAAAATTATATTGCAAGTCTTATACTTACGAATTTTATCACATTCTGTAGCTGGGGCGCATACACCATTGATACGTAGAAAACCTTCTTTGCAGAAACATCCTCTTACACAAGTATCAGTAAAATTAGCATGATTGCATTGATCATTTCCGCGCATGAAACATGTGTAATACATTTCGTTTTCTGGACAAATAGCACCTTTAGTAATCAAGAAATTAGAAATTGTTAATGTTATTATATAACTGTTATTATATCTAACGTGTAAAGTATTTATATTATCCTCTATTCTATATTAGAAAATTCTTGCATTCTAACAATGTCATAATCAAACTAACACAATAAAACAACGGAACATAATAACCCAGATCATCCTGAAGGAAACAAAACATTTCTGAAAGATATTTTAATCTGTATGTTACAAAATTTTTATTTCTCTTTCAAAATGTAGGAAGTCTCATCCTGAACGAATTTTTTCATACATAAATCACGAAATACTGTCAGTATATTGTGATTAGAAAGCTTACATGCTTTGGGTTTCCAAGAGAAGTACATTAGATAGAAATCACAAAATGTCCTTTTCCAAACAGAAATACGATTTTCTGTTTGTTGACATAAGTAGCTAGTGTCACACTAATGTACTGTCAATACGTAACTTTTAATTATTTATTTTTATTTTTTAATTAATTATTTTATTCGTAAATGTCACTACCATAACGTGTCCCCAGCAACAGGTACGCGAACATTCATGGTATTTTATGGTATATACAAATGTGAAAATGTATTTGTTTAATTGGCCACCTAGTGAACTTGAGCCCATTTATATAAATACATAACAGTATTTTTCTTTTCTTTTGTTTTAAGGTTACATCTTCGTGATGAAAGCTGTGTCCCTAGCTTTTAGTGTCAGTACCGTCACTACTTACGTTTTTGTTCTTAAATGCTTTCGATTTGGCAATATTGCCTCCGAAATAAATGCGCAGCGTAATTCGTATCCCTTGCATGTGCGGGAGGCACATGGGATCCAACGCACGGCGGTCTGAAGATTTCTATCGTTGCTTTTGTCTGCAGGTGAGTTCAGTTACGTTTCATCATTGTCATAAACGTAACACAGTTTTATGCTATAAATACAATATATAAGTGAATGATGTAACATCTGTTTTGTAGTCCTTGTGGATCAGGTTCTTGGTGAATTCATTTCGACTTCCCACCTATGTAAGATTTTCTAGAAGTTTCTGTAATACGAAGAAACATCATTCCCATAACGGTTCTTACCATTACGTCAAATTTCGTTACGGAAATGACTTGTTGTTTTAATAATGACAATCAGAAGGTAATGTTATAATTAAAATGTGCAAAAAAATATAAAACGTGCTGTACTGTTACTTTGCAGGTAAAATTTAACGAATAGAAATAATTCAGTTATCAGCTTCAATCATCGGTATTCATATTCGAATTTGATGATGACAAAAAACTTTTTACAATCTTGATTTTGTATTTAATTTTGAACAAAGAAAATAATATGTCATGCATGCAATATTTTTAAAATCAGAATTCAACATCAATGACTAATGGCATAGCTTTTCAAAATAAATTGCGAAAACACGTAAATTGTTACGGTATGTGCTGTATAATTTTCTTTTGAATTTTCGGTTAAAAGTGTTAAAGATTTTTCGTATGTATTTATCTTAAAGATATTTTTTATTTGTATCATTCTATTTGTATGTTTATTTATCCTACATGTGTCATGGCCCATTTGTCTGCAAAACAAGAGACAAACTCGTTACCGTCAGAAAATTAAAGCCAATGCAGAAAAGTATATGGAGAATATTTAGGAAAGGAGAAACAAAGATACAGGGAAATAAAAGCAAGAGGACAAATAAAACTAGTTGGCGATTTAACTCCAACAGAACAAAGACAAAAAAAGAAGACAGTGGCGTGAAAATCAAAGAAGAACGATTCAAAGAGATAAACATGTATTGAACATTTGTAACACGGAGACACCACCTGCTTCTCCTTTAAGAGATCAAGCAAGGTAAGTTTTCCCTGAAAGAATTCAAAGGAAAGTTAGAAGTTAGTTAAACCTCCAAGGCAACGCTCAACATCAGGAAAGTTGATATTTAAATGGAAAAATATTTTTTAAACTGCTTTATTGAAACAGACATGAAAGATACGTTGTTTTTTTTTTAAAAAAATCACCTTTTTTATGTTTTAATATTTTTTCCTACTTCATAATAAATTGTATGTCAAGCTTGCCCGGGCAAAAGAGCATAAGTCAGAAATTGCACAAATGAGTTAAGTCGATATTTGAGATCCAGAATTAATTCCTCATTTTTGGTTCAAATGGCATGGGAAAAAGATGTTTCCTGTTTTCACAACGTTTTCTGACTTCTGCTGTTCTGCTCGCTCTCGCTAGAAGTATTATTTTGGGATTTATTCGTCACACACACAAAAAAATGCCGAATAATTATTCGCATTCGAAAATTTGAAAATACGTCATCAAAATTTCAAAGACAATCAGTTACCCTCTGTGTACAAGGGATTATGTTAACAGCTAGCAGAATGCATACTAGGCTGAATTAAAAATTCTAATATATTTTAGAAATGTCCAATTAGGGATCGCAAAATGCAACTCATGGTTTATTTATAGAGAAATAGAAAAAAAACAGAAACAAAGCCAAGCTATATTTTCCGCAAAACAAAATAATTTGTTTTGCGAAAAAAAATACTTGTGTATTTTTCTATTCAACAACTTTGCGCGAAAGTTTCAGGATAATCTTCTAGAAGTATCCAGTTGTATCGAAATTTGAGACAAATCGGAAAACAATATTATTTTAAATATATTACCCGTCTACGATAAGTATCATTCCATTTGTTGGAGCAGCTATCCCAATTTGAACAAAAGTCTAAGCCATGTTTAGTACACAAATATCTAAGAAAATAAGATTGCTTGAAATATAAACTACCAAACATTGGTTTGAAGAATTTCTGAAATTACTAAAACAAGGTCTCCAACTTATTCTCTTCCTAATTTGCTACAATTTGTCTCTTGAATTAATTTTATTTACGTTTTGTAGATCACAATTTGATGACTAACTAAACGCAGTGAAAATGTTTCTTTCTTACAGTTCGTCCAGCCAACGGAGGACAGGAAGGAAACTTGTACGCAGAGATAGGGCCCATGCATACAAAAGAATTAAGCAGTTGGAGAAGGAATTGGAACAAGAAAATAGAAGAGCTGCCAGGTACAAGAAAAAATTCCACTGTCTACAAAATAAGGTTGATGATACAAAGGATATGACTCCCCGAAAAGAGACACGTAAGGTATTATTAGCAGGTAATTATCAAGTAAGAAGAAGACTCTTATTTAGTAATATTGTGTTATCCTCATTGCGCAAAAAGTATCAGGCTTTGAAACGTGAGAAAGAAAAACACATTTTTCATGAAGTTTTGTGTTCGGATATTCTGAGAAAGTATCGTCTTCAAGCTGAAGAAGGAAAGTTACTCTCTCTATCGTTTTCAGGCTGAAACAGGAAATTTACCCTCTCTACCGTCTTCAGGCTGAAACAGGAAATTTACCCTCTCTATCGTGTTCAGGCTGAAACAGGAAATTTACCCTCTCTATCGTGTTCAGGCTGAAACAGGAAATTAACCCTCTCTATCGTCTTCAGGCTGAAACAGGAAATTTACCCTCTCTATCGTCTTCAGGCTGAAACAGGAAATTTACCCTCTCTATCGTCTTCAGACTGAAACAAGAAATTTACCCTCTCTGTCGTCTTCAGGCTGAAACAGGAAATTTACCTTCTGTATCGTCTTCAGGCTGAAACAGGAAATTTACTCTCTATATCTTTGAATGCCAACGTTCATTGTCGTCACCATAATCTCTCAACCTTTTGTCATATCAACAACCTAGACGTACTGCTGCCATTTCTGAAGGGTTGAAGGAAGAAGCTATAAATTGTCTCTCCGATGATCCAAATAATCGTCAATTGCCAGGTAAAAGAGATAAAAGAACAAAGAAGGGAATTAGGAAGGAAGTTAGAATACTCTTAGATAACATGCAATCTCTGTGCAAGAAGTTTTTCCAGCAAAATCCTCACACAAGCATAGGATATATCAAGTTTTGTGCTCTCAAGCCATTTTATATTCTACAACCAAAAGCACAATCAGGAGAGACCTGCGTTTGCAAAATGCATTCCAATTTACAGTTCAAAGCAGATAAATTGAAACTTTGTACGGTGGTTCATACAAATAATCTACATGGACTTGCTCAAACTTTATGTTGTAATCCCAAAAGGAAATCCTGTCCATACCGAGAATGTTTGAAGTGCAAAAGCATGTCGCTGAATATGAAAATTCCAAATATACAGGAACAGACTTTTTGGTATTGTTGGAACAAAAAAAGAAAAAAAGAACGAAGTACAATACGAAAGGCACATCCGAAACAATTATAGTACGAGTTACAGAAAAATAAAAGGTAAGACGTTTGGTGACAGACTTAGCACGTGCAATTGAAAACGATATGATGCCTTTCCTTAGACACAATTACAACGTATATCATCAGTATTACTTAGTAAAGACACGTAAACAGACACTTACACAGAAAGAATGTGTATTCTACGTTCATTTTTCTGAGAAATATCAGTGTAAATTTTCTCAAGAAACACAGCAGATGCATTTCGGTGCTTCTCGCAATCAGGTATCGTTACATACATGTGTTGCCCACGTTTATCGCCCCATGGAGAAAATATTTTGTCATTTTGCACAATCTCAGAATGTACAAGACATGATGCATCCGCTATATGGGCTCACTTACATCCCGTACTAACTTACATGTCATCCGATATTGATTATTTACATTTCGTTAGTGATGGACCGACAAGCCAGTATCGTTCTAGAAAAAATGTGTTTTTGTTTTCAAATTTGTCTTTCAGCAAGTACAATTTTAAGTTTGTGTCCTGGAATTTCAATGAAACAAGTCACGGAAAAAGTGCTGCACATGGTGTTGGTGGGACAGTTAAAAAAAAAAGCAAGCTGACATATTAGCTTCGCATGGATACGACTTAACTGATGCAAAAGCATTGTTCAATATGTTAAATAGGTCTGAAACATCAAACATTAAGTTCTTTTACATTGATACTTCTGCAATTTCGGCTGTTGATTCCTTAAAACCTACCAACTTGCCAAAAATACCAGATTTAATGGAAGTGCACCAAGCAGTCTCAGAGAGGAATGGTACTTTGAATGTAAGAATTCTTTCCTGTTTCTGTAACAGATCAACAGTGTACAATTGTTTCAGGCCCAAAAAAGTGGACATGACAAATCTGTAAAAGTTGTATTGTCAGAAAAAAAAAAACGACATGAATAGTTTATGAATATTGTTAGAAATGAAGATTATTTGAATGCTGGAATACTTTCATTTAAAAAAAAAAAAAAAAAAGAGATAAGCAGGACAAAAAATAACATAAGTACATAATTATTTTTCGAAGGGCTCCTAAAGTTTGGAACGGCTCCTAAATCGGATTTTTTTTTTTTTTTTTTTTTTTTTTTTTTACGGAATAAGCACACCATACTGAGTTAAGTGATAGTTTGGGTTTGGCTACATTATATGTAGTTCTCCACATATAATTCGTACAGGAAAATGTTTGACTGAATGAAATATATTGATTCTTTTTTTTATCAGGGGCCACAAAGTTTTTAAACGGCCCGTAAATTCAATTTTCATATTTTTTTGTGGAATAAGACCACCATACTGAGTAAATTGTTAGTCTTCATATGACGTATGATCTGTCAGGAAAGTAAATGTACACCTATTTTTCGAGTCTGGCATTCCTGCGCTCCATCCGTGGAGAGTATGAGAATTAAATCAATCAAATGTTTACTGAGGGGCAAAAAGAAAAGTTTAATCTGAATAAGACATTGCAGAGGAGCACAAGCTGTGAATACGAATAGTGCATAATGTAAATAAAGGACGACAACGAAAGAGAAAGCCGGAAACAGCTGTTAAACTTAGAAAAAAGAGTAAAAATTGTTGAAGTGGGAACATAAAACACAAATACAACAAATACGCCGAAAACTAAACGTTCACCATGCTATGATGTTGGTGTAGTGGCTAAGGTGCTGGCTTACAAATGCAAAGATCGCCAGTTCGAATCTTCGGTGAGGACATTTTTGTTTATAATACATGCAGCTCATGAGAGATGGTAAAAGAGATCGTATTTAGTCTTTCGTAGCAATTATTATTGGTAAGGTTTAGTACTGATAATACTTTTTGTCTTTGCGTATTGCTTTTATTCTTTTCTTCATTTCAAAAGAGAAAAATATCTGAACAAATGCCACCAAAATTCTTCATATTTTGAATGTAAACGCCATTTGCAATTAGTAAAGAATAAAAATTGAACGTTCCGATGTAGCTGCAAAAAGTAAAAAGAAAAACATGGAAGTAAACCATACTCATGGTTATTAAAAATACAATTTCTACCTGCCTTACACCTCCCGACCACGTTTCTACGTTAGCAAGTAAGAGGTTTGTGTTTAGGTCAGGCTGGTCAATACGTTTTGCAAAGGGGCCCTGTTTAGCTCTGACGCACCACAGGTGCGAGAAGGGAGCAAAACACTTTTTCTCTCTCCCTTTGTGTGTCTGTTTATCTATCTATCTGTATATATATAACGCTATTTGTGAATGCCGTAACCACCCTAATTTTCAGCGGATTGAGTTGAAACTTGGCACAAACATTAATTGTGAAATATCTTCAGTTCGTTAACCAGAATAATCAGACGAAAATGTTCAAAATGGCGGCCCTTTAAACTCTTAAAAACTTCGAAGGGAACCAAATTTCCCCCATAAATGGGTATTCAGAAAGTTTGAATAACTTTTCCTCTTTTACTGAAATATTTGTGTGCAGAGACTTATTGAAATATTGTACCCGATTAATCGCATAAAGAATGTTCACGCCCTTTCGCTACGGTCAGGCTTTTTTTTTTTTTTTTTTTTGCAGGAGGGGGTTATTTTCGTATCGGAACAAGATGATTGCTAGTGATGATATGAAATTACACATTGAAAGTGAAGTAACTTGTGAAACGTGTTATTTGAAAGAATAATATAATAAATGTGCTTTCCTCTAACACAGAGAGAGCGTGAATGGCGAGGAGTGTTATTTGGTTTGCTTTTTAGTAACACATTTCATTGCAAATAAAGGTAGGCAACATTAGTGGTAAGTAAAACAATAATAATAATAATAATAATAATAATAATAATAATAATAATAATAATAATAATAATATTAATAATAGGTGTTGTTTGTGGCAAGGCAATATCTTCCACAATTCTTCTTCAAACGTAATGATTGTAACGCCATATCTCCCTTACAAACAAAATATTAGCAATTTATATCGAGAGAACGGGAAACTGTTGAGTGATGGGAGCAACGTTGGACAGTACGCACTCATAGTACTCAGAAAAATAAGCGATTTCAATTAAAAATGAACGAAGAGTCATTGCCGTGGGTAGTCATGGAGCCAAGCAGAGCCCTCTTTAGGCAAATTGTCGATAACTTATATCGAGAGAACAGGAGGTGATAGTGAGATGGGACCAACGTTGGACACCGTGGACCCATAAGGCGCATCGAAAAAATTAGGGGGGCGGGCGCCAGCCAGCTTTACTTATTTCCACATAATAATATAAAATGATATTGTCGAAATACACACACGAGTTAGCTAGTAATATTTTATATTATTATTATTATTATTATTATTATTATTATTATTATTATTATTATTATTATTATTATTATTATTATTATCGACAGCGTCTTTTCATTACGTGTGCATGTTTGACATGAAGCCAAAGAGAAGATCCATCATTCGTAGAGAGAATAAGAATAGCCAGTTACTTTAATTGTGAACGACGGCGAAAAATACGAAAAGAGACAACCTTAGCGAAAAGAAACAATACTTTCTCTCAAATGGATAAAAAATCAAACCGAGATAGATTCGAACTTGCATGGACGGCGCGAACAGCCAGTTCATTGTCCACTTTTTTTTAACTGACTCACCGAACGTGTTTTAGTAACTTACTTATTGCTAATTTTACTTGCTTCACTCGTTTAACTTGCTTTTTCTAATAACTTATAACGACAGGGACACGAACACAGAAACATCGAAAACAGTTAAAAATCATAAATGCTCTCCCGCCGGGAATCGAACCCGGGATACCATCCACCAAAGGCGCACGTGCTAGCCACTAGACCAGCGGGCAGGGCACTGCTCACTCTCTGTGTTGTTGGGGATTACTACCACTGTATTGCCAGCTATCACTTCTGTGGGTTGTATACTATGATCACATGTTTCTTCTTTGCTGGAAGAGTTAAACCTACATTCTGTGTAATACATGAGGTATTTAGACCTACATGCTCTTCATATAATGTAATAAAAGTGTCATGCTGGGAATAAGAAAAAGAACATTCCTTGGACAAAACGGAAACTATTGGCATCAGAAATATTTATCTACGAGGCATGCGCAGTAGTATATTTCAGAATAGTTACTGTTTAGTTCAGTAAACGAAGAAAGGGGTATAAAAAAGCAAATATGTCGAGTCAACGAGATCGACCAGAGTTGACAGAGGCGGAGTAGTAATACAACAACTTCGTTAAATTGATAATTGGTTCTTTATTCTGTAGTAGATCGTATCACAACTTTACGGGAGAGCAGAGAAAGACTTACTAACGCTGTCCTATAGTATGCATTAGTAACACGATCATACAGACACAAATGGATGTAACTGTGAGTACTATAACTTGGATTTAACGAAAGCCGTTTAGATATTCAGTGGTTTGCAGGGTTGTATAAGACACAATACAATTCTTCATACCTCAGCTTCCAGTAACTAGATACATGCAATTTCAGGATAGATACTGAAACTGCTGTCGGATTTTAATACATGACGTATTGCAGGATACAAAATGCTTTGTATTACTTTTTTGTTTGTAGACAGCTACTAGCTTAGTGTTCTGAAGGGTTGTGTATAAACTAGAGATAGCGAATTCCGGAATATTACTTTCCGGACTCCCGAAAGTAAAACCGGACAAATTCCGGAATTCGGAAAATTCCGATTTTGGAATAATTCCGGAATTCGGAAAATTCCGATTTTGGAATAATTCCGGAATTCGGAAAATTCCGATTTTGGAATAATTCCGGAATTCGGAAAAATCCCGAATTTAGAAATTTCTGATTTCGTTTACATTCCGGAATTCGGAACAATCCGGATTTTTTCGAAATCCGGAATTTTTCTCTATTCCGGAATTATCTAAATTCCGGATTCTTCCCAAGTTCCGGAATGCTTGTGAATTATGGAGTTTAACTGAATTCCATAATTTTCCGAAATCCGGAAAGTGAAAGTTCCGCTTCCAAAAAATGAATTTATTTTGGTTAATATGAATCATGGTGGAAATAAGTCTTTGACCAGGTAATGGCGACTGCTTTGAAAGAAATAGAGAGTATGAGAATTCAATCTGTCATATTTGTAGTTTCGTGTGGAGAAAATACAAACTTGTGAACCAACGGTTTAAGGAAAACTCAAGTTATTAATGTAAACTTTTCGGACATCATAAAAGTAATACGAAAGACATTTTGAATCGAAGAAATATAACATACAAGTTTGCAAGCGGAGACAAAGAAACCTAACGTAACCAGAGTAAAGACGAATCGTTTACCGCGTAGCGATCAAGGTCGAGCTGTTTTCCAGGACGAGTTTCGAGTTGAGTCGAGTTTGATAATGGCTCGCTCGCTCGTTCAGCTCGTTTTAACTTTTTTAAATAATGGCCTGATTAGACTGGAAAGCGAAAGCCATGAGAAATGTAAGCACTAATATGGAATACTTTTTAGTGCTGCTCACGACAGGGGTGCGTCTCGTCTCGTAATTTTAGTGCATCTCGTGGGGCAATTTTTGTGTATCTCGTCTCGTCTAGATAACGAGAAGACAAGGGTTTTTTTTTATTATTACGAGACAGCCTCAAATGTCGTAATCACCAATATAAGTATATACTGTTGTTCTTAAAATCAAGGCTGAGACCTGCACTGTCGAATTTTTGAGCCCAAGCAGAAGACCAACTCGGGTAGCGATATCAACCGGCTCTGCTCGTATCAACTGAGCGAACATCTCTAGTCGGCTCGGTTGGGATGAGCCGATGACCCGATCCGGCTCAGTTGGAACGAGCCATCGACTCAGCTCAATTGAGCCGATGGCTCGAGCTTTCTCGGTTGGGATGGGTACCCTACTCGGCTCATGTGAACCGGTTCAAGCCAGCTAAGTTGAAATTAGTCCATCGACACGTTTCGATTCAGCTCAACGAAGCCGATGGCTGAAATCGGCTCGGTTGGGTGAGCTGTTGGCTCGGCTCACTTCTTGGTTCGGTTCGATAGTGAATGAGCTGTAAGCCGAGCCGCTCGAGCCGTTGAGAAGCCTAAACCCGGTCCCAGCTGTTTTGAACATGTTTGGCTGAAGCCTATAACTCTTAACAATTTTTGGCTCGAGCCCGAAAACTTGCCCCTTCGGAACTCAAACCCAGAACGTGACCGATGTCCTTCCCTCCTGAAGACTTCTCGACGACCGAGATCGACAGTCAATTAGCTTTTACTATTCAGATACAAACCGTATATCTTTGAAAGATTATACACGGTGTTGATATCATAATAATAATGATAATAATAATAATAATAATAATAATAATAATAATAATAATAATAATAATAATAATAATAATAATAATAATAATAATAAAAGTTTTAAACTTGCCGTTGAAATTTGGCAAAACTTACTTAAAAGTAGAGATTTCGGGGAAAGGGTTCAGTACCTTCAAGACAGTGGCGTAGGGAAGGGGGCCCGGAGGGGCCGGCCCCCCCAAAGAGGTCCGATAATGTACTTTGGTACTTTGATGATTGTAATTTTTTATATATTTTTATGTTTATATATTTTTTGTTTGTAATTTTTCTATATCTGCCTGTAACAGCACTTGCCCCCCCCCCAAACACACATCCTGGCTACGCTACTGCTTCAAGACACACCTCTGCAACTACCAACATTTTAAACTACAACGTTCCGTTGAAGTTTCATTTAGAAAGTATTGTACTGTATGTTTTAAGGAAAATAACTGTAATAAATATAACTGAATATCACGCAACAGTAAGGCATATAATAAACTAAATTTTAGGATATGCAGAGGTAAATATAAAAGCTTTGCTACAAAATACCTACACATAGCATAATTCAATGAGCTCTGAAATATAATGTAACGAAATAGCCTATGAGATTCAGTCTACAGAGCAATTGTTACTTAAAGAATGGACATACACTATTTCGATAATCGAGACAAGACGGGAAATGTTTACGATACTTTTCGTCTCGTCTCGATTCTGATCTCCAAAGAGAGACGAAAATTTTGAGTTGGTCTTGACCCGTCTCGAATGTAAAATGTTAATTCTCATGTTATTTTATTTGTTTTAGAAACGAGATGAGAAAGTCCTCTTCTCGTGAGCAACATTAAACCAAACCGAAATATTCTTTCCAAATGTCACGCTTCTGCTTGTAATGGTATGACCTGAGCGATAATTAGCACCTAGCTTTTAATCTTCTACGAGATAATAATAATAATAATAATAATAATAATAATAATAATAATAATAATAATAATAATAATAATTATTATTATTATTATTATTATTATTATTATTATTATTATTATTATTATTATTATTATTATTATTATTCCTGAAGATTTGGTAGTTCAAATATTGCATCCGAGTATTCAAGTATCTGAATATAATAAAACATATGTTATCGCTGATCAATCGCCATCAAAATCCTAAAGTAAAACAAACACATTACAATGTGCATTCGCGCAAGCACCTTGACCACTCAACCGCGATCGCTATGCGGTAAAAGATTCGTTTTTAGTTTGATTACGTAAGGTTTCTTTGTCTCCGCTTGCAAACTTGTATGTTATATTTCTTCGATTCAAAATTTCTTTCGTATTTCTTTTATGAAGTCGGAAAAGTTTACATTAATATCTTGAGTTGTTCTTAAACCGCTGGTTCACAAGTTTGTTTTTTCTCCACACGAAACTATAAATATGACAGATTGAATTCTCATACACCCCATTTCTTTCAAAGAAGTCGCCATTACCTGGTCAAAGACTTATTTCCGCCACGATTCATATTAACCAAAATAATTTCATTTTTCGGAAGCGGAACTTTCACTTTCCGGATTTCGGAAAATTATGAAATTCAGTTAAACATCGGAATTCAGAATAATTTCCGAACTCGGAAACAATCCGGAATTTAGAAAATTCCGGAATTGAGAAAGACTCCGGATTTCGAAAAAACGGATGTTTCCGAATTCCGGAATATTAAAGAAATCAGAAATTTCTAAATTCCGGATTTTTCCGAATTCCGGAATAATTCCAAAATCGGAATTTTCCGAATCCCGGAATTTGTCCGGTTTTACTTTCGGGAGTCCGGAAAGTAATAATTCGGGAATTGACTATCCCTAGTTTCTACACAACCTTTCGGAACACTAAGCTAGTAGCTGTCTACAAACAAACAAGTAATACAAAGCATTTTGTATCCTGCAATACGTCATGTATTAAAATCCGACAGCAGTTTCAGTATCTATCCTGAAATTGCATGTATCTAGTTACTGGAAGCTGAGGTATGAAGAATTGTATTGTGTCTTATACAACCCTGCAAACCACTGAATATCTAAACGGCTTTCGTTAAATCCAAGTTATAGTACTCACAGTTACATCCATTTGTGTCTGTATGATCGTGTTACTAATGCATACTATAGGACAGCGTTAGTAAGTCTTTCTCTGCTCTCCCGTAAAGTTGTGATACGATCTACTACAGAATAAAGAACCAATTATCAATTTAACGAAGTTGTTGTATTACTACTCCGCCTCTGTCAACTCTGGTCGATCTCGTTGACTCGACATATTTGCTTTTTTATACCCCTTTCTTCGTTTACTGAACTAAAGAGTAACTATTCTGAAATATACTACTGCGCATGCCTCGTAGATAAATATTTCTGATGCCAATAGTTTTCGTTTTGTCCAAGGAATGTTCTTTTTCTTATTCCCAGCATGACACTTTTATTACATTATATGAAGAGCATGTAGGTCTAAATACCTCATGTATTACATAGAATGTAGGTTTAACTCTTCCAGCAAAGAAGAAACATGTGATCATAGTATACAACCCACAGAAGTGATAGCTGGCAATACAGTGGTAGTAATCCCTAACAACACAGAGAGTGAGCAGTGCCCTGCCCGCTGGTCTAGTGGCAAGCACGTGCGCCTTTGGTGCATGGTGTCCCGGGTTCGATTCCCGGCGGAAGAGCATTTATGATTTTTAACTGTCCTCGATGTTTCTGTGTTCGTGTCCCTGTCGTTATAAGTTATTAGAAAAAGCAAGTTAAACGAGTGAAGCAAGTAAAATTAGCAATAAGTAAGTTACTAAAACACATTCGGTGAGTCAGTTAAAAAAAAAAGTGGCCAATGAACTGGCTGTTCGCGCCGTCCATG
The DNA here is from genome assembly GCF_964235325.1 of Thermobia domestica. Classification (NCBI taxonomy): domain Eukaryota; kingdom Metazoa; phylum Arthropoda; class Insecta; order Zygentoma; family Lepismatidae; genus Thermobia; species Thermobia domestica. The sequence goes on along the minus strand of NC_137462.1, from coordinate 94,990,790 downwards.
CAAGTTCGAATCTACCTCGGCTTGATTTTTTTTTATCCATTTGAGAGAAAGTATTGTTTCTTTTCGTTAAGGTTGTCTCTTTTCGTATTTTTCGCCGTCGTTCACAATTAAAGTAACTGGCTATTCTTATTCTTTCTACGAATGATGGATCTTCTCTTTGGCTTCATGTCAAACATATACACGTAATGAAAAGACGCTGTCGTTAATAATAATAATAATAATAATAATAATAATAATAATAATATGAAATATTACTAGCTAACTCGTGTGTGTATTTCGACAATATAATTTTATATTATTATGTGGAAATAAGTAAGGCTGGCTGGCGCCCGCCCCCCTAATTTTTTCGATGCGCCTTATGGGTCCACGGTGTCCAACGTTGGTCCCATCTCACTATCACCTCCTGTTCTCTCGATATAAGTTATCGACATTTTGCCTAAAGAGGGCTCTGCTTGGCTCCATGACTACCCACGGCAATGACTCTTCGTTCGTTTTTCGTTGAAGTCGCTTATTTTTCTGAGTACTATGAGTGCATACTGTCTAACGTTGCTCCCATCACTCAACAGTTTCCCGTTCTCTCGATATAAATTGCTAATATTTTGTTTGTAAGGGAGATATGGCGTTACAATCATTACGTTTGAAGAAGAATTGAGGAAGATATTGCCTTGCCACAAACAACACCTATTATTATTATTATTATTATTATTATTATTATTATTATTATTATTATTATTATTATTATTATTATTATTATTATTATTATTGTTTTACTTACTACTAATGTTGCCTACCTTTATTTGCAATGCAATGTGTTACTAAAAAGCAAACCAAATAACACTCCTCACCATTCACGCTCTCTCTGTGTCAGAGGAAAGCACATTTATTATATTATTCTTTCAAATAACACGTTTCACAAGTTACTTCACTTTCAATGTGTAATTTCATATCATCACTAGCAATCATCTTGTTCCGATACGAAAATAACCCCCTCCTGGAAAAAAAAAAAGCCTGGCCGTAGCGAAAGGGCGTGAACATTCTTTATGCGATTAATCGGGTCCAATATTTCAATAAGTCTCTGCACACAAATATTTCAGTAGAAGAGGAAAAGTTATTCAAACTTTCTGAATACCCATTTATGGGGGAAATTTGGTTCCCTTCGAAGTTTTTAAGAGTTTAAAGGGCCGCCATTTTGAACATTTTCGTCTGATTATTCTCGTTAACGAACTGAAGATATTTCACAATTAATGTTTGTGCCAAGTTTGATCTCAATCCGCTGAAAATTAGGGTGGTTACGGCATTCACAAATAGCGTTATATATATACAGATAGATAGATAAACAGACACACAGAGGGAGAGAGAAAAAGTGTTTTGCTCCCTTCTCGCACCTGTGGTGCGTCAGAGCTAAACCGGGCCCCTTTGCAAAACGTATTGACCAGCCTGACCTAAACACAAACCTCTTACTTGCTAACGTAGAAACGTGGTCGGGAGGTGTAAGGCAGATAGAAATTGTATTTTTAATAACCATGAGTATGGTTTACTTCCATGTTTTTCTTTTTACTTTTTGCAGCTACATCGGAACGTTCAATTTTTATTCTTTACTAATTGCAAATAGCGTTTATATTCAAAATATGAGGAATTTTGGTGGCATTTGTTCGGATATTTTTCTCTTTTGAAATGAAGAAAAGAATAAAAGCAATACGCAAAGACAAAAAGTATTATCAGTACTAAACCTTACCAATAATAATTGCTACGAAAGACTAAATACGATCTCTTTTACCATCTCTCATGAGCTGCATGTATTATAAACAAAAATTTTTTAAAATGTCCTCACCGAAGATTCGAACTGGCGATCTTTGCATTTGTAAGCCAGCACCTTAGCCACTACACCAACATCATAGTATGGTGAACGTTTAGTTTTCGGCGTATTTGTTGTATTTGTGTTTTATGTTCCCACTTCACAATTTTTACTCTTTTTTCTAAGTTTAACAGCTGTTTCTGGCTTTCCCTTTCGGTGTCGTCCTTTATTTACATTATGCACTATTCATATTGACAGCTTGTGTCCCTCTGCGATGTCTTATTCAGATTAAACTTTTCTTTTTGTCCCTCAGTAAACATTTGATTGATTTAATTCTCATACTCTCCACGGATGGAGAGCAGGAATGCCAGACTCGAAAAACAGGTGTACATTTACTTTCCTGACAGATCATACAAGAAATGTTTGGTTGTATGAAATATATTGAATTTTTGATCAGGGCCACAAAATTTTTGAACGGTCCCTAAATCGAGCTTTCGTATTTTTTCGCAGAATAACCACACCATACTGAGTAAGTTGCTAGTTTTGGTTTGGCCATACTATATGTAGTTCTCAAAATATACGGCATAAAATAAAATGCTTGATTCTTTAAAATATATGGAATTTTGTGGATCAGGGGCCACAAAATATTTGAACGGTCCTTAAATCAATTTTTTTTTTTTTTTTTTTTTTTTTTTTTTTTTTTTTTACGGAATAAGCACATCATGCTAGTAAATTGTTAATTTTGGTTTTGTTACACCATATGTAGTTCTCAAATAATAAGGCCTACAAGAATATTTTTGCCTGAAATATATTGAATCTTTTTATCCAAAAAGTGATCAGCTCGAGATCAAGTATATAACTTGTGAACATCTTGAGATTTCGTTTTCAGGTTCGCTATCAAATAAGTTCGAAAACAATTTCTGCGTCAAAAATTTCGGAGATATTTTGGATAGGGATGGCCAGAACCGGTTCCTGGTGGAACCGGTTTTCTGGTCTGAACGTTTCCGGTTCTAGAAGATCCGGTTCCGGAGCCGGTTTTTGCGATCCAAGTCTTTAACCGGTTCCGGAGCCGGTTCTGAAAATCCGAAACTTTGTGACCATCCCTACCGTAAACCCGAACTGCTGGCAGGCTGTGAACAGTGTGCTAGATGAAATGGTGGAAGCGACAGGCAGACGCCCAGGCGGCGGCCGCTTGTCTCATTTGGCTAAATAAACTGGGCAACTGGCAAACTCATTGGCTAAACAGGCGAACTGGCCAACTCATTTGGCAAACCACCCACTGGTGGACCAAAATTTTATTTCTGGGGAACAAGCAGGTCTGGGCGGAGAAGGCACAAGCGCATGGTTCTTTTTCCAGTGTTTTGAAGTTGAACTTTGTGCCTCCTTTACGGGTCTTTAAGGACTTTCGGATCCATTCCTGGAGCCGGTTCCTAAGATCCGGTTCTGGAACCGGGTTTTCAGATCCACATCTGGAACCGGTTCCTAAGATCCGGTTCTGGAACCGGGTTTTCGGATCCAGCTCTGGAACCGATTCCTAAGATCCGAGATCCGGTTCTTCGTGGGACCGGTTCTGCCAGAGCCGAAACTTTAAGGTCATCCCTAATTTTGGAACCAATTTATTAACTTTTTTCCTTTTTACGAACTTGCACTCAGAAGCTCAATTAGTTCATTGATTTTTAAAGTAAAGAAAAAAAGAAATAATTTTAAATATTTCATTCGTAAGTTGAGAAAATATTCTAAAACACATAAAAGAGGAAAAGAGATTGCGCCATAATATCTTGCTCTAGATAAATACAGCCTAGATAATTTAGGGTAGATTAGTATTGTCACTGTTCTTAATTATTGTATTAGGCAGGGTGCGAATTGGCGGGAGGGATGCCAGGGATTTCCCCCCCTGACAAAAATCTTTCCCTCCCTGGAGAAGAAAAATTTTATCCCTGGCAGCGATAACTTTTCCCCCCTCTGGAGTATTTTTAAATGGACATAAAGATAAGATAGAAAATGGCAACAATTCTTACTTTGTGTAGCTAACCTAAATATTACTTGAGTGAAAATTTATGAAAGATCTCATATATGTGTGTGTGGGGGGGGGAATGGGTGCGCATATGGGTGAAATTCATCCCCCCTGGGAAAATTTTTCAATTCGCACACTGGTATTAGGTTGGCACAAAGAATATGCAAAAAACACGTTAGCTCAAGATCAAATATACCTCGGGATCATATTTGTATTTTGTTTTCGGTTTCGCTATTAAAATTTCAATTGAAGTTAGAAGGTCAATTAGTACATTAATTTTAAAACAATATTAACAAAAAATAATTATTGCACTTCAATTGTTGCATAAATACGTTAATAACGTTCTGTCTTAACACTTGGAGTGCGTATGACCGAACTATTTTCTGTTCAGGAGTGGCAAGACACGCGTAATTGGAATTTCTGTCACAGGAGGGATCAACGAAATAATTTTATATTCTGCAGTAAGCTTTTGTGATTACAGCAAATTCTAAATGGGTGTATATTCAAATACAATTCCCACATTTAACTTAAAAATAGAATAATGTAATTCACAGTCAGTCACGTAAGCAATTACCTGTTTGTCTTCTCCTACAGTAAATGCAGCAATAGTTCAGAAACGTTCCTCAAAATTCGGATATAATAGCATTGAGAAGCAAAAATTGCGAATCTTTCCATAAAACGAGAATGCCTAAGGCGTAAGAGTGTTGCGCGTCAATAATAGGTGAGTTGGAACGATCGAACTGCAAAGAATCGGAACTCCATTGTGACTTGTTTCCATTTCTGTTCCGGTTGCTTGCACGAATTTCAGTTTGCCAACAGTACCTGAAAGGTAATTCTGAAACTGTGGTGCCGGTGAAAAACGCAGAATACATATGGGTGTATATTCAAAAAGTGTTGCGCGTCAATAATAGGTGAGTTGGAACGATCAAACTGCAAAGAATCGGAACTCCATTGTGACTTGTTTCCATTTCTGTTCCGATTGCTCGCACGAATTTCAGTTTGCCAACACTACCTGAAAGGTAATTCTGAAACTGTGGTGCCGGTGAAAAACGCAGAATACATATTGGTGTATATTCAAATACAATTCCTGCATTTAACTTAAAAATAGAATAATGTAAATACAGTCAGTCACGTAAGCAATTACCCGTTTGTCTTCTCCTACAGTAAATGCAGCAATAGTTCAGAAACGTTTCTCAAAATTCGGATATAATAGCATTGAGAAGCAAAAATTGCGAATCTTTCCATAAAACGAGAATGCCTAAGGCGTAAGAGTGTTGCGCGTCAATAATAGGTGAGTTGGAACGATCAAACTGCAAAGAATCGGAACTCCATTGTGACTTGTTTCCATTTCTGTTCCGGTTGCTCGCACGAATTTCAGTTTGCCAACACTACCTGAAAGGTAATTCTGAAACTGTGGTGCCGGTGAAAAACGTAGAATACATATTGCAAATTTTGAGATTTTTTCCTAATGAAACGCGACTAAGTAATTTTGAAATTCTATGTGAAATAAATACGCCGTAGCGTTATATAAATCTCTACGTGCAATGGGGTAAAAGGTTGTAAGTTTTGTTATGTTGTACTGCGGTTCAAAGGTTGGTCATAGTATTTCTTGCGTAGTTGTTTGAAAATACGTCATTCTCTTTCACTAGCTTTGCTATGTTATATAGAGTTAAAAAGAACAGTGCTAGTAGTTCTTGGTAATAGTCTTTTATAATTTTTGCAATGACTTATATGTTCGCAGTCAGCTCATATGTAATCGGAATGGGAACAGGAACTAGAATTGGAATCGAAATTGGAAGTGATCATACGCTACTAAGTGCTCCGGAAACCATGCGAATTTTAATATGTGTATGTGTGTGTATGAGAGAGAGAGACAGAGAGCCGAAATGCAATATTTAAGTTTTACGTCCCACGGTTACGTCCCTAACTAAGGAAAAAACCCACGCACACGACACGCGAGCCGAGGTGTGTAATTTGAACCGGGACTGGAGTAAGAATTGGAACCGGACTTTGAACTGAATGTAAGTCACCAAGTGCTCAGTGAACCATGTGTGATCTATATGCAATTTTAAAGTTTTGCGTCACACTATTATGCCGAATAGTCTAAATAAGACGGTAATAATGAAAAATGGTATGAAACCGCCCCACACACACATACGCTAGTTGGGATGTGTCATTGGAACCGGAACTGGCACTTGAACCTGAGTCGGAACTTTAATCTGAGTCGGAATTGGAAGCGGAACCGAAGTTGGGAGTGAACCACTGAGCCAATGCTACCCCAGACTTATGGGGTTTTTTAGTATGTAATTTCTGTTCCACTATGTTAAGTAAGGATGTCATAGTCTTTTCCTCATAACAAAAACGAGTAATACGGGTAGTCATTGTATGTTATTTAGGGTCATTGTGTTTTATAACGATTGAAAAAACGCGGTTGCCAATGTTATAGCATTTTTAGAATAATACATGTCAATAGCCCTTTGTAGAAGTTGCGAAATATGCTATAGCCTGTGTAATCTCTGTAACTTCTACGTTTTTACATGTAATCATAGTATTTCTAGGCTGAGTGCAATTTCTGCTATGTTCAATACAAGTTCATAGCCCTCTGTAGGGGTTGCTGCTATGCCGTTTCTAAACTATGCTGCTTGTAGCTTTTCTTGTGTAATATCTACAATAGGTAGTTGCCTTTTATAAAGTTTATAAAAATGGTCATAAAATTTTACAGCATTCTGGACATCATGCACTTTATCGCGATGGAACAAGTGCAAAGCCCGGGCAGTATGGCGGCTGGAATAGTATTTCTTGGGTCATCCTAACCACGAGGGCCTTAACGTTGCCCCGTTACTGAAGGACTGGATAAAGAGTTAGCGGTAATGTTTTGAACAGCCAGTAGTAGTTCTCAATGCACAATGCCACGAGCAGACCATCACACACAGAGTGAAAGAGTAATACTAGTAGATATTGTAATATGTACTATTGTATTTAGGGATTGCAAAATAGGTCATATTCTTCTATAACGGTTCAAAAAGTGGTCGTAAAGGGCTACAAAAATACCTCCGCTTCTAAATTGGTTGTAATTGGTTCACTTCTGCGTGTGGTGATTGCCTCTCTAGATTGGGAGTTGGAATATGTGTTGCATAGTATGTTGCTGCTGTGCCGTAGGCTTTCTTGTGTAATCTCTACAATAGGCGATAGTGTTAAATAACTAGTTGTAAAAATCTCCAGTCTTTCTGCTATGTTTGTAGTCTACTGGAGATGTCCCTGCGTTGTGTAACTGGTACTGGAACTTGAGTCAGAATCAGAAACAGAAGAAGAATTCGAACTGCAACTGGAACAGGAATCGAAACACTTTGCACATAAGCTGTACTTCAAAAACGTTCGCCAAGTGCCACCAATCAAAGTGTTAAGGTCCCCAAGACCCAGGTGTTGCACTTATATGTGACTAGTGCCATGTGTCACTAGAATTGCTAAACGTGCTTTTAAAAGTCATTTGTTCGAAAGGAAGATGAATTACTACTGTTACAGATTCAAGAAGTGAATCTTATAGCAGAGTGAATGAAGTGCCACAACTTGTACGAGATCGTTGAGTTGAAACTGTTCATGTAACAATCATAATTAAAGATCAATTTGTTGAAAGTGCAATCTGTGCAGGTATGACAGTAAGTGTTTTGGTTATTGAAGCAGGTTTATTGTTTCTGCAAGCTGCAAGTTGTTCTTAATAGGCATCGGCAGGTGTGAGTTCCTTCGTGGCCACCCACGATGGGAATGTTACATTCAAGAGCTGAGACTTACTTCATCTCCTCATGTATTTTATATTTTCACTTTTACAATAAAAGGAACGGAGAGTTCTGAAATGATTTGAAAGCAAATAGGAGAAGGAAGAAGAACATAGAGAAAGGAGATGAAGGGGTAGTGTACAAAGCAGTGTAAGGATTGTGATATAAGATACTTTATGGAAATAAAAAAAAAAATAAAAGGAATAAATCAAAATATGAATGATGTGATTCTTAAGAGAAATAGTACTGGAATTGCCAAACATGTTAAAAACGGGTCTTACGATAGACTGGGAAGTTGTCCAAGGGCAAGACAGACAACAACAAAGAAATAGAATGAAGCACAGTGGATAAGGAAAAAAACATGTTACACATTAATGAACTAGAGAAGTGGACTGTTGATAAATGATCTGAGGGAAAAACTCCCGGGGCAAATCGAAGCAAGAAAGCAGGTTTCTTATACTTTAATATTGTTCTACTTATAATTATTTTTTGTTATGTATTTGTGTTACTTCAATGTAGGCCTACACCTACCTTAGTATATCCATATAGTTTTATTTATTTAAAATTTAATGATATTTCTATGTTCTTTTCCATTGTATTAATTATTATTAGGTATAATGCATATAATTGTGTAACATATAAAGTTAGGTGCGCTAAGCATCAAGGTAAAAACTGTATGGTATTAGCAAGATGCAGGTGGGTATTTGGAGAGAGGTAACCCTGAAAAAGATAAACAACATTTAGATTGATCACAGAATCCAGAGAAGTCGGATTGGTTAAATGTCAGTCCCTGCTCCCCAAATAGAGTTACCTTTGTAAAAAATGAGGAGTGCTTACAACTTTAATTTTTGGATATGTTTATCTGTCTTACTAAAGTATGTATACTACTCAATGTCTCATAAACACAATGTTATGTTTCATTTTACTTTTAATAAATGTTTGTATTAAGCTCTGTTTAGAAATAGGACTTCTTAATACACTTTCATTTTTAAATGGAATAGTTTCCGTATGCTGTATTATACATACGGAAACCTCGGAAACCTCGTATCTTTTTCATAACTATTAAAATCTTACTTTAAATTGAGAAGTTTAATCTTTAACTTACCTTGTGGGATGTTGCAAGATTCGAAGGGAACACACTGAAAATTTTTATTCATGAAGTAGCCTTCTCTACAAATGCAACCGGGAGCTAGCACATTTTTACATTCTGGTGAAGGTATATTATCACAATATCGGTTGCAATATGCGTAAAGAGTAAAAATTTGATTTTCTCCGCACTCTGTCATATAAATAAAAAAATAATTTTAAAGTTAGCAGTTTGTTAAAATATCAAAAAAGAACATGTAGATAAAAAATGATCAAAATTTGATTCTTAAGGTTTGAGTTACTAATCAAGTCCATAAACTCGATTGCTTGCAAGTTGTTTATTTTCTGTTCACAGAAACACAAACTATATGTTGTAGTATATATGGAAACATAAATTTTAAAGTAAAACTAAGTTTTTCTTAATTTTTTGTCTGTTACATTTAACTAGTATTAGAATTCCTATCTTTAGCGGTCCTTCAAAGCCATCCTCCCCCGAAATTGTGTTTTGATCTACGAAAGACCATTGTAAATATATTCTCTTTCTGCTGTGAACAAACTAGGGAAAACAGAGTGAGTGAGTCGTCTTCCACCCTGCCATTAAAATCATACCTAAAACTAATGTCCAAGTTGCAATACCAATCACTCTGATCTCTGAGAACTTGGCTTCTGCATAATTTACCTTCTCTAAAAGCACTCTTTTTCTGTCTATTCCATTTAGACAGATTCGGTATGGGTGGCCCTTTTCGTAGTGAACTACGGCAGACATATTTCTAAATTTCACTGTAGCACGTAATTATCCTCACTTGACACATTCCCGTAAGTATATTCTTAAAGGTGTTGCCTATCAGGGGAAAGTGGTAGCATTTAAATAAAAAGTGACTATTCGTAATAATCTTTGATATCATGCCGTTATCAATTGTATATATGTGACACATCGTCTACGGAAACCCATACCTTGTACTGTACTTTGAACTATGTACCCACTTTTTTGGTCTAGTGTTCAAATCTGCTGTTAACGCAGCACAGTATGCCCTGTAACTAGTCCTACTGACCTCGACATACTACATTGTCCGATATTTATAATGAGGTCAGGCTACTGTACGTCTTATTGTTCAGTGGCTAATTTTATTGTCCTTTACTCCTCATAGGCACCCTAGGAAACCTAGTGTCTCCTGTCTCTCATCAATCAAAGATCCCAACGCGCGCTGCACGATCCTCACCGTATCCTCAACCAAGCTCAACTAGCTCCCCTCTACACGGATAAAAAGTTTTATATCCCTGTGATCCAGGTGGCGAGCCCTGCTTGGCCGAAGGTTGTTAAGGACCGATATTTACCAGTTATAAGTACCCTACATGACGCTGCTATCATTGAACGGTCTGCTGATGTGGTCAACACCTCTCCCATATTTTGCATACCAGAAAGTGATAGAGAAGTGCGCATCTTTTATGATTGTTCTGAGTGGGCCAAGTTCTACCATAGTTTGTCTCATGTTACGCTGCCTTGCATTACGGACTTAGCTACACAGTGTTCCCCGAGTGACTATTTATTAACGATAGATTTACAGCAAATTTTTTATCATGTGCGTCTTGTGCCAGAGACACGCAGATATTAAGGAATTCGTTGTGATGACCAATGCTTTCGTTTCACCCGTCTCCCTATGGGATGGGCTCTATCACCTCTCATCTTGCAACGTTTTCCGATACACGAGTTTACTCATCATGTGTCACATTTAGTGAAATATTTAGTGTACTATGATTATATCCTCCCCATAGGCACCTCAGAAAAACTAGTGTCTGCTGTGTTTCTACTTACTTCAGAAACATCGCTTGTCATCAACTACAACAAATCTGTGCTCTCTCCGATACATTCGGTGACATATCTGGGAGTTTTATTGGATCTAGACGCTAACCAACTAACTATTCGTGAAGCCTATCTCAATATTGTGCGTTCGTGCTCATAACGTTTGTTATTTCAAAGTAAATGTGTTCGTCAAGTTTTGGCAGGATACATTATGTGGTTCACCCCAGTTACCAAACTTTCTTACAACTTGGCATAGACAGTTTTAAACCAAGTGTGTTTTCCATTAATGTACCATTTTTATTCTCGGATTAATAGTGTGCCAGCAACAATTTTTGACCCAACCGGCATCTAACACAGTGGAAATGTTTACCGATGCTACTCCTACATCCGTAGCGATAGTACACGCAGACGTTACTATTTTACTTCAAGCTCAATTTACTCATACTTATCTCATTTTCGTTATGAAGATTTTTTTTGCAGCTGCGACTGTAATTGTGATGCAATTGTCATGTAAACTAAACTGTGTATTGTTATAATCATGCAGTTGTGTACTGCCTGAACAGAAAAAAATATGCAGTTCCTTTTATGTTATTTGTTTCTCATCTTGTATATCAAATGTCTGATTATGAAGTTGAATTTTTTTTCTACTGAAAATAATAAAGCAGAAAAACAAGACAGGGATCCCGTATCTTTTACATACTCTCAGCCAATCAGGGCTCGCCACATGGATCACACGGGTATAAAACCTGGGATCCTTGTAGAGAGGAGCTAGTTGATCTAGGTTATGGATACGGTGAGGATCGTTGGGGAGCTTTGATTGATTATTGATTGGTTAGTGTCTTTAAAGTACACTAACTACTTCGGCTCACAAACTTCCAGCCTTCTTCTGTAGTAATTTTCTGCGTTCAAGGTTCTGTCTGTAGCAGCAAACGTGGACATCTTTTGAAGGACGAGCATTGAAATTCTGCGTTCACACAGTGCTGAGTTAGATTTTACTTTTATGTATTTTCCATGTTACATAAGCTATAGAACTAAAAGTCGAGTAAAATAATTTCAAGTATATATCATATTGCTATTGCAGGAGTAAATTGTAGTACCTCGTATGTTGGAATAAAGACAGAGATCACTCACCTAGTACTGGACACTGCGAAACAGGAACACATGGTCCCTTGTTATATAAACGCACGTAGCCATTTACACACTCACAAGTAGGGTAACAAAGAGACGAACAATGCGCTGGTGTAAAGTCACATCTTATAGGACATTGGCGGCCACACGGATTGTAAAATTCATTTGGCCCACAATCTGATAAATAAAACGACGTATTGTAGTGCTAAATATTACATTTTATGTCACATGGTATTATTTACCTAAAATCTACTTACATGCGTATATCATGATAAACAATTCGGTATACATAAAGATACAAACATAAATGAGAAACTTTAAAATAAAACGCTCTAATTCAATACAAGTGAAAAACAAAGAAACGAATCAATCATTTGACATTTCAGAGTTTCTTACAAAACTGAAAGGAGTTTATGACTTATATTAACGATTTCGTACAAAAATGCACAAAATATATTGTTGTCCTGCTACTTCCTCATATAAAATAAAAAAATCTTTTAAAGTATTCGTTACCACTGATTCGTATTATAACAATTCTTCAAGTATTTGTCAACGTTTTTACGTGCCGTAATGTCATTTTATGAATTTAGATTTATAAATATTTTTCTATTACATTAGCATTTATAATATTTTCTGTATCTTTATTGCTCTTGCCATACACACTATTATCTTAGTAACAAAATTATTTGAAACACATAATTCATATATATATATATATATATATATATATATATATATAGCTGTTTAACTAAAAAGAAAGCAAATAGGGTTCAGTCTATTTTCAAACAATATTTCGGCTTATTTTCCAAATAGTTTTTCTGTAAGTAATGTTTCGTAAGTTTCCACCTACCTTATATTTTTTAAAATTTTTTATGGCTTTTCCTTTCCACCCACCTGATAATCCAGATTTTTCTTTACACCGAAATCTTAATGTTTTCTATTTATTTCATTCGCTCTGTTAAAACACTACTGTCAAGAATACTTCTCATTTAGTGAAATGGCAAACAAATTACCTGAGTTAGATGTAGGCCTGTACGTGTGTACTGAAACCCCGAAGTTCAACAGGAGAGAACATATTCCAACTAAAATGCCCATGCTGTTTAATCTATCACAATGAATTTCTGATTAATGATTAAGCAACATTCTGTTTGAAAAAGTTGGTTTATTGCTTGTTAGAGCGAATGTGTTTGATATTAACTCAAATGAACCATAATTCTACATTAAAGAAAATTCCAGGAAATCGTTGAAGCTCATACCGAGAGTAAACTATTTGTGTCACATAGCAATCAATAAAATAGAACATATTTTTATTGTTTTTCTAATTATTGCTTATAAAGAATTGCCTCTACAACATTACTTCAAGATTTTATAATAAACCAATCTTAATTGATTTTATATCCTTAGCAATGTTCATAAATTTAGACGAAAACATAGATTGAATATTTTTAATTTCATAGCAACACATGATATTTAAAACGTACTTAATAATATAATTATTTACATATTATGTATGAGTTAATTTGTAAATATTCCCTTTAAAAGGAAGTTAGAGTTTCGTTAAAAAATATTCAATTCAGTCTTTTTTCAAAATGAAATGAAATCTTTCAGTTTTACGTCCCACTTTTATGCTCGTTAGGCGAAAGGAGACGGTGAATGAGGAAAGTGGAAGGAGACGGGAGAACTCCGAGGGAACCCACGAGCACGGTGTTTGTCCACCACAAAGTCCACACAGAGCGAGCTGGGATCGAACCAGGGACCCCAAACACAGGAGGGTGAACGCTCTACCGCTGAGTCACTGCGCCCCCTTTTTTCAAAATGATGGGTTTAAATATAAAATAGAATGAAATATTATTAAAATTGGCTATATACATTTATATTATTTGAGACAGTCATACTTAAGGAAAATAACTATTCCAGTATACTACGTATTAGCAAATAAATTTAGTTTCATAATAAAAAGACACTAAATAACACATTCTTGTAGAAAATATAATTCATAACCTTCGACACAAGACTGTTATTATCATATTTCTTTCAACTCATTAAATTGTGTAAATTTCTTGAACAAATAGCAAGTTTTAGTTATTAATACGAAGAATACACACTTTGATCTGCATATTATTACAACGACTTTTCTAGTGGCATTCAGGATTAATTAGTGTAACACTGCAGTAAATAATAAACCTCGAGTAGTGAAAAATTAAAACTTGTTTTTCAAAGTGATCACCAGTTTCTATGCATTGCACCAATGACTCCTAGATTGAGACACGACATTGTACGAACAGCTCCCGATCCACGAATTGGAATATTTAGAGATTCATCTCGGTCTGTCCCAGGATTCTTTATTAATCTATAATTTTAGCTCTTGTGTTGGCTACTACTTTTATAAGATATGTAAACTTCACTTGGAGAGCGCAAAACGTAGAAAAGTGCGCCCTGAATAAACGTTACCTTTATTTGAATTGCAAATTTAATAATATTCATTGAAAACTTCTGACATTGTTATGTATTTTAATGAAACTAAAAGGAATATACATGAGTGGATCAACTCTAGAACATACAAACGAAATAACGCTGGACATTCTTAATAAATCTTGATATTGCTCTTATTTGAGTATTCATATTGCTATTATGAATACCTTCTGTGTCCTATTGAATCATAGTCTATCGTTTAATGTCAATAGCATAGCAAAATTAAGCCAAAACTGGCTCCAAAAGGAGGAAAAATAGAAAGCAAATTTTCATTTTTGTATATCCTATCTACTTCCTTTATATTCCACTGAAAAATTCCCAAAAATCTGAAGTGAGCAACCACCTGAAATGACGTCACCAGTATGGCGGTTACGCAACTGCGACATTTCCGCTTAAGCGGTAATATCTAATCACGGAATTGACATACAAACTGCATTCTGGTGCCAAATTAAAAATAAAGCATAGTTTAAGTGATTTCCGTTAATATCGTTCTTATATATTGCCGCCATTTTTAAATATGGCGGATATTAAAAATTAATTTTCTCCTTTTCATTTTATTTGTTTTATAGTAGATTACTATGAAAGTATTAGATATACAGAAAAACACCTCGAAATAAACATTATAGAGTAGTGTCTCACCTTTCTGAGAACACCAATATTATTCCTATATCTTAACAATTAACCGAACTAGTCCATTTTCTGTAGCAAAAGGTGTTGAAGTCAGCACTTAGATTATGCTGATCATTTGAGAATATTTTTACATTTAAAGGAGAAAAAACGTTTGGAAAACAAACTTTTTTAAATCGCTGATATTCCTAAGAAAATCGTCAAAATAGCACATGGGTAACCATCTCAAATGACGTCCTCAATAAGGCGGCCATGCGAATACATTCATTTATGCTTATACGATAATATCTCATCACAGGACTGAGATACAGAGATCGTTCTCATACCAAGTTAAAGCAAATCAGTTATCGTTCTGATGAAAATTTGCTTTCTAATATTTATTTTCCGTCTTCAACCCAAATTTGCCTATACTAGAAGTGCAGCAGTGTGAAAGGATTCTATCAAGGAGTAAGCATTACAAAAATATTGTATATCTATTTTGTAAATTTCTTCTATTTGTATATCTTGGTATGGGCAAAGACGCATAGAAGTACACACCTGTCGTGTAGAAAAACAAGAAAAGAAGAATGTATATGTTGTTGATTCTAAATATAAAGAAATAAGATTTAATATTAGCTGCAAATATATGTTAATTTTATCTGTATACTAGGTACTCATAGTTACCATAACAGTAATAGTGCTATGACAACGAAAAGGAGAAATATAATTAATGGAGTCTTGACAATAAAAATGTAATAGTGATCCAATGTGGTGTGTCTGATTTTATGTACTTCGATTGTGTTGCCATAGTAGAAAATTACGCGAACTGTAAGCTGAATGTAACGTGAAATATAAGAATATTAAGTTATAATCGTTACATTTAGATGGTGGTTCTATCTATAAAACTAACTAACTAACTCTATGGCCTATGAAAACCCGGTGGTTCAGTGCCGCGTTCACAAAAGCTCTCCACTGACTTCTATCCTTAGCTAACTGCATCTAGTTTCTACTTTGTATTCCTATCTCTGCGAGATCCATCTTAATATTATCCTCCCATCTGCTCCTAGGTCTTCCTAATAGTCGTTTTCCTATGGGTCTTCCAGTCAAGACTTTGAAAGCGTTTCTACTTTCTTCCATTCTAGCTACATGACTTGACGACCCTAACAATGTTGGGTAAACCGTATAAATTATGTAGTTCCTCGTTATGAAGTTTCCGCCATTCCACATTCTCGTTCCTCTTGGGTCCGAATTTTCTTCTCAGGATCCTGTTCTCAAATACTTTCAGTCTATGTTCTTCCCTCAGAGTAAGCGACCATTTTTCGCAACCATACAGAACAACAGGCATGATTATCGTTTTATATATTTTAAGCTTCAAATTCCTCGACAGAATTCGCGACGACAAGAGATTTTGAACCGAATAGTAACACGAATTTCCAGCTTTTAGTTTACATTTAATTTCTTTGTGAATATGATTTTCGTCTGTTAATATTGATCCTAAATATTTGAAACTATCCACTTTATCAAAAGTATTATTTAATATTTTAACGCCTCCACAATTTGCCGTATTACGGTCCCGACGCACTTCCATGTATTTAGTTTTCTCTGCATTTACTTCTAAACCCATGTCCCTGCAAGCGTTTAATAAGATTTCTCCATTTATTTCTACTGTTCTCCTATCATCCCCTATTAAATTTACATCATCAGCATATGCCATAACCTGGTGAATGCCGTTCAACTGTAGGCCCTGGTTGCTATCTTTGATTTTCCTTATGGCGTATTCCAGCACAAAGTTAAATAATAATGGCGACAACGCATCTCCCTGTTTCAGGCCATTTTCGACGTGGAAGCTCGTGGACAAAAATTTTCCTACCCCGACTTTACTTTGGGATTCACTTAAACATATCTTAATTAATCTAATTAGCTTTCTCGGTATTCCAATCTCTGTAAGAACGTTGTATAATGTTTCTCTCCTAACCGAGTCGTAAGCCTTTCTAAAATCAATAAATAGTTGATGTACCGGGTATTATATTCCCACTTCTTTTCGAGTATTTGGCAAATGGTAAATATTTGGTCGATAGTTGATCGATTTCGTCTAAATCCGCACTGATAATCTCCAATAATTTCATCTGCGTATGGGGTCAGTCTTGCTAATAGAATATTTGAAAGGATTTTATAGGATGTTGACAGAAGAGAAATACCTCGATAATTATTAGAGTCAGTTTAGTCGCCTTCCTTGTGGATTGGAACAATGATTGATTCTGTCCACTCTTGTGGTAATTCTTCCTTGTTCCAGATAAGGAGAATGAGTTTGTGTATCTTGTTCCACAATTTTTCGCCTCCAGCTAAAATTAACTCAGCCGGAATTTCATCTACACCCGGAGATTTGTGTTTCTTTAATTTCTTTATAGCGGCTTCCACTTCTATTCGATTGGGTTCTGGAATATACAGTTCTGCGCTGTGTATCTCCTTTTCTCCACGCACATTAGTTTTTGGCTGCGTGTCCAGCAAATCATCAAAGAAATCCTTCCATCTATCTAAGAGGCTATCCCTATCAGTGAGAACTGTACCGTTAGATTTCTTTAATACGTAAGCACGAGGTTGATAGCCTTTCTTAAATTCGTTGATTCCCTTATACATGTCCCGGATGTTTTTATTTTTACTATTATCTTCAAGTTCCTTAATTTTGGCTTTCAGAAAATCGCGTTTCTTTGTTCTAAAAGTTTTGGAAGTTTCCCGCCTGATATCTGCGAAATTTTGTGTAGTTATTTCATTCGGATTTTGTAGCCAACGTAATTTTGCCTGTTTTCTCTGATCTGCTAGTTTAATGCATTCTTGGTCGAACCATGATTTGTTTTTTACGTATTTCCGCGTGTCCCAATTTTTCTGATGCTATCTCTAATTTCAATCCAAGTATCCTCAACACTAGTGCATTGTGAGTCTTCTAAAACCGAGAATCTATTCGAAACTTCAATCTGGTATTCCTCTCTTACTTGGCTCTCTTTCTAATTTCTTTAAATTACATCTCTCCGTTTTCGGACAATGAATATTACATTTATTGAACGATAATCTCTCCCGTATTATCGCTACTACCAGGTAGTTATCAGTGTCACAATCAGCCCCTCTAAACGACCGGACGTCAATTATTCTAGATTGCCTTCTTCTATCTACTAAAACGTGATCAATTTGATTATGTGTTTTTTCGTCTGGTGATGTCCAAGTGTATTTATGAACGTCGCGATGTGGGAATTTTGTACTCTTCACGATTAGGTTTTTGGATGTTGCAAAGTTCACGAGTCTAACACCGTTGTCATTACTTTCCTTATGCAAACTTTCGTTCCCTATAATCGGTTTGAAAATATCCTCTCGTCCTACCTTCGCATTGAAATCCCCTAATAGAATCTTCATATGGTATCGCAGGAGTTGGTCAAATATCCGTTCCACTTCTTCGTAATAACTCTTTTATACTGTCACCCTTATCTTCAGTTGGAGAATGTACATTTAAAACAATAATATCACACCACCGTCCCTTAAGAGTAATAAAAGAAAGTCTGTCAGTAACAAATTCAAGCCGTTTAATTGCTGGTAATATTCGTTTGTGAACGAAAAACCCTGTTCCTAACTGGTGATTTTTATTTCCTTCCCCGTAAAAGAACGTAAAATTTCCGGAATTCACAGATCCATTTCTTTCCCTCCTAACTTCCTGAACTCCTACCATGTCCATTCTGTGTTTCTCTAACTCACTCGTTAGAGATTTTAACGCGCTGCCCTGTAAAGACTTCTAATATTCCATGTTCCAAAACTCATGTCCATTTTCTTTTGCTGATGTCGTGCCAAGTTATCAGTCCTTGTCCGAGGCTTTTGTGAATGTTTCTGAACAAGTACCTTTCTTACAGGATGAGGGTGTTAGCCTTACCCAAACCCCCAAGCTGGAGGACT
Organism: Thermobia domestica; assembly: GCF_964235325.1. Classification (NCBI taxonomy): domain Eukaryota; kingdom Metazoa; phylum Arthropoda; class Insecta; order Zygentoma; family Lepismatidae; genus Thermobia; species Thermobia domestica. Next base: position 94,972,179 of record NC_137462.1, on the reverse strand, counting down.
ACTCCTAGTCGTCTGTCCGCGACTGCTTATTCAGTATATTCGCAGCTAACCTCTACATCTAGAGTCCTTCTCCTCGATCCGCAACCTGAGGACGCGCTATGCCGTGGTGACAGGAACCCACGTTACACGGGTTCTATCTATGTATATACGTTACATTTTAGATAGTGTTATCTCGCCCAGGACCTTATATTTTTGATGGTGTTTTGTCGCCGAGGACGTACATTTTAGATGGTGGTTTACCGACCAGAACCTTGAGATTAGTTTTGAAGTAAAGTAAAGCTGTCTCAGCATAGTATTCAACAGGGTGCATACTTTGCTTAGAAGTGAGAAAAGAATTTATAGAATCAAAATATGAGTGTTTCTGGAAATGAAAATATAAATGAAGAAGGAGGTGATGTAGAGCTAACAAGTATGATATCTTCAACGAACGTGGCTGATCTTATAAGAAAGCTTGGACAGATAATATCGCAGCAACAGCAGAAACATTGATACTCAGCTAGGGCAAATGTCCCACCAAATAACTCAATCCATAACACATTAACTAACGCAACAGGTGCATGCTAAATTTGAGCAAATAAATCAACAAATACATTTGAAATCAGAACAGACAGATAATAAGATGGAGCAGATTTTACATCGATTTGTTAATTTACAAAGTTTGGTGGAAGTTGTGGAAACTGTAGTTAATGAGCATACCAATCAGATTCGGGAATGGCAAGAAATAAAAGCGATCAAAGAGAAATTTAACACTCCAAATAGTGATCGAGGTCCGGCTATCAACGGTGAACCTATTCCATATGTATCTAGAGGTGTAGAGGAGGATAATAATTCATGAGAAGGATATTCAGAACAAGAGGATAGTGAAGTTACTATAGAGAGAAACGGGGAAAAATCATCCATCTCACCGCCGGACACATATTCCAATAAATTCCAAGCATCGTTATCATACTAATAAAGGTAATTATTTTTGGTTTAGCGAAATTAGATCATTAACAAAGTTTAGTGGAAAGACAGATGGCATCCCGGCCAGTACATTCTTAGAAAATTTCGAAGAAGAATGTGATTTAATTGGTGTAGACCATCTAAATTTTTGAAAATTCTCCCTCATGTTTTATTACCACCGTGTTCCGTATCGTTTAAGGCAATCAGAAGTAATTTACGTAATTACTTAGATTTTAAAAATGCCTTACTTTCCAACTTTGAAAATGATTTCATGTTGGCCAATGGAGACGCCTTAGTTCGAAATATACCTTGTAACCCAAAATTGGATAAGGGTCTCAATGATTTTGTAATATCCTTATATAATGAATTGAAATTAATTAATGCATACTAACAGGAATCAACAATAATAGCATCAATCCGAATTCTGTTACCTTTTAAATTGTAACAAATGTTGATTTCTGCACAATGCGTTAATTTCAATCACCTTGTTATAATAGTGCAAAATTTTGAAAGTCAATATACGTTGCAAGCTAATAGTAATCGAAATCAGGCTAATACTAATTGTAATCAAAACAGTTATGAGAGAAGGTATTTTTAATGCAAGAAATAATAATAGATTATATTCTAACGAGAATAGAACTGAACCCAATTTTACCGGTAATAGAACTGATTCTAATTTTAGGAGAAACAGAAGCAATAATCGTAATATATTTAGGAACGAATCGAATAATAAGTTTAATTTTACACGAATTAGATTTCGTAATTGATTCATAGATGGAAGAAATTCTCAAAATAGAAATCCGAATACAGTTGATGTATATAATAGGCAGAACTGTATACAAGATTGTGGCGTAAAATGAACTTAACTGAACTCTTTGGCAATCTAATTTAAGCTAACGTTGTGGCGTTCGAGAAAACACCCGACTGATTTTTGTTTCATTTCACTTTAAATATCGTAATAATTTAGTTTGTAATTCGTAATTCGTTTGAATTCTATAAAGATAATAAAAATAATGGATACTAAGTTGCAGCAAATTGTGGTATGAGTACGAATATTGCTTGCTAAAAGTTATGATAAACATGCTCGAATAAATAAAACATGTTATACTGTATTCTAACCTATATAAACGTTGCTAGTTCTTAATATAATAAATTCTTTATTTGTGTTAATCCTAAATATGATATTAATCAAGTCTTAATTATTTCCTTTAGTGTATTGTTATAACTTCTTTGTAATTCGTACTTCTTCTGAATTCTATACAATTTATATCTATGCACCGATACAAATATTGCTTATCAAAGCTATGTTAATTATGCCCAAAAAGTAAAAATAAGTCATATAATATGTCAGCATATACGGAGCTGATCCTTCAATGAGCTCCTACAATGTTGATTTGAAGAATCTATTTTAGGACAGCAAAAATTATCAAATTGAACATATTCTTTAAATTATTCCACTTTGTTCATAATGTTATACAATTAAAATGGAATTAATTGTTAAATGAATGTAACAATGAGATAAAATGAAGTTAATATATATGTATTATAATTTATGTATATATTCAAGACATATTCGGAAAGTAATGTAAGCCAGTATATAAATATACCTAGCAGTCCAGTATTCTTTCTTAAATTTAACCAATTCAAGAAGACATCGTCCGGGGCCCATGTATAGAACGATATTGTATATCTATTTTGTAAATTCCTTCTATTTTTATATCTTGGTTTTGGGCAACGGTGCATAAAAGTACATAATCTGCCATGTAAAAGAAAAAGAAAAGAAGGGTGGTTGCGACTATGGTCGACCTACCTATAGTAATCGTTGTGCCGTGTCGTCTTCGGAATGGGGCCGACTGAGGAATGAGGCCGAAGATTATGGACACGATACAAGAAGAATTAATCCAAAGAAGGATAAAAACAATGTAAAATAGATTGAGTTAATCAAATATTTATTGTAAGAGTCACTATTGGTTGTTGGATTCATTGGTATTGTCATATTATGATTTCTTTTTAAAAAAAGAAAAAGTAAAGTGTTGGAAGGAAGGAAGAAAAAATATTGAAACTGTTAAAAGTTTAAGTAAAGAGAGTTGGTAAGACTGTTAGAGGAAAGATTGCAGTCGCGAATTGTGGGCGTGGTCTATAAAAACCGAATCTACAAGTTAAAGTAGGTCCCGTGCCTACTTTACTTGTGTTCGTATTTATTCAACCGGAAGATTGCCCTTCTCTTACGTAGTGGTATTGCCGGATGATTGTCAAAACAGAGTACTGGTTTAACGAGAGGATTGTGCAGTCAATGGAGTTTTGTTTCGTTTCGGCATGGTTTCTCTTTTGAGAATTGTTTCACCGATGTTATTCCTGTTTGTGTGATGAGTGTATTATCGTCGACTGTTGATGAAATCACATTGGTGTTATGTCAGTTAAATAACGAAGTGATCAGTGAAAAAAGGAATGTTTTATTCCTCGTCTATTCAATTCTCGCAAACAAACTTAGTGGCAAGTCAAACGGGCTCTTTTTGTTTCATCGTTTTGTGGCCGCTAAGTAATGAAAGTGAATAGTAGAGTGAAAGTTTTCTTTTGACTTATTACAAGTAGTGACTGTGACTTGTCTTATTCTGTGTTTTGTGAGGTTGTACGATTTGAAATCCACTTCAGGTTGTATTGCTAAGGCAATTCCATCATTTTTTCACCCTTACGAAAATTTCTAGAATTTTTTGGAATTTTCCATTTTTTCGGAGTTAAGTAGTACGGGGGACAAAAGTAACCAACTTTTGAAAAACCTTTAGAATTCCAATATTTCCAGTTTAATTTGGATTCTTTTACAGTATATGGTTAATCTTCATTTTATATGAAGAGTTCCGAGTATTTTGCCGTTAAAAAACTAGAATGCAAATATTTTTTCCTCTAACATTCTCATTCCACTTTATTGAAAAGAGTCAAGAAAGATATTAAAAAGGTATTGAATGAGAATTGTTTGAAATGCTGAATAATATATGTTTAAGTCAAGAATTGAGATTCAACATTTTTATTCCACTTTTATAAAAATTGAGACTGAGAGTTCATATAATAGATGCATTGTTTAATACATCATAGAGCCATATTGTATAGACTTATTTGCTTGAAATTGAATATTTCAGTAATAAAAATCTTTATTAGAATTCGTAAAGAAAGAGAAATTTAGATGCGCGCTTGTAAATTGTTAATTTTGATTATCTTTATGAATTCAGGTAATAAGTAACAGTTTATAGAATTATTGAGAATCATTGATATTTAGAGGAACTTAACGTATTGCATTTGTATTTTCTTGCATAATAGAAGATTCTATTAAGAATAATTTTTGATATTATTACTATTTAGTATTCAAGTATATAAAGAAACTTTTTGCTTATAGATTCACTCAGGTATTTTGATAGTATATTTTTTTAATATAAATTTTTTTGTTTGTATTTTTTTCAATGGTATATTTACACTATTCTAACGCAATAGTGCGAATATACAACCCAATATTGTTAATAAAATTGTTATTGAAAATTGAATTTTTGTTGTCGTCATTTATTTATTATATAATAATTTGTCTCCAATTACTTAATTTCAATTTATTTAATTTCAATTTACTCTTGTTTGGAAATATTGGAATGGTAATTAACTTTCACACTAACGGGTTGTACGATGGAGAACTAAACCTTCCCGTTCAAAGTCCCATCGACTAGGCGTTAATCGGATTGCATTCGGTCTGACGATTATTGTTATTATTATTATTTTTTTTTGAATGATAATAGTTGTCGGACTGACAGCTTTCTGTGTATGCTAGGTGGAAGGGGCGTTACAAGATACGAACACAAGTCAAGTATTTTTTGTTGTTGTTATATTTAATTTAGTATATTATTATTATTGTTAATATTTAAAATAAATTCTCAGTCTCTAATAAGTTCTTTGGCTATTGAATTATATTTGGAAAATAATTTTTAGTATTTCAAATACTTTGAAATTGAGTTTGAAAAAAAATTCTCCTCCAACATTATAATTCCACCGAAACATTTTTTTGGAATTCTGAATACAGAATTAATTATAAAATTAATTTTAAAAAATTATAGTGACTCAATTAATTTAATTCAATTAAATAAATTTATTGAATTTGAGAATTTTGATAGAAATATTTCAGCCAGCGTTTACAAATTTTTGTATATATTAATGTTATTGGAATCTTTGAAAATTTTCGATTTTCCTTCCAGCGTTGTTGCTTTGGTCGTGTAGATTTCCATCTTAGTATTATTGTAGAGTAGAAAATAGTAGTATATGTTTAGTTATAGTATATTATTCTTATATTGTACTGTTGTTTTTTATAAAATTGTTCATTTAAATTCTGATCATATAATGGAGTCTCGACAAGAATACGTTAGTATAGACATGTCGAATGCAGATTTCTTAACAGTAGACGCTACTGGTTATCCTAGTTTAGATCAAAACTCAACTTTTGTTCATTTGAGCATGGAACTGACTCCTCCACTAGCTAATAGCTTTAATGTAAGATCGTTTAGTGTTCCTATTGATAATAATCAATCGATTATGAACTCAGTTGATCTAGATAGAGCTAGTCGTATGGCTAATCCATGTAATAGTCAAATTACTAGAAACGATCCTAGAGTAACTTTTTCGGAACCGCCTTTAGGTAGAAATATTCCGAATATTTCTGATAGCAGTAACTCAGGAGAACGAGTTGGAATGCAGAATAGATATCTAAATCTTGGAAACTATTATAAAAGAGTTTCTAATGTTTTGAGTTCGACTCCTAAAGTGGGTTTAAATAATCCTAGTCTCAGAATGCATGGTCATAACTCGAATTATAGAAATCAGAATAGTTCTGAAGGTAATAGGGATAATAACATTCCTACGAATAGACAAGATCATGTATTTTCAGACCTTAACCTAGAACATAAGCTGATGACTAAATTTACTTTTCATAAATCTTTAACATATTTAGAGAATAAAATGTCAGAAATTAAGAACATTAGTGGAAATAATAGCATTCAGACTTTTGAGATGTTATTTATGATCCAAGAAATATTAATGGATACTAGTTATTCATTTAATATGATTCTTTCAGTACTTCTCTCTAGATGTGATGGTAGTATATTGAAGAAAGTTACGTCAGCTTTGAATAATAATATTGATTGGGTTTATTTTAGGAATAATATATTGCATAGATATAGTACACCCACAGTTGTGGATTCACTAATAGGTGAAAAGGTTTATAGAAAACAGGGGTTGACAGAATTAATTAACGATTGTCAAATCAGTAATGATATCTATGGATATTTTACAACTCGGGTTGAATGAAGGTCAACTAGTTGGTATAATCTTAAATGGTATGAATCCAAATCAACGATTTCGGATGCTAAATTATTATTATCCAGCAAATAAACAAGAATTGTTAGAAATATCCGAACAATATGTTTTGCAAAATAGGGAACAATTGGAGTATGTTAAATTTTTGAGGATTAACAAAGGCAAAGAGAAAATGTCTTGTTCGAATTTGGGTTCTTCAGTAAATAAGAAAGAACATTGTAATAATAATCCGAATTCTACATTACCTAATGTAAAATCGAACCTCATGAAGAATAGTTTTAGGGTTTCGGATTCTTCAAGATTTTCTGGGAACCTTAATAGGAATCGATATGTTCCTCCAGTTAATAAGAAGAATAGTGTCCCATCAGAGATGAACGGATTGGTGGCAACGTTCGTCATTGGAAAAATTAATAATATTTTAACTAATATTTGTGTTGATGGGGGCTCTAGTTTTAACTTAGTGAATCGAGATCTAGTGAAAAGATGCAATGTGGTAGAACATGTTCGTAAGGTAGAAGAACGAACCATCAATGCGCCTTCTGGTCTGAACTTTGTTACGGATGAAGAGGTGACTTTGGTGATTAACTTATCCGGATTTTTTCAATCTGTGTTATTCAGAATAACTGATAATCTTCCTTGCGACTGTTTGTTCTTATCTGCGTTCCATATCTGATTTCTTTTTAAAAAAAGAAAAAGTAAAGTGTTGGAAGGAAGGAAGAAAAAATATTGAAACTGTTAAAAGTTTAAGTAAAGAGAGTTGGTAAGACTGTTAGAGGAAAGATTGCAGTCGCGAATTGTGCGCGTGGTCTATAAAACCGAATCTACAAGTTAAAGTAGGTCCCGTGCCTACTTTACTTGTGTTCGTATTTATTCAACCGGAAGATTGCCCTTCTGTTTCGTAGTGGTATTGCCGGATGATTGTCAAAACAGAGTACTGGTTTAACGAGAGGATTGTGCAGTCAATGGAGTTTTGTTTCGTTTCGGCAGGGTTTCTCTTTTGAGAATTGTTTCACCGCTGTTATTTCTGTTTGTGTGATGAGTGTATTATCGTCGACTGTCGATGAAATCACATTGGTGTTATGTCAGTTAAATAACGAAGTGATCAGTGGAAAAAGGAATGTTTTATTCCTCGTCTATTCAATTCTCGCAAGCAAACTTAGTGGCAAGTCAAACGGGCTCTTTTTGTTTCATCGTTTTGTGGCCGCTAAGTAATGAAAGTGAATAGTAGAGTGAAAGTTTTCTTTCATAGTGATTTATATGCTTGTGAAATAGTAGCACAGAGAGTTATTTGCTTTGTAAGCTTATTCTTTCTTTTTTTGTTACTTCTGTGCAGAGGAATAGTGAGTTTTAAAGGGCAGTGCTTGTGGGGCCTATTGTGCCGAGTGAAAGCCCGCTTAGATCACATTATTAGTAATTCCTATCGGGCACTAGCTGGTGTAGTTAGCTTAAATACCAGATATAATTCTTTCTTGCTTTACATTTTCGTTTGGAAACTAAGGCTTAGAAGGATTATTGTAAGGAATTACTTTACATTCTAAAACTGACGTTTTTTCAACCAATTTCAATCGAATATCAGAAAGCTCAGACGGAAGCCTGACTACCAAAAGAGAGCGAGCGTTACACATAGAAGGTAATCCATACTATAAACAAGTCAAGGTGAGTGTAATTTTTGACTTATTACAAGTAGTGACTGTGACTTGTCTCATTCTGTGTTTTGTGAGGTTGTACGATTTGAAATCCACTTCAGGTTGTATTGCTATGGCAATTCCATCATTTTTTCACCCTTACGAAAATTTCTAGAATTTTTTGGAATTTTCCATTTTTTCGGAGTTAAATAGTACAGGGGACAAAAGTGACCAACTTTTGAAAAACCTTTAGAATTCCAATATTTCCAGTTTAATTTGAATTCTTTTACAGTATATGGTTAATCTTCATTTTATATGAAGAGTTCCGAGTATTTTGCCGTTAAAAAACTAGAATGCAAATATTTTTTCCTCTAACATTCTCATTCCACTTTATTGAAAAGAGTCAAGAAAGATATTAAAAAGGTATTGAATGAGAATTGTTTGAAATGCTGAATAATATATGTTTAAGTCAAGAATTGAGATTCAACATTTTTATTCCACTTTTATAAAAATTGAGACTGAGAGTTCATATAATAGATGCATTGTTTAATACATCATAGAGCCATATTGTATAGACTTATTTGCTTGAAATTGAATATTTCAGTAATAAAAATCTTTATTAGAATTCGTAAAGAAAGAGAAATTTAGATGCGCGCTTGTAAATTGTTAATTTTGATTATCTTTATGAATTCAGGTAATAAGTAACAGTTTATAGAATTATTGAGAATCATTGATATTTAGAGGAACTTAACGTATTGCATTTGTATTTTCTTGCATAATGGAAGACTCTATTAAGAATAATTTTTGATATTATTACTATTTAGAATTCAAGTATATAAAGAAACTTTTTGCTTATAGATTCACTCAGGTATTTTGATAGTATATTTTTTTAATATAAATTTTTTTGGTTGTATTTTTTTTCAATAGTATATTTACACTATTCTAACGCAATAGTGCAAATATACAACTCAATATTGTTATTGAAAATTGAATTTTTGTTGTCATTTATTTATTATATAATAATTTGTCTCCTATTTAATTTGAATTTACTCTTGGAAATATTGGAATGGTAATTAACTTTCACACTAACGGGTTGTACGATGGAGAACTAAACCTTCCGGTTCAAAGTCCCATCGACTAGGCGTTAATCGGATTGCATTCGGTCTGACGATTATTATTATTATTATTATTATTTGAATGATAATAGTCGGACTGAGAGCTTTCTGTTTATGCTAGGTGGAAGGGGCGTTACATCGTCCCTACTCGTAACACCCTACATCTTTACACCCTAAGAAGAATTACTCGTAAGATCACTATTTATTACCGCTCAGTATTTAGCACTGCATTTTCGAACGCACCCACGTATTGTGGTTATTCAGCTTTTTGTGTAAGATTAATGTTTTCGCGACTTGGCGGGAATGTGATTGTTCGTGAAGTCGTATGCAATTGTAACTGGAGGACACAATAACAAGATATTTTTTGAGGATCTTGCCAACAGATAAGCAAGCTTTAATTTCATGACATTAAAATGAACTGATCAATTTGTTATAATCATTAAACATTGTATTAATTTAAGTTTTATTGTTCAAACATTTTTTTGTTATGGGGGCCGCGGTGGCTCAGTGATAGAGCGTTCACCTCTGGTGCTAGGGGTCCCGGGTTCGATCCCAGCCCTCGTCAAGTGAACTTTGTGGTGGACAAACACCGTGTGCGTGGGTTTTCTCGGGGTTCTTCCGTTTCCTGCCACATTCTTCATTCCACCATTTCATTCATTACTCATCATCACCGTCTCCTTTAGCCTAACCGGCATAACCGTGGGACGTAAAACTCAAAGCTTTCATTTCATTGTTTCATTTTTTGTTATGTATATTAGGGGGGTGGTCCACTATTGTATGGACGATGTGAATGCATAATTTGAAGTCGACCACCCTGGTCGACTACTATGTTTTCCGATAGCCATTAAATATTTATACGATTCTTGCCTCAAGATTCCGCGAAAGAAATAATAATGCATATAAAGTAGGAAATATTGTTAACTTTTGAATGAAAACAGTAGTCGACCTAGGGTGGTCGACTTATGTATCTTCGTGGTCGACTACTGTATTTGAGCTAATTATTGAAAGTCTGGTTTGAAAAATAGTGCTAAATAATTTCCTAATCATCAATTGTTACTAGTTATCGGCATGAATTGTCTCGTAAGGTATTTCATTAACACTTTATGTCTTCATTTAATTATTTATTTTAGAAGAAAGGCAATTTAATGTAGAAACTTGGAAAGTAGTGAGATTGAAAGTATTTTTAGCGATAAACACTTCATTAAATGATATTGTAGGTTAGTTTATACCCGTCATTTTCATGATAGGCCCTACCTTTCCATTCATTTAAAGTAGGGGCAATACTCTCTAACATAGCGAACTTTAAGCCGATATGCAATTTAGGTTTGATCATGCATAGCTGCTGAGTTCAAAAGTGTTAAGTGTTAGGCTCAAAATTTGCCCTATTTCTTTAGGCAGGAAATATTTATTCAATTTTTCATTATGTTCGCTTGCCTGTTTCCCCTAAGTGATTGTACATACCAATCGATTTTTGTCGTATGACTCACACAAATTACATTTAATAAGCCAGATATAGTAATTACTTTGTTAGTTTTATTCGATTCCGAATCGTAATCCAATGAATGGGAACAACCTTATTTAAATCAATGTAGGATAACCTTCTAGTACGACAATTAGATTATGATAAAAATTGAATGGTGTGTACAGACACTAATAATTTTCTTGCTATGTAATTGTACTTACCATTCTTATCATGACCGAAAACATAAAACAATCTTTCTCTTGTTTTTAGGGAAAACGGTCTAAGTCAAAGCTCCCATGGCTCCAGTCAACAAGAAACGTTTGTTTAACTACACTGAAGATGCTATGAAGAATGCTTTGGAAGCCGTAAGGTCGAAGGGAATGAGAGCGCGGAAACCCTCTTGTACTTTTGGTGTGCCAAAAACAACACTTTTAGATAAATTACACAGCAGACGTCCAGAAGGCAGAAAAATTGTTCCCTCAACTATATTGCCAGAGAAAGAAGAAAAAACTTGTAGATTGGTTGATTGCTGTGGCGAAATTAGGGTTGCCTAGAAAAAAAGGATGATCTTCTAAACACAGTGAAAAAACTTATTACTTCTGATGGTAGGCCTAGGCCATCACCTTTCAAAAACGGGCGTCCTGGTGTTAGCTGGTATAATGCGTTTTTGAAAAGACATCCCGAACTGTCTGAGAGATCGCCTGAGATAGTGTCGAAAGCGCGTGCGTGTGTATCTGAAACAGGAATAAGAAACTGGTTTAGTGAACTGAAAGATTATCAGACTGAATCAAGATGTGAAAACAACTTATAGATCCTACATGTATACTAAATGTTGACGAAACGAACTTCCAAATGTGTCCAAAGAGTGGAGTTGTATTAGCCCCTAAAGGATGGAAAAATCTTTACGAAATTGCACCAGGTTCAGAAAAAGATACTATCACAGTACTAGCTGGTTTTACTGCTGATGGGAAAACTTTACCAACGATGGTTGTATTTCCATATGTAAAACCTCCTAAAAACATCGCGGAGTGGGTCCCGGCAGGATGGGGCTTAGGTCTATCCGATTGTGGATGGATGAAGTCTGAAACTTTTTACGAGTATGTTGCAAATTTACTACTATCATGGTTGAAAGAACAACAAACCATGTTTCCGTCTTGTTTTTCCTTGATGGGCATAAGACACACTTAACTCTTCACACAAGACAGTTCTGCTCGGAGAACGGTATTATCTTGTATGCCTTTTACCCTAATGCTACACACATATTGCAACCTGCAGATGCGGGAGTTTTCAGAGGCTTGAAAACTGAGTGGAAACAAATTGTTCATGAATGGCAAGGGCAGAATCCTAACCAGGTCCTATCTAAAAAATATTTTTGTCCACTTCTCTCGGAAGTAATGACAACACCAGAAGTCATAAAAATGCCTTCAAAAATGCGAACGTTTTCCATTTGAGCCCAATAACGTTGATTATACGAAGTGTTTCAAATCAAGAAACAATGATTCCTTCCTCAGTAGTGTTTCTGAAGATAGCAGTAAATCTACAATTATTAATGAGAAATATAAAATTGCGCTCGAGGTTGTGAACTATGAACTTGGGTTGGATGTGACACAAAAGTTTCAAAAACTAGCGGAATCTTGTGAAGAAATGAACGATTCTGACCATGAACTTGCTATATTTACACTGTGGCAAAAACTTTGTCAAAAAAGTGTTGAAAACAGACCCGATAGTTTATGTACGGGAGGAATGGAATCTACAAAAGAAAATGCATTCCGAAGTGCTGCGTCGGAACTGCTTGAAGTTGATGCTAGTGACCAAAGTACTAGTCAAGTTGAAAATCTTCCTCAGACTTGTACACTTCAATCTACCCCTACATCAAGTTCTTTTCAAGATCATTTGTGGTGACCAGGCGAAGGAACGTCAGCGAGGAAGAATAGCAACAGGAGATTAGAGAAACTTCCTTTCGCCGTGTCTTCTGAATGGATAAAGTACTACTCAGAGAAAGAGAAAGCTAAAGTCTTACAGGAGAGAAAGAAAGAAGAGCGTAAAAGAAAATGTACGGAAACAAAGGAAAAGATAAAATCTAAAAGCAAGCCAGTTACTTTGGAAGGAACGTCTACTCTGAATCGAGACAAAAGTAACCAAACTGAAGTTGGAGACAGTGCAAAACGTTTTGTCGAGGACGTGCAAGACAAGGACGAAAATGTAATTCAAAATAACATAGATCTAACAAATACCATTGGGACTTCTTTCAGTGTAACAGACCTGTGTGAAAGTGTGCCAACAAATAGGGAGAAAAGAAGCACAAGTGATGTTGGAGATGATGCTGCAAATGGAAAAGTTGAGTGTATGCAATGTAAACATTACGTTGACACTAAATTGAATAACCCGCTAAAGTGCGTTACGTGTAACCAATGTTCCAGAAAAATGCATTTTGTATACATTCCCAAAATACACCGAACATTTTATCCTGATTTAGAAGCATCAACTGCACACACTTATGAAGAAGTTTAGTGTCCTCGATGCTTTTACGGACAAAGTGACTCCAGTGGTGAAGAATTTCTGTTGAACTGTAGTAGGATGTAAGCAAACGTATTACTAACATTAGTATTACAGTTCTTTGCACTATACTAGTTTATTAGAAGGGACAACATACAAGAAAAATGTAAAAAAAAAAAACAGTTTTGTAATATATTGTAAAGTGTTTAGGCATATCTCATATTTTAGGCATATAACTGTCTCATATTTTTAGTGGTCGACTAGTGTAACAAACATAGGTCGACCACTGATTTTGTGTGGTCCAGCACTATACGTTTTAGTAGTTTTCACAAAATTTAAATTTAAAACAACATTAGAAGAATTTTACTCAAAGTTTCATCCATTGTATTTTTGAAGAACAGTGTACTCTATAAAATGCATATACTCTTTTTCTTTTGTAATAAACCAGTCAGCACTAGCAAAGTTTCAAAGTAGATGTTGTCAAATTCGGTCGACTACTGTCGCATTTACCCAATATATATGTTGTTGATTCTAAATATAAAGAAATAAGATTTAATCTTCACTGGACATATAGGTTGATTTTATATGTATAATTGGTACTCATATTTACCATACCAGCAGATAGTTGTGTATTTAAAACGTTGCTATGACAACCGAAAAAGAAAAGTATAATTGATGGAGTCTTGACAATAAAAATGTAATAGTGATTCAATGTGGGGTGTCGGATTTTATGTGTTTCGATCATGTTGACACATTTTGAAATTTACGCGAACTGTGGGCTGAATGTAACGTAAAATATAAGATTAATAAGTTATAGTCGTTACATTTAGATGGTGGTTCTGTTTGTATACGCTACATCATATGAAGGGTATGACGACGAATACTGAAAAATTATTAACAGCAAATTTGAAGATGCTTGTAAGAGTAAATCTGGGAACATATGAAATATATATTCACATAGAAAGTCTACAGAACCTAATTCATTAGCGAAGAAATTGTGTTTGTATGTTTGAACTGAAGTAAAATTAAAAAGAAAAAAGAAATATGTAATCCAAATATTGCAAACAATAGTGTTTGCTCGTAGAATATGTTGCTTTTATATCAGAATTGTGTTTAAAATATGTATATTAAAAATTTATTTCTCTTTTACTTTGAGCTCGTACTACATCAAGGAATGTATTATCAAGTGCGTTGTAATTTAGCAATGTTATGTAAGACTTACTTCCTATACTATAATCTGACTACACTAAATACACACTTGTTATAATTAGGTATCTCACTCACATCTTAGAGATACCCAATACAAAGTAATAGTACTGTTTGTGTTGAGATTTGTTCTCAATAGTTTACAGTGTAGATGTTTATAAAACAAAATTATTTAGCAGTCAAATATAGGTTTTCTTCCATATTTTAGTTTTCACAATTCAGGGAATTGCACTCTTGACATACAGTTTCTCCTCATTGTAATTGGCTACACTTCACGAATGTGTAATATAAATTTACAATTCACAAAGGTGTAAAATAAATTTCTTTGTACTACACAAAAAGAATTAAACATATTTATTTAGAACTACGACAAACATAAAAATAGTACAATTATTTAAAATATATATATATATTTAATAATATATGTAATCAATGGTACACACAAAATTTCATTACGGACTGGATTTATACTAGGATAATAAATTTTACTATTATTAATAACAACTTGTGGTTGAACGATTTCAGGATGTCGAACATAAGCGTTTTTAATCCGAGAAACTTTCTATTTTTTAGTTAATACATTAATGTGTTTCTTTAAGATAGACCACTAATTCGCACAGATCTTCGTCACTAAGTGGTTGGCGTACGCGTCTTCGGCGTGAGAGACACTTGTTCGATTCCCGGCTGGAGTTCATGTGGTTTAGATTCCGCGTTAATCAGTAGGTCCTTTTCTCATATAGAATTCCTACTGATAGAGACGTTGAACTCAAAATTAACTCAAATAAAATCACTAATTCACACACTGAGGGCCGTAAAGAGCAAGCAAGGTGAGCGGAAGCTAATGATAGAAGTAAATCTTTAAAGTTTGAACAAAGTACCTCTTGTAACGCCAATTTATGATTGGACTTTACCAAACTTTACAGAAGCTACGTGTTTGAATATTAAATACTAAATTCATCTTTGTTTGTGAATTGCTCGTTACTCTTCGTTTTTAAGTTCTCGATACTATTACATTTTGATGATTTCTTGTTGAGAGAATTGTCTATTGAAAGTGTAGAAAGCTATATTTATATAATGTATAACTGGTTTGCAAGGATTTCAGAATTTATACCTCGTTACGGCGTTACCACAAAAACATAAAGGCTACTGATTAACAACTGAAATCTTATTAAGAGTAATTCCGCCCTACGTTGATAGTCAGAAGTCTTTGATATCCTCTCGTGAATTTCTACACAATCGGCGGGTATGTAAAAGATTAGGGTACAAATGGTCCATGGCTGCTTGAACAACCGTCTGAATGGATTCGTGTTGTTATCATGTTATTATGCGATTTTATTTCAGCATCGTCTCGAACTTGGATATATGCACTTATTCGGTTGGGAGGTTTGCCATAAAACTTCTGTGCCCTCTCCTAAGGCAAACTGACCCTTAATTTCCTGGATATTGTATTGTGACATGTTTATCGTTCGAGCTGGTCACACACTCACACGCACACACACACACACACACACACACACACATATATATATATATATATATATATATATATATATATATATATATATATATATATATATATATATGGGGTCTTCCTAGCCAAGAGAGTAACTAATTATCATACTTCGTAGAGAGATGTGATGTGTAGACGAGCTTTGTTATTGTAAGAAAGTACCAATCGTTTCCTCTTGGTGTGGTCAGACTGAGTGGTTCTGCTCATCTTCCCATTTATTTTAGCACGGGCTACTCTCTCACGTGAATGCTCCACACGCTTCTGTGCACGAGTAGAAAAGTCGCGCCGAGTTGACAAAAAAACGTAAATACATGTCCAGACCATTTTATGTCAACTGGATCAAGACACATTTACCCCAAAACTACACTTTTAGCTAACTGTAACATTGAGCTTTTAATAGTTTTCAGCACGAACGTTGCGGATGCAGTTTTACAATTAACTTATTGAATTCTGGCATTTTAGGAAAGTATTATTTCGAAAAGAAGAAATGTAGTCTAAGATAGTGAGACGGGCTAAACGTGAATAATGGCGTTATTTAGATAGAAGTAATATTGAGATTCAAAGAGTGTTTAGTACTCACATAATAGAAATGATTCCGCTAATACGTAATATTATCACGATGTGTTTCTTTTATGTGAATGATGTGAGAGATTTTTTACCCCTTAACGTTCAGTCTGTCACTCAAATGTTTAGCTCAATCCAACAAACGCTTAGTTGACGGTAAAGTGATTATTTCATGTACAGTTTAGACAGATTCTTCTACCTAAACTTCTCAACTTGAACATACATCTTGTACCACGAGAATAGACAGCATATGCGTATGAGTCTGGCAAATCGAAAGAAAAGAAAGATACTTCCCGCTCACTGGGTCAGGCACTGGAAGCTGTACTACAGCGCCCTGTGTACCAAAGAACAGCTTAACGGCGTCTGAGAGAGCATGGTTTGTTTGCTAGTTACGCATTACTACAATGTTTTTGCGAACATCGCGCATGTAGACACGAATGTCACTACATTTTCTTTACCGACGAATCTCACTTATGTCTGCAGCTTCAATGTGGCCTCATCTGTATCTCGTGTTAACGTAGCGCAGGGCTTTGCGACGTCTGCATTTTCAACATAGCATTAGATATTCTTATGTTGTATGTCAATAATTCTGCATATTTCATGTTGGTATGTACATCCTACGCATTGACGAGCATGTGGACTGCCAAGAGTACATTCATAAGGTGCTGGGCACAATAGTGATCCTTTTAATGCATTTACGCTATAGAAAACAATCCAACAGAATAATGTTACTCCTACTTTGCTAAGGTTCTTGAATGGACACGATGTTTCTCTATCTTCCTTTTGATGCGTTCACCCAATTTCTCGTTATTGAATATATCTAGTTTGTGGTGAACAACGCCTCTCACTCCCATCAACTTGGCCAGCTACAGTTGAAGAGCTGTGGAGTTGCGTCAAAGCGTATAGCTTGTATCTAATAACTCATTTTGTTCCAGACATTTAGACTGCTGCTGGTGCGTTACAAGAAAATGACAGCCATCAGATATCTTCAGTTGTAAATTGAATCACTTTCTACTTGAAGGAAGGTTTAAAAGTAAGAGTCTAAGAACAGAATTATTAACTTAAATATGTTTCCATGGGTCTAGGTCAAAACCCCCACAGCCAAAACCCCCACACTCAAGAAATGTCAAAACGCCCACACGATCGGTCATAACTCCCACAGAAATGGACAAATCTCCCAAACGCACGAACGGTCAAAACCCCCTTAGCCAAAACCCCCACACTCAAGAAATGTCAAAACGCCCACAAAATTGGTAAAACCCCCCACACAAATGGACAAAACTCCCACACATAGCAACGGTCACAATTCCCACATAAATGGACAAAACCCCCACAGAAATGGACAAAACTCCCACATGCAGAAATTGTCACAATTACCACACAAATGGACAAAACCCCCACACAATCGGACAAATCCCCCACACTCTGAAATGATCGTGATTGCATGTCTTGTAAGTTTCACACGCTGAAAATAATAAAAAAAAGTCCAAAAATCGCTTATGATCCAAAGTGGACAAGGTGATAAGCGGACAAATCCCCCACACGTAGAAACGGTCATAACTCCCACATAAATGGACAAAACCCCCACATATCGAAACGGTCATAACTCCCACACAAATGGACAAATCCCCCACACGTCGAAGCTGTCATAAGTAGACATCGGATTTTTATGCACTTAAAATTCATGAAATACACATGCAACTCAGTTTTCAAAGGTGTTAAATTATGCATTTAATATGCACTAACAATGCAATAAAAGAGGGCATTTTCAAAATTGAGCAGCAAAATTGAGACGAAGTTTTATAGGTGAAATATAAAATCAGTGATATGAGAACACGATCTGTAGTTTTCCTTCATACTTGTATTTTAGAGTGCATTTACATTACACGAAATAATAGAGCCTCACATTTTTATGTTTCTACTGATCAAAAAAAAAAAAAAAAAGTTTTCGTTTTTAAGGATTTACTTCTTCCCATAATTAGCTTTAAAGTATATTATGAGGTACTCCTCTATACTTTTGGTGTCAGTTTGTAACGTTTGAAGTCAAAAAATAACCTCTCAACATCAACAAATGATATTTAGCAATATTTATAAAGAGTTTAGTTTAGTATCTGTGTTTCCTAGTAAGTTCAAGTCTAACCCTTGAAGGTATTTTGCCATAGTTTCAATTATTTATTTATTTATGTGGAGCTTCCGGCAAAAACATCCGCCAATTTCTTTTTCACGTAGCGCCCGATATTACCGGAAGCTTACTGGAGCTCTGCTGAACTTCATTAACTAGAGCTAAGCGTTCATTGGGCACCATTTCGTGCGTCTCTTGTTGTTAAATTGATGTCGACATGATAGTACAATGATTCTTTGTCATTATCAGTTTTTCCTTAACATTTTGACAATTGAAAGCGTGTTTCTTCTGCAGATTGTTTGCTAACATTATGGTACTTCGTAAAATACACGTTCTTCCATCCTCCCATGAAAAACATTCATTATGTTGCATAAAAATTTAAATATTTTGAAAATACAAACTACAACTGAATATATTGCATGCTATGAGCATGCATCATAAATAAAAACTTATAGAATATGTTCAATTTGCTCTTAAGCAGCAAACTATGCAATAACCTTTGAAATATGGATTTATATGGACTATAAAACTTTAAATTCGAGTTGTATTATTGTTGTTAGATTCCACTACCAAGTTTAACAGAGATGCATATAAACAAACAAAATTTGCATTTGCATAAAATTACGATGTCTAGTCATAAGTTCATGAGTTAAGTATTTAATGTTTTTTTCTGACTTGTGAGTGAAATTTCGGTCACTTGGTCTCCTTCAAATAGCGATGGGAGCAAGAATTTTGGTCTTTGTCTTACATGGAAGACTAAGACCAAAAGCTATACCAAGAATCCCGATGTAAGACCAAGACCAAGAAATACTTGCAAGTCTTGCAGCTACTACTTGAATAGCTTTTCTGAAGTGATTATATGTCGTTGAAGGAAACATACGTATAATTATTCTATTAACGATTGAAATATTTTCTTTGTACCAACTTCAGAAAGATCATAAGAAGTACGAATTTTAAATTTATATACTGTATCAAGCTAAGCTAAACATAAAATGTATAGATTTCATGCAATTATACCAGGTTTCTTTCTGTTTTATACACTATACATAATTACTTTCCAGACTTCCACATTTCGCTCAATAGAACACTGGAAAATTCTGCATGTGGGAGTTTTGTCTATTTGTGTGGGGGTTTTGTCCATTTATGTGGGGATTGTGACCGTTGCTATGTGTGGCTGTTTTGTCCATTTGTGTGGGATTTATGACCGTTGGAGGTTATGACCGATTACCAGTGTGGGGGTTTGGCTGTGGGGGTTATCACTAGTGATGGGTAAATTCCCGGGAAGATATTTTTCGGGAATATTCCCTGGGAAGATTCCCAAAATGGGAATTTATCCGGGAATTTATGTTCAATCAGAAAGAAAATTGCATTCTATTACTATATTATGATTCCAAAGTTGAATTAATTCTTATATCACAGCATATTATTACTGTTGTCCACAGAGGATTCTTTAAAATGAATATTCTAAACGGTACTATGTTACTTTATTAACACTTTATTATATTTAGATTAACGGATAAATGCATATTTATTTACAATATGTTCTATCAATTAAATATGTGTGAAAAAATTATATAGTAACAGATTAAATTTATATGTAAGTGGATTTGGTCAACTTGACTCTATTGCTGATATTATAAACACATTAAATTTATAAATGTTATAAAATAATTAGATTGGGTAAATGCTAGAAGATACATGTCTCACCAATTTATCAACATTTCCGCATACATATATATGTTCACAAAATTTGCAAGATACTTATCTTTATATTTTAGCACGTAACATTGCCATACACGACCTTTCATTCTACGTATTTCTCGAAATTCCATACGTTAATTCACATGTAAAAGAAGTCCGAGTACATCTTCAGAAATTCGAGTCAGAGAGAGGAGACAGACCGACGTCTATTACTAATGGTGGTTCGGGGTTTATTAATAGTGTTTCATCTCTATTTCTACATAATTCTAAATTACTTTATAAAATGGTTCCTTTTCATCATTTGTAAATTAGTACTTTGCTAATTTTGGCTGTTCTTTAGCATTTGGGGACAGATTTGCACCTACTTTTTTTGTGATATTCTATTCCGATGCGTTTGGTTTATGGTTTCATACGTTAAATTACGTTACCAACATTAAATTCAGACAGCGTTGCAGAGCGAGCGTTAGCGAATGGAGGTGGGTTAGAGCCCCGTTGTTTTCTATCTTCATTACCAACAATTCACTTTCTTTTCTCACATGAATCACTACCACTTACCTTTCCGGTTTGTATAAATCCCCTACTGCCCTAAAAAAAATGTGTTCGATACTTTGTTGACTACTTGAACATCACTATCAACTCATTTCTTCCGTAAATCACCCTAATTTTTGCTAGTTTTGGCCCTCCAATTCTAAACAATTGCCTTACTTTTTAGTGCAAATGAAAATGGAACAAAAAAATATATTATTAGTTATATAAAGTACAGTCAAAGAATGTTAAATTTTTTAACCTCCAAATTCTTTAAAATCTAGAATTAAATCATAATATATTAAAATAAAGTAATTAGTCATATTGTTCTTATAATTTGGAAGATAAAGTAAATAAATGCAAATAAATTCCTTCCCGGGAATTTATATGCCAGGGGGAAAAACCGGGAATATTCCCATTTTTTAAATTCCTTCCCACCGGGAATATTCC
The DNA here is from genome assembly GCF_964235325.1 of Thermobia domestica. Lineage (NCBI taxonomy): Eukaryota > Metazoa > Arthropoda > Insecta > Zygentoma > Lepismatidae > Thermobia > Thermobia domestica. Next base: position 94,951,118 of record NC_137462.1, on the reverse strand, counting down.
CCCTGCCCATCACTAGTTATGACCGTTCGTGTATTTGGGAGATTTGTCCATTTGTGTGGAGGTTATGACGATCGTGTGGGCGTTTTGACATTTGTTGAGTGTGGGGGTTCTGGCTGTGGGGGTTATGACCGTTCGTGTATTTCGGAGATTTGTCTACTTGTGTGGGGGTTATGACCGTTTGTGTGGGCGTTTTGACATTTCTTGAGTGTGGGTGTTTTGGCTGTGGGGATTTTGACCGGTTCCCGTTTCCATCTGATAGCAGGATTAAATATGTATGAAAATAGTAAAGAAAACAAGCAATTGCTATTTAAATCGTAGAATATTTGTTTTCACGAATGAATTAACCGTACATCGGTCCTATGCTATGAAAGTTTATGTCGTGTTAAATGGTATATATATTCTTTCTGAAAAATTTTGTTCACTTACTTTACTACTCACTATTGTTTGTACCAACTCTATCCAAACATTTGACCAGGTTTTTACTATTATTATAAATGATACTTAATAAAAGTTATACTGTTTATATTTAATACTTTATTTATTTATTTTATAATTTCAGTTAAATCAGCAACAACCACAAAGTCCATGTGAGAAGTGCGAAATTATTCAAGCATTTCATTTTCCATAACGTATAATATATTATAATTTAAAGCTATAGGGGACATAAAAACATATATTAGTATGATTGTTTATTACTAGAAGTTAGCGTGTCACACCAACGGAGACTTGAAATTTTTTAGGGTTAGTTTCATTTACTTTCATAAGATATATGAGGCATCAGTTTGTAAATTATTGAAGCCCATCTTTTGGCATTGTAAAGATTTCACATATTTAAGATCTCAACCTGAAGCTCCTCTCTAAGACTGACGTTCATATATTATTAATAATTCTTATGGCATGCAAAGTGAGCTATGGTGTACTCTTGTCCATGTATATAAGGGAAGTGTAAAATGTAACGCCTCTATACACTCATTCCCCAAATGAACCCAAAATAAACAATTAAGAGAAGTCAAACTCGTTCATTTCGGACTTACTCAGAGATCTTCGGCGAGCGGGACTACGAAGAGTAGCATTAGCTAAGTCATGTGTCTCAAAAATGAATTTAACAATGACCCAATGTTCCTTGCACAAAAAGACAATAAATAAATTTCAATAAAAAATAAACACCAAGAATCAACTTTGTATGCTATAAAAGTGTTATTTAAACAAGAAGGTGGTTGTGAATATGTAATAGCACCTTAGATTACCACATAGTCACAAATCATCAGAATACATTTGTAATTTCTAAATCATAAAACTATCTTATAAAACTTCGATTCAACTAGAAGAATCCTAGTCCTAACTGTCTCTAAATATATCAAACTTCTTTCAATGTTCAAATTCTCACGATCAATTAATGAATTTCCAAATCGGGAAATAAAATTTTGTTACAAGATGAGCCCTCAAAAACTTCAGGAAAAAGAACATCTCTTCAAAGAAAATTTAACAAATTCAATACTGTTGCAAATAAATTATTCAAATACTCACACTGAACAGTTTCGTCAAATTAAATCTGAGTAATAGAGACATCTCAATATAAGTACCTAATACAATTTTAAACAATCCATATTGATGTCTCAAAAATTACACTAGTGTTAGGTAATCTAAAATAGAGTCAAATAACTTTATTGTCAATCTTGTAAATTTAAGTTCTGACTATCTTCTCAAATAAACATAAGTCATTAACGCTTTTTTTTAAAAAATTGTCGCAATATTTTCTAGTAAATAATACCCTTTTCAAATGAATTACTTCATAAATCTCTCATGTTTTAACGCCAAACTTCTGACGAGAAGAAAAGAACTGAGATGAAAAACGATATATGCTAATAAGTTAAATAACCTTTACAAATAACAAAAAAATCAAAGGAGATACGCATGTAATAGGGAAGGAAAAAGAAAACTTTATGATTGATCTCATAGTTTTACAATTATAAAGCCATTAGATTCTTTAACAAATTACTCAGTAACATTGGGGGAATCAATGTATCACAGTACATACAAAAAATATATATTGTAATTCCAGAAGGAATATAATGGAATCAGAAGAAGTTAGCAAAATAAGAACGACTAATCTCACAGCTCTTCATAAAGAAATGAACAGAACACAACTAAGAAGATAATATAATAGGTAAATTTACCAAATTATTAGCGTCTTTTTCTCTCGTATTTTCTGTTCATGCCACCTCTTTGGATCCCCCATAGTCCTTTGAGTACAGATAGCCTATGATCTGATCCGAATTCAAACTAGACACAATTGCAACGATTTGGTGAAAAGTGAGCTACTTTGACTAACAGTACTTATGATCAAATAACCACTCAAAGGATAGAACAAAAATAATTTAAAAAGTAACTATCCAAGTCACTTCAAACGAGAGCTCAAAATAGCTGCTTAGCAGGTTAGTCATGAAGTCTTTCCTGATTGCCCACCGAAATTACGCAAAGTGGTCTTTTCAAACAGGAAGCTTTCGTATCCTTGAAAGGACGGAAAATGCATCATTATTCTAATATGGAGAATCCCCCGAGAGGGGGACTTAATGGAGTCATGGGTAGTAACTATAACATTTTAAATAGCAACCTATTTTAAATAGAGACCAGTTCTGGAAACTGCTTGTCTCTATCCATCGTGGCGACCATCCGTAAGTACTGTCGAAACATTCGTAATTACCCTACGTAACCATCTTTAGCCCCCCTCACGGGGGATTTTTGTTATCAGCATATTGTTGTCTTTTGTGTCCCTTCAAGGTTACAAAAGGTTTCGTGCTTCTATCTGCCTTGGTTTCTTCAGGAGACGAGCCTTAGTGTTATGCGTGGAACGTACTTCGACCTTACATTACGGATGGCGTCTATATTGGGTAGGGACACGCTAGCTACATGGAGTTTGAAAAATTGTTCTTAACACATGATTACCTCTCAAACGAGATACCGCGCGGTGGGGCCTGCTATTTAAAAGTTTGTAGTTACCCTTCGAAACCCCCTTGAGCGCACCTCATAGGGTGTTCTCCATATGAGCATAATGTTCTATTTTATGTCCCTTGAAGGTTACAAAAGGTTTCATTTTTTTATCTGCCTCCTTGGTGTATTCAGGAGACGGGCTTTAGTGTTATTAGTGGAACGCATGTCAACACCCCTTCGTGTGCCTTCTATAGCAAATGCGCAGCTCAAAACGCAGGGAGATTGTCCTCCGAACATTCTCTATAATGTCCAGGAAAAGTCAGTAACTAATTTCATGAAAACAAACACATGCCAAGTTTCATTAATAAACAATTGTATTTTCAGTAAAGAACTTCGTCATTAAAGTGTACCATGTGTTGTGTCAAGAATGTACAAAACATTATCAGATCACAAGTCGCAAAGTCTGACTATTTTCTCTATTTGACAACGATGATCACGTACCTTCTGAATTGATGCCGTTGATGGTCCTCTGGAAGCAAGGTACAACATAGCGTGTTCCAACATCTTGGAATGATGAGACTACCAAGATTATAGAACGTTGAATAGTTCTAGAAATTATAATAAAGAACTATATTATAGTGACTAGTGACTATTCGCTGACGACTAACTCTCTCTGAATAAATCTCGTTGAATAATGATCCTTAGAAAGCTCTTCCTCGAATGATCGTCTTAGAATGCTCTTCTTCGAATGATCTCCTTCCAATCTTGGTAGGGTATTTATCTCGAACATGTCAATTTCCAAACTGCCACCTTGATTCACGTCACTCCACGTGTTTTCTTATCTCATTGCCGAAATTCACATTTCTGCAATGATCATCAAATAGACAAAACCTCCAGACGTCTATCTCCGTAATCTGACAGTTTTGTCACATCCTAAAATTGTGTTGATGTTAACTAATAATAAATAAAAAATAAATTTTACAATGACTCTCACAATAGTTCTTACTCTGCATTACTTATTTGTTGTCCTTCGTCATCAAAACATTACACATTCACATGTCTGTATTTACATTTTACATAAAACAAAAACAATAACTTGGACAACAGTACAATCTCATCATAATTTTGAAATGTATTTTCTTTTACTTAATTTTGCGTTTTGTAATTTCTTGTCTTTAATTTTATTTTTAATTTTGTCTTTAATTTTGTTACATCTATTTGTCTTTATTTGAGCCAATTGCTATAGATTTGTAAAATATAACTCTACTTCCTCAACAATATATATATATATATATATATATATATATATATTTAGATGAATCTCTCCATCTATCTATCTCTGACTAGACTTCTTCCTAAATCGTTACATCTGGACTAACAAGTTATATGCCGCGTCATGTTCGCAGCTCTAAGTGGTACCAGGTTCGCAACTCTGAGTGAAGATAACCAGGTTTTAATTCTTCAAAGCAATAAATTATAAGATTAAACTTTTTTAACCTGAGTTTCTAAACATAAACATATAATTATTTTTATTTGAAAGAGAAACTTATATTAAATTTAATGTAGACAATTACTTCTTTACTTTCCACCAATGGAAGGAAAGAGGAAACTGTAGTCCTCCTTCGAAACATTTACGCGATTAACTCTCGTATAAAGCGTAAATTTTACTTCTGAACGACCATCCATTCTTCCGTTTATCCTGATCTATGTCTACGCACCTAGGAGTAATATTATTAAAAATATCATGCATAAAATTTAAACTCAAGGTTTCTGTAACTGCTTTGCAAGAGAATGAGGATTTCAATTTTCTTAATAATCCCAGGATTGATTTTTCTAAAGTTTAGGTTGGTTTCAGCAGTGATGCAGTATAGGACATAAACCTACAGCATAACGTGTAATCAGAACCACATGAGCGAACTTGGATGTCCTGCTCCAGAAACCCTTGTATATGTTATTTTTTAAAATATATATTCCATTTAAGAACATTATGATATAAATTTGTGGAATACAATAAGTGTAAATTTCCACCACACCCAAAATAAACAACCGAATCTAGTAAATATCGTGGTTAACAATACACTAATACAAAATGCATCAAAGGTTAAGTTTTTGGAATTATACATATCAGACACCCATACATGGGATGATCATATACTGTCGCTTACCGGGAAGCTAAGTCAAGTGTGCTATGCAATTAAAATACAGCCTGTTTCAATCGACATTGAGTTATGGAATTATATTTTGGGGAACATGTCTAAAAGTAAAGCAGTATTCTGTTTACAAATAAAGGACTGTTAGAATAATTACCAAATCAAAATATAAAGAGCATTGTAGGCCAATATTAAAAAAAAACTCAATATACTATCGTTACATTGGTTGTACATTTTCCATCTGCTGTTATTTGTAAAGAAAAACCTAGGTCATGTCCTTACTTGACATAGCGATCAGCACGAATACGACACGAGAAATAAAGGAATTTTTCCTTAATAGTCCACAATACATTTATTTATGAGAAAGGCAGTAAATACGCTTACATTCTTATGTATAGCAAGTTACGAGGAGAAATAAAAATATAAGTACACAAACTCATTTTAGAAAACAAGTTTACAATTCCCTTCTGCAGCATTATTTTTATTCAACAGACGAATATATAAAAAAAGTTAAACTAAAATAAGATAGGAAACTAAATAGTTACATCAGTTTATACAAGTTTCTTGACTATACTATGATAGATTCTACAAATTGAAGGTACCAAGATTTCATATTCAATGTGAAGGTAGCATATAGCAAAAATACAGTACTCAATATTTATTTCGAGTTTACTGGAACTTGTGTTCAACAAATTTTATAATTATTTTTTGTGTATATATATATATATATATATATATATATATATATATATATATATATATATACAGGGGTTAGAAAAATCTAAGAACATTCATACTGGACACGTAAGTTTGACCCCCACTGTACAACGTGTGTTGCGGTTGCCGATCGTTTTTTGTTTTCAATGTGTCATGTGAACCTTCCTCTTCCGTCAGCAGTAAACCGTTCACCTGTGTGTCGTGGTGTGAAAATGGTGCGGTAAAATAGGCGACCTGACACACTTCCAAAGAGGCATGATCGTTGGTGCCCGTCTGGTTGGAACTTCAGTGGCACGAGTGGCAAACATTGTGAGGGTATTGCAAGGCATTGTGTCCAATTTCACGAGGGCATAGACAATTCATGGGCAAACGACGTCTGCAAAGGACAACAGTGGTCGAAAGGCAATTCTGTGAGATAAATACCGGAGGGCATTAAAACAGATTGTAGCAGCTAATAAGAATACCACTGCAATGAAAATTACGTCTGAACTCATTTCCAGGATACAGAGCCCAGTTTTATCGAAAACAGTGCTACGGAAACTTCATAAAATGAAAATTCATGGCAGGGTCGCGTTCGCAAAACCCCTGGTCAAAGCAGTAAATGCGAAGAGGCGTATCCAGTGGTGCAAGGATCACAAGGCGTGGACTCGTGAGCAGTGGAAACACGTAATGTAGTCCGATGAATCGACCTTCACCTTGTTTCCAAAAAACCGGTCCTGTTTATGTATGAAGAACACCGACGCAGGCCTATGATACAGTCTGTCTGCTCCTAACTGTAAAGCAGGGGAGTGGTTCTGTTACAGTATGGACAGTGATATCGTGGTTTTCCGCAGGTCCCATCATAGCTCTGTCACGCTGCGGAAACGGTGAAATCATGGTTTGAGGAGTATGAACAGGGGGTATCTTGCCTTCCCTGGGTCCCACAATCATCAGATCTGAACGTCATTGAGCCATTGTGGTCTGAGTTAGAAAGGCAGGTTCGGTCTCATTACACTCCACCAGCATCACTTAAGGAACTGGAGTATGTTTTGGAGGAACAATGGTACACAATTCCACACACCACGATTCAGGATCTGTGTACGTCCATTCCACGTCGGATTCAACCTGTTTTGGATGCAAAAGGATGCCCCACACCATAGTAGGTATGATTTTCACACTTTAGCAAACGTTTTGGATTTTTTTGTCCACTGTATATATATATATATATATATATATATATATATATATATATATATATATATATATATTATCAAAATGATGGAAACAACTGGAATGAAATGAACTCAACGACTGGCCAGTTTGAAGTGGGAGAGCAACTTTATGATAAGAGCCATGATAGAGAGAGTATGTTAAGGAAAGATAGGGATGATACGGTGTGAGGGAATTGAATATGATTGTGTGGGTAGTGTAGGATTAGTGTTAAATGCTCAACTAATGTGTTTGCGAAACCATCGACTATGCTTCGTTTTCCTCTCATCCTTTGTTTTGCAGTCTTCTTTTTCCATTCTTCGTGGATTACTGATTGTACGGCAGCAAAACGTGATGTTATATAGTATCCAGTTAGAAATAACCAGCTTCAGTCATACTTTAGAAAAGTTCAGAAGGAATAGTTTACTATGGTGTGAATCTCTTCTGACAATTTCCTGAAAAAGGACTCTAATTACTTTGTCTATAATGTGGTCGAAGAAGTTAAGTTTGGTGGTCTTTACTTATTATCTCTTGTTTGTGTTAAATTGTCTCATCAATTGCTGTTACATAAATGTGAGAATTACTGGTATTATGTAGCCATCTATTGTTTTTTTGTTTAAACCTTTAGAGGTTAACCATTTTATAAGATTTGAGCAAAGCGCCTGGTCGGTTTTACTAACATAAATAAGTCTACAGATTTGTTTCAGTAGAGGAGAGCTTTGACCAATCTTCCCTCTCTTAGATTAGGTTCTTAGTTTTCTTCAGCTCTTATAAAAGAAATATAGACCGTAATTCGTTCGAAGGAGTGACGTTAGACACTTCTTTCGTAGAATACAGGCTAGTATTTACAATTTAATATCTGAAAGTCTGAGGATCACTTACCTGTTATTTGTTGTCTAGAAGTTATATGCTAGCAGTGACTGCGATTTAAGTGCCTGAGGTCTTTCTCTCTAAACCATCTGAAGAATGAGTATTCTTTTATCATTATAAATTCAATTATCCTTCTATATACACAACATTTCATTAAAACTGAAAATAGCAATTTGTATTGTGTTTCATGGGAAGACGTCGCACTAACATTCCGAAATATAGTGTGCTTTAAAAGCGTAAAAACATTCTAATTAAAGTTAAATTATGCTAAATATAGCGTAACTGTAATTTTGAAGTATATGATGGTTTATATGACATATCAAATTAGATATACATATGACGATGATGACCGCTATAATAAATCCTGAAACATGGGAAATTTTAAATTGAAAACATAGCATGAGACATACCACTTATATTGTGAATTTATTCATCAGTCAAATTGTGTTTGCTTATTGCTCTACCACCAACCGAGATGCGGTTATGAGCATTTGTTGTTGTCCTCGAAACCCGGCTACTCATGAACAAAAGACACGTCACTTTTATCTTGGATGTTCAATATTCCGATTAATTTTTAACGCAATCTGTCCATTCCAGTTGATTTTTAACGCAATCTTGTTGCAAAACCATGTCGCAGTAATATTGCACATGCATTGATGATTTCATGCTTAATATAGGTAAAGAAATTAACACGTTCCTTCAGACGGATCGGATGTCAACTTTATTGTACCTCGCTGACCAATTTAAGTGTTTGAAAGCTGCATATCCAAATACTTACGAGCCAATTACCACAATGACAAGGAGAAATCATCACGGTGATAAAACACTTTAAAATGACCCATTCTTTGACAACAATGCTAAAATATTCTCTTCTGACATCGAATGATACTCGCCGCCGTATGTTCTTCTTCTTAAGGAAAAGACACACAACATATGTTCTCCTACCACTACATATAATAACTTTTTCTGGGAACACTTACAGGTTCATCATCCCAATTCGTTACAATATCTTACTATTATCAAATGTGTTGCTTATTCACTTAATTAATCTCTTAAGTGGTCAGTTCTTTAGTTGAAATAGTAATGTTGCTGTAATTGTTCTGTGACCCACTTCGCAAATTTCAAACAAAATCAGGATAATCTTTATAAAGCTCTTGAGGAAGCTAGTACTTATAAAGTTGCTAGTTAATCAAGGACAAAATGCGAATAACAGCTAACCCAGGGTTTAGTGCATATACGATGAGATCAATGTGGCTTAATTCTAGATTTTTTTAATAGGGAGAGTTAGTAATATATGGCAAATTATATACAAAATGTAACCTAGCGTTGCTAAATGTTTACAACCTTGCGATTGAGGTTAATTACAACATACGGAACCACTCACATTTCAGTTCATCAGCTACACTCAGTTTCGAACAGCAAAGAGAATCCGGTATTGCCTCCGTGGTATTTGCTTTAAAATCTATATCTCCCGTCCAAAGGGGTTTAGTGATTCGGAATTAAAATGACATTTAAAATAGTCTTCATTAGCCTATGGAAAATTTGGAGGAAGGAGTTAGAGACAATTCCTATAACCTGTGCTCGTAATTAATTTGTGCAGTGGAAAGTGTGATGTCGAGGTATAGTACATTATGGTATAATTTCTTAGGATACAACCGTCACTACTTTTTCACACAGTAAGTACACTGAAATCGGACGGAAATTGGTACACTATCTATCTACTCATCTATAATGTGCAAAACTTTCAAAGTTACCATTAAAATGTGAGTTATATTATCATATGTAATTTCTTTCTGAGTTTGGAAAGGATGTGTTAAGAGATTCACGCACTCTGCATATATAAAATAGAAATTAATGATATTTTGTTTATATAGAGCTAAAGAAAGAAAGTTCTGTCGTTTTTTTGTGGAGGACTGTGATAAATCGGCCCTCACGCTACGAGTTGAATGCAAGGTGAAAGTCAGTTGTTGGTGCGTATATATGCAATGTTGTTTCTGGCAGTTCAGTTACAACGTGAACTAGAGTCAGGACGGAGTAAACATGGGAACTGGAGCGAGCGTCAAGGGCGGGTGTGCTGTACGACATAAAACTGGGGTCAAACGCCGCTGTAACGGGGCGGAAGATATTCTAGGGCTTTGATAATGGTGTCGTGACTACGCGGATAGTGCACTGTGGTTTAACAAGTTTCTCGAAACACACGAAGACGCACCACGTTCCAGAAGATCAACACACGTACAAAACGAAGATTTTCAAGTAGTAATTGAGGCAAACAGTGTCCAGACATGTGAGGAACTAGGACTATAATTCATTGTGAGTGAAGAAACCATTCGGCAGCACCTCCATCAACTTGAGAAACAGTACAAGTAAGGTCGATGGGTCCCACATGATTTAAATCCGGGTCAGCAGGCAACGCTAACAGACACCTGTGTTCCTTTGCTGTCTCGTCTGGGAAATAAGCCATTTCTGGACAGGGTTTTGCCATGTGATGAGAAGTTGCTTCCGTACGAAGCTTCACTGCACCGTCATCATTGGTTAGCATCCCATGAGTCGGTTCCAAAACAGCCGAAACCAGCACTGGACCAGAAGAAGGTCCTTCTGTGTGTTTGGTGGACTGCACGCAGCATCATGGATCAGGAACTGCTACCAGTTGGTCAACAGCATCAACGCAACTGTCAGCAGTTGTGATATATTCAAGAAAAATTCAAAACCCTGGAACCAGTACTTCTGAATAGCAAATGGGTTCTCGTGTTACAGAACAACGCTAAACCCCACGTGGCTAGGATGACCCGGGACAACATTCTACGCCTTGGATGGAAAGCACTATTGTCTCCGCCATACTACCTGGACATGGCATCGTCCGATTGTCACCTGTTGCATTCCTTGGACAACAACCTTAGAGGACTCCAGTTCAAATTCCTAGTAGAGGTGCCAAATTCACTTGATACATTCTTTGCTTCACGGCCCATCAAGTTTAACCGCAATGGAATCCATAGCCTTCTAGATCGTTGCAGAAGGTCGTCGATGCTGACGGGGACTATTTTTGAGCTTCCAGATACGTCTTAGGTGGCATATCGATTATCGAAAATGGTGAGTGAAAAAGTGACAGAATTATCTTGGTTACTTTTATACATATAAATATTTGCTTATTTGAATGACATTGTGGCTAAGTATCTCGAAAAAATGCGGTTTAGCTTTCAGCCAGTAATCACATTCAAGTAACTTATTAAATACGCATATGAGAGATTCATATTCCACAACAGAAACATTGAAACCAAGGTAAATTGTCAAGGAAGAACTATTATAATAATAAAAATATGACTATGATGTTGATCGAACCTCACTGTTTGCTTTAATTCCTATTAGTTTGTTGTGAATCAGTTTTTTTCATACATTAAACACAAGATATTAGTATAAAGTACACTTTTAAAACATATGAAAACAAAATTCACTTCGAAAAATCAAACTCGCATAATGCATGATAAATAAAAATACAACATACATATTTGACGTATTGCTAGATGAAATTCCATACTAATTATTGAATTACCTAATATATTTGTGAAATAAAATACTCGCATGATTGTAACTGTCTTTGCAATTGTATTGCTCAAGACACTTTGTGTTATAAATGTAAACATTGCTGAAGAACAGAAAAGCGATTAGTTACAACGCCGTAAAGCACGTTTGTGAACTTGAAAGAACCCTTTTTTCAATATAAGTAAGAATATAAAGTTTATAAAATTGTTTCAGATTCAGACTAATATACCAGGTTTTACACCTTGCAAAGATCAATGTTACTAGTCAATAGTTTGTTCGATTACATGTTATTCAAAAACAAGTAAACATCCATCTAATATTGACAGTAATAATGTTTTGAGGCATGATAATTTTGTTCTTTTTAAAGCTCAAATTCCTAAGTTAAGAAAGACGTTTAATTTAAGGAGAAATAATAAACTGATTAAATTGCAAGAAATAATTTATATGAATTTTAATATTAACACAAAGCACATTTAATAGTCTTAATTTGATTTTACAAGCGGAAGTTATTTTAATATTTAACGTACACAATATCCCTAATATGCTTTTAAACTAAGGTATTAAGTCAGTGCCGGCGTTGTAAAACTTTTCCAGATCCGTAGTTAATGTTTTATACAGAAAGAGTTTTCTGTGTAGCTTTGCAATCTAGTAGTGAATGAACAGAGTGAAAAATGATGGATAGTTTTATTAAAATATTGTCATTTTTTCTTTTCAATCTTAATTAGGGATAATGCGTAATATGGACATAGCCTATTCTATGATAAGTATTAGTCACTACCAACGAAATAACAAATATGATATGTTTGTATAGCATTAGTGACATTTCACAAACTTTCATAGTACATTCACGGTCTGCATTTACTGAGTACTTTATAGCGTAATATATCCATCTTTCCTAACTAGCATTTTATGCGTTATGATAGTGGACAGGAAATATCTTTCGAATATTGAGATCATGGGTTGCATTGAATTTGTATTGCGACTTAATTTTCAGAGTTAAGATACGTTCTATATTTATTTGATTCTATCTTGCGATATGTTCCTCGTGTCACAGATAATAATATATTTTCGACATTTATAATGATGGGACTAGGTAAGAGGTGAATGATTTATTTATTAACTTTCATTCAACTTAATAGCTAAATTAATGTGTACTTCCTGTTTCCTAAGCAATCCACATACTTCAAATAATTGTGTACCGTAGAGCACGTAAAATATCGCATCATTAAGTAAAAATCAGTAGTGCTGTTTTAACGTATGAACTTGGTAAAATTCATGAAATCAAACATTACTAGTAGCCATGAATGTAAGAGAGTATATGATGCTTAATATTAACATACTATACGTGTCATGATGAAATATTTATGAAAGGCGTCGCACCTTATCATTGATCAAAAATTGTGTGTGCGCAACTTGTTTTGAAGTCATTTATGTGGTTAGCAGCGGAGCACTAGCCCAGATAAAACAGGAGTTCAAAAACAGTCCAGCTGAGAACCTTATGAAACCATCGTAACTCATGCTGAAATTGCAATCAAAGATAAATAGCATAAAAATAAAACCTAATTGTGAAACCACATCCCACCCTATATTTGGCACTATTGCTCTCAAGCAACATCGCATTCTATTGCATGGAATTATAACTTAAGGGATTATTTAATTGGCATTATTGCTTTCATACAATATTCATAAACATGATTTGCGGGTCGCTTCTTTAGATATTTCTAATCTTCGTCAACAGGGGATAGTCAAATTTAGTATTGTAGAAGCTTTATCTCCTGCGTTCCGCGAAAGTTCATTTTTTTATTTTTTATTGGTGGTTTCTTGCTCTGTAGGAAAATATTTCAACGAGACTGTTGCTAATTACTGAGGGTATTCTTATGATATTTGATCATAATAGGGCAATACTGTTCAGTAGCTACACATAAGACCTATTTTTATGGCAATGTTGGTTTGAAATAAACATCCTGTATTTTGTAACCAAAGTGCAAAAATACTTTAAAAACTACGAAATTATGATTAGGAAGACATGGTTCAATCATAAAAGCAAACTAAATATTTTAAATATAATGTTATGAATGCTTGCCAATTAAAGGGTTAAGTAGAGAAAGTTATATTTTCAAATGTATGGAAAATATTGATTCGAAGTACGGCAAGAATATTTTGTCTTAATTCTAAATAAGGGATCGTCTATAGCAGATGTTTGCGTGTAATAAAGCATCGATAACTAGTAGTATATATATTTAGATTTAGAAAAATGAAAGTTTTTCTTCTGAAGTAAATTATACTTTTCAATTTTGCTAATAATTTGCTCAGACCTGTACATGTTCATTAAGTCTTTGGTTCTGCTATAGAGTAGAAATGTCTTAAGAGTCAATTAGGTTAAAGAGTTTGAATGCATTAAAATACAATTATTCATAACACATAACTGTCAAGACGACTATACATCATTCGCTGTGTTGTAGCTTATGGCGGTTCCATAATGTTGGTTGAGTTGTATTACATACTTCCTATTAACCATTGTGCTCACTACGCCATCGTCTGGACACACCTGTAACAACAAAGATAACAGAGTTTTGCAATTATTTGTTACCTTCCTAGATTACAATTTGCAAACATACATACAGTTGAACTGACTATGCACTGATAAAATAACTTAAAGGAAAGAACTAAGTATATTTGCATAAATATGTACTTTCGTATGCGACAAGTCTTTTACTAAAAGGCATGTAATCCAACAAAACAATAGTTCCATTAGAAAATAAGAGCTTAGGTTCATGAAAAGCCTAAATTAGAATCGCAATCACATTATAATCACCTACTGTAATTACTTTGTTTAGAGAAATTAGCGTATTCATAATGTAAGTTATGCACTACATTGAAATCGATTTCGTGTACAGTTTTAAAGTATGTGATATCACATTTCTTATACTTGACAGACTTTTTTCATTAAATAATTTAATTAACTTTTATTGATGTTCAATTCGTTTTAACTGTCTCATTCTCAATTATGGATTTGTGTAACAAATATGTCATAAGTAAGGAATAATGTAACAGTAACGTATTGAGTAAGAATCGCCTCCAAAGACCAATATTGTGAAGTACGAGGGCGAGTGAAAAATTATTTACACTTTTGTCATAACTTTTCTTACATTCCACACTTTGTCATCCGTCCTTGCATATTTTATTGTTATATTGTTGTGGTAATGCTGTGAAAGTGTGATCTTAATTCCTCCATTTTTTCTTTTTGTTGCAGATATATCATGGCTACTCCATTAGAAGTTTGCACCAAAGAGGAACAACGAGCAGTGTTCCGATTCCTCTGGTCAGAGAGTATCAAAGGGTAAGACTATCATCGCAATATGGGAGAAGTACACTATCACTTAAAACTGTGTTCTTGTGGCTCGAGAAGTTTAAAAGTGGTCGAACAAGTGTAACGCATGAAGAGGGAGCAGGACGGCGATCAACCTTCACTACAGATGACAACATTCAGCAAGCTAGAGAGATGGTTCTGGCGAATAGGTGAATCACTATCGATGAGGTAGCATCTGCTTTGAACATCAGTCATCTGACTAACTTTTTTTAGGCTACTCAAAGATGCTTTGCGTGGTTGCCGATTCACCTCAGATTTAGACGTGCAAAATTAGACGCACAAAAATAGCTTCACGACCAACCGAAAAGCTTTCATTTGGAAGGAATACATAAGCTCGTCGACCGTTGGGACAAGTGCATTGATAAGGAGGGAGATTACGTAGGAAAATTATGTACATAGTATAATCCTAGCTTCAGGTACATGAACTGTAGAATGAAAAGTGTAGATAATTTTTCACTCGCCCTCGTAAATAAAATACTGTAAATAATGTCCATTTTCCTAAGATAAGGAAACATCAATATTTCTTCACAATTGTTTCAATACTTTTCAGAATACGTCACGAACTTGTTATATCAGTTCACATTGATTAAATAGAAAAACAAACATTTTATTGGAGGTTTTCTTTGGAAAACACTTTGAAACTAAGACAGCAAGTGTACTCCTGACTTTATATAACGCAGTTATATAAATAGAAGCATTCGATAGCATCAGTAACAATAAATTTTTTGTCCATATGCACTTCAAATATAAATTATGTTTTATTGTATGCAGTCAGAATATTATATTCAAGACAACAAATTTTAAGATTTACATGTCACCACAATATCTAGTGTGAAGCTGCGAACATAAAACAATATTAATATGTTTTTTGCTGAACGTATAAAGCAACCACGTGGCACAAAATGGTGCCATAACGCGATAACCCGAAAACTGTCAAAATGCTGACAAAGAGTACAAGTACTTGAGGACAATACTCATTTGCACATCAATAAATCGGATACAAAACTTGTGAAAATAACGCAAGAAAAACTTACTTAGTCCCCATGTAAGATTTCATACATATTTC
Source organism: Thermobia domestica (assembly GCF_964235325.1). Taxonomy (NCBI): domain Eukaryota; kingdom Metazoa; phylum Arthropoda; class Insecta; order Zygentoma; family Lepismatidae; genus Thermobia; species Thermobia domestica. The sequence continues at coordinate 94,935,289 of NC_137462.1, read as the reverse complement.
AGATCATCAATGTAACAAACGTATAGCCCAAATTCCAAAAAAAGAAAGAAAAAAGAAAAGAAAAACGTTCTTAAAGCTAAATATGTCTGAGAAAAAATTAAATGAAATCTTTAAGTTTTACGTCCCACGCTTCTGCCGGTTAGGCTAAAGGAGAGAGTGATGATGAGAAATGAGTGAAAATGGTGGAATGAAGAAAGTGGGAGGAAACAGGAAAACCCCGAGAAAACCCACGAGCACGGTGTTTGTTCATCACAAAGTCCACACGGCCCGTGCTGGGTATGTCTAAAGATGTATGAATATATTTCAATAAAGCGAATACTACTAGGAATAATTATATATTTCTTAAATTTAATACTAAAACTTCCGCGAATATTAGAGTATATATATATATATATATATATATATATATATATATATATATATATATATATCTTCGAATTTCAATCTATTATGACTATTTTTTCCTTCCAAAATAGCAGCAACGCTATTTGACATTGAAGTAATATGGCTTCGGTAGACGGAGAAGTCTTCGCTCAACTCATCTCTGCAGGCATGCCAATTATTTCCTGTAAAATCCGGCGATATAGCTGTAATATATATTTATTCATTATATATATATATTACAAAGTATTCAAATATCATTTGATTGAGGAAGACTGCATTTTATTTGGAAGCGTAGAGTTAAATGATTAGTGTTTTCAGAAGATTTTCTTTCTCTTTTAGAAACGAGATCAAACTTTAAGTGTAATAAAATTCCTGAGAATGATTTGTGAAGAATGTAAAACGACAATTGCTAAAACACGTAAATGTTTTTCAATAACTATGAAGATTATAGTACAATTTTCAGCAATTTCTTATCTCAATCCGTTCCGGAGATATGATGAGCAGGGTCAAAATCTGGAACACAGCAAAAATTATGAAATTGCGATAACTTTCTGTAATTACAACTACCGAGATTCATTGTTTTAATGTTACACAAGCAGACGAATACAATAGCTTAAAACAATTTATCAAAACTACGCCATTTTAAACATTATCTCATTCCAGAGACATATTGAGGTATCAATTTTATATAGGTTGCAAACCATGTGAGGTAATTATGTAATCAATGTTTCGTTATAAAATATTCTGAAGAACGTAAAATTTTCAATCTTCTTTTTTAACTTTGATCCTAACTGTTAGAAATACGTTATATTATGACCATGGTATTCAACTCTAAGAAACTTTCAATGCGCATTTGTACTTCCATCTAACATTCATTATTACAATTGATGAGATATCCAAAATGTGGATGGTTGAGATAGTATTTTGGTTTGGAATAATGAATAACAAGTTATCAGTTAATGAATAGATTTGGGATATTTAATGACCTGGAATTTATAAAAATACAACCTTATGTTGACTTAGCAACACTACAGTGTGGTCTAAAAGTGCGTAAACCCAGATAAAATCCAAACCGTTCAGAATTGGAACAAAGCTATGGTTACATACGAAGCGGAATATCTTTTCAGATATATGGCGCTATCAGCCGCCGCGTAGAAATGCACCTTTTTCAAATGGGGGAGACTTTTTAAAACGGGAACCCTATCGTGTGATACATCAGATAAGAATAAACTTTTTTCAGAAACCCAGTGCTGAAATGGTTTTGACTGTACGACCAACGAAAAGGCATTCACACGGGATGAGAGAATAGCATGTTGATCTCAGGATAGCGCAGCAACAGACAGATCTCAGACGATTTCAACTCTCGTCATCCAGAAGGGCAGCCCTTTTCCCATATTTGGTCGAAGCTACATCCATTGCTCTGTAATCATCATTCGCGAAAAGTCTCACCTGCAGTACCCGTAGCCTAGCCTAAGAATGTGATATATCCCTTATGTCCATTCTGCGAATCGTATCTGTGCATAAGTGGCACTCATAAAAGATCTAGTTATTCCAACATCTAAGCGAGTATGATTCAGACCGCCGACTCGAATTCTGTTAGTAGGCCACGGAACAAATCAGATAGAATCCTCGATTCGCATATGTGTGTTGACGTTGCATTAAAGGACGTCTCTTTCCCTTTGTTCTATCAACATAACGGGATACCACTTTATTTTGGAATATATGCTCGTGAGTATCTTGAAGAGCAATTCCCACATAGATGAATAAGCCTGTGGAGATCTATGTGATCGCCTGCGTATTCCACAGATCTTGCTCAATTCGATTCTTTTTTCTGTGGGGCTAGATAAAATTCGTTGTGTATGCTGTCAAGAACACAGGACACTAACTACCTTTAACGCACGATTATTGACACGTGTGCCAGCATTCCTGAAGTCAGACTGTGCAGTGTAATAGAAGACTGTCAACCGCAGATACATTTAGCAATTGCTCTGGAGGGACGGCACATTGAACAATTGCTGTACAATTGGTCAGTGGGCCATACATTGTACACTGCGTTATCTCCAGGTAAATGCAGAAAATCGGTTAAGACTTTTCAACAGTTTTCCGTTTCAGCATTTGATCCTGAAAAAAATTATCCTATTTTATATATTACACGATAGGGTTCCCATTTAACACAGTTAACGAATTTCAAGATGCTGGCCGCTGGTGCCATATGTCGCAAAATAATTTTCACCAGCCTGTTATCATAAGTTTTTTCCTTTATTCCCAATTCTGATCGTTTTGGACTTATTTAAGTGTTCCCAAGCTTTTGCACTGCCCTGTATTTATCTTATCTATGTTATACCTTTATATGTCTAACAACCTAGCATTATCAATATTAGCATATTCAAAGTATCATAGGTTTTATCTACCAGCTTAAAACTGAAATGGGCATTTCTAGATAAGTCTTTACATCATATATATATATATATATATATATATATATATATATATATATATATATATATATATTAGTTTTGCTACCATAGTGCGTCCGTACATTGCGAAGATTGCATTACATGTGGCGTCCACGTACATATGACGTCCGTATACCGGACGCCAGATGACAATCCTCAATAATTTTCTTCCTGTGTGTGTTTCATGGAAAATGATGCTTTTTCTGATTGTTGGTTGGAAAAAATAATATATTTTATTTACCGAAAATGTTCTTCGACGGGTAATAACTTCGATATTTAAAGTTCGTCGGACGTCGAATGGATAGCATATTGTAAACCTATATTCTGCTTATTAGTTCGGCCGTTTACCACCTTGGCGCTCGAGTCACAAAGTTTGTATATTTTATTTGTATACTTCCCTTGAAATTACTGACTATATGGCGTCCGAAGTTTGGCAACAGCGCAAAGTGCCTGAACGCTTGTATCTCCTGCGTTTACATGCATTCCTTTGTAACGCTCTGGCGCTTGGGAGTGGAAGTGATGGTTTAAAAGTTTGGTAGCCGTTTCAACAACTGTCTTGAGTTGCGTTTTATAATCTTTCTTTGAATTGCAATAAACAAAACCTTAAAATTTGTTTTTCGTAAATAGATAATGCTTTGATAATTTCTGATAGAAAATAGGAAACAAGTTTATGATTTCACTGCCCATAACTCGTGTTTGTTATTTGGTCCCCCACGATTTTCTTTTATACTTTTGAAGGGATTTTGATATGTCAGATCAGATAGATGGATCGATGTAGGCTTGTCGTTTTGTATTTTTTTAAACTTTCAGTTTCTGAAAACAAAGTGACGATCTTAAAAGCTTCCAAATTTACTAACGCATAGGTTTCTTCCTCTTTGAGTAACTTCTTTGCATCTCAATCAATTTTATCGAAACTTGCACGATAGCTACATAAATTAAAATCCTTTTGTATGAATGTCGTCCCATTAACATGACTTTGAAACAGAACGACAATTGTTAGAAAATTAAATGTTAATAATTGTCCTGCAGAAACTAATTATCCTACCGGACTAATTTCGTACGAAAACAAGTCTTTCAGATTATATGTAAATCTATATTTGTCATAAATACAAACATTTATTTGACATTTAAATGTCAGTCGTGTTGTTCACTATTTTGATTCAAAACCGTGAATAGCATTTTCTATCATTTTTCAGGTTTACTGTGCGAATTGAATGAAATTTTTAGAATATGTCCAGAACTTTGGAAAATAACGTAATATGCACAGGTACATAACAGAGATATGAGTAGGCTGGGGCAATCGGGGTAGTGTCCCTGGGCTCACTAGTTGAATCCCGAATAAGTGCAAATCATAATTATATAATCTACAGTTTAATGTGTTTAGAGGCTCAATTCAACTTCTGCTCGGTTCCCTGTTGGGCCTAGTTATGCCATTGTGACAATTATCATTCTCTATGGGTTCTTAAACCAAAATGGTGGTTATCATAATATCATAAATATTCACTATTTTATATCCCGTAACTCGGATAATAATTGTTATATGAAAATCAAATTGCAGAATGTATACAGATAGATGAAATAACCTATAGCAATGTCAGTGTTGTTCGTCATTTTGATTAAAAATGGTAAATAGTATTTTCTGTCATAATTGATTAGTGATTAGGATCCAATTGAAATCAACTTTTTAGAACATGTGCACCATTTCATTTTAAGTTTTATAAGTATTGATGCGCACGAGTCGAGACATGTCTCGAATCTCAACTCAACTCGACTATAATTCGAGTCGAGATTCGAGTCTAGGCACATTTTGTAAAATTCGAGACGAGTCGAGACAAATTTGTTTTTTGACTCCAATTTTGAGTAGATACTGAACGTAAACATCTCGACTCGACTCGAATGTCCCGAAAATCTTTAATATTATTTTTAATATTATTTTGAAGAAAGTATATGTATGCAATTAACTCTTGGTAAGTAAATACAACTATATAGTATCTGAAAGGGCTTGAGTTGGATTGAATGAAAAAGTGGACATGTATTCGAACTGCGCCATGTATTGTTAACTATCGTGAATTGGAAAAAGTTAGAAAAGAAAATGGAAGCGTGACTGATTAGCACCAAACAAGGCATGAAATATTTGTTGACGTCAAAGCCGCACATGTCAAAAACCTGAAAAATGATTGCCTCATCAACTATTCTTGTCTTGTCCAAGTCAGTTGCTTCTTGCCATAACTTGTGAAATTTCCTGCAAGTTAGTCAGAATGTTGAAAATTTCCTACATTTTAAATTTATTTCTTATACTCCAGCCGGAACATTATGATCATCTATCTACTATCGATATAAACCCATTCAGGCGATAGCAGCGTCACCTGCCGAGGAATGCCTGCTAGTCAGACATACGTACAGTGCATGCAGTATCAGTGCGAGTGCTGGCCGTGTTTAGAATAGGAAAGGCGTGCAATCTATCTTAGTTTGAATGAGAGCAGATTGTAATGACCCGAAGACTCGGCACCATTATTTTGGAACTGCAGGATTTGTCGGGTGTTCGAGGAGTGCTGTGGTGAGTGCCTTCAACAAGTTGCGATACCAAGGCGAAACAACTTCCAAACGTCGAGGAGTTGGGCGCCACACTTCAATACAGATGTCGGACGTCGTAAGTTAGGCAGACTGGTAAAACAATCCAGGCAGCGAACTGTGACGGAACTAACATCAGACTTTAATGCTGGGCAAAGTACAAGTGTGTCTGAACAAACAATGCACCGAACACTCGTAATGATAGGCCTCCGCAGCCGACGACACATCATGTGCAAATGTCAACACCACACATTGGCAACTACGAATGAAATGAACACATTGCAATCGCCAAAGGACCTTGGCGCAGTGGCAGAGCGATGCATTGTCTGATGAATCCCGATACCTTCTTCATCATAATAATGGAAGGGTGCGAATCCGTCCTGATTCAAGGGAACAGCTCCTTGACACCTGTACTGCGGGACGGAGGCAAGTTGGCAGCGTTTATTTATGCTCTGGGGAACATTCATGTAAGCATCCATGTGTCCAGTGTAGGGATGCGTACGAGTCGAGTCGAGTCGAGATTTAAGCCTGTCTCGACTTGTCTCGAGAAAATGTCTCGACTCGAAAATATGTTTCTCTCTTGACTCGATACTTTTTGTTTCGACCCGACTCGAATTCGAGACAAGACGTGTCGAATTTCAAGTCGAGACAAAGTATACAAGTTAAAATATACGTACACATCAGCCAGAATTTTATGTCTACCCACCTAATTGTCAATATGTCCACCTTTGCCACGGATAAGAAAGGAGACGCGTCTTGACAGGAATGCAGTGATCTTTGGTAGGTCGCTGGAGAGATTTTTCACCACATCTGCACACACAGATCACCTAAATCCCGTAAATTCCGGGGTGGGGGTCGATGCGCTCTGACGTCATGTTCAATCACATCCCAGATGTGTTAGATTGAGTTCAAATCCAGCGAGTTGGGGGGCCAGCACATCACTTGGAACTCGCCCCTGTGTTCCTCGAACCACTCCATCACACTCCTGGCCTTGTGACATAGTGCATTATCTTGTCGGAGATGGCCATTACTGTTCGGAAACATTGCCGTCATGCTCACGTGAAGGTTCCCAGTGCATAATTAAGCCGCCAACAGCTTGTCTCGGTCCTTCACAGTACAGGAGTCAAAGTGCTGTTCCCTTGTAACACGATGGATTCGCACCCTCACATCTTCATGATGAACAAAGTATCGGGATTCATCAAACAATACAACACTCCGACACTGCGTCAGGTCCAGTGGCGATGGTCACGTGTTCATTTCAGTCGTAGTTGTGGATGTCGTGATCTTAACATTCGCACATGGATGGGTCGTCGGCTGCGTAAGCAAATCTTTAGGAGTGTTTGGTGCACTGTGTGTTCAGACACACTTGTACTTTGCCCAGCATTAATTCTGAATTATAGGAAGATTTTCGAGACATTCGAGTCGAGTCCAGATTTTTACGAGCAGTCTCAAATCGACTCGTATCCAGAGATCGAGTGGGTCAGTGGGTCAAGTTTTCTGCGTGGGTCAGTGGATCGTGGGTCAACATGTGACCCACTGTGACCCACCACCCACCGTGACCCACTGCGTCCCACCACCCACCATGACCCACTGTGACCCACCACCGACCGTGACCCACTGCGACCCACCACCCACCATGACCCACGGCTACCCACCACCCACCGTGACTCACTCTGACCCACCACCCACCATGACCCACTGAGACCCACCATGACCCACCACCCACGGTGACCACTCTGACCCACCACCCACCATGAACCACTCTCATCCACTTTGACCTACTCTGACTTACCAAAAGCCATCGTCATCAACTCTGAACAAGATCCACGGCCTCTTCTGACCTGACTAAAGAGTTTACACTTGTAATAAAACAAGACTGTGAAATCGTCACTAATCGGAGTTCGAATTTCTAGTCAATCGCTCAAGCACCACTCTGTTACAATAACAGTGGATCTGATCTTTACCATATAAAATGGTAAAGTGTTTGTCATTGGGGAAATTGAAACAATTCGAGGCGGGGGATGTTTAGTGTGTGCCTAAAATATACTTGTACTAAGAGAGTATTCTTTCAAGTGTTAATTTCTGAATGCATTCCAGAAGAAACTTCTATTCGCAGGAAAATATCCCTCTACAATATGGAAAAGGTTATGGTTTCTTAGTTCACAGTATTTTTCTCATAAAAGACTTGAAAAATCAGTCGTTCATAGCATATAAAGGTGCTCGGGTACCCTCTGTAAGAGCATCTCCATAAAGTATGCTCGTAATTGTAATTTGTGTAATCACTAAAACACCACGTTAAATTTAAGTTACAAATATGCATAATTGCAATTATTATGAATATTTATTCAAAGTAGTTTACCTAAAGCAAAGAAGAGACTTACTAAAAATTAGGTACAAAGTTGAATAACTCAAATAAGCCATTAGTAATACAAGTATTCATTTTCCGTAACTCGAAATTTTCCACCTCAAAACATCTGAAATCGGATTTATTTCCTGTTGGTAACTTGGTAACTTTTTGGCGGCAAATCATCCGAAGGGGAATGATGTCCATCCTCCAGCCAAGAAATAACTAGCTCGTCTACTTTGAGCTTGTCTAGCGGTGGGCCATTAACATTGATGAGCAACAAGTTAGACAATGTTTGAGCACTTAGTGTATTTCTAATATTAGTCATCTGTAAATTCATAAGGTGAAATCCCTGTTCGCACTCTGTCGTGGAAGTTTATAATATTTCTACCCGATTTCTGCAACTTCTCATCGACAATCTACTTGCTAGACTTAAGTTTGATAAAGATTTTTCTTGGCCAGGTTTGAAATACTCAGCAAGAAGTATCATCTCTCTATCACCATACAACATCTTTTCCATATCGACCATGTCTGTTGGCAATGTCGACCCATGTAGAACAGAAACTTCATCTACCACGCCTTTGATAGGGAATCTTGTGAATAAATTATCAATTAAAGCCTGATAAACTGATGATTTCTCATTTGTTTATAAATTTAATTTTTGTAATTACACATGAAGGTTTGATACCATTACGAAGTTCCCTCCCTCGTCTAGAAAGCGAAAGGGAACGAGGTTCCTGGAAAGTGTTTAGAGGTGAATGGGAATTTCCCTAGTTCTTCAACTTCAATTACCACACTGCTGTTTGCCATGTGCCAAATTACGATGAATTTCAATTAAATTATCATAGTATAATTATTTCCTTGTTGAATTATCAATACTTTTCAGTAGAAAAAAGGATGAAATTTCAAAGTTTCAAATCAAAGTAAGTAGACCAACGTAAAGGGAGAAAAAGTGTAAAAAGTGTACAATCCAAACTTCAAATTTCCGTGTAATTAAGCTTACAGTGCAAATTTTATGCCTATTTTTCTCACAACTTTATGGGTTGATTGCCCTGTGCTGTAAGCGCTCCATATAATAAACATAAGCTTCAGCAATTATTATAGCAGAAAGCAATGGATATATGAACCATGCACTGTATTTTTTGTTTCTATTTTTTTTAAATAATATCGATCGTTTTCGATCATTTTTACAAACCAACTCACTACCAATTTTCCATATATAGAAAGTGCCCTCCCCCCACATTTAGGAGAATTTAAAAAAAATGCTAGGACATACTCTGTTTATTTTCAATAAAGAGTTAATACAGTGAATTTCATCTCCGTAAGTTTAACGGCTTGCGAGATACTCATTTTTTTTCGCAAAAATTCGGATCCTCACTACCTCCTTAGGATATTATGCATTATAATAAAAGCAATATTACATCCCAATTTGGATTAAGGCCAAACTATATACCAAAATTAATTTCATTTGACTTTGCAATTTGACCGTGATGATCAGGCACACATAGTTACTTTCAATTTTTATATAATAATTTATATATTACAGTGATTCAAAAATATATTTTTCCAGTAGTTAGCTCTAAAAACTCACAGGTCTCGAAAGCCAAGTAGTAGTGTAAGTCCTATTGCTATTATTACTATTAAAAATATCAATATCCAAAAGTGGCTGAATTTTTTTTTCACTTGGTTAGATATACTCACCTCAGGTAAGTAGGCAGAAACAAGTGAAAAAGAAAGGGAAATGAAGGTCTTGAAAGTAAAACGGAGACAAATTTACCAGTCCTCAGAAGATTTTGTCTACAATGCAGTGAGTAGAGAGAGGGTCGGTAGATCATACTGAGTCGGTGGGTCGCAGTGGGTCACGGTGGGTGGCGGGTCGCAGTGGGGCGTGGTGGGTCGCAGTGGGTCACGGTGGGTGGTTGTCACAGTGGGTCACATGCTGTTCGACGCACGACCCACTGACCCACCCAGAAAACTCTACCCACTTACCCACCGACCCACTGACCCACTCCATCTCTGACTGCGACCCACCACCCACCGTGACCCATTGCGACTCACCGACTCAGTATGATCTATCGACCCTCTTCGCTCACTGCAAGCTCTGAAAAATGCGTATGAAAGATGATGTCTACCAATGTCTGTATTAGTACACTGCAGACAAGCGTCTGATAGAGGGAGTGATGATAGTGAGTTTAATCAAATAAGGGGGCAGGTAATCCAGGGTTTAGTAGAAGTGGAAAGAAGGTTTCCTTCTAATGATGTCCTAAAGTGCTTTTCAGTGTTTGAAAATAAAGATCGTGATAACATGAGTGGTTTATACGGTAACGTAAACGTATATAAAGAAGCTCAATTGTTTGGATTAAATCCTGCAGTGTTAGAATGGCTTGGTTTGATTTAGTTTAACGTCCCACGGTTATGCCTGCTAGGCTAAAGGAGACGTGGACCTACTGATTATAATGGAATCCGACCACTTTGGTCGTTCAACTGTGTACCACCGGGAATCGAACCAGGGACCACGTTAACCGAAGTCAAGCGTGCTAGCCACTAGACCAAACGGGGGTTCTACAGTGTCAGAATGAAGAGAGTACAAGTCACGTTCTAAGTCGGTAAGTGATTTTCAAGTTCTTAAAGACCGTTCGCGGAAAGTTCGTTCTGTGCCATTATCAACTGCTGCCTGTGAACGTGGATTCAGTGTTGTTCATATTAAAAGTTTCGAAAGAAACCTATGTTGGCGAGTACCTTTCAATCCTTATTAACAATTAAACTCAGTGGATCTCCTTTAAAATTATGGGATGCTGTTACTGTGCTCATACGTGGGTTTCTTCTGGCCGTCACATGTTCAACTCTCGTTCACACGGAAAGAAAGTGAAGTTTAATCTTAAACTTTTTCTCTAAGGTAAGATACGTTATTGCAAACTATATTTTAGGTCTATAAAAACAGTAACACAATCATTCATTACTCTTATTATTGTGGCTCTCTCCGCTGGTCTACTGGCTAGCATTCGCGCACCATCTTCGGTGCAACCGGGGTCCGGGGTCCCGGGTTCGATTCCCGGTGGAAGCGCCTTACAAAAATTTGAACGATTACCGTGGTTCGGATTCCACCTTAAACTGTAAGTCCACATCTCATAGCTTCGCTGTTGAAAAGCGACACTAAATTTAAATAAGCAAATCAATCGTATTGTTGTATTTGTGCTTTCATTTTTTAAGGTTTAACGTCCTACAAATATTCAGTAAAACTAAGGAGCACGGTCATGATGAGATAGATAATAATGATGGATTAAGATAGTGGAAGGAGGCGGGAGGACCCCGAGAAAACCTACACACAATTGTTTGTATACCACAAGCAGAATTTTGCGCGAGCTAGGATCCAGCCAGAGATTCCACACACCTGAGGTGAGCGCTCAACCACTGAGGCAGCACGGCTTTTTGTTGTCTATCAAGTATTGGTATTGAAATCATATGTTATTTATAATATATTCTTGCTAATAATACAATATAAATACATAGTATTATTTAGACTTCCATATAAGTGACCGGATATCTGAGCGACCAAACTGAAATACTAAATACTTAGCGAAGAAACGGGAATTTCATAAATAATAAAATCTATGCTCTGACTCTACTGCTCATGGAGATCTATGGCTGGCCAAGTGAAGCGCTTCGAGTTAGTAGTTCTAATGCTTGGTTAGGACATCGGTTCTCAGGACTATTATTTCTGACTTATAGATCTCTACCTCACCATTTTCAAATGATTTCGCACCCTGCTTTTCTATGGCTGTCTATTTTCATCTCATTATTTTCCTGAAGTTCACGTTGATAAAAGATCAGAGTTGTATAGTAGTATTTATGAGTAAAACGTGGAAGCAATGCCTATGATAAAAGTAACTAGTTATTTTATAGATTCTAATGCTTTGCCAATAAAAATTACTGTGTTACTTCTCAAGACTGATGAAATGTGAATGTAATTACCATTTCACCAATTTTTCATCATCTAATTTTCTGTCACTTAGTTTTCTTGTAGTCTTTGTCACCTAATTTCCAGTGTAGTGACACTGACAATGTATTTGTATGTACACTTAGAACAAAATCTGTTTGATGGAAGAGTGGAATCGATTTCGAGGAAAAGAGGTTATACTCCGTGAAGTTTGTCCCTCGTGAAGTGCGAACCCGAATATATTTTATTATTGTACTGTCACGAACAATGACGTCTTTGGCGTGGGAGACTCGGGTTTGATCCCCAACGAAAGCTCATGTGGTTCAGATTACACATTAATCCTTAGATTCACGTCTCATATAGCCTAGCTGTTGAAAGGACGTTAAACTCAAATCAACTTAACTCGTCAACAATGAACTTGTGTGCAAATTTTAAACAAAATCGGTTTGATGGAACTAAGTAAAACCAATTGTTAGAAAGGATGATGACAAACAAATTAACTTAAGCAAAAGCATTCAAATAGTAAAAGAATAAATATATTGGACATAAAATATACTGTTAAACTGGCGGGAGAAAACTGAGATTATGACAAAACTACAATCTCAAACGAAACCAATGTGCTCTCAAGTTTCTTTGTTTATATATTACGGGACGTTTTCGTCTACTATTTGTGCAACAACAGCTTTCTTCCGATAATTCGAGAGCTCGTTGGGTAAGCAGCTTCAATATTTTTATTCATCTAATGGAAAGACATCGCAATGTTTCTAGTACTGATAAGAAGTGAGCATTCGAAATCTTTTTTTTTAATTAAAATCCTATTTTCTCCACCTACTAAAAAGTATTTTCATTAAACTTTTACGAAGTTAGGCTACTTATTCAATGGCTTTCCGAAGATATAGTAAGTTATTGCTTGCATATACTTCGAATACAAATTCCTGTTGTGCTAACAGGCAATTAAAAATGTCTTTATCTTTAGAGTAACTGGAAGACAGGCATCAGAACAGAAAATTATCAACATTAAATGCTTTACTGGGCTTGGTTTCTGCTTATACTTTCAAAACTTTAATTAACTGTTTTTCTTTATCATTTTCGTGATAGTTTATCCTTCGTGCACGGGCCTATACCCAAGTAAAACCTTGAGATTTGAAAGGAAATAGTGTTGCCCAGGAGACGAGACGAGAAATGAGGTTTTCTCGTCTCGTACCGTAAATATTTGTTGCCTTTTGTCTTCGTGATCTAAGCAGAAGATAGATCGGTAAGAAGCCCTCACATGCCAGCAAGCAACAAAGTCAAACTACTTTCTATACCAATCGGAATATTGTAGTTTTAGGTGTCGAGTCAGCCCATCATTTCCTGTATGAATGAATACGGGTCTAGGAAAATTCGGTGTAGGAAATTTCGGTGTAGGAAAATTCGGTGTAAGAAAACTCGGTGTAGGAAAATTCGGTGTACAGAAAGTTCGGTGTACAGAAAATTCGATGTACGGAAAACTTGGTGTGAGGAAATTTAGGTGTAAGGTAGATTCGGTGTAATACATATTGAATATTACCACTTACGATAATTTACGACACTTCATATTGTGAAAACGAAAACCATAAAATGTAACGAATAAAATGTTATTACCTATTTCAAGAAAAGATTTTTTTCCTTAAGTCCAATCCCTCATTCATGTCTTTTGCGGGGTATTACTATAAACTACTTTGCATCGCACAATGAAGCTGACACTTTTTGTCAGAAATAAAACAATTACAAGTTCAGAGCATAGTTATAGGAACAACTAAAAACACTTTTCCTATAGTACATCATAGAATATATACAAGGGGATTCTTTTAAAACTCACGAATTTCATTTCGGTCTAGAATTTCTAACTGATGCCCGATTTTCATGCGGTTTGTGGCAAACGATCAAGGAACGTTGGGAGATTTGTGGAACTATGTTTACTGATTTAAATTCATTTTGGATAATATCGGTCACATCTTTAGAAAAACAGCAAATATTCGCCACTGTACCGAATTGGAATTAGGTGAGGTGCGGTAGGAGATTTGAGTTTCTTCATTAGATGGCAACCTCACGACGGTCCATAAGAAACAGGAAACTGGATCGTTGTATTGAGAATTATATTGTGCTACTGTATCAATATGATCAGGACAAAGTTACAATAATGTACTCTTTGGAGAAACGTGATTTTATCGTTAAAATTTTTGGAGAATGGGATCTGTTGTTGCTACGCAAAGGGCATTTACACGCAACTTTGCCTCACGTTCTGCCCTAGACAGGAACATAATATGGTCGTTAGTGAATAAATTGCAGGAAACAGGATCGCTTCTGAGTGAGACAGGTAAGCATCGGACCCCGCTGGCAGATGTTGTGGAAGATGTCAGTTACCGACTCTAAGTCACGCAAGAAATCTCTATTCAACATGTGATTTATGTGTGTTACCACTAATACTATTTGTATTCTCCCTAACACTTTATTTGTATTCTGCCTAACACTTAATTTGTATTCTTCAATTTCGCTTCAAATATCCAATATCTCATTCGAACTTTAACGTACAATGGCGAATATTTGCTGCTTTTCTTGCGACCTGCTCGATATTACCCCGAACGAATTTAAACCAGTAAACATAGTCCCATAAATCTCCCATCCTTCCTGGATGATTTGCAACAAACCGCATGAAAATCGGCCTTCAGTTAGAAATTCTAAAGCCAAATGAAATCCTTGAGTTATGAAAGAATCACTCTGTATATACATATGTAAGATGCAAAAATATATTGATCAAAAAAGTCTTAGTGGAAAGGGCAATATAAAGCATAATGGTTTTATCAGATATTAATTGTACAAATAGTTGACTTCTCCGCCAATCAGACACTTTAGTTTGTTTGCCTTAAGTTAAGGTAAACAAGTACTGCAACCTTATTGACTTCTCCAATCAGGCGTAGATACTTTAGTTGAGGCATTTATTTTTACACCTTTGAGTACCATAAGTAAACTATGTCATTTTTGAAGAATTTAGATTTAGATATGTATTTATAAAATAGACATAAAATCGCCAGAACATTTTTTAAAAATCTACAATTTTCAACTTTACCCGTCCGGTAACCTACATTTTTTTGGAAGTAGAAAATTCTAGGAGACATCCTCCAAAACAGCATAAAAACTTAAGTTTTAAATTAAATGTCGATTGGTAGCGATGGTCGCTTCGCTAAATCACACGAACGGACATCGAAAAACAAATTTCTCGTCATGTAAGGGCCATGAAATGTTAAAATCCGTCGAAATCTAGAATTCAAATAATTTCAGGAACACAATTCAATATAAAGCAATATAATGTAGACAGTAAACAGTAAAAGTTATAGTAGACAGTGAAAGTACGTTCTACACAAAGTTTGAACTTAAAACTAATACGCTCATTTATCCTCAAAGTTGACTTTTTAATAAATCCTACGGTCTACTACAACGAATCTTTCTTTACACCTAACATTCCCCACACCGAGTTTTCCGTACACCGAATTTTCCTACACCGAAATTTCCTACACCGAATTTTCCTGCTCCCGAATGAATACCATTGATCCATATTCCGTTACTATTTTCTGGGGTTCGATATTTGCCATTTTCCTCAAATGGCGCACAACAACTATTTTACATCATCCATCATAACAAAAATTTAACATTAATCACAATAATTTAAGTATAAAATGAATAAGTGCATAGCCACAGATCACTGCTGAGCTACATTGGGGAAATCATTACTTTCTGGATTCAAGAAATTAGTTTCACATAAAACTTAGTTTAATAAATTACTTATTGAATATATTAGTGGCTTATTCTACAACTAGATTTCTAAAAAATTAGACTAAAACACGGTAGAACGCTCATCTCTGTTGCGTAGGGTCCCTGGGTTGACTTCTGGCCAAGTAAATTTGTGCTGGACAAGATCGTGCTCTCGCGTTTTCTCGGGATATTCCTGTTTATTCCCAATTTCTCATTCTACCAATTCTTCCATCATCATTCACTTGCTTAATAACCGTCTCCCTTAGCCTAACAGGCAAAGCCTTGGGGCAAACTCAAACATTTCATTTTCTATAAATTTGCTCATAGATACAAATCTCATACGTGGTAATTAATATGAAAAAAGTGTAAGCCTTACATGAAGCCAGAGATTAAGAAAAAATAATTTAATGTGTTATATAATCCGTCTTTGATGCTCTCAACTCGTGATAAATTATAAATAATTTACACATGAGTATGGAAATTAAACGTGTTAGTCAGAGCTGAGGATGGTCAATGGGGGTGGAAGAAAGGAACTTGTTTTTTTTTTTAATTGCCCGAGGTATATGAGAAATGTTATGACTATTGTGTAATCAAGCATATCAGAGTATCTCAACTGAAACATTTGTTCTTTAGTCATTAAAGAGAGAGAGAAAGGGCACAGTTCCTCAACCCTAGCAGAGTGATAAGGATCAAAACATTTTGGGTGCTGAAAGTATGGTAATGTGTCGTGAGCTTAAAATACATACTCAAGGAGCACGACAAGCAAACAACAACTAATACCTGTTTCTAAAGAAAACAAGTACACTATGCGTTAAATATTTTTTGTTTTTCTTTTGTTCGAACGGCGGATTTCGTTATACTTTTGTTACGTAAAATACACTTTGTACTGAGTAATGTAATAAATTATTGTGTATGTTAAGGTTCAATAAAGTGTTCACTGTAAGATCGAAATGTCCTGAAATACATAAACAAAGAAACATGAGAAAATATTGGTACATTTAAAATTGTATTTTTTAAAAATAAAATATGCTATTTATATTGTGAAAGCATCGACGAAAAATCATTTTCAACAAACGAAAATCTGGGCCATTTATATAAAACATTAATTTGTTCCTCCATTAATACTACTACTAGTAATAATAATAATAATAATAATAATAATAATAATAATAATAATAATAATAATAATAATAATAATCGACTTCGTAACATTATTGGATGCCGTTCCAGTTCTGAACAGTTTACTTATTTTCTGAAGATGGAATGACCGGGCTAAACAGAGTGATTTTCTTTGAAGAATTTTGTAGAAGTTATGTACAGCGCTATTGTCTTCGTAAAAATCGCAATGTTTCTTTTTATTATAGTTGAAAAGAAGACAAATGCAAGCCTTTTCCCTTTAACTAAATTAAGGTGGAAAGGTAAACACGTACAATGAAAGTGGAGCTTGAAATATGTTGAACGAAATATATATCACTCTTTTTTGTAGTGACTACCTGGCAGATGTTCGTACATTTCTTTGCATGAATAATCAATGTTATGGCATATCAATCTGCAAGCATATAATCATTCTTTACGCCATTATTGGAGAATAGAGCACTGTAGAATGCATTCGGTTATTATTTAGAAATGAAATGAAATCTTTGAGTTTTACGTCTCACAGTTATGTCGGCTAGGCTAAAAGACACGGCAATGATCAGAATGAATGAAATGGTAGAATGAAGAAAGTTTGAGCAAACAGAAAATCCCCGAGAAAATCCATACACACGTGTTTGTCCACCACAAAGCCCACTTGGTGCGATCTGGGATCGAACCGGCCACCCCACGCACCAGAGGTGAGCTGTCAGAGATATAATGAGTAATTTTCGGGAATTCATACAGCGTCTCAAGAATAGGTTATCTTTCTTCTGTTAACCTTGCATTCAAACCAGAAGAAATCAACCGTTTTCGGTTAACATTGATCGCCATAAAACTAAATTGGTAGTAGATAACGACAGTTATCGAAAATCGATTGAGCAACTGAAGAAAAATACCATCTTCCCCTGTATCTCTCTCCTGAAACAGGAAATGGCAAAACAATTTCACTCTTCCGGTTTCAGGCTCCATAGAGCCCCTCGGGGCTATGTGGATAGTGTATGCGTCTTGTTGCGGGAGACCCGAGTTGAATTCCCGGCGAGTTGAAGCGAGTTTGCTATTCAGTTCACTATACAGTTTAAAACTATTTTTATAAGATGAACAGTTTCCTCACTTGAAAGCAACACAGAGAGCTTTTCTGAAACTTTCGTACGTTGTTAGTTCCAATATGCCTCTACAGGTAACGATTCGCAGAGATGTTTACGCAGAATCAATGAAATCTTTGTGATCTATGAAGAGAGAGAAAACTGACTTTGCTCTTATCTGCTGTCAATCTGCATTCCATTGGTATCTTCGTCTGCGGGAACAACCCAAAGTTCACGCACGTGACCTAGCCGGGGGCAGAGAATGAAAGAGACTACCTGCTTAGCCTCCTATCTGCTGTTCTGCGTTCTTGCAACATAAAGACCATAAATAAAACAGCTTTTAAATGGAAGAAAATTAATTTTTAATTAGCACGCTTTAATATTAAACTAGCAAGAAAAAGTAAAAGTGAACATGCTTATTAATACTAACAAACATTTGGAAGAATTTTGAAATGTTTAAAATAAATAGTTTTCATAATATTTTGGAAAGAAATATACTATGTTATTATATAGGGAAATCCCATCGCATTCCGAGTGTTGAACGCAGCCCTTAAGTAATAGATAGCAGAATTTTCAGTTTTCTCTTTTTATACGTACACAAAAACTTACTCTTAAGAATTTCAACTAAATAAGAAAAAATTTCGGGCCCAGAGGCTTCATTCATAGGGACCGCGGTGGCTCATCAGTTCACCTCTGGTGCTTCGGGTCCCTGGTTTGATTACAGCTCGCGCCAAATGAACTTTGTGGTGGACAAAAACCGTGGATTTTCTCGTGGTTCTCCCGTTTCCTCCCACTTTCTTCATTCCACCATTTCATTCATTTCTCACCATAACCGTCTCCTTTAGCCTAGCCGTCATAACCTGGGACGTAAAACTTACAAATTTCATTTTTCATTTCCAAAGGCTTCATAACGCTTTGAAGAGTGCAATCCGTGCTAAGTTCTGATTTTGTACCTTTCAAAATATAAATAAAACAATCTCTTTGTTGAAATAAGTGTTAAAAATATGTATGCGTTCACTGAACAATTCTTGCTGGGTGCAAAAAATACATGGGATAGATAAGGAGAATTCTGATTCCATCTGTTGATAGAGGCTCCCACGTTTCGCAAAGCTTCAGATTATACTAGCACTCTTTAAATAGTGTATGTTTTATACTTGGACATCTACCACTGATTAGAATTACATGATATTTTATTGTTATAAAAATAAAATCATTTCTGATAACATCGGATGTACATTTGATTAAAAGAATGACAAGAGTCACAGATAGAATGTTGAATAGTAAGAACAGTAGCAACTTGTGGGGACACCTTATCATCAAATTAACACACAGGTTACCAAATACAATATTTGTGAGGTTACTATAAATTCGCAGAAATCAAACTTTACGTGTCATTCAAGGAGCATTGAAAGAAAAACAAAGCATGTCTTTTTGAGGTTATATTCTCAAAACAATGGAGGTGGAGTGGCTTTACACATTGAAGGACCAACTAACGTAATTCCCTGGCTTTAGATAGCGAAAGGACCATCGCTGGCCACAGCTTTTTGTTGAGGAGTGTGTTCAACACATCGGCTCACTTCATCCTATTTATGCTGCTCTGTTGACCAGAGTTGCAAAGTATTTGTAGAACGATATTCAATGATAATTGTATTAACAATAACAATATTCGTTCCCCTTCCTGGAACAAACACTAAGTTCTCGCTGGTAATAGCTTGCACCGCAGGCAAGTTTACAATATGACCTGTTTGAGTGAATGATGTGGCATTGACACGGGTGCTTTCCCAGGGATTCAAACCTAAACATTTGTTGACTTTTCCACCCCTTCAACCTTCTTCAAATTGCTCCTTGCCAAAACATTGTACTTTCCGCATGAATAGATAAATATTTCAAGAAACAAAAGTGTGTGATTCTAACCGCTACAAAAAGGTGAGAAGTGAAATGTTTAATAAAATGTTTAAATTCAATTAAAAGTGTTTTCTTAGTTTGGCTAGCCAAAATAAGTCATTTAATCTATCTTCGTAACCATTCGAAAAAATGTAGAGGATAGAAAGTTATAACTGCCAGAGATGAAAATTGTCTTCTCCAGGGAGATACATTTCCTGAAGGTGGAAATTTCTACCACCTCAAAGAAGTTGCACAGTGAGGGTGACTTTGAAAAGTCAGAATTAAGTCGTTGACTTATTATCAAAACTATTCTCAGAAACGAGGAAAACGCATTTGCTCTTGACCATCTTTAGATGTTTATTGAAAATAAATAAAAACAGCGATTTTTATTATTGCTTGGAACAAATTACCTCAGATTTTTTCAATTTGTAACAGCTTCTGAAAATTGTAAATTGATTACGGCATGAATTTGTAATTCTAACAGTGAATGTAAAGAATTTGGCTGCATTTGAAAGACAATAGCGTCTGGAACCCTCATGAAAGGAAATAAAAAATAGCAGAACATTCAAGCTAACACTATAAATGCAATGCTGTTTCCGATCAAACGCATGAATTCTTTGAAAACTAGAGAAATTTTCTTTCCGTAATAGCAGTACCTCTGAAATCATCACTGAGCCAAAGAAATGGGGTAAATTCAACCCCAACTTTGGAGTTTCCGCATATAATGTGGGAACAGGTGACTTTTCTAATCGCTTTGGTAAAAAGTTTTAATTTTGATGTAACATTGTCTGAGGTTTACCTACCGTCTTCATTGCTTCAAGATGATTAATCATGCGCAAGAGAATTTTCCATGTTTATTTTAAATATTCCTTGTAATACAGTATTGTATTTCACAGACAAGTTCACAGTGTGTTCAGACCTGTATGTTACAAACCGTGTTCTTATAGGTCTTATGTTTTTATAGTGCATTTTTTAAACTTATGTCGAGTAACATTGCTTAAATTAAATGTATTAACATATCATCAACCTGTATTTGTGTTATAAGAGAAGATCGCAAAACTGTCAAAATACTCTTTCAGTTTTACGTCCCAATTTCAGTTTATGTCCTGTGGGTTAAAGGAGACGGATGGTTAATGGAACGAATGATTGCGTAAGAATTAGTAAGAATTGACATTAGTGGAATGTCAATATTGGAGAAAAAGCAAGAACCGAGATAAAATCCACAGACAAGATTTTGTCCTCCATAAATTCACATAAACTGAGATCCAACTTGGAGGGACCCTCGTGTGAACACCATATCTCTGAGCCACCATATCCCCAATACCCAGTCATTCCTACCACAAACTGTTGGTAATAGATGAGTTCATTACAAAGCTCCCTAATGACTATATGGTTAGCATGGAGACCTGGGTTCGATTTTCGGCGAGTGCTCATGTAGTTCGGATCATGTTAAGCTGTAGGCCTACATCTTATATAGCTCCGGTGCTGAAAGGAACGCTCAACTCAAAAAAAAAAAAATGCCAATCTTAGCCTAACATTTCACACGAAACTATACGAGATTTGATTCTAAATATAGATGTGAAATCATAATCTAATTAACTCCCACGAAAGACAAGAATACTTGTCAGTTAACCGCAATGCAGGTCGAGTTAGTATTTCTTAGTATTGGTTTTAGTATTCTATTCATTCTATCTTAGAAAATTTCATGTATTTTTCAAATGTAATAATAATAATAATAATAATAATAATATGTTTCATTTCAGATAATGGTAGATTTCCAAACTTGAAAATTTGTGCAATTTAATATAAACTTGAAGTAGTAAATCTATACTATAACTACTGGTTGTTTATTTATACTTTATTTATACATATTTCTGGGTACTACCGATATCTATGGCCTTAAACTCATCACTTAGTAGGGATGACGTCCATCGGCGAGCACATTATCGGGGAAAGCAAGGAAATGTCGTGGGGCCTGTATATTAGGTACTATCCCGCTATTTGCTTAGTAGGAATGGGAAAAGCCCAAGGAAAACCTCACTTACAGTCAGGATGGCTAGCCTGAGAAACCTTTTGGACCGAGGTCTCTACCATGAATTGAACTCGGGACCGTTCGCCCCAAAATACCAATATTAAGTTGACTGCTATCCTACGCAGGGTAATGTGCTACTGATTGTAATAGAGGAATAAGATCAAAGGTAGAATCTGTTCCTCGAACTCTGAATCTATATGGAAAAGGCCATTACTCGGTATCTCTTACTATTTTTCTCTATGAAAATCAACATTTAAACCAGATGTGTTCATTGATGTTTAACACTTTCGGTGTGTGAGATATGTATATACAATTAGAAACAATATTAAGTATAGGTTGGAGGTATAAGAAATGATAGCTCCAATCTATGCCTAATATTGTTTTTGATTGTACAACGTAACTAATAAAAATAAGTGGTATAGGAGCAAAGTTATATGTAATGTTTAAAAATGCATTAGCAAAATGGTTTAAAAGAACGAATCGCGTTTAGACTCCAGAGCCGAAAAGAATATAGGTTTAAACACTTCTGGACAGGGGCGTCATTTGGGGAGGAAAGGGGCATTTACATCCTTCTGAGTTTGAAGAAACCATATATATTTAATCAATGCGATAAGGATTTCGGAGTGCATTTTCAAATTTACCGGATTGACGTGCTATTGCCTCCTGGAGATGATGTTATTATTTTAATGGCTGTGTAGTTCCGAGGAACTATTTTATTTATTTTATTCAGTTGATTTACAATTTTATGGGCTTGTTTTATTTAGTTGATAAAGCTTAAATTATATTTGCTTTTCATGTAATGTTTATTTATCTTTTTTCCTTAAAGACCTATACTGGTAACCATATTCTGTTAACTATATACAGCATATAGCAGGTGCACACACGGATTTTTTGTTCGGAGAGGTCAAGTTTTTTTCGGGGGAGGGGGTTCCAATACGTTTATGTAGTGTTATACCTGTGGTTTTTTGCATCCGAAAAAACGATAAGTAATTGTTAATTATTGCCATCTATATTACCAGAAAATCTGACAAGACTAGATTTATTTTTACGAGGAAAGGAAGAGTACAGATGAGGAGTATAATCAAGTCATTTCTCTGTGACAAATGTTTACAAATAATAGTCAAGTTACGAAGTTTAGGTGAGAAACTGAAATGAAATCTGAGTTTTGTTATCTGGACCCGGTGGACACCATGTGGGTGCGCCCCTGGCGTAGGTCTATTGGCCTATAACCATTGAAAATCCGGTATGTTTGCAAATCTGGCACTCCGAAGATCGGAGTGTTTTTTTTTCAACCTGTACTTACAAAATGCACTAATATTTCTTTCCAGGAATGCCTTATAATGTTGGAAAACCCGACAATTATATCATGACTGGCTATCCTTATTGATGCCTATAAGAAAAGACCTACAAATTGTGGTTCTGTGGTCTAATTCCTTATGCCACAATTGGAAGTCCTGTCTGTCATGGTATTGAATCCCGCTCAAAGCATGTTAGCTATGTATTATCATCCTTTCCTTATTCATGTACAGTCCGTTTCGCGGACATAAGCTCACCGGCAAAAAGCTCACCGGACATAAGATCACCTATGTTAACTAATTACATTTATAGGTTAACTAATTTAATTGCAAAGGAAAATAAACCTGAATAAAATTAATACGCAACGGGAAAATGGCAAGCGGGAAATATGTCAAAAATGAAAACTAGATTTTGAATATTAAAGTGAAGTAGATTTTGAATGTTAAAATACAAATTGAAAACAGATTTGGTCAAACAAGAGAATACTACTTTCTTTTAATGAAGGTAGCAATTCAACCCCCTCCCCTGTGCTGAAACTTTCGGTGCAGGATATTTTGCAGCAAAGAAATGTGGGTAAACGAAATTTTGATGGAAGGGTATCTCCTTGTTATTTTTTTTCTCACCATGGCTGAAAGTATCTGAGATATACATTTGATTTTGCTTTAGAAAAAGTATGATGGGTATGAAGAGGTATTAAAATTATGATTTTGACTAGTAGTAGGCCTAATTCAGTAGAAAATAGAGCTACTAATGCTATATATCAGTTAGTAGACATCAGAAAACAATAATAAGGGTGTAGCAGGATTTAATGTGTTAAACGAGGGCAGGCTTTGAGTAACTTGTAATAAAATGCTCCGGATATTTAAATCTGGGTTTTGACTACTAGTAAGCCTAGTTTCTCAATAGAAAATAGGCTATATGACTAACGTCATATAGGAGTTATCAGCATAAAATATTAAGAATGATGCAGAGTTCAAGTCTTAAGGCTGTCATCATACTTTCAGACCAACACTCATCAAATGAATCTCTTTGTTATTTACTGAGAACAAAACAACAACTTATGAAACAAAAAAAAAAGCTTGGTGTTAGTAAATATGAAAGATATTTGTTTGAGTGTTGGATTGCAAACACGACAACAGCACTAAGAAGCAAGGCCTAAATACATCTGAGTATGATGAATTTGTAAAAAAAAAAAAAAAAAAAAAAAAAAAAAAAAAAAAAAAAAAAAAAAAAAAAAAACAGAATTACCAGTCGAGTTAGCAAGAAAATTCTATTATGTAAGTATTCATGCCTAATCATGAAATTATTGTCCGGCCTATAAGAAAAATTTGGTTCCAAAATTTCCAGGGCCAAAATTAGGCCTACTGCCACCTATGCTTAGCACATTAAACTTGCAACATCTCTATTTTATTCTGATATCTGATAACTGCTATACGACATTAGTAGCTCTACTTTCTACTATTATTAGGCCTACTTGTAATTTTAGTCAATGGTTAGATTTTAATATCCAGGACATTTTATTACAAGTTCCTCAAGGTCTGCCTTACGTTTAATACCACGCAGCTCAGCAACGTCTTTATTATTTTTTATATATGATAAGTAATGTAATAGTAGCTCCATTTTCTGCTTAGGAAATAGCCAAAGCCTAAATTTCAATATTCGGTGAATTTTATTACAAGTCCCTCAAGGGAGCTTATGTTTGCTATCGGTGAGCTTTTGTCCGCTCCTGTAATATAAGACTGCCAATGAGCTTTTTGCCGGTGAGCTTATGCCCGGTGAGCTTTCTGCCGGTGAGCTTATGTACGACACCCGTATAGTCCGTTTACTGTAAAAAATCGTTTTGTTATTTTAAGGACGTGCCTATGTGTTAACATGATTGTGTTAAATTATAACAGAAACAGGTGGTTAGAACAATTCACTCTCCATTCGGAGTTGTGTATCAAGTGCCGATAGTTGAAATGTCACAAAGCTTGTGTGTTAAATTAACACAAATGTAGAAAATCGGTAATGTTTTCTGCGTGATTTTCCAATATGTTGAGCATCTAATTATAAAGGCTTACGTAGAAGATACAGACAAACACAGTAGAACGAAATACTTAAACAAATCCAGGTATTCGCAAAATTTCAACATGCAAACCGCGCGATGTGTTTTCAATTGTCTTACATAATGTTTCTGAAGAAATATGTCAACAGCGAGAAACACCATATTACTGTGTCACTTCTTCACTGCACTAGAGCTCACAAGTCAACAACTTAGACTGTGTTTCAAAAATGGAGGAAAACAAGTAGAAAAACAATTAAGAGGCAAACACATTATAAGGATATAGATAAGAGTTTCCTATCATTCTTTAACAAGATGTTGTTGAAGGTTGTGTTTCGCACCATCAAAAAATAAAAAAAAATGAAATGAAGTACGTCCCACGGTTATGCCGGTTAGGTAAAGGAGACGGTGATGATGAGAGATGAGTGAAATGGTGGAATGAAGAAAGTGGGAGGAAACGGGAGAACCCCGAGAAAACCCACGAGCACGGTGTTTGTCCACCACAAAGTTCACTTGGCACGGGCTGGGATCGAACCCGGGACCCCAAGCACCAGAGGTGAACGCTCTACCACTGAGCCACCGCACCTCCTTTATCAAGAAATACTTCACAATAAATGTTGGGGAGGACAACAAAAAAATTTTTGATGCTTTTCTAAATGAAACGTTCTGTAGTTTACTATTCTTATTTTAATATTAAAATCCTCGGTAAGCGTAAGCATGCATACCACAAGGCTTTTTGGCCCAACACATGGTTACATCAACACCGCACACGGAGTTATTTCAACGCCGAAATAGGTGTCATAGTAACACAGAAGTAGAGCCGAACTAACACTAAAAACGGTGTTAATCTGGTGGTCTAACTTCGAATTTTAACACAGGGAATGTTGAATTAACACCAGAACGGTGTAACTTGTATGGCTTTGACCTTGAATTATAACACAGATTGCGTATTGAAATAAGAAATTGATGTTGAAATAACACAGAGACCGTGTTATATTGATACATGACATGGTGTAATATTAAAACAAAATAACACACTACACACTGTGTTATTTTCTGCATGTTGGTGCAACACCGCCACAAGTAACACTCAAAACGTTTCCCCACACTACCGACCCTGACATGATGTCGAATCAATACCGAAAATACTAACACATAAGAGTTTAACACCGCTCAACACCGGTTGTGTGTTAAAAATGTAACTCACCTCCTGTGTTAAACGCCACATCGCGGGCTCTGTGTTGAAGTAACCTTGCATAGTAATAGGCACATTGAAACCACTGGCCTGTGTTAAAATTCAGTTGAATTAACACAACCATTTTATTGTGTATAGTCTCGTTTAACCAAAAGGGAACAATCATGAGAAGTCAATTTAATATTATGCAAAGTTAAAAATATCGGCAGTACTTACTTACTCATTTACGTATGTATTTTCTGTTTATGATTGAATCTACATTCATTACGAACCTAGAAATTGCTTGGTTGATCAGTTTAAGAGCCTGCCTTACTAAAAATAATGCAAAATTTACCATTTTTCTTTTGCTTGTTTATTCATAAGTGGAAGGAGATAATGATATGCAACTTACCACAATCATAGATAATTTTGTTCTATAACACAAAATATGAACCTGAAGAATTTTCAGTGTTGCCATCCATAGAAATTTCAGTGTTGCCAGAATAACAATTTCCCTAAAATCTAAGTTAAGGCAGCGACTAGAGGAACGATCTCAACTGCACTTGGTTATGTATTGTGTTGTTTTGGTTTTCTGTGTACTACTTTTTAAATACCATTATTATTTAGTTTTAATAACTGTATGTTAAAACTATTTTGTTTATTACAAACTAAATATAACTATTATTTAAAAAGTAGTTCACAGGAAACCAAAACAACATGATACGTAATCAAATGCAGTTGAGTTCGTTCCTCTTGCCGCTGCCTTAACTTAGATTTTAGGGAAATTGTTATTCTGGCAACACTGAAATTTCTATGGATGGCAACACTGAAAATTCTTCAGGTTTATATTTTCTGTTGTAGTACAACATTATCTATGATTGTGGTAAGTTGCATTTTATTATGTCGTTTCACTTATGAAAAACAAACAAAAGAAAAATTGTAATTTTTGTGTTATTTTTTAGTAAGGTAGGCTCTTAATGCTTGTATTGTCATTAATACATTTGTTTAAATATTACTGAATTTTGCGTTTCACAATTATGCTCTGTAGGCCAAAGCAGATGGATGATTAGTGAAAGTGCGAATCGTATTATGGAAACATCTGTAGAATAATAATCTCAAAGAGAATGTGAGAACACTCATAAAACCATGGAAACGATCTTATCTACCACAATTTTACGTTGCCTATGATCGAACTAATTACTTTTTGCACCAGAATGATAAAAGTACGAAAATACGTAATCATTAAGAAATTAAGAATTATAAAATACTAAATAAATGAAGATTGCTCTAATTTTTCTTTATTTATCTTTGTAAGTAGATAGGCGCTATATTCTTAAAAACGGTCAGGAGTCAAAAGTACTCACTACAAATATTAGCATTATAATTCATTTAATTCCAGAAAGCATGCGGTGTCTAAATAAAGTTACTTCGTTACTTCCTTATTATTTTTCCGCCTACGACTAAAAAAAAAAAAAAAAAAAAAACTTCCAGCTTAAATTCGAAAGAATGAAACGCTAATAAGTAGTTTAAAGTTTAAGGCCCAATTCAGCACAAGGGATATGTTAGACATCTACAAAGATCGATAGCTTGTCATGAAATTCGAACACATGGATTCCTACCAGGAACCGAAGCCGATCTCCAGTAGGGAAGGCGCTTACGTACGTTACTATACAGCTACGAGTAACCTATGAAATAATACTTACTGTAGGAGTAATTTACCGATATTTGTCAATGTAATGTTCTATGGTGAATACATCAATCAAAGAAGAAAAAGAAGAAGGAGAAAAATGAATGATAAATTAAAATTTCAAGCGTAAAGTTTGTATGGTGCTACAATTCAAGGAATTTTGCTTCCATCTATAAGTTGTTTATGTGGAATTGAAGAGCATTGATTCATTTTGGTCTCAACAGTGTAGACCTACTGCTTAGAAGGAGATCAGATCCTAAATTTATATTTTTATTGAAGGTTTCGTATTTTCACAGATGTCGGTGTACATAAGGGTGCTTGAAGCTTTTAACTCATCTTTGACTGAGGTAATATGCAAAACTAAAAATTTACCATGTTAAGATATGTTCACTAACACCTTGAATTAAAACTTGGGAGATTGAACTTTTCTTGACGAATTCCTGTGTCCGTCACTACACATGGGATCGAACCTGTAATTACACGCACAGAAAGCAAAAACAGCACTCATTTGATGAAGGGATATATAAACTACAATAATTCTGCAATAAAGAATAATGTAAAAAATAAGTGAAGACGACAGATTATAAAAATTATACTGCTTATTCTATACATTTTTCTTTATTTCACACAAAAATTGTTTTGAGACTATCGGGACGAGATGGAGACCGAAACGGCTATTTTCGACTCAGGATGTGACAAAGATCAATACAACTATTTGTCAATAAAGACGAGAATGAGAACAAGTAGAAAAAAGACCAGAAATAACAAGTTCACCAGGTTCATATCCGATTGAAGCAGGGATTCTTTGATATGGGTAAACCTTTTACCACTTTCCCCTGATAAGGGGATCGTCTCAAAAATGGAATGTAATAAAGGGGTGGATAACTTAATTCTATCCACAATATTTGCAATTCATTGTCTGTTTCCGTTTCCTAACCCATTTCTGCACATGGTAAATAACGTTATTAGTCAGCATAACTTCTAAAATGGTATCTCTGAATAACGTTATTCGCCGGAATATCCTTTACTTTGGTACTGTAGCTGAGTTGATTTTGAGTTTAACGTCCTTTTCAGCAGCGAGACAATATGAGATGTGTCTGTAGTTAGTCACCAAGGTAATAACGTTATGTTTAAATCTACCTGTGTCTTAATAACGTTATTTGGAAGGCTACCTGTGTCTTGCCTGTTTAAGATTTTTAAGGTACCATCTCTCTCTCGAACCCAAGTTGTTTTGTTCTTTGGTTTAACGCTATGAAACGTATTGGATTTTCCAGACCATTTTTGTGTAAGCAGACATATTTTCGTTATGATGCATACCATTTCTATGTCTTTCTTTTCTTTTTCGATTACCTTTTATAAATGCATTTCTTTTTCTCCAAATTCTGATGCTCTTGGTGTTACGCTTGAATAATGTTTAAACATAAGAATCTCCATTATGATGGTAAACTCTAAGTTTTTTAGTTTGCTTTTTAAATACTGAAGGCTGAATAAGTACACTAGGACCAAGGCACATGTCCTATTCCTTTGAGAATAGAAGAGATTTTCAAACAGGTTAACAGTGAAATTTTTAATTCAAACTTGTTGATAGGACTTTTATTTCTTTCTGATGATAGTGCCGATAAGGCTTGAGTTGACTTAACGCTAGGAATCGAATCCGAAACCACATACGCCAAACGCACACGCGCTAGCCACTAGACAAGCGGCAAGGGCTTTTCATTTGCTTGTTCATTTGCTTGGTATCAATTTTATTTATCTTTACAATACTGTCGATATATCAAATATGATCTACAGCTTAATGTGATATCAAAATTACGGAAACCTAACTCGCGTATCATAGTTTGAATACTAGCTATTTAGCCACAAGATAGCCTTCCTCATGATTCGCATAGTTAGGTAAACTGTTCATGTAAAAAAAAAACAAATAGTTACAAACATTCTAGATGAGTGATTTCTAACCTCAAGGTGACCAGATGTCCCGGTTTTGCCGGTACAGTCCCTTTTTTCCAACCGTTGTCCCGTTTTTTCTGATTCTCGAACGGGACGCCTAAATGTCCCGTTTTTAAGTAAAATTGACCTAGGTGTCCCGTAATAATTATTCAAAATATAAATCGTAAATGGAAATTCTATTCTCTTCCGTACCAACACTCGTTGCCAAGGTTCAGCCGTGTCTAGAACTTCTGAATTTTCAAATGGGAATTAAGTGTTCGTGATTCAAGTGGGAATTGAGTGGGAATTCTGAGTGTTCAACTAGTTAAAAGAATTGTTGGGTAGAACTTGCAATCGAGAACCACTATTTGTTGTGTGGTACACGTAAAGTTAGAAACGGTGTGTTATCACTCTTACTTGTGTATTTTGTAAATTGAGAACACTGCTGAGTCCCAAAATGCAATCTAGAAGTCAGATACCCCTCCCCCCGTAGCCGATTCATATGCGTCCCATTTTCGCAAGTGAAAATTCTGGTCACCTTGTCTAACCTGGACGACAGTAGTGTGAAAATCGATCAAGGGGATGCAAGCAAGCAATTGACAGAAATGATCTGTTAAAATACTGTATTTAAAAATATATACTGAAAAAATACATAAGCAAAATTTAAACAGTTTATAACTGATTTACAAAGAGCGAAGAATGTAAATTAAAATTAAGCTGTTTCCTATGATTATTCAACTGACAAATATTACGAATGTTGTGACAAAGAGGTTTTAAATACCGAACACAAAGTAACTACTGAGTAAGAATTGTAGTTTCAACAAAGCTGGTGTATAATAATAATAATAATAATAATAATAATAATAATAATAATACTAATAATAATAATACTGCACTATAGTGGTATGCAGAAGTCTTTATGAAAATAAAAATAAATTGTCCAAAATGTGATTATTATTATTATTATTATTATTATTATTATTATTATTATTATTATTATTATTATTATTATTATTATTATTATTATTATTATTATTATTTAAGATTCGAGAAATAATGTTCCATCTGAAATCGTAAAATGGGTCGAACATAAACACGTATGAATAACGAGCGGGAAGAGGGTGCATAAGGTAGGCAGGATTTATTGAAGGGAGCGTGAGAGTTCAAGCTGAAGAACTTCGTGAATAAGAAAGGATTCTCTCTGTAAAGCTAAACTGAAGTAATTAGACGCCATAGACGCACGAACTTGCATGACCAACATGTATGAAAGGTTTCTTTCATCATGCATCTTGAAAGAATTTTTTACCCACACACGTACCAATATTCTGTCCAACTTACTGAAAGTAGTTTGAGAAATGTGGAGGACGAGGTAACGCGTGCTTTTTCTTTCTGCAACTGCACGACCTTGGCATGCGACGGAGGAGAGAGTCACGTGATTTCTTCCGCTGTCGTGATTGGCGGACCTAAATATAAAACAGCCACCTTGCATGAACGAGCCCATACACGGTAAACATGCATGCAGAACGGCAAAAACATCAAGCATGTTTTCAGAAGATTTTGAAAACTTTCAACATGAATGAACGAGGCCATACACGATCAACTTGCCTGTGGTTTTATCATTTTTCATGCAAGTCGGGCTGTTTCTTCGGGCATGTGTTTACGTGTATGGGCCTCATTTGAGATGGAAGAATTCTTTAGTGTGATACCGCCAGACATCAGCATCAGAAGTAAAAATATTTGCAGGGAACTCTGCAGTCCATTCATAAGAAGGGTTGAAACCGGTTGTGGAGTTGATTGGCAGGTTACAAGGTCAGCCATCCTTCTAACCACTGGAATTCTAGCAGAACTAGCAAAAATAAATTGTTTTAGAAAGATAGCCAACATCCGATGAAGACAGAAGGCATATTTTTGACAAGTTTGCATAATAAAGAAAATGTTATTGTTGCTCTAGAAGTGCTTAATTAGGATAATAATAATAATAATAATAATAATAATAATAATAATAATAATAATAATAATAATAATAATAATAATAATAATAATAATAATAATATAATAATAATAATAATTATTATTATTATTATTACAACCAGTAATGCTATGCTTGAAGTAGCAAGCGATTCTTTTCCTTCATCACACTAATTAGAACGCAAAACTATAGGAGTAAATCTTTAAGCTGGAACAAGACAAATATACATTGGAACAGAAAGAGATGGTTCTTTTTCCAGGAATTCTGAAAACCCTGTCCACCCCTCTAAACCTTCCGCTAACTAGTCTCCGCGACACGTGGTAGAGATTTATGATCCCTTCTGGCTAAAAACCAATGTTGCCTCAATTCCTTTTTCCTAGTTGATTTTTTTTTTAAATTTTTGTTGTTAACTGAGAATAGAAAGGAAAGGTTTTTCCTTATGTTGCCGGACTTTAACTACACAAGTGGATCGTAGGTACGGCAACATTGACAGCAGTGACAGCTTAACGGGATCTTATACCTTTTACTAGTGGTTTCTCAGTCCCCATAAGATAACATGTAAATTTTACTTCATGAATGTCTAACGAAATATGGAACGTAACAACTTAAAATCTTCCATATAAATAGAGAAAATCAATAGAAAATAATTAGTTGTTTCAATTTCACGCTTAATGACGTAGATCGCGAGTAATGAACTTTCTTTGGTAACATTGTAGTGGACTATATATTACATAGTGGTTGAAAGTGTCTGCTCCAATTTGGTCCTCACCAACAGATGTGCTGCTGACAGACAGGGATTTCCCTCCCCCTCTCAAGTCCTTTTCGAATGGGTGTGGTAGAACGCCCCGGGGTGCCACCCTCATCCTATTTGTTTCCTTCGTTTCTGCAGAGCAGGTAGATTTTCTTGTAAACGCCAGAAAGAAGGAACACAACAATTTGAACTCTTTGCTTCTTACGATTTCCTGCTGCTGCATTAGTTAGTTCCAACTTTATAATAGCACTGCCTTAACTGTAGAAAAATATACTTTGTGTAGTAGGATCAACAGTTCGATACAGATCATGGCTGAAATTTAGCGTTCTTTTTGCAGCACTAAGTTTGTATGAGACATTTACATGAATACAAAATACATAATTCTCTCTAGTGACTGGGATTTGAAATTCGTAGCGGGTAGTTACTTCCACTTCCTGGCAACATTATTCAAATTTTCAGGAAGTAATGAAAAAATCAACTTTACTTCAAGATCCATTCAACAGAAACGATGGACTGAAACCCATGAACCAAACTGCCTGTGAATAAACATACGTAAGTAACATTTAAAAAATACAGCAGCTCTTCCCGTTGGTATAGTGTCTAACTCGCTCATTTTGGATCATGGATCTCGGGTTTGATATCCGGTGGAAGAGAATTGAAATTTCAATGCGTTACTAAGAATACGGATCCCACTGAAGGCTCCGTAATCACCTGTATCTTACAACATTGGTGCAGAAAGAGAAGCTAAACTCTAAACCCACAAAACCAACCAAGCTAATAAAGGACGGACTCAGTAATGTCACCATAATTTAGACTACGTGGGTGATTTTATAATGTTTCAGACTATGGTCATAAATATAAGTGGAACTAGGGTTTCGAACATTTCTAGTTCTTGTTACTGGAAAGTAAGTGTAATATATACACATGGTGTTAGGAAATAACTTTGGGAAGTGAATCCTCACACGTAAACGTGAACAAGTCTACAGACCAATCTTGGTGCACAAATGTGTTATTTCAGAGATATAGTCCGCAGAAAGTTTGTTGTAATTGTAAAAAAAAAAAAAAAAACCTAGGGAGCGAAATGTTGGATAAGTGATTATTTTCAGCCTAGATTCTAGTGGATATATTAAGTGTGTCAATTTTTCAGTTTTCTCCAGGAAAGGGGTTGCATTTCTTGTACCTCTAAAAATAAGAGTAGTTTCCTGAAGGGTGAAATTTAGGGAGAAAAGAGATCTTCTCGGAAACGTCTCCAACGTATTTGATTTGTTTCATTCATCAATATTGTATTTACAAGCCTATACTGTGTTATAAGTTATTTAGGAAAAAGAGACGTATTAGTCTTGGGCTATTGTTTTCTGATGATAAAAAAAAGATATTCTGTTTGTAACCTGACAGTGTTCATTTGTCCTACAAAAAAGAATCGACGGGGTAGTTTACTCTTGGAATTAAGTTTCGATTTTCTAAAAATCATGACCCAGACAACTTTGTTAAATAAATATTTTATTAATAACTGCAAACCAGTCCAACTCGAGAGCAAAGGTCAACTAGCTCTTTTCGCTCAGAATCAAGACTTTCCTTACAAAAATGAGCAAGCGCTTACGAATTTTATTGAAGATTATGTAAACTTAATTGGTTGTCGTAGAATGTTATACCGGAAGGTTTTAAACATCCAGCTTTATCCTAACTTAGCTCTAACCTAATGTATCTTAGGCTCTTATCTATTTCTTAACTGTATCTGTATGAACAAATAATATTTCAGATGTTTACAATTTCTTATGCCTTATTACAAATCTAAAGTAGATTTAACTTCATGCAAATATTTGATATATTAGTTTCCATAACTCACAATCCCTTCTTCAGACGCGCTAATCGGTTCGACTTAGTCAATCTTGAACAGTGCTGAATGGGCAGGCTAGTAAATAATTTCTGCTCTACTGGCAACTAGTTTACGTATGGCATCGAGTTTGACTTATTTTATGGTTTAAAAAATAGAGGACACGGTTATCCATAAGGTAAAAAAAAAATGGTTCAAAAGAAGTAGCAGTGCCACATGTACACCACGCAAAGGAGTTTGGTTTCTTTGGTACGATATTTTCACAATTAACATTGAAACTGGAAATTGTAGTAGATTTCTACCTCTTCCGGTTTTAGTAGAGAGACTAGACTAGAGACGAAATAGATTCTTGCGATGCCTAATTGATTGCGGAAAACCGCTTTTGTTGTCTATTACAGTTTTTATTCTATAGCTATCACCGTTAAAACCGGAAGTGGTTGATTTCCTTCTCTTTTGGTTTGAGTAGAGGCTTAAGACTGAAGACAGTGGTTATTTTTAGAACGCTGAATAGAAAGTAAAAAAACCGCTTTTCGCTTTTACCATTCCTGTTCTATGGAAATCACTATTGAAACCGGAAGTGGTTAATTTCTACGACTTCAGGTTTCAATTGAAATTCAAACGAGGAGATGAAAGGTAAACTTGAGACGCTTGAGAGCTACTCGATTGGAGGAAAGCGCTTTCATCTTTTTTTTTTACCGTTTTTGCTCTACGTAGATCAATATTTATTGAAACCAGAAATTATAGTTGATTTGAATCATTTTCAGGTTTAGTAGAGAGTTAATAAGAGAGATCAAATGTGTTCTTACGAAACACAAAACGGGATCTCACTACATATTACCGTTTTCGATTTATGGTGATCAATGATCAAACCGGAAATGGTTTATTTAAACCCTTCCGGTTTGAGTATATGGTTTTAATAACACACTCAATTCCTGACTCTTGACTATATTTTGATCAAATTTGGTGATGATCCAGGAAGTGGTTCTTTAGTTTTTTTCACACACACGGACAGACATGCATGCACGGATATGGTAAATATATCAAGGAGTTTTGGTAAACCAAACTAGTTATTTAAAAACAAAAGGACAATTTTGTTTTTGCCACCCCTGCATACAATTAATTCGTTCTAACCGCAGGAACATCATACTGTGGTTCTCTGTGATGAATAATATAAAACGAAAAGAAATCTATCCATCCAGACAACAAAACAAATGGCAATTTAGACTTTCTTTGGTTGTACCTAGAACCTAGATATATTACTATAGTTGTCAGTGGCAGAGGTGAAAGCCGTTTGGAGAATCTGAAGCAACAAAAGATGTAGAAAAGCAATCGGAAACATGTTCGATACTGAGGTTTCAAAGATCATTATCTTTGTTCTATAGTTGCCGTCGTAAAGTTGTAGGAACTCAGTAGGGAAGTGAGGGTAGGGGTGGGAACGAAGCTGCTCACGGCGTAAATGACTATGAAAATGGAGGTGGTGGACACGGGTTTCGCTCCTTAAATTGCCACAATGCATTCCTCCCCAGCATGTGTTCTTCAAAGAATGTCACCCGTAGTAATTTATGAAGTATGAAAGTGGTCTTTTGATCCTTTACCTGAAATAGTGATTCCGTCATTACGGAAGTAATTATTACAATTAATCTAAGTCATTAAGTTTAGAATTGAGATAACCACCTCCTTTTTATCGCTCTTTGACATTCGTATAGAAAATTGCAAGTTTCTAAGTGCAGTATTTTGTAAGATATTTATGAATTAAATTTTACATGTTATCTTATGGAGATTCTGAAGCCCCTGATAATGGGTAGACATTCCCTTAAACGCTCGCGAGGACTGACCGAGGGTTGTGGGGGTGAAAAGATGCAGTGGTTGGGGAAAGAGTCCTTTAAAGCTGTCCCGATGTATACTATGTTTTATAAAACTCGAAGCTTTTTGCTTTCAAACAAAATTTCAGAGACGTGTTTTATTTAAAATGGCTTGCTTTATCACATTACTGACCTAGTTCAACTCTAAGCAGAAGAAATGGTTGGAATTCCTCAGAAAAAATATATTCCACCAAAATAGAATGATTATGGAATATTTCAACAGGGGGCATTCAATTTAATCGTTGCAAGCACACATGACTTTTGCGTCCATATCTTAATATAACAAATAATTATTTTTCCTTATCATCTCAAGTATTGAAGGTTAAAACCTGGCACTGTCCCTAGCATACACCACTGGTGGAATGTGTATTTTTTAATCGTACGAGTAAGGTGATAAACTTAGACCTCACTTTTGGCTGACTTCCAGCATTGCGAATTTGGGAAAGCTTCATATTGTGTCAAAATCAAATTGATTTTAAGATGTTTCTATGTAAGATGTTTTTAAAGTTGTAGGAAGAATAACTTCAATCTGTCGCTTTCGATTGATTTTAATTAGATAATTGTAAAAAAAAAAACAAAAAACAACAGGACTCTTGTCGTTGAACAGGAATGCATGAAAGCACGCCATGGAAAGCTCATAAATGCGAATGGTGTTTTCTTTTTAAGAGTCCAAGTTGGACCATTATTCACATCTTGCTACGAAATACACACAGGGCATTTGGTCCAAGAGTGGTGACTAAACACACTATATGTTATCAGTTTGTAAAATTTCGTGCCAGTGACAACATTGAAGAATGAACCCCGCATACGCTGACCAACAGCAGTTCTGATGAACTCCTTAGGAACAGTGTGAAAGCGTCCCTTGAAAACGTGTTCCTGAAATTGCAGACAAATTTGATACATGTCATGGATATCGTTCACGGCTCCACGCAATCGGCAAGCAGGAAAAGTTTGACTCACGCTATGCGAGTTGATATCGGCTAATGAGTGTCGCCAATAAAAGGTATGCGATTCTCTAAGTATATGGAATAACCGGGAAAGTTTCTTGCATTTGATTGTCACATTTATGAAAAATAGATCTGCAATTGTAAACGATAAGGACTCTAGATGACAATCGTAAACGGCCAGAACAGTACTTGCATCATGACCACTCCCAGTAGCAGTTTCCAAAATCACCATCCACTCACAGGTGATTATGTAATGGTCTGTGGTGGGGGTTGGAATGGTACACATAAAATTTTATTATTGATATTTATATGAACAATTTTCTTTTCATTTCGGAAATCCTTGAACTCGATCTACACTGCTCCATGCCACAGATTTCTCCCCGCAGGATATTCTTTTTCTTTTTCTGGTAGATTGAATTGGTAGGCAATCTTCTTTTATATAATCATATAAAGTTTTCTTATATAAGTTTTCTTTCGATTGCTCTTGTCCAACAACACTGTGCTTCTCACACGTATAGTTCCATTCAAGTCTAATGTCAACTTCAGGAGATTTGTTGTCTTCTCACTTAAATTTATAGAAGAATCAACTGGCTCTAGACGCCAGAAGCACAACCTTTTATAAATATCACAAAAAAATACTTTCTCATCTCTTACCCGCAACTTTCGAAAGCATCTGTAGAAGCGTCGCTTCTTCTCAATCTAGATATATTCAGTTTTCTTCTAAAATCCGTCAAATTCTATAAAGCAATCCAAATTTTGAAAATAGCAGTGAGTTAAGGAAATAGCTAATCAACTTTAAAGAGCTTCGTAAAGAAACCAGAAAGGGGGGATAAGATTGTTTCCAAAATAGCTCCAGTTCGTTATATTTCAGTAGAGATGCAAAGATAGAAATTCGATTGAGTAAATGTTTTAAGTTAGATAATGTGGCACTCATATGTTGAGCTTCTTTCCTGTAGCCAGCTTTCTCCAAATGGTTTATCACGTTTGGTGATGAATGATTAGGTCAAGGATAATGTCATGACTTTTTACACACCAGTCTTGCTTGACTTTCACCAAAAGCAGACTAGCATACATGTTTTCTTTAATTTCGCCTTCTGTGAGTGGAAATTTGGACATCAATATTCCTAGAATGAAACCACCTGAAACGTCTTTAGTTTCTTGACTTGTCATGAGCAACCTTTCGGTTGGTTTTGATAACTTATCTTACTCATGAACATACAAAATTTCTTTACAGGCCTGCGTATCATTCGCGCCTTTATTGAAACAAAATTGTAAATTGAGGCTGTTTTGTTGGAAGTTCATGACTTTCATGGCGCAATACCATAAATCTGATTGCAAAACACTTTTTTGCACTCTACTAGCATCAAATGTCACCTGTCAAATGGCGTTAAGCTTAACCCGCTGCAACCCATATACTCTGGCATTTTTGGGACACTACGGTCAGCTCGAGCTCAAAAAGGGTCAAAATTTTACACTAGTGATACCTCTATTTAGTGATAAGAAGAAACTAACTATATGTAAGGTAAAAGACTGTTAGATAATAGTGTTCTTTCTAAGTAACCTAGAGAGCAACGATATTTTTTCCTAGTGAAGGGCAAGTCATATCAATGTAAAGGCTAAGAAATTTATCTATGGTAAGCTAAACATATATTGTCACGCTTTAGAAGGTTTTCTACAAACTATACTTATGTAGGATGTTTTAAATGATAACAATTATTATTATTATTATCATTATTATTTGTTTCAGAAGCATTAATTCTACAAGGTGAATTAGTGGAGCTATACTAACTAAGAATGAGTGTTACGTTTACTACAATCTAATTTAGGAACTTTAAATTGCTTTCCACCAACGATTATTATACGCTGATTAAAATTTTTAACAAATGTGATAGTCATTTCAACAGGAAATTAAAATACCTAGGACCCTTTAACATAGATGATCAGTCAGCATTCTTGTTTCACAATTTAAAGTAGTGCCGATCGACTCCCGCACTAGTTTATCCTTGTATGTTTTCCTTGGGTTTATCTTCACAAACAAAGAAGAAAAAGGTGCGAATTATAATATGGAAACTGTTTGTCTATCCAAAGGAGTACGCCAGGGATGTATGGGAGTTTACATACTCCCTTGAGTGACATATTATGAAAAATAAGCATTTGTTATATTACCACATGAAATGTCCGTTTTCGACACGAGCTAAATAGATTTATGGAATACATTTCAGTTTCACCTCTACAATATTGTTTTTCAGATTTAAGTCATATGTACACCAAATTGGTTGAAATTGCTTCAGGTGCTTCAGAGCTATATTGGAGTATAAACACACAAAACGAGACACATTTATCCACATTTTCATTTATATTGAATAATGATGGCCAGTTTCTAACGCACCATAGGTCAGGACATAATAAGAATCAAACCTGGGGACCTTTTTCCACTTTCCTTCCATCCTGAAGCCAGAGTTTACTAAATGTGTGTAAATTGTACATTTTCTGAATCTTCGTTGTTCTACATATCTTGCTTTTTTTGTGAGTAGGCCATTAAAGCCTAAAGAACGAACACTTGAAAGTACCAATATGATACTTTCTTTTCGCAAACAGTCTGTCCAGTGCCAACTTGCAGCATGGCCTTGGTAACTGAAATGTTACGAAAATATTTTCACAATTAAAAATCAAGTCACGATTCAGATATATTTTGATGGTCAGCTAACACTGCCTCTTACGTCTGGAGTTAAAAAGTTAACAAATCATACATTATTCAATTCCATTAGCGGGCCGAATCTGGTCTGCGGTCCGCCACTTGGCAACCGCTGAAATGCAATATTCCATTCTCTTCTCACGAGGCAACCAAAGCTTGTATTACTGAAATAGATAACCAATTTTAACTTTCCCGTCCTGCATGTTGGTGATAGCAGTCATATAAACTGGTTTTAAAAATACCAAGACAACAAAAGTATTTAAATTCCACTCCTCTCTTTTGAAGTTGTAACCAGCAACCACAACTTGATTCGCGGACTGTGTTAGGTACAGTTGATTTCGTATTCCAACACATTTTAGGAGCTAAGAGTGGTATTTCTTATCTTGTAGTGTCATCTCGCACTGATACACCTTTTGCGACTAGTAGCTCGATGATTCATGTATGAATGTGGTCTCACGATCTCACGCTCTACCAAACACCACAGGAAATAGTATATTGTCATTTACTTAGATTTGGAAAATTCACGGCTAGTTGTAACATTTTATTTCCATCATTGTTTGATACTTGTCGCTGAACTAAATTCTTGTACGACAAACGTTTTGTTAATGAAGAGTATACATTTTCTTAAAATTTGAGTTATATAGAAGCACATTGAACATAATACGAAATAACAGAATAAGGCGTATTGAGATTTTAAAAAAATGCCTGGAAAAATAATAAAGCTAGATAAAGTTAAAATTATTTTATTTTTGACAGTACGTGGAATGCAATTTTGTTTCAATGAGTTTTAAAAATAACACCTTTCAAATACTCAGCTCCGTTTTCAATATTTTGAGAGCCTGTTTCACAAGCTAGTCATGATCGCGAGTCATATTCCATGGGAAAATTTTATTTCTTCAGCTATCTCAGACTTCAGTTCATCGATAGTTTGAAGACGATGTATGTACACCTTTCCGTTGAGGTAGCCCCACATACAAAAATCGCACGGTATGAAATCAAGCCATCTACGAGCCTCACTCGTATTACCCCACAGACAAAATGATCAGAAAACATTTGTTTTAGAATTTCCATTCAAGGACAAGAGATTTAGGTCATAGTATCATCTTGTTGGAAGCAGATATTTTGTAGGTCATGATCTTACAATAAGTCATCCAACTTCGGTACAAAAAAAGTTCAGGCCCGCGATAATATAGAACAAAAGTCTCTGTAATGACTTCATGTTTTTCAAAGAAGTAGGGACCTCGAACACCATAATCGGAAACAGCGAACCACACCGCCACTCGAGAACTGCAGTTGAAAATTCTGAAGGCTATCCGCAGCTCAGTAGAGGAAATTTTGTTTATTTACAGTATCGGACAAGTGAAAATGAGCACCATCACTTCAGATTAAACTAGAAGTCGAAGGGATATTCTGCAGAATATTGCTACATAAATTTCTTCATATTTCAGTCTCTCTCTTTTACTTAACTCTTGCACCAGCTACATCATATAAGGATGCATTTTACAGCTCTATGAAGGATTTTTCTAACACTCCGGGTAGATAATTCAAGTTCAGAAGCGTGCTTGCGTGTAGAACACTTGGGGGATTGGAAGACTGAAAGCCGCACTCTAGCCACAATTGCTGCTGGTAAAGTCCTGGTTCAGCCTGAACATTTTAAAAGGCTATGTTGAATGCAAGTAGTGCATTGTGAACTGTGTACTCTCTGCCATGTGAAAAAAAAATGTATTTACTGACATTCTGTTGTGGTAGAATGTTTCTCACATGTTCAAGTTTTATAAGGTTGCCTACACAATTCCACAAAAGAGCTCCTTCGTGGCTAAGCGGTTAGCGTACGCGCATTTGGCTTGGGAGACCCGCATTCAACTCCCGGCGCGAGCTCATGTGGTTCGGATTCCACGTTAATCAGAAGGTCAACGTCTCATATAACCTCGCTACTGAACGAGGCGTAAAACTCAAAACACCTTACAAGTCCACAGTGTAATTAATTTAACTCCTACGGGAGATTTTCCTTCACAAAGGATTTTTAGGAACCCGCTATACAGCTGTCCCTACTTATTATCTAGTATTATTAGTTATCAGCAGTCATTGTCGTAATTAGCTTATACCATTAAGCTTACATGCTCAATCCTTTCACTGGGGCGTGGCAATTATATTTGTGGCTGTTGGTTAGAACCTATTTTCAAAATTAAGAATTCTTTACATTTAGAATGTAATGCTTTTAAAATAAATTCATGGCATAGTGGCGTAAGAGGGGAGACCGGGAAGTACCACTGGAGACGAGGTGGTAGGTGCTTTCGTAGGACCAGAGTAGAAAGAGATATCGAGAGGGAAAGGAAATTCTTGAAAGTTTACACTTGTACCTCGTAGTACATAGAAGAAAAAAAAGCAGTTGAGAATGCTCTAAGAGCATTGCCAGAATTAACTTTAAAAAGAAACATTTGCTGTCCATGGCTAATTGCTTTTATTAAAAAATGGTAGGCTATTAGGGAGAGTAATTGCATATGGAAAGCTGGAATACCTAGAAAGCATGTTGCTTGAACCATGAACATGGATATTAAAACAGTAAGATATTCAATTGAACGATTCGAAGTAGAAGGGGAAT
This sequence comes from Thermobia domestica, assembly GCF_964235325.1. Classification (NCBI taxonomy): domain Eukaryota; kingdom Metazoa; phylum Arthropoda; class Insecta; order Zygentoma; family Lepismatidae; genus Thermobia; species Thermobia domestica. The sequence continues at coordinate 94,892,910 of NC_137462.1, read as the reverse complement.
AGGGATTACATACTAAACAGAAGCTGAGTAGACCGCAGGCGGCAGCGGGATACGAAATGTTTCGACTATTATTGAAGCTAACGCTTCAAGCCCGTTTGCTGCTGCAACAAACCTGAAAACAAATTTAGATCTGGAATGCAGTGCAGAGACCTGTAACTGTACTCATATTATTTGTTCTGCTTTGCAGGTCAAACTAACAGATGCATATATACATGCTGACTTCGCGCTGCTGAGTTCGCAAGGACGCACATCAACAAGCAATAGGAAGCTTGTAATCGGGAGCAGTGTTGAATTCAGACATATTGACCCCGGAACGGGGGGAAGAACTCCTGGGAGGAGAGGAGTTTGGATGAAGTAATTTCTACATTTTGTGATTGAAATTTTGGGAGTGTCTCCGGGGGGCAATGGATTTTCTTCGGGGGAGAGATTTCCCCCGGGCTACCTCCTGAATTAATCCCTGATCGGGAGTGATAAGAAAGTGTTTAGTTTATACCAAGGATGGTAACTGTTAAGAAGTTCTACGATATGCTTGACGCAGACATGTAATCAAAATAGAGGGCTCATAATTTAAAAATAGGCAAAATATAATCTATGACTTACGGTTCCCGAGATATGGCTCCTTAAATCTCCCGAAATTGGATTTTTTGTCCAATATCTCGGGAACGGTAAGAGTGACGCCAAAAATTCCATCACTTTCTCTGATAGCTTTTGATGCTCTAACGAATAGATTGTTCAAAATTGAAAAAATCGCAAATAACACACACACACAGACAGACAGACGTGGAGAATTCAGTGAAGAATTTTTCAAGTTCGTTGAAAAATAGCCAATATTGGTTGGGGGAGAAATTGCATCTACGTATGATTTTTTTTCTCTAATGTCTCAATTTGTAGTATAAAAGTATATTATAAGAGGCAGAGTGTGGATGCAAGGACAGGGGGAAGATTTTGTAATCTTGTAATTGAATAAACTCGTTTTTGGCCTAAAAATAAACACAAGCTTCATACAGTCAGTGCTGTTATTAACAGACTCAGCTCCAGGCAGTCAATTCCCTTGACACGTTGCTCCAATACAGACATCCCCACCAATAGCTGATTATTTGTAACACATTAGAAGACTGTGTGGATCTGTTATGGTATGAGCCTGATCTTGTTACGTTATAGTCAAGGTGTAGCTGAGGGGGATCGAATCTATCCGAGCCTAACTATACTGTTTCAGAGTTCGTAACCTATTTAACTACATTTTGGTAAACATAAAGAAGGTTCCCATGTCAGCTTCTCCCAAACATGTTTCCCGTCACTGGATAGCACTATGAATTATGAAGCGTTATCTGTTCAAAAAGCAAAATCGAGTCAGGTGCGAAGAATCTTTACAATAAAATTCGACAAAAAAATACATAGTAATACGTATGTGATACTACACGTACTCCTAGACTCTATGTAGTACTGTAAGAATGTTAAAGAAATCCCTGGAAGCTTATAGATGCATGATTATCATTATTTTATATAAATTCCAATAAGTTTTCGGTAAATCAAAATATTTCAATAATGTTTACGATTCTTAACCGTTATGTATTCACCAATTATCAAAAAAAAAAACACGGATTTGGGCGATAGAGAGTTTATTATTATGCTACTCTTTATTCTTGTTAAAGATTAGAAGGAAAGCGTCAAAATATCTGTATCATTAAGGAAAAGTTATATTTCTAGCAAGGAATTACTTTACAGAAGCCCATTGGAGTAGGTAGGCTAAGAAGCAATGGAAATGTTATAGCTTACGTGCTTTTGTTTTCGTCCTTTTAGAGGTGAAAGTGAACAGGAAATAGGATAGTATAAACTTCTATATTCTGAAAAATTAGCACCGTTTTGGGAAGATTCGCAGATTGTAAGATTTTGAGCTTTCGCCATTAATTCAATACTTGGAGCCCCCAGTAATAACTATACTTTAAAATAGATAGATATGTAATATCATGTTATACAACTCATTTATTTAAAACAAAATTTTGGCTGTTACTTACAATAACTATTTCTGGATAGCTTTGTGATATATCATTTTGCAGTAAACACATTCTTTCTGTTACTCAGCAACCGCATTAGTGTTTCATTTGGTATTCTATCTTTAGGCTAATTTGAAACTGCTCAGAAGTGAACCTACAGTTTAAAATTAACGAACATTCAGAATTCCTTAAGCGTGAACCCGAGACCACGCTCACGAAAAGCAAGCGAATTTACTAACTAATAGGGTAAGCGTGAACCTTGACCGTATTTGTGCACTGCGTTCCCTAAGAACTACTTCCTCTCCGTATCAATGCGTATTAAAATACAAGGATGGTGGGTGGCGTACGTGTTATATCAAACCCGCTGAATAATACAATAGAACTATTTCCGCCTAACTGTACAGCTAATGTGTTGATTTTGAACGAGAAGTCTAGAACAAAGTCTAGTTTTCGATTTCCATTAAGTATTCATCAAGAGCTAATTGGGATTCCAGTATAAACTGTCTAACCCCTCTTACAGGTGCTGAACGGAAGAAAAGTTAAACTATGTTATTCATAATGGTTATTTGGATGTTTTATGAACAACATCACTTCAAATCCTCAATCAATTCTACCCTCAGCTGCGCTTCTGACTTCATAAAAGAAACATGTACAGTATATCGTTTTACAATATAAGAACATGCGGCATCCGCTAGAAATGAAAATCTGGCAACAGCGCTGGATTCCATATGACTTTAAATTCTACATAAATATACTCAAAAAGACGCCAAATGGTAATAAACTTATAAATGGAATATTCTCGGACGCAAGTTGACTTCAAAGTGAAAAGACGCCACATGGAATGTATTATGTAAACAGCCGAATTTATTATTTTATCGAAAATCTGAGAACGGGACATGATTCTCCATATCTATAAACTATATATATACTGTAATCAAAATGTAATATACTCCAGTATTTCAAGGGGATGCCAAATGACTGCAATATGAAAAGACGCCACATGGATAGCGAGATGTATATATATATATATATATATATATATATATATATAATGGTTTGTTGAAGAGAAATACCTGTAAACGGCAATAAGATTCTCAAGAGTTAGCCAATAGGATCCAGTTTCTACTTTGTATTCCTATCTCTGCGAGATCCATCTTAATATTGTCCTCCCATCTGCGAATAGGCCTTCCTAATAGTGGTTTTGCGATTGGTCTTCCAGTCAAAACTTTGAAAACGTTTTTACTTTCTTCCATCCCAGTTAAACGACACGCCCACCTAACAATGTTGGGTAAACCGTATAAACGTTATGACCTCGTTATGACCTTTCCGCGATTAACCATTCCCGTTCCTCCTGGGTTCGAATAGTTGTCTCAGGATCTTGTTCTCAAATACTTTCAGTCTATGTTCTTCTCTCAGAGTAAGCAACCATTTTTCGCAACCATACAGAACAACAGGCATGATTATCGTTTTATATATTTTAAGCTTCACATTCCTCGACAGAATTCGCGACGATAAGAGATTTTGAACCGAATAGTAACACGAATTCCCTGCTTTTAGTCGACATTTAATTTCTTCGTAAATTGATTTTCGTCTGTTAATACCTTCCTACATATTTTAAAGCATTCATCGTATTATTTAATATTTTAACGTATCCATAATTTGCTGTATTACGGTGCCAACGAACTTCCATGTATTTAGTTTTCTCTGCATTAATTTCTAAACCCATGTCCCTGCAAGCGTTAGATAAGATCTCTGCATTCCTTTCTATTGTTCTCCTACCATCCCCTATTAAATTTCCATCATCAGCATATGTCATAACCTGGTGAATACCGTTCAAGTCTAGGCCATATTTCCTATCATTGATTGTCCTTACAGCGTATTCCAGAACAAAGCTGAATAGCAATGGCGACAAGGCGTCTCATTGTTTCAGGCCATTTTCGACGTGAAAGCTCGTGAATGAAAATTTTTCTACCCGGACTTTACTTTGGGATTCATTTAAATATATCTTAATTAATCTAATTAGTTTTCTCGTTATTCCAAGTTCTGTAAGAACGTTGTATAATGTTTCTCTTCTAACCGAGTCGTAGGCCTTCCTAAAATCAAAAGATACTTGATGTACCTGGGTATTATATTCCCACTTCTTTTCGAGTATTTGTGGAATGGTAAATGTTTGGTCGATAGTTGATCGATTTTGTCTAAATTTGCACTGATAACCTCATATAATTTCATCTGCGCATGGGGTTAATCTTTCTAATAGAATATTTGAAAGGATTTTATAGGATGTTGACAGAAGAGAAATGCCTAGATAATTATTACATCCAATTTGCCGCCTTTCTTGTGAATTGGAACAATGGTTGATTGTTTCCACTCTTGTGGCAATTCTTCCTTGTTCCAGATTAGGAGAATGAGTTTGTGTATTTTGTTCCACAATATTTTGTCTCCAGCTAAAATTAACTCAGCCGGAATTGCGTCTACACCCGGAGATTTGTGTTTCTTTAATTTCTTTATAGCGGTCACTACTTCTATTCTTTTGGGTTCTGGGCCGCGGTGGCTCAGTGGTAGAGCGTGCGCCTCCGGTGTTTGAGGTCCTGGGTTCGATCCCAGCCCCCGCCAAGTGAACTTTGTGGTGGACAAACACCGTGTGCCTGGGTTTTCTCGGGTTTTTTCCGTTTCCACCATTCCACCATTTTATTTCATTTCTTATAATCACCGTCTCCTTTAGCCTAACCGGCATAACCGTGGGACGTAAAACTCAAAGATTTCATTTCATTTTCTTTTGGGTTCTGGAATATTCAACTCTGCAGTGTGTCTCTCCATTTCTCCATGCACATTTGTTTTCGGCTGCGTGTTAAGCAAATGGTCAAAGAAATATTTCCATCTATTTAAGATGCTATCTGTATCAGTGAGAACTGTTCCGTTATCTTTCTTTAATATATAAGCACGATGTTGAAAGCCTTTCTTAAATTCATTGATCCCCTTATACATGTGCCGAATGCTTTTACTTTTACCATTACCTTCAAGTTCCTTAATTTAACTTTCAAAAAATCGAGTGTCTTTTTCCTAAAAATTTCGGAAGTTTCCCGCCTGATGTCTGAGAACTTTTGTGCAGTTATTTCATTCGAATTTTGTAGTCATTGTAATTTTCCCTGTTTTCTCTTCTCTGCTAGTTTATTTCATTACTGGTCGAATCATTGATTATTTCCTACGTATTTCCGCCTGTCCCAGCTTCTCTTTTGCTGGAATTTTAATGCTATCTCTTTTCAATCCAAACATCTTCAACGCTAGTGCACTCCGAATCTTCTAAAACCGGGAATCTATTTGAATCTTCAATCTGATATTCCTCTATTACCTGGCTCTCTTCTAATTTCTTTAAATTGTCTCCGTTTTCGGACAATGAATAGTTGCTTTATTCAACGATAATCACTCTCTTACTATCGCTGTTTCTGGGTATTGGCCAGTGTCGCAATCAGCCCCTCTAAATGACCGGGCATGAATTATCGTTGATTGCCTTCTTCTATTTACTTAAAAGTGATCAATTTGATTATGTGTTTTTCCGTCTGGTGAGGTCGAAGTATAGTTACGAACGTCGCGATGTGGGAATTTTGTACTCTTCACGATTAGGATTTTGGATGTTGCAAAGTTGACGAGTCTAACACCGTTGTCATTACTTTCTTTATGCAGACTTTCGTACTCTATAACTGGTTTGTAAATATCCTCTCGTCCTACCTTCGTATTGAAATTTCCTCATAGAATTTTCATATGGTATCGCGGAAGTTGGTCAAATATCCGTTCCACTTCTACACAAAAACTGTCTTTTATATTGTCATCCTTATCGTCTGTGGGGCATGTACATTAAAAAACAATAATATCACACGACCGTCCCTTAAGAGTAATAAAAGAAAGTCTGTCAGTAACAAATTCACCCTGCTTAATTCCTGGTAATATTCGTTTGGGAACGAAAAACCCTGTTCCTAATTGGTGATTTTTATTTCCTTCCCCGTAAAACAAAGTAAAATTTCCAAAATTAACAGATCTATTTCCTTCCCACCTAACTTCCTGAACTCCTACTAGATCCATCCTATATTTCCCTAACTCACTCGTTACGGATTTTAACGCGCCTGTCCCATAAAGACATCTAATATTCCAGGTTTCGAACCTTATATCCATTTTCTTTTTGCTGAGGTCGTGACAAGTTATCATTCCTTGTCAGTTATCAGTTATCAGGCTTTTGTGAATATTTCTGAATAAGTGCCTTTTTTTACAGGATGAGGTTGTTAGAATTACCCAAACCCTCAAGCCGGAGGACCACTCCTAGTCGTCTGTCCGCGACTGCTTATTCAGTATATTCGCAGCTAATCTCTATATCTAGAGGCTTTCTCCTCGATCCGCAACCTGAGGACGCGCCATACCGTGGTGACAGGAACCCACATTACATAGTTCAAAAGCAATTTACACTAATGAAAAGAATATTTGTAACACATACCATAATTTGAAGATATACCATATATGAAAAAGGACTGATAATTGAATTGAGACATTTATAATCTACCTACCTTTATAACACATCGAAGGTCTAATACATTTTCCATTGGGTTTATCACGAATATACCCTTTAATGCACATACATTGTGGTTCCTTGAATAGCTTGTATTTTAGAGACGACTTCAAGCAAGATTTTTCTGGATCATAGCCATATGATCTGAATTCTTCATTTATTTTACATGCTGCAACATATTGAAATCTTAGTTACTGCATATTTCAGTGTTATTCCGGTAAATTTTAAGGCAATGGAATTAATTTAATACTATGTAATAGATTTTAGACTCATTTTAGAAGTATAGAAAATAAAAAAGTCAAGAGATACTAAAGCATAAATAAATAAAACGTGTATAATTACTAATTACGTCTTTATTACTTAATTATTGAAGTATGACAAATATACAATCAATGACACATGTAAATACATTTCTTGCAAACAGGACTAACTCAATGGACGGTTCCAGAGCTTTATGAATACAGCTTCGATAGCTCATATTCTGTCACATTTGATGATGTTTTAATACATTTACAAACATAATAAATTGATAGTAAGAATTATATTAGTATGACTTCTTACAAACATTTGATATATGGATAAGCCTTAAGCATTATTCAGATCTCCACCTCTATTGCGCCTTGCAGTTTATATTGTTATAGTGTGATTTTTAAATGCATAGATTTCTGGTGTAATAACAAGTTTTCAATTGCTAACTGCTGATATCGTATAATTCATAAACATTATTTTAATGGAAAATGATGCATTTTATTATTATTCACTTCTTATTTGAAATATTATACTTGTACATGGTGCCATTTATTGAAGACATGAACATCACGAAATTCAAGACGTAAAGAGTAAAGTGGAACACTATATCTCTTTACGCTTATATATAGGGTACCATATCCTTTTGGGTCAAATTTATACACATGATAGAAGGGCCAATATACGTATTTTGAGATAGGAAATCGAAGATTGAAAACGACTAATTCAAGCGTCACGCAATAATGAAGTTACAGCAATTTGTGGGAACAAGTACGACGTTTCCATAACAAATGTGTTTTTAAGTCGATGTAAGCTGCTTTATTGTGCGTAACACTACATCTGAGTTTGTTAGGTTTAGGAAAACTTTACTGCACTGTACGTACCAAAAATTCACAGTAACTGCACAAAGTGAAGACCACCAACCTCGACGCACGTAGCAACGCCTAAGGAAATTTCACTTTACTCGCTTAAATACCACCGACGTCTCTTGCACGAGTAAGCAAGAAGCTAGAATTCTTGCAAGCAAGTCCTCCTCGGATTTTACTGGCGGTCATACACGAAGGACGTTACGTATCCTCAAAGGAAAAAGTCGAGACGGTTGATAACCTGGGAATGAGCTGGTCATTGAATAGTTCCTCCACTTGTAATCAAACGATTAGGGAAGGTTTTATCAGAATAATTGCAAACTTCCACGTAGAATTGGGGAGGATCGCCATCGTGTTGCAACCACATTCTCGCTCGGATATCTAGAAGTACAATCTCCAACAGTTCGAGAGATGCATAACGAAGGAAGAAAGGTCCTTGCTATATGAATCGCCAGTAAAATCCGAGGAGGACTTGCTTGCAATAATCCTAGCTGTCTGCTTGATTGTGCAAAAGACGCTGGGGATATTTGAGCGAGTGAAGGTGTGATACCTGAATCGAGGTTGGTGGTCATCACTATGATTTTTTGCTACGTACACTACAGAAATAGTGTGTTTGGACTAAACTTTACATACTCAGATGTAGTGTTATGCACAATAAAGCAATTATACCGACCTGATAAACACATTTGTTGTTATTGAAACGTACCCATAGAGTGCTGCTATTTCAAAATGGCATGGCGCTTGTACAAGAAATTTTCGACCTTCGGTCTCCTATCTCAAATTGCGTATATTTGGCCACTCTATCACCTCTATAAACTTGATCCAAAAACATTATGGATAGCCTTGTTATTAATTTCTTGACACTCTTCTTTTATGAAATTAGTCATTGTCAATAGTACTTGGTTTTCTCGAAAATATTTTCACTTTAACATCACACCAAAAGAGAAACTTCATGTGGTTAGCTCTTGTGACGATGGTGGCCATACAACTAACCCTCGTTGACCTTCACAAAGATTGGGTAATTCGTTGTCATGAAACTTGCGCACTTTTACAGGTGGTGATGAGCTCCGTTTTGCAATAAATAGTAGTCTTCATTATAATGTTGTCGCCGTAATTGTGAGATAATACAATAACATAGCATATTAAGATTCAAGTATTGTGGGTAACAGTTCTTTTAAAAACGAGAAGTTCAATGACCTCTTTACGTTAAAATTTCGCCCGAACTTTAAACCTACATTCTTCTACATTCACCATTACTACGTAGAATTACAAACAGTAAACTGGATCGTTTTATAAAACCCATGACGTAATCTTTGTTGATACATTTTCAAACTTAAAAGTTCCAAAATTTCCCAAAGGTGTACGAAAAGTATCTAACTCAAGAATAGTTCTCCTCTTTGATTTCCTGGGCTCTGAATAAATAATTGCCTAAGTAATATTGCATTGTATTGGGTTGTAAACCTGACTGCTCGACCAGTTTACATATGTAGTTACTTCAATCAAGTTTATTTAGTAATATGTAAATTGCGTAGCCAACTAGTTACAATGTATCTGGTCTCTATTCTTTTAAATCTTGATCCCTGTCTTGATGATTTTTAAACCCACTGTATAATATCAGAATGTATACTCAGATTTTATTGTATAAATTTCTCCAACCCACATGTAAAAGCAGTTTTATTTTGATCTAAAGTAGAATAATTTGGAAATTTTGTATAATTAGGTGTATAGGATCTCAGGAAATAATCCTTTTCATTTATTCATATTCCTTCATAATTTACTCGTACACGAACATCTCATTTGAATAGTTATAAAGTATGCATTATTATTTCAATGTAATTCAAATTTACCAAATGGATAAAATTTCTTTCGAATTATCGCCCATCCAAAATCAGATAGGATCCTTGAGAACCCTTTCAGCCCGGTGAGGTACCCATATCATGCCAAAATCTAATTTTATCCGGTTTCAGTTATTTGCTAGTAATTTTGCAATGACAACGCGGGAAATTTCTGTGCTGTGATTGAATATTGCTCGCAACCTCAGTGCTTTGGTGCACTTCTTCAAAATTTTTGTTCGTGATATATTATTGTAACAACAGCTCCAACATCAAACTGTGAAAAACTTGGAAAATTTTGAAAAAAAATCCGCCGTATATGTGGTAACAATAGTCTAAGTATAATAAAAACGGGTGTTAAGCAAAAAAGAATACAGAGCTATTAAAAAATCAATCAGAAAGAGGAACAGGAATTATGTGGTATTAGATTCAGTAGACGCCATGTCTGTGATGAACAAAGTTCTCAGGACAGGTTTAAAATGAAAGTGAATTTGTTTTTTCGATTCTGTGAGTTACTAAGAGCAAGATTGGAGATTTGGTTTTCCCTTACAAACATTCCTTCACCTTCCGTGAATTTGTTACGTTCGGTACCTGTCCAATAACATAGTTTTCCTTATGTAGTAGCTGTTTAAATATTATATAACTCATGGCGGTATATAATATACAGGGTTAAATAAGTTAAATCTTAAAATATACTTGCAATTTTCCATGGAGACTAATGTCCGCTTTTGCTTGTCTTAGCTTATCACATTAATATGGGTTGAATAAAGAAGTGAAGGCTCCTTTCATTCAGAAAGGAATCTTCCTCACCCCATTTTTTTTCGAAAATTTGTTCTACAAAATGTAAATTTTTGTTCCGAGTTCAAGGACGAGTTAGTCTCTGCCGCGTCCTTTCTCATAAGCCAGTTGAAATGATGATTCCGGTTTTTCAAAAATATAAATCTATATTCAGTATAGATATGTAGGTTTCAATTTTGTGTAGTAATATGTTTGTATATGTAGTTAGTAGCATGTCATATTTAGTTAATGGGTGTGAAGTGTGAGTGAGAATATTCTGATTATTTACCTAATGACAATGCATTTAGTATACCAGCGTTCATATCTTTGTAGAAGTAGAACAGTGCGCGATTTCATGTAGTATTTTGTGTTGTTATATATAACAAATCCGTGTAATTTTTGAACATTTATTGCATTTCCTTAATGATATAAAATTTATAATTTTCTACGATAGTTGGTGCATTTTCCGTTTTGAGTACAAGTTTCAGTTTTCAAATGACAACGACACTTAACGGGAGGCAACAATTGAGTTTCGCGAGACATTTGTCAACGTAAGCACTTTAACACTCACCATAAAGTCAAAATGAGTGTTTTCTCCAATATTATGAACATTTGTGACCCCTACATTTATAACAGGTAGTCAGATTTCAAGAGGAAACCATTAGCCAACTACACTTAGGATTTCATTTTATTCTGACGCAAGAGTATCAAATAATACTAGAAATAACAACTTTAATACGAATCAGGTGCTAGAAAACATTTCCTGTAGTTAAAGGTTGGTGATTGTTGATCTTTCGTGGCATTAACTTATCGTGTGCATATAGAATACTGAATTATTTTCAGTGTATATATATATATATATATATATATATGAGTTAGTATGATTACAGTATTGAAGTATAAATTATTTTGTGTAGCTATGTGAACACTGAATTAGAAATTAACAGAATTTCAGATACGAGTGAACTTTCATAAGATGGGTTAGTTACTAGTGTTAACTAACATCGTTAAGAGTAGGAATTTTAAGTTCGCCAGCCAATGCAGAAGCTCTACTTACGGAATAACATTTATTTATAAGCGTAAACAAGTAAAAACAACTAAACTTGTTTTCATAATATATTATGAGAGGTTACAAAGTGTAAACATATGATAACGTTTGTGTTGGTAACAGTAAATATTGAGGAGTTACGAATGTTTCGTTGCAGTAATCAATATTTGACATAATTTTTACTTGAGTTCATAATCTCTATTTGACCACCCTTCCTAGAGTCGGCGAATATGAATTCTGAGAATTAGTGTTTAGCAGTGATTACTCACTAATAGTGGCCTACGTAAATGAATAAGACGTATATGCTATAACCAGTTTTAAAGTTATAATGTCTCGGAGGAGTACCCCTACAATAAATATATAAATAAATTCTCGAATATAAATAAATGATTACATAAGAGTGCGTGGTAAGTGTCGTCGAGTAATAAAACACCTAGGTAAGTATATTTAATTGTAAGCCAATTTTGTTTTCTCTTAGACTCTAGTTAGGGACATGATTTATTCGTGTGAATGCTTATGCGAAATTAGCGATGGTCAAACAGTGGTCCCAAGCGTTGAAAGTTAGTCCCGGAAGTGAGTGATGTTTCGCTTGGTTGTATTATAGCAATCAGTGCAGTGGTTGTATTATAGCAAGCAGTATAAAGTGATGATATGCTTTACAACTTGGTTATATTATAGCAATCACTCGGAATATAATAGCATCGCTAGTGAAATACACATAACGAATAGTGTATAGAGTAACATTGTGGCAACGACTAGTATATTTTTCTTTTCACTTTTTTTCATCTTGCGCATGTGCATACCAGTAGCTTAGGTAAATCTGGCATGCAAATGATTGCTTAAGTTAACATTATACCCAGTCTGAAGATACGAACAGTGTTTGTTTATTAAATACTTCAGTTTATATCAAGATAATTATAGAATGTCGTAAATAGTTCTTGAATCGTTGTGCAGTTAAAGTAGACATGCATCCCTGACAATTGACTCGCATACATCTTAGTTTCCGTTCGTTGTTTTGTTTCTTTTCTTTTTTTTTCTTAGCGTTATTGTTTGCTCGCGATTAAGTTATCGTTTACATATGTGATATGACACACAATAGCAAATAATATTATGTTTATTACGGTTGTTTTTCTTCGTAACAGGATACCAAGTCACTCGTCCTAAAAACATCTTTCATTTCTGTCTTTAATATGGAGATTTAAATTAATGGCATCTCAAGGCCTCATGCCCTTGTTGACAGTAGTGGATGGTTAGATTTTTGTTTATATTATCTTGCCATCATTACTTTATTTTTTATTTTTATACTTCTGTGACTTAATTATTTCATCTGTGCCTTAATCTAATTCTTCTCCTTAGTTATTCAAAAAGCAGGATATTTTTTAATTTGAAATTTCTAAATTAAGAGACCCCAGCATCCTTCCAGAAGATCAGGCTGTAATCTGAGCGGTTTGGAACCGGAGACAGTTAATAGTCCATCATTTCACAAGGCTTTTTCCTTGTGATATGTTGACTAGAAGGCACGGACTCTACTTCGGCTCTCAGGGACATTGGAAGCCAAATGTTTAGACGGCCAAACTTTTCGGCATATTATGATACATATTTGACACTAAAGTTGACATTTCTCTCAGTATTTTTTAAATTCCATTACTATCCTACCAGCATCTGTCTACTATCTTACCTTCCCTTGTATATTTATGTCTTTTTTCTTCTATCTGTCCTTCTATTCTTACTCTAAACTTTTTTTATTGTTTGTGACCTTTCCCCAAGAATTTGAAAGTATATAAACACTCAGTAAATTGTTTGAACCTGGAGATATAATCTAGAAATTTCTTTTCTTTGCATGAGATGTTGTGAGATATAATTCGAATAGTTACACACTCTCTAGTGTGCCGAGGAACATGCTTCACTACAACCATAAAGGTTTTGACCAGCAGTGATCGTGGACTATTACTCATGTCTCTTTTCCTCTAAAATTACTCGATCTTTGAGATGTATTACATTTTTTTTTTTTGGAACATTGCTGTGTCAGCATAAAAGTTTTCGGGTCCCGCTAATGACCGTCGTCATTGCGTTTAGTTTTGTATCTAAAACTAACTCGGAGATGAAGCTCTACTAATTATAATTTGTGGGCCCACAAATAGTCATTTATTTCCTCGAAACATTATTAGTATGTATGTTAAATTTTCAGTACTGAAAATTCCCAATATTTATTAATTATTATACTGCAAAGTGTGTAAATATAACACGTTCATGCCTGCTTGCTATCCTCACCAGTTAAAACTCCAAATTATTAATAGTTGACTAATATAAGAAGATATGTTTTGGTGCGGTTACTCACTCCGTCTAGTTGCTTCATTATTCTCTTTTATATTAAATGTATTTAAATAGTGTAGAACGATGTAGAAACGGGGTGATTAGCGGCAGATTGCATAATACAACGGAATGTATATAATGATATATGAATATATGATACACGTATGTTTTGTGATGATAAAGTACAATATAATGTTATGATACATCATTTCGATGTAAGCAAAGGGTTTCGTCACCTTTCCAGGTTCGTTGTGCCACGACTATTGCGTCTTGTCATATTTTGATAACGTCGAAAAATGTTAAAGAGAATGTGCAGAGTATACTGGTCTTGTGAATAAGCGTTATTCTTTTATTGTGTTGTGATACTATCTATATGTGTCTCTAAAACCTCTATATTCTTAATTACTAATTGCATGTTGGGTTTAGTAGGAAGCAGGTTATCGCGACGCATGTTTATACTTTCATGTATCCATGTATAACACTGTGAAACCTAAATTCTTTGAAAAAATTACATCTTTACTTTCGCTTTGTGATCAATGAATTTCCCAAACCTGACAATTTCGTGTGTGCAATTTAATGTCACGGTGATTATTAAATAACGGTTCTGACTTACGATCAACAAGATAGTTTTGAAGAAATTTTCGGAAAATCTACCTAAGCCATCTCTAGTGGTTACAATTTTCATAACGCCTCTTATTCCCAAAGCATTATAGTTCATTTTGTGACCTTACCAAAATTATAAACTAATTGTTGACGTACGTTGAAGTTGATTATGAATTTAAAATAGTGATAATATCAAACTAAACTAGATACCGAACTGATTTTGAAAAATCTGTAGTCTTAAAACTATTAATGGGAAAATATATATCCATTATGTGATTATTTTGACTGTTGCCCCAACGATATTAGTGCGACATGTTCGATAGCTAAACATATTTAATATGAAGTAGCGTGTGAAACAATATGACTATTATTATATGCTTTTCTTTGATTTAGAGAAAGTAAATTGTGCAAAAACACAACGTTTGTGATAATATGGACACGAAACTTAAGTAAGATTAGCTAAATTGACGGGTATAGTTGGACTCATGTAATAAATCTTACCTTACAAAGTTAGACCAGTTTATGATCCAGAACAGTGTGTTGTATAACCACCGATATGCGTAACACGAAAGATTCAATATCTTGTTATAAATGTTAAATTAGCAAAATAATCTACTTTCAGTATGTAGCTATTCGATTAGATTTGTTAAGCTGAGTATCAATTGATATGTCCCACTGTTTATCTAGACCACTATATATGCAACAATATGTATTAATTTTTTCTTTCTTTCCTATTTATCGTCAGTCATTAGATGTAATATAAATGCACAAATTTTAGTTACTTAAGTGCTTTCTTCTGAAACAATATTTAACCTAATTGCATATATACATGCATTGTCTGATATGGTGTGAATGTGCGAATGAATGAATGGTCATTTTAGTTGTAAGTAAAGAAACCTACGATATAGAGTGAGAACTGATAATTATCTTACTTCATGTATATTTTGATTCTCTTTGAGAAAAATGAATATTTCTTCAAACTTAGGTAATATGTCATCAATCCTACAATTAACTTGAAAATGGCTCTACAAATCAAGTGGGAAGAATGGAACAGATCTAATAATAGTAACTACTGAGTTTAGAAACTTCGAGAACTTCAAACCGTGAATAAGCCAAATTTCAGTTGTTTTTATTTTCTTCATTTGTGCGACTCTGGCTGCAGAGTAAGAAGCAATACGTAAATAAACAAATACGCTATTATTAGAAACAATAATTACAAGCATCATTCTAACCTTTCTTGACATTTGGACTCGGTTCAAGTAACTCCGACTTACGCAATTACTTGGATTCAGGTCAGATTTGTATGATTGCAGCAAACACTTTAAATTCGATTCTCCAGAAATAGAACGGGGATGTAAAGTACCTCTAGTACTTATTTCAGTTTCCTTATTGTATTTCGATAATTCTCCCGTACCTTTCCTTTTTTACCTCTCCTTTCTCTTCCTCTTATCTTTTCCATATTTACCATATACCATCCCATATCCCTTTGTCTGTACACTTTCCCCTGCCTTGCTACTACCTCTCACATAATATATTTCCTTCTGCAAGTCACTCCAACCTCCTTACCTTCATCGAACTCTTATTATCCTTCTTCTTCTTCCTCTTCTTCTTTTATCTTCTTCTTAACTTCCCGTCTTTCTTTCTAAGTCTGTCTCTAAATTAATAAAGCAAAACGACGTCATAAATGGAAGTTATCGCCTTTGCACGTGGTCAAAAAAATGATTCAGTTATATCTTCGGTACTCCAGTATTAAACGACAGTTAAAAATATGAATATAAACTTTAGCTAACGATCAAAAATACTTCTACAAGTCATTACACTCAATGGTATTGTCTTAACAGTCTCCACTTTCAAAATGGAGATATTCTCTACTCTTCAATAAGTTCTGACGTTCGTCGCTTTTAGCCTGTTTGTCTACTTGTCCAAAGTGTTTCAAATTCAGTGGCCCATTTCTGTCGAGTATTTTCAGCATTCTTTTTTTTTCAGTATTGTTTGAATGTATACTTCCGTTCTTCGATGGTTAAATTACTAACCGTGATTATTTTAAAAATATTAAATTGTTATTTAATTTCGCATACCCTTTAGAGAAGTGATTTTTATCGGAATTGCTTTATTGTCAGAAGAAATGTACCATCTATTTCGTAAAATTCAATTAAACCTGGAAGTGGTAGAAAAATATTAGAACTTTGTGTTACAATATTGATCGTCAAAGATAAAAATTGTAGGATTTATCACAAGCGGTTTCTTACTCTCGTTTCAAAATGCCAGAAATGATTCCGTCTGCACCATTAACCATATACTTAGATAGCAAATTTTAAATTGTAAAAATCAAACGTTCTCAATTTCAGCGTTGAAGGCTAAGAGCGGCAAGCTTTGCTTCTATTATTATTATTGGTTCACCTTCTCTTGAAATTTTATCATGTTTGACTACTACTACTACTACTACTAGTTTCAATGCTTAAGCTAAAAGTCCGAATGCTATTAAAAGTAGGTTCCTTTTCCTTATTAATAAAGCAATTAAATATAAGGCTGGGCAAACGTACAACTCAAAGATATCAAATTACGGAATGTCACTATACTAGTGAAAACGGTCAATAAGAAGAAAAACAGCCGAGTTACTAAAATTGACTATAATTGCACCAGTGAACGTGTCGGTAGAAACCCATCGTTTACTGAACGTCTCTCCAAAAATCAAATTGTGACTTCTAAACGCAACGGAGGAGATTAATGGGATTTGGCTGACGAATGTTGTAAAGATAGCTCGCATTAAAAGTAAGAAGTTAGGTTAATTCGTTGTTACTCAATCGCTGATTCTTACTTTCAGTTTTCCTACTCTTTCGGAGTTCCTGAATGCTGGGTCGACTTCCAGTGCGTCACTGTATTCCCAGCCATCTGTGCTGTTTCAAATCTTACACAAGGATTTCATGTAATGCGAGTGCTGCTTTTCGTGCGAATTGTGGTCACGGTAGTCATCGTGTGGAACCTTGTACAACGACCAAGCCCTTTTGTGTCAACTTCAAGAGCGAGCATTCTGCTTGGTCTTGATGCAATCCAGCTTTTCAACGTGAGTAAAATATCTGAGAAGTAATGATTGTTGCGAAAACCGATGCTGCCGATTCTAAGCGTCATTTTAAAGAAAACATTTCCTACTCCTTTTTGTGCTCTTTGCTATTGTTGCAGCTACTCCTTGTAAATCTGTTGCAACCCAAACGTACGAAATGTAACAATCTAAATTTAGCATTGTTCTTACCTATAAAATTGTTCTTACCTATCTATTAATAGACCTAGATATTTAATTCTCTTCTCTTTTTATGTTAGTTCACCACGGCAATCATAATTCCAACTAGCGTCTAAATACGTGATGTGTAAGCATTCCCATAAGAACAACATAACAAAATATTGTAATAGGATGGACAACAATGACACATGATTTCAACTTCAGAGATCGCGACCACCGGAATTTTGACAAAAATGACAGTTACATACCTCAATAGACGTAGCAGGCTTAGTAAGATGAATTCGTAGGTTCTACCTAATTGAGGGATATATATATATATATATATATATTACTTCAATACAAGTTTTCAATGTGGAGAATAGAATAGTGATTTTTTTATTTATTTTCCAGCACATATCAAATTAATTAGGAATACCTACAGTATATGTATTAAAAGCCAGAAAATCAATTCTGAATCGTAACTTGAATGGCGAAAATCTAGCGAGGACAAAATGACAGAATCCCAATAAATAACCTAAACATAAAACCGATGTAATCAAATTAAATCCTTGTTTCTAACGGTGGCGAATCGGTGTATAATGATAGGAATTTGCTAATCGAGATTGTATGATCAAATAGTATGGATTTCAATTTACCTTGTTCCCTGCAAAAATGTCAAGAATAACTTTCTTAATATATATCGTTAACAAAGTATTAATTAAAGAATTTGTATTTTTGTATTACCAAATGTGCTTTATATGTTTATTCTGTCTGTCCATGTGTCCGTCCATCTTTCTGGTAGATAAAAGATTTGTCCGTTCACCTGATATATAAAAACTCTCAAGAACTGTTTGATACAGCACTCTCAGCTTAGGTTAACATAGAAAATGAAAAGTTAAGAACCAATTTTCTGACGAAGTTAACACTAAAGCCGGAAGTATTAGAAATGATTCATATCAAAAAAGAATTTTATCTCTACTCTAACCTCTTTCGACTAAAACCAGATGTGACAAAACTACTACCACTTCCGGTGTGAATATTAACTCAGAAAATATCAAGTCATACAAAAGAAATAAACACGTGATGTACTTGTGAAACTGCAATTTGTTTTATAGTATAACGATGTTATTCTGCAAACTAATTTCGAATCATGTATAGAAAATTAATGTTATTTATTGTAAATCATTGGATCTGTACATACTTGGGCAAGCAAGTGCTGGATGGCACTTAAATCCTATTCGCATATATCCTTTTCTGCAGAAGCATCCTCTATTGCACTCGTTGTCGCAACTGTTATAAGCTCCTGTTCCTTTGCATGATTCTTTGCATCTTGAGTCACACAAGTGGTATTCTTCATTTTTGCCTGTGCATTCTGGAAGATTCATATATATATATATATATATATATATATATATATATATATATATATTATGATTTACATACATAATATATTGGTATAAAAATGCTTAACAGATTGGTTGTCATAGAAAAAAATCTATATGCTACACAGCACACGGAAGTGACACTTATTTTTTAAATGGTTGAAAATTATATGATTAGAGCTGTCCAAGAAAAGAGTCTCTTTTCTTCACAGAGCGAGATTATACAAATTTTGCCATGCAAGGAAATACATTCATTTTAACCAGGTCTGCCATTTCCAGAGTACCCTGTGATCTACTTGTTCCCTGCAGCTCGGTTATAAGTAAAGGAAAAGATTCTAAAGCCTAAACACCTGTTTTGATCACGTTTACAATTACCAACTAAACCTTTCATAGCGTTTTCACTGTTTTAGCTAATTAGCCGAGTGAAGTATAGTACTCGAGACACACTTAAGAATTAGATGGATCGAACACTAAACACAAGAGAGCGTGTTAGAAATTTAAGGGGAAAAGTCCTTTTTTTATATCGTTGAGAAGACAAAAAGAACGGGTTGGGACATTTGCTTAGAAGAAACTGTATCATGAAGGACATGCTAGTGGGTATAATGGCACGAAAGAGAGTAAGGGGAAAAGGAGGCTACAATTCAAGACTGTATCAAAACAGAAAAGATGTGCCTAAAGACGAAGAGATTAGCTGAAGAGCGTGGAGTATGAAGTCTTCTCAATGTCAGCAAGTGATTTGCCAATAATAGCAGAATACCAATGATGATGATAATAATCATCAGAGATCTAGTCTTTGCTCATAAATTTCTCCACGAACTAACAATAGATATGAAATAGTTAGCACCTTGGAACACACTATTTGCGAATTACATCGTGGTGGTGTAAGACCAAGGCAACACTGCAAGGGAAATTTGATTAATGGCTTGGAACATTGGAGAGCGAAGGGCTTAGAATTAGTAAAACCAAAACAGAATATTTACATTATCTTTTGAGGAAAAATGTAATGGAGAATACATGAATACGATTAAACGAATCACAGATTGTAATGACGTGGCAATTCAAGTACTTGAGACCAATATAAAAGGACAATGCATGAATAGAGAGACATGTAATCTGCAGAGATAGCAGCAGTTGAAGAAAATGGAGAGAAGTTACAGGATTCTTGTGTGACCGCAGGGTAACCAATACGCCTTAAAGGAAAAGTTTAGTGAGACCTGCCACATTACCCAGAGCAGAATGTTGGATAGCAAAGAAAACATAGGAACAGAAATTGCGTGTTGAGGAGAGAAAGATGCTGCGGTGGCTTTACGGAGTGACGCTGAAGAAAAATATAAGAATAAAGTGACCCGGGAAACAATAAACGTGAGACCACTAGCAGAAAATCTCCACAAAAATAGATTGAGATGATTTGGGCATGTAAGAAATAGATCTTAGAATACATAGCTCACCGAGTGGATGCTTTAAACTTGAATGGAACACAAGCCCAAGCCGGGCAACGGAGAAGTGATGGGATTGTTTTAACAACATATGGTTAGTGTGGTATCACAGCGAGTATGACACGAGAGAGAAACAAGTGGAGAACAGTCATCCGTAAACCCATCTCAGCTAACTGAGAAACAGAGCTTAAAGTAGGGAAAACGTGTAAAGCTTTAGAACATAATACCACACTTGAGAACTGGTAATATTGTATGGTGTAATATTTGATAAGATTCATTCACCTTGATCCATTTGTAAATAATGTATTATTACTCTAATCATTATAGAGTTACCATAAATGAAATACGTACCTGTATTTGAATTTTCTTGTTGCAAAATCGACTGAATAAGCCTCCTAATCGCAGTACAATTTTGAACTCAGTTCACTCACCTGAGCATACTTCAAGTGAAGAATGTTAACCTAAAATTTATCATTTCAGTACGGCATTAAAATTGAAATAACATAAAGTTATCAATGTCTATTTCTATAGTATTTTTAAATATAAAATATGGTATAGGCACACCGCTAGGAGTACATCATTACTAATACTTACTTTCCTTTGCAGGACATTCTGTCACTGGAATACATCTTCCACCTGTTGAGCCCAAAGTTGTGCGCACATAACCATGTTTACAAACACAAGCAGGTCTCGGACGAGATTTACAGCTAGATGCTGCACTGTTTAAACAGGTTTCCTCACATTCCCCATAATATGTGAATTCTTCATTTTCTTTGCACACTGTTTGACAAAGAAATGGACTCTGTGGTAATATGCACATGACATAATAATAGCGAAATGCCTTTCAACTAAATTACATCAACTTTACTCCTTCCAAAGAATTTTATTGAAATTCAGTTGCTACAAAGGTTCATCCACTACTTGAACAGTAGTCACTATCTTTAAGTCCCACATCTATGATTTCTACCAAAACAGTAAATAAACAAATTAGATATTCGTAGTTTACGATATTGACCTCAAAACATTTGACTCCAAATGCTACGGTGGAGTAATGTTTCTAGCACATTTTAGAATAATACACTTTCCTGCATTTTATCTAAGTTCTATCCTACCAGAAAAAAAAGCTACGCAAAATGCAATCACACGAGGAAAAAAGGACGAACAGATTCGCTTCGGAGATGAAATTTATGCAATATAAAACAATATTTGCAGATATATGGATTTATTGATGGAAAATTAAAAATTTAAGTTTATTATTCATTCCTTCCTACCTTTCTTGCATTAAGTTTCGTATCAAAGACCATTTTTAACATTGTGGTTATCAGCACAGGGGTTCTAATTACCTCTTAAATGTCTTCTTTCAAAAACGAAAACTAAGTTCAAAGAATATATTGCTACATTAACATTTTTGAACTTGAAGATAACTTGATTTTGGTTGCCAGCAAAGGGTTCTAATTCCCTTTTATATATCTGCTTTTAAAAATGAAAACTAAGTTTAAAAAAATATAGTACTACATTAATATTTAAGAATTTGAAAACTTGATTTTCCTTCGTAAATTAAGTTTGTATCATACAATGATATTATTAATGTCGTTCATAAATTTCCAAATTCTTATACTTTACTTAGATTTTTAATTGCTCAAGAGATTTATTTAGATTGTAAATAGTTCAACTCTTTTTCGGATGAAATCAGGAATATCAACATACCGCTTTAAAACAATATTATCACCTTGTCACCCTTTAAGTCGAAAGCTTACACTCCTACGTTTTCTGATGTATCTACCACAAATAATGAGCTATTTTTGGCTTTTGCTAGACAGCAGTTCGTTTTCTGTGAATCCCTTCACATTAATTTTCGATTATATTTTTCTGTTTGGAAAGAGACACGGTTATTCATTGGTAAAGCCTTCACCTGTAGTGACAGAGGTTTCGTGATTGATCCCTGATCAAATGAGTTGACGAATAAGTTCGTGATTATTCCTCATTTTGTCGCATTCGTGTTTATTTTCATATTCTTTTCCCACCATTGCTTCTTAAATACACTGGCTGATCCTGGGAGTTGAGGGTCTGCTCTTCCTGAAGTTCGTTTCGGCATATGGATTTGCATTAAAATCCTTTTTGACTAATTGTTAGATTAAATCCCACTATCCTAAATGATCCCTCAGAGTTAAACAGAAATGAGACCCAAATCCTTTACGTAACTATAAGAATTCACTTTCAGTAACCACCTATCTACTTTTAGCCTGCTCGTAATGATGTTCACTAAAATATTTCATTTTTTATATTGTGCATGCTACATTCAATCACTACTGTTGTAGTTGTGTAATCGCGTACAACCACAGACAATTCGTCGTCATCTTGATCCTGTTGGACAATTGATGTATTACTAACTCATATATTTGTTAATTTATATTACATTGTTCTATACGTTGTAGGTTCTCCAACTGAATATTCGCGAATCCTTCATTTTCTTTTGAGAATCCATTCGCCATTTAAATAAATAATCCATAAACATAAATCATAATGTTCGAAAAAAAAACGATTAAATCTCTAAGAAAATAGCATGGTGCCTATGTACTATAGAAAGTAGATTTCGAGACTACAAAGTTCATCTTCCCACTTCCTTGGAACGTGTATATGTGAAACAAAGCAATTCTGGCTAAATTATCTTTCGTTCCTATGAATAGAATCACTTCCCATGCAGTGTAATAAACGACATATAGAAAACCTCGACATGTTCGTGGTCATTTTGAAAACTCTCACCAATAAGAAAAGTAAAGAACAATGCCTCTCTATTTTCCCATTTCTGATGACCCTGTTCTCTTTACTGTATACATACGTATTAATTACAACGGAAGAAGAATTATTCTATAGTTAAATTTGCTGTTGTGCTATGTGTTTTTGCTGCCGTACTTTTCAAGAACTGGCGCTATCATCTAGGCAACTTCGAAATTTAAAATTACTGTATTCTGACGATTTAGTTGAAACTTAAAACATCATTGTTTCCGTTATTATTTCAAATAAATAAATAAATAAGAAGGCGTAATTATGTTGAGATTTGAGCTATAATACGTGAATTGTTCTATAGTAACATACTCTCACGATTTAATTGCATTCAATATGTGTCATTGCAAATTAATTAATTGCAAATGCATAGTGATGGTGCTGAACATAAACTAGCCTTACCGTTTACTTTTAACCATTAACGAGTTTTCGTTACCATTTGGCTTCACATTTTTAGATCTGGCTTATTGCGTTTGAAAAGTATTATTTTCAGGTATTTTTCATTGTGTTTATTTTTGTACATGCTTTCTGCGATGGTACAGCAGCTATTGCCCCTGGTGGCAACTATGGTGAATTTTAGGCGGGAAATAGTCTGTGTGTATGTTCTTTTGCAAGCAGTGCGGGAAGCGGACAGAAAAGGTAGTGAACCGTAACAAAAAAAACTTCTAAACATATTTTGAGCAGTATTGAAGGAAAAAACTTGCATTGTGGACCCTTGCTGTTAGTTTCTAACCCTCTAGTATTTCAACTTCTGCATAAAGAAAACGAATGGATTGAGTTAAACATAAAATTTCGCGATTTTAAACGTAGTTCTATAGTCCATATGGCCGTTACAGCTGGTTTTCAAAAAATTATCAGATATGCATTCTGTGAAATTTCAAGAAGTTGCCAGTTCTTCCTGTACTTGTAGATTGCAATATATACACTGTAGAAAACTGAAGTATATTTATCTTTTATTAATTCATATAACGAAGTAACCATGTTAGGTATAAGAGCACACTTTTAGCAATGTCGTTCATATGAAATCCTGTGTTTACAGACGCACATTTTATTGTCTCTAAACTTGCCGGCGTGCTAAATGAAGTCACTCTGACTAGTAATCCGTGTATTCAGGACTCATGTCTGCTATCTACTTATCAGTCATCTCTCGTGAAATATAAAGCGTGCAATTAATCCCTCTCTGAATGTCAATCACCATCACATTTTCAATCGGTTCTATCTTTTGCACAGATTTGGCCACTTTCATGTATAGCCCTTATATCTTATTAATCCACCGGAAGACCCAATAAGCTCAATGATTATAAGGAGCTGTTCGTACAGAATTGCTCTAGCGAACAGTGCGGAACGTCGATCACTATAATAACCATGGCCAACACCCTCTGCTTATGCTACATCATCAAATGTAAAAATAATTTTAAAAAACGCGATTCTCAAAAACCCAGAACTCAACGTCCTGCATGTCTACAGAAAAGTATCCGCAGTGCGCATAATGTCGAGGATTGGAGGATATTTATACCAAAGTTTCCACGCATTCAGATGAATCGTTAGATCTACCAATAGGAGAAACCTCTGTAGTCATCGTAGATGACACATGTCAATTTTGCGGTGGTCGATTTCTAGCAGGTAAATAGATGTACTTTGTGATCACTGTGTAATTTGTATCACGTGAAGTGACAGGGAGGGAGCTGGATGAGGGAAAGTCATATACATTTGTGACTGTTGTCATTGAGTGAAGCAAGAAAAAGAGACACAATCATAATTTATAACTGTACACAATATAGTCGTACGTAAAATAATATTTCAATTAAATCTTGCTTTTATTGATATGTTCAGAAGTATTTATATGTTGTAAGAGTATCAACATTTTAGGGATCCATGATATTATCTTATTTTCTCGATCATCTGTTTTTTTTTGTAGTACCTTACAAAAATGATAAATTTAAAACAAATTCGAATATATTTCACAGTTTGATTAATATTATATTAATTGCTATACTGTATTTTATATCTCACAAATAAACTGGCAACAAAACACTACATTTGTGAATCAATGCAACAAATAGAGAAGCTGTGCATCCATATTGTCTTGTTTTCCACTATTTTTGTGATCAATAATCAAATTGGTGAACATTTTTTTTTAAACAAGTTAAATGTAAAATTTAGAAGTTTTAATTAAAAGCGATTTCACCGAATAGTGAATAGGAAATTATAAACTTGGGTAGGAGCACTAGTCAAAATAATATACATTCACTGTTACTTTTCTATTGAAATAGCTGGTTATGATCTGTGCGCATAGGCAGATATTTGATACAACTTTTCGATATAAATGTGCTCGTCATCAATTGATTTTTATATACAATTTTTGAAAGTGGAATTTTCTCATAGAAAATAGAAAATTTCTAAACAGTAAAGAAAGAAAGCTTGAAAGAAAAATTTAAATGTACTTGCTGCAAAAGCACTCATAATTCACAGATATCGCTTATTTTGTTACTGTAGTGATCACAATAAGGAAAATACTTAAAGACTTAACAACATGCTATTTGTGTCATAATAATAGAAAAATATGTACGAAGTGTTTCATTTTCAAATAATAACAAAACTAACATCTCTATTTTCTTTCTACGTCGTTTACATAAAGAACACCGATTATAAGAGATATATTTGCGTAGAGGAAACTTTAGACTGTCGATGGCGGTACTTTTATTTGCATCTGCTATTGTAGAGAAGTTAATTTGGCTCTGTTATTGTTCTTTGGCAGTCTCAGAATGTATCGAAAAGGGCGAAGACATAGTTGTACGGATAGGACGCGAGAACAAAGTCGTGGATACTTACAACCTCACCAAGGCCTGACAAAGTTCACAGTGACCTAGTAATGTGTGCCAGGTACGTAGCAAAATCAAATTAATGTTGATAGAATTTTTCTATTTTGTGTATTGAACATGAGCATATACATGAAAGAGGTACAGCCACGAAGGACTTGGGGTTAGATACTGTTCATCGTCTACGTGACGCTCTTTGTCCGAAATGACAAGACCTGTGGAACTCAAAGCTCGAGAAACTGCACCAGGATGTTCTCCATTCATGCGGTTCGCGTGATTGTTTTTCTCGGCACACGACAACATTTGATGTTTCGTTAAGCATGAGTAATCCTGTCAGACCTTTGTCTGTTCCAAAAATGGATAGGAAAAAAGCTTGCTTTCGTTTCCGTGAAGAGATCTAGTCAACGTGGCGGCTACTTCATTCACCTGAGTTTCTTGGAAACTACGCATGAAAGTTTGAACTCGTCCATATCGGATTGTTCCCCTACGTGAGATTTTTGATAGGTATATATTTCATCTTTTCATGTTCTGTTATTTCATTAGGGTTTGAGAGAATTGCATATTGCATTAGCATTGCTTGAGAATATTTCCCTTCAAATAGATCGAATAACTTTTTCAGGTGGAACAAATTGATTTTGTGTGTGCAGTCTTCTGTTTTTAATATCAGCGCGTTGAAACACCAAGGAATTCAAATTTAAAACAACGAGATTTTATTTATTTATTTATTTGTAAAAGACATACAGGATTTCAATCCTACCATAGCCTTATTAACATAATATTTTAATACGATACCATTATTCTAAAATAAAGTAGACAAGAAAGTAAAATAAAATAAGCAAGCTACAGACAAAACGAGACAAGATAAAATAATACAAAATACAAATAAAGTAAAGATACAACAAACAAAAAATATATGTAAGAATAAGCACTTTCCTGCAACTTGTACATATATTAGAAATGGACTACAAATATTAATTTGAATTCATTGTTTCAATTTCAATTCAAAAATATTAATTTCAATTCAATACTATTTCATATAGAAGGACATACCAATAGTGTTATAGTTAATGTTATTATCTTTTGAGTGTATACATTACGAGTAAAATCTATTTCAAAACATTAAGCCAGAGAGCTCCAAATCTATACATAAATGTTTAATTTTTGCGTGAAAATGTGATTCAGTATCAAAAAATATATCACAATATTTCGACACAAAATTATATAATTTTAAAGTTGTAACAATCGATGAATTTTTGTGTTGAGTAGTTCTTGAATATGAAACACAAAAGAAGAGATCGTATCTAGCGCTAAGGCCTGGTACATATAAAGAACCCTGAGAGAGTAAAGAAGGACAATCTATTCTACTGTAGAATAGTTTTTCCAGAAAAACCAAGGACAGTACTGATCGGCGAACTGAGTGAAGTTAGTCTAAAATATTCTCTTAGTATAGTATTGGTTAAATAATATGGGCAATATCTATTATTAACCTTGTAGTACAGAAAACTTAAAAAAAATATTTTTTATATGTTCTATATCATGTATATATTCTTTATAATATGGATTCCAAATAATAGCAGCATAATACAATTTACTCCTAATTAAACTATTATAGGGAATTATAGGAATTTCTGGTTTCTTAAAATACTTAGTATTTCTAATTATAAATCCTAGCAACTTGTTTGCATTACTTACTACCTACTTATAGAGAGTTGTAAACGATAATTTTGTATAAAAAAAATCCAAGATCTTTAATTGAATTAACTTCCTAGAGTTGATAATTATCAATTGAGTAATTTACTGTAGCATTTTTCTTCCTTGTGTAAGACATAACTTTACATTTGTTTATATTTACAGTAAATGAATTTCTACCACACCAGGCAAATATGTTATTAATGTCTGACTGTAATATTATTTGGTCATTTTCATTGTTAATTGTTCTATACAATTTTAAATCATCGGCAAAAAGAAGACACTCAGAATCTTTGACTAAGTCTGACAAATCGTTAATCAGAATTAAAAATAACAACGGACCAAGATTAGATCCTTGTGAGATTCCTGAAATAGCAACGAATTCTTGAGAAACTCTATTATTGAAAGATACAAATAAATGTCTTTTGTTTAAATAGGAGCAGAAGAACTTCAGTAACTTTTTTGAGAAACCAAAATTGTACATCTTTTTTATTAGAATCTCGTGATCTACTCTATCAAATGCTTTTGCAATATCCATATATATCACACGTCTATTTGCATCTAACTGATCATAAATATATTTTCAAAACTTAATAAATTTGTTATTGTTGATCTTTCAGGTACAAAACCATTTGTAACTGCGATATTCCCAATTTAATATGTTCATAAATTCTGCCATACAGAATATACTCAAATACTTTAGCTAATGAATTAATAATAGAAACCGGTCTGTAATTCGAAACTACGGATTAATTTCCTGATTTTAAAATAGGAGTAACGGTAGATATCTCCAATCTACTTGGGAACTCACACGTTTTCAAAGCCAGATTAAAAATAAACCTTAATTGTGTAATTATTATTTCACCACAACCCTTAATAATATATGACGGAATACCATCTGGACCAGGCGATCTATTAGGCTTCAACCCTTTCTTAATAATACTTAGAAATTCTGCACTAATTATTGATCGAATATTCAGAATATCAAAGTTCAAATCCTGATTTGTTTCAGAAAATTTAATTTCCTCGGCATTATATTTAAAGTTAGATTTCACAAGAACTGAGGAAAAATAGTGAGCAAAACCATTAGTAGCTTCCGCATTTGAATATGAGAAATCTTCTAAAGTATAAAATGTATGTAAGTTACGAGAAGTTTTCAAACTTTTAACATAATTCCAAAATTGCTTGATATCTTGTTTTATTCCATTTTCTAAATTAGTATGATAGGGGCGAAACGCTATTTGAGTACGACTCTTAATGTCTGACCGCAACTCTCTAAACCTCTTAGCATGATATTTGAATATTTGCGCTTTCTCGCACATTTATCCTTTATTTTTATATATTTAATTAAATCTTTGGTAAACCATGCCGGATATTGTGACTTTGATACATATTTGCATTTTGGAATACATTGGTCGAAACAATTATACAGAGATCTATATAAATAATCCACAGCTTTATCTACATTATTGAACTTATTTAGATGTACCAATCGTAGTCTCGTGTCATTCTATAAAGGAAAAGGAAATCAGCTCTTTTATAATTGTAATATTCTTTTTTGAATTCTTCTTCTACTCTATGTTCAGTATTTAAGCAAAACACAAGATTCAGACAAGGGTGGTGAACATCCTCAATAACCAAAGGAAAGCTCTCTCTTTTAATTACCATCCTAATATTACTAAGTACTAAGTCTAATCTTCTATTGTTATCATTCGTCGCATTATTGTATGATGTTAAATTTAGCAAACCTGCAAGATTAGCTATTGAGCGACATAAAGTAGAGCCATTCACGAAATTATAATTTGTCCCATTTATTTCACTTAAATTAAAGTCACCTAAGATAATACAGTCTGATGATACGATATCTATATCACTTTCTAAATAATTAATATAATCCGTATAAATGGTTAACGGACTGGAAGGAGTAATATAAACAACATTTATATATATAGCTCCTGTTTGAGTGAACAATTTAACATTCAAAGTTTCACAATTTGATGAATTATAAATAGAGTGAAGTTGAACTCTATAACAAGTTTTTACAGCTATCAGTGTACCACCTCCTCTTACCTTATTTTTTAAAGTAAGAATTGTATCGTTTCGGAATACTTTATATCGCTCATGAAATAATTCACCATCTTTAATGTCTTGCGACAATGATGTTTCAGTTAGTACTATGAGATCATGTGAACAACCCAGCAAATTCTGAAGAAAATCTGAGGTTTTGGTTCTAAGTCCATTTACATTTTGATAATACACACTTAATTCGTTATTACCTATGTTTGTCATTAACATTCTTACAATTTGTCAACATCTTATTTACAGCTCAAAATAATTACAGGTGATTTTTCATTCTTTCTAGTTTTTATGTTGCCCATTTTGTAACCCATAGAAATTTATAATTATTATCACGTTGAATGACTTTAGCTTTGGCGAATATAATCCGTCTTGCTGCGGTCAGTGATTGTTTTATGTATATTTGGTTATTTTCCGTCAAACCTAAATGAATGGTAAAAAGATTTCTTTTAACACGAATTCTTTTAATAAAAACACTTTATCAGGTCTGCGCAGAATTTTGACTATTATACCCTGGGTTGGTCTATTATTTACTTTCGGTAATCTATGACATGCGTCAATCATACTCTCATTAATTTCAAAATCCAAAGCTTTGCCTACATCAATTACTTTTTGTACCACATTCCCGTTTGGTGTTATTGGAACACCGTAAATTTCTAACGTATTAGACCTAGAATACTGTTCAATTTCGTCATTTTTCAAACGAAGTACATTATTTCTTTCTTAAGTCGAGCATTTTCACTTAATAGGTTATCAATTTGAATTTGTTGGTTTTGAATGATCTGTTGTTGATTCAAAATTAATTTATTATTGTCTGCGAGCTTTTCATGACAGTTTTCAAGAGATTTAGCCAAATCATCTTCTATTTTCTTCAAACTTTTTAATATATCTTCCTTAAAATGATCAAGCAAGATTGTTAAATCTTCTTTTGATAATACATCCATTTTAGTCTTTTCATTATTCACCTCGCTATCAGACATTTCACGACTTGGTCTACGTTTTGACATGCAAACATGGCACAACCACGGTTTTCCACTTTTATGCACAGCCAGTATGAAAGGAGGTATGACACTCTTTACAATTTATTTTATTTTTAGCAGTTTTTGAGATGGGGAGGAACACTTTCCACAAGCACTCTTAATGAATTTAGAGACATTTAAGGGCCTCATTTTCATCCGATTTGCATCAACGCAAAACAAAATTCAGAAATTATTTCACAAATAGAAGTTGTGAAATAATTCTATTGATAGAAGAAGAATTCTTGTTCGATAGAAGTCACTACATTCAATATACTACTAATATTTTAATTCATATATAGTGTTCCTTGGGGAAATAATAAATTACTGCTAGTTCAGAAACATAATTCTTAGGCTAATAATAAAGGACAATTTCAGTTGCCCGTCGTTATTTTAATGTATGTCCTTATTGACGTGTCCGTGTGTGATTCTGAAAGAGAATCAAACCAAAATAGATAGAATCGGCTCTCTAACGGTATATTTTTGAAATCTTTTGCTAAATGTATGGCAAATAATAGATAAGTAATCTATTTCGGCAAAACGAAAAGTATCAACTGCGTCATTCTTAAACCGACAATATTTATAATATCTCAATATTTTCGCAAACTAAACCTGAGTATATACATGTAGGTATAAATCTTTCTTTTAGTTTGAAACGATATATCAATTGGTTTGTGCAATATATATAAACATCGTTTAAACGAATATTATACTTAATGGTTAATTGTACTTTTGTTCTGCTAACATTGTATCTATCACATTGCTATTACCATCATGAAAAGGTTGCTTTGTGTTCACTTCAGTATTAGATTCACCGTAATGGATGGGGTCCCTATAGTCCAGCATTAACTTTAAGATTGCACAATAATTGCTTGTTTTTTGTTTCCTCTAAAAGAAATGTACATATGAATTTAAATTTGTTCACAAAATCTTACTACGCTGAATAAAATTTATTGATCCGTATAAACGTCGTCTTTCTATATATATATATATATATATATATGAATTTCCCTAATGAATTTCATTAATAAATATCTAACAACATTGTCTACCAATATATAAAGCAATAGACATTTCAGTTAAATACTTACCCCTTTGAGGACAATCGAAAACTGAGATACATGGACCATTCAAAGTTTTACGAACATGATTTTTGGAACATATGCAACCTTTCACACACATATCAAACTGTTTAATTTCGCTTGAATCACAAGTTGGTTGTCTGGAACTACTACATTCACTATACGTTTCGTTTGCTTTACACGCTGAAATTGAAAAAAATCGAAATGAACATTTAGACTAATGATATTGAAATTTACTTTCTAATATTCGTATATTGGTTCGAAGCGTATAAGTCATTCATAAAATCGCGAATAACCAAAAATGTGTATATTACAGTATTTAATTTATCTAGCAATAACCATTAATGGAAATGTATACACGACTCCAAAAGTGCATTACCACCTGCAATTCTCCTTTTCCTGCAATAGCAGGCAACCCAAAAATCTCGGCGCTTCGGTTGGTTGCGAATTCGAAAGGCGTTGGACAAAACCTCAATTTTGTAACAAATATATCAGTGTGGAAAACTGCAAATAACAGAATAAAACGAATTATTGAAAATGACCATTTTATTATCGTGGCGGAGTTGGATGACATCAAAAGTTACAACATGATCTTACTTAAGCAGTTCAAACAAGATGAATGGCAAGAAACACATCTCACAGGAAAGCATACCTCTTCTCCTCCGCAGCAAAAAATAATCTCATAAAAAGAAAAAAGTTACACAATGTGAAGGTTTAATATAAAAGCCTCTCCAAATATTTTGAAAGTTGACAACGGAAAATTCAAGAACAACTGAACCGAAGTGCATGCGAATGAATTGTGCACAGATATTGCAGACGTAAAATGAGGATACGGATTTTGTGTTTTCCTAAAAAAAAAGCTTGGGTGGGGCACGAGCCCCTCCAAACCTTTGATCACGAAATATGAAACGTGCTAGTAACACTATGTCAAATGTGTGTAAAGGACATGAAGAATTGCAACGAAATTTTGTGTATGGACAATACGCCAAAAATAAACGAATACGGGTTTTTATGTTCTGTGGAGAAACGATTTTAGGGGGCAAAAGTCCCCACGCAAAATGTTTAAAGCTGACGCCCGAAAGGCAAGAAGTGAACGAAAGTGAATGAAATAGTGAACACAGATTGTAGACGTAAAATGAGGATACGGGTATCGAATTTTCTTGAAAAAAAATGTTGGGTGGGGCACGGACCCCTGCAAACCTTTGATCAAGGAATATGAAATGTGCTAGTAATACTATGTGAAATGTGTATAAAGGACATGAAAAATTGCCAGGAAACTTTATGTATAGACAACACGCAAAAAATAAACGAATACGGGTTTTTATTTTCTGTGGAGAAACGATTTTAGGGGGCAAAAGTCCCCACGCAAAATGTTTAAAGCTGACGCCCGAAAGGCAAGGAGAAGTGAACGAAAGTGAATGAAATTGTGAACAGAGATTGCAGACGTAAAACGAGGATACGGATATCGAATTTTCTTGAACAAAAAATGTTGGGTGGGGCACGGACCCCTGCAAAGCTTTGATCACGGAATATGAAATGTGCTAGTAATACTATGTGAAATGTGTGTAAAGGACATGAAGAATTGCAACGAAACTTTATGTATAGACAATATGCAAAAAACAAAGGAATACGGTTTTTCATTTTCTGCGGAAAAACGGTTTTAGGGGGCAAAAGAACCCACACCAAACTTTTGAAAGTTGACGCCCGAAAGATAAAAAGAAGTGAACCGAAGTGAATGAAATTTTGCACACATATTGTAGACATAAAATTTTGGTATACGAGTTTTGTATTTACTTGAAAAATACGGTTAGGTGAGGCACGGATCCCTGCAACCATTTGATCACAAAATATCAAAAGTTCTGGTAAAAGTATGTGAGATGTGTGTAACGACATGAAGAATTTCAACATAGCTTTCTGTATGGACAATACGCAAAAAATAAACGAATAAGGGGCGGAAAAACGATTTTAAGGGGCAAAAGTACCTACGCAAAATTTTAAAACCTG
The DNA here is from genome assembly GCF_964235325.1 of Thermobia domestica. Taxonomy (NCBI): domain Eukaryota; kingdom Metazoa; phylum Arthropoda; class Insecta; order Zygentoma; family Lepismatidae; genus Thermobia; species Thermobia domestica. The sequence continues at coordinate 94,859,171 of NC_137462.1, read as the reverse complement.
ACGCACGGAAAGCAAGGAGAAGTGAACCGAAGTGAATTAAATTGCGAACAGAGATTCAGACGTAAAATGAGGATACGGGTTTCGTATTTTCCTGATAAAAATGTTGGGTGAAGCACGGACCCTTCCAAACCTTTGATCAGGAAATTTGAGAAGTGCTAATCACACTATGTTTATTTACTGCGGAAATACGGTTTCAGGGGGCAAAAGCTCGCACCGAAAATTTTAAAGGTTGACGCCCGAAAGGCAAAAGAAGTTAACCGAACTGAATGGAATTGTGAACAGATATTGCAGACGTAAAATCAAGGTACGGGTTTAGTATTTTCATAAAAAAAAAACGTCGGTTGGGTGGTGCACGGACCCCAAGAAATATGAAAAGTGTTAGTAACACTAGGTCAAATGTGTAAAGGACATGAAGAATTGCAGTGAAACTTTACGTGTTGACAATACGCAAGAAATAAATGAATACGGGTTTTTATTTTCTGCGGAAAAACGGTTTTAGAGGGCAAAACTATCACCCAAAATTTTGAAAGTTTACGCCCGAAAGGCAAGAAGAAGTGAACCAAAGTGAATGAAATTATGCACAGATATTTTACACACAAAATAAGGGAATACGAATTTCGTATTTTCCTGGAAAGAAAGATGGTTGGGTGGGGCAAGGAGCCCTCCAAACATTTGATCATTGTAAGCGTTAAGGGTGCCTCCCGAAATATTATAAAATACTATATATACTCTTTGTGCTTACTGTTGATCTTCCAAATTTGAAAAATCGGATGGATACACTTGTGAAACACGAAAGGTCTTATTTTACATATCCAATATCTACACACAATTTCTTTCGCTTCTGTCCACTCCTTCCGCCACCAGACGCCTCGGTCCACCCAAAAGGTTTTTCTTTGCAGGAAAATACGAAAAACGTATTCCTTCGTCTTACCTCTACAATATTTGAGCACAGTTTCATTCACTTCCGTCCACTTGTTTTTGCCTTTTGGGCGTCAATCTTTCAAATTTTGTGTGCGGGCCTTTTCCCTTTACCGTTTTTCCACAGAAAATAAAAAAAACACATTAGTTATTTTTCGCATATTATCACTACATAAAATTTGGTTGCAATTCTTCAAGTTCTGTAAGCACTTTGGCATACTGATATTGGCACTTTTGATATTTCGTGATAAAAGATTTGGAGGGGTCTGTGGCCCACCTAACCGTTTTTTCCAGAAAAATACGAAACCCGTATTTCCTCATTTTATGTCTACAATATCTGTGCACAATTTCATTCACTTCGGTCCACTTGTTATTACCTTTCGGGCGTCAACTCTAAAAATTTTGGGTCTGGTTTATCGCCCCCTGAAACAACTTTACCGCAGAATATAAAAATACACATATTAGTTTATTTTATGTGTAGTATCTACCTACCAAATTTTATAAAATCGGAGTATTACACTTGGGAAGTGTTACTTGTCAGTCGTTGTAGAACTATTTTCCTTGTTTCTCCATCAATAAGAAATTGCCTGACAAGTAAAGAGTCCAAATGGATGAATCGAGTTGCGGGATGAGACTTAGTGCGACTGATAGAGGATATGGAAATATGTATATGTGCAAAGTTATAAGGGCTGAACGCCATAAGAAACGGAGGGGGGTCAAAATTGATGGGAGGAGGGCTGTGCTATGTTATTGAAATACATCAAATAAACTATTGAATCATGAAAATAGTGAAAGATAAACAATGCAAACGGTGATAGTTTTTCATATTGACAGAAGAAGAATGGGCAGAGTAGATCGCGAACCTCTGGCGGCACCTTCAAATCCGCCATTTTGAAATCTGTGATAATTTTGGAAATGGAAAGGTAGTGATGTGATATATCAGTTAGTGCCAGCATGTTCTCAAAACTCAATTATGAACTTTTGTGATCGGTATCTGTACTTAGTTGTTAGATTTAGGATAATCTTCATAGTTATTTACGAAAATCTAGGAGACTGATACTCGTATGTTGAAAGTTTGGACTATCACGAAAACACATGTAAGTTGAACATGTCCAAAGCCAAGAAAACTAACATCGAAATTTGATATCCAAGTTGTATATTATTATATTTCACTGTCGAATATCAAATTTCACTGTTAGTTTTCTTGGTTTGTAGATATGAGTTATCTTTTGTCCATAATACGACTAATAATGCTAAAAGACTCACAAATCAAATTTAGTTCGTACCTTTAGCATTTCTTACAATTTACGTTCAATTGTAGTTTTTAGCCTTTCAAAATTATGAGCCTCATAGACTCCTTCTTACTTACAAATATTAGTATGAATAATATAACCTATTGAAAAATCATCTTAACGGTAACCCACCGACAAACTGTAAGCAACTGGTGTCCACCACAAAGTTTCTTGGCTGAGGATCGAACCAGAGGCTCCACGTAACAGAAACAAATGTTTACCACTGAGTCACCGTGTCCTCCCCCAATCCCTAAGAGACGCGGGCATCCAGTTAAGAATAACTGACATAAAAAACGTACTTACCATTTTCTCACAAAGGAAACTCCATGAATCCTACATTCTGACCGTTTGTACTTCTTGTATGTTGGTTTATCACAAGCATTATTTCGTATATCGATACATCTGTCAGAATAATAGTGTCTCCTCCAAAGTAGGGGCAGGTGACATAGTGATAGAGCGCTTACTTCTGGTGCGGGTTGGACCTCGTTCGATCCCAGACTTAAAGTTTGTAGTGGATAGCATTGTACCCGTGAGATTTCTCGGAATTATCCTGTTTTCTCCTACATTCTCATTTCACGAATTATTTCCCAAAAATTAGCTTCCATCTATTACCTCTCTTTATTGTTGGATCCGATTTCAGTTTAGCATCCCTTGGCTAGCAAAATTACATGAGATATGGAGCTACGGATTAACGTGAGATCCGAAATGCTTGCGCTCCCGCCGCGAATCCGTGCCGGGTCTCCTATGCGAAAGTCGCAGACGCTACCCAATATCCATGCGTGATCTTTCTGTCTTCATTAGCCTAGAAGGCGTAACATTTAAACTTTATGGACTTCATATAATTTCAGTTCTTTCTCGATAGCCAATTCTATACTGAGACAAAGTAGATCAATCAAATGTGTCCATCTTCCCTTTTCTATAATTTTAATGATGTTCTTGTAACTTTGACCGTGTTCTAAGATACCTGTTAGTTGAAATATCGTATTTAATTGTAGTTAAATTTCCTCGGTCAACGTTTCATAGAATATCCCCATAATTCTTCAATTTCTTTGAGGTGACCTTTGTGCTTCTCCTGTACCATATCGAGTTGTGCATTAATGGAAGCCAAGGCTGAAAATAACATACATTTCCTTTCCCCGACTTCGATCCGACATTTTTTTCTCAAGTTATTGCTGTTTTGGGCATTTTTCCAACTGGTTTTTGGCTGGGCATAGCGCCAAAAGAAGCATTTGTGCACCCAGGTTGTCTTATCTTGGTGTCAGGAATCAGCTCCCAAACGTTGTCAGTGTTGTTTTGAAACACGCTCTATATTTCTATCCTGTTTCTGATTAGCTTCTCTTTGCCAATCAATTTCCAGTATTCCCAAAACAAACCAAAAGTGAACTAAATTCACTAAATCGCCTACCCCTTATGCTTTCTTCTTGTATAGTACTTATTATATATTTATATTGTAGTTGACAGCGAGTGCCAATATTGATTGAAATATCTGGTTAAAATGCTAGTAGAGGAATTCCCTCTTCAGTACAGAAATTCCCTCCTTGCATCCTACCGCAATTTTAGGCGAGATGGGATTAAGTAAGATGGGAATTCCCATCTCGCCTAAAATGATAGGCATTCTTATCTTGGAGATATAAGTGGTTGATAAATCGTTAGGCTAAGTGGGATTAGGCTAGATGGGATGGAATCATCTGAAAAGGTAGGGGGACGGTAGGTAGCGGCATGACGTCACGCCGTACCCCATGACTATCTTTGTCCATTGTAAATGCTTAGGAAGTGGGCGGTCGCCGTACCCAGTTTTTTGGAGGTGGGGATAGGGTCCCCCGCGTTCCCACGCACTTTTACCCCTGCTGCTAAGTATTAATTGCTGTGAGAACTAACGAAAAATATTATGTGATAATAATAATAATAATAATAATAATAATAATAATAATAATAATAATAATAATAATAATAAAGGATCTGAATGATAAATACATTTTTTCAACTTTTATTACAATTGCTGTCTCTTCCCGTGAATCTGGTTATATTGGTTTTGTAAGGAATAGAGAGGCTTGAAAGAACAATATGATTTGTATAAAAGAAAAAAAGCCTTATCAGTTGTATTACAGACTGACCACTGACCTTCTGTCTGTTTTGTTTAAACAGAATGTTACGAGGCACAGAAGCCACCATGCCTGCGGTGTGCTTGGTTTATTGCCTCAGGCAGCTTCAGTACTAAAATTAAGACTTTCATTCTGTCAATTTATGTTTAGCTATCAGTCAGTCACACAAGTTCTTTGCAACTCTGAATTTTACAAGAAAGGTTTTGTTCATCGGATAGGAAGCGAAGCCCATCGTACGTTGTAATCCCTTCCCCTCTTTTCCATAGTGTGTGAAATTTAACTTTTTACTGTAGTAAGTTACAGAAAAGGGAATGCTATTTTTTCTTTAAAAATATGACATTATCGAATAAGATTGACCATTGACCATTATTACAATAAATTCAAGATGAAAAATATTCATTTAACAGTCGTCGTACTTAGTTGTCTGCACTGAAATTCCCATAATGTGCTTTCTTCTTTTCTAATATGAGCTCCGAGCTTCTTCGTGGCTAAGTGGTTAGCGTACGCGCCTTTGGCGTGAGAGACCCGGGTTCGATTCCGGTGAGAGCTCATGTAGTACGGATTTCACGATTAATCAGTAGGTCCTATCTCATATAGCCTCGCTGCTGAAAGGGACGACAAAATCAACTCAACTCATATTCAGCACCATAGGAGATCTAACTCCGAGGGGAATTTTGTCCCTGGAAAACCTCTCAAAATCATCAACGGTACGAAATATGTCTGCAATGCAAGATGTCAATCATTTCCAACTCTATGCTCTGTGACCTAGTTTGCTTTTCATGTTTTCAGTAAATTAGACAGACAAAAGGAAGAATAGAGGCTTTCTTCCAGAAAATTGTGCTCGAGGGTGGGGGGTCACACAGGCCCGTATCCGTGGGGAGTCTAGGGGAAAGGGCTCACCCTAAATTTTTACATGAGAATGATTTATGAACATTAAAGTAGTCAGCCATTAGGATTTTTTTTGTTTTAGGATGATACTAGATTCGACTCCTGGTGTAAGCTCAACTTTCAGTCCTGTGTCATTTGCAGGTCTCGTTTCATACAAATTCGTTGAAAAACCTCTAAACATGTGCTATGACTAGTATGCGAACTAAAGTTTTTTTTTAGCAAAAAAGAGAAATTTCTTGCTTTAGACTCTGCCCTGTAATCCAGTTTTTCTGGAAGCGAGATAGTATGGTTGGGAACGGCAAATCAGATTCAAGTTCCGCACCCACATTAAAAAGATACACGGAATCAGAATTGTCAGTGTTAATTTCAGCTAGTCCTAATACTATTGAGTGGACACTAATATTACTCAGTTTCGATCATTTTTAAATGTTTATACCACTCTCCTCCATTGTACCCCTTTCCCAACTATTAGGGATGAACTTGGATTGAAACAGCATCAGAAGTGTCACTGTTTCTCTCATCGGGCCCGAAAACTATGGATTCAACACTAATATCGGTCATTTTTGATCATTTTCAAATTTCTCTCCCTCTCGCCCTCCCCTACATTGCTTTATCAAATTGAATAGCCTAAAGTAATCCCTGCTCCTAAGCTAATCTATGTTGAAAATTCAATTTAGATCGGTCGGGTGGTTCAAGAGTGATGAAGTCACAAAAGCAGTCATATTTGTTTTATTTTTTACATATATCTCCCTCTCCCCTTCCCTACATTGGCTCGTCAAAGTGAAACGATAAAAATCCACCTAAGGCCCGACCCTCATATTTGTTGAAAATTAGATGGAGATTGGTTGGGTGGTTCAAAAGTAATTATGTTTTATTAATTTCTATTTATATGTCCCCTTCCCCAACCCCTAGGATGCACCGTTAAAGTGAAATTACAAAAATGTTTTCAGATCCAAACCTCATATATCTTGAAAATTTGATTGCGATCGGTCGGATATTCAAGATATAGTTCAAGAGTTATTAAGTTACAAAAATAGTCACTTTCAGTTTTATATAAAGTGATTTTTATATATCTCCCCTCCTTCTCCGCCCCCACGTTGCTCCGTTAATTTAAAATTACAAAAACGATTGAGGCCTGAACCTGAGCCTCATGTATGTTGAGAATTTGATCAAGAATGGCCGAGTGGTTCAGGAGTTATTAAGTTTTATTTATTTTTACACCCCTCCCCCTAAGTTCTACCATCAAAGTGACTAGCCTTTAACCAGACCAGCCGTAAAACACATCCTTGTTACAAATTTGATCAAGATCGGTGGGGCGGTTCGGGAGATTTAGTCACAAACATATTGTTTCTCAATTATATATTTATTAGTAGTGTCGAATCTAGATATTTTCCTAAGGGGGCAACGTATGCCATGGCCCGCAACATGGGGGAGGAGGAAATATACATATAAATGACCGAAAATGATCATTATTGGTGTCGAATCCATGATTTTTGGGGTCGCCGAGATGATCAATGATCTTTCCGACGCTGTTTAAATCGATGCCATTAAAAACGAAAACAGCGTATTTCACGGGAACTAAACACATGAAATACGGAGTTGTGCTTTTAAATTTTAATTTCAACTTAGCAAAGCGGGTAATATATGCTAGTAATACTAATAAAGCTCAGGTATTGTCCTTTCTCTATTTCAAAACCACTTATTTTTTAAACCTCTTTCCCATAATATCTATTACTGGAGCTATCAGTATATTTTGACTGACTGTAATAATTATCGAGGCATTTCTCTTCTGTCAACATCCTATAAAATCATTTCAAATATTCTGTTAGCAAGATTGACCCCATACGCAGATGAAATTATTGGAGATTATCAGTGCGGATTTAGACGAAATCGATCAACTATCGACCAAATATTTACCATTCGCCAAATACTCGAAAAGAAGTGGGAATACAATACCCCGGTACATCAACTATTTATTGATTTTAGATAGGCTTACGACTCGGTTAGGAGAGAAACATTATACAACGTTCTTACAGAGATTGGAAAACCGAGAAAGCTAATTAGATTAATTAAGATATGTTTAAGTGAATCCCAAAGTAAAGTCCGGGAAGGAAAATTTTTGTCCACGAGCTTCCACGTCGAAAATGGCCTGAAACAAGGAGATGCGTTGTCGCCATTATTATTTAACTTTGTGCTGGAATACGCCATAAGGAAAATCAAAGATAGCAACCAGGGCCTACAGTTGAACGGCATTCACCAGGTTATGGCATATGCTGATGATGTAAATTTAATAGGGGATGATAGGAGAACAGTAGAAATAAATGGAGAAATCTTATTAAACGCTTGCAGGGACATGGGTTTAGAAGTAAATGCAGAGAAGACTAAATACATGGAAGTGCGTCGGGACCGTAATACGGCAAATTGTGGAGGCGTTAAAATATTAAATAATACTTTTGATAAAGTGGATACCTTCAAATATTTAGGATTAATATTAACAGACGAAAATCATATTCACGAAGAAATTAAATGTCAACTAAAAGCAGGGAATTCGTGTTACTATTCGGTTCAAAATCTCTTGTCGTCGCGAATTCTGTCGAGGAATTTGAAGCTTAAAATATATAAAACGATAATCATGCCTGTTGTTCTGTATGGTTGCGAAACATGGTCGCTTAATCTGAGGGAAGAACATAGACTGAAAGTATTTGAGAACAGGATCCTGAGAAGAATATTCGGACCCAAGAGGAACGAGAATGGGGAATGGCGGAAGCTTCATAACGAGGAACTACATAGTTTATACGGTTTACCCAACATTGTTAGGGTTGTCAAGTCTAGGAGGCTTAGGTGGGCGGGTCATGTAGCTAGAATGGAAGAAGGTAGAAACGCTTTCAAAGTCTTGACTGATAGACCCATAGGAAAACGACCATTAGGAAGACCTAGGCGCAGATGGGAGGATAATATTAAGATGGATCTCGCAGAGATAGGAATACAAAGTAGAAACTGGATCCAATTAGCTAAGGATAGAAATCAGTGGAGAGCTTTTGTGAACGCGGTACTGAACCTCCGGGTTCCATAGGCCATAGAGTTAGTTTTTAGTTTATCAGTAAATTTTAGTTTTTCGTCCTTATACAACACCAAGGTTATAAAGGAAGGTCTTTTTAATGTGAGTTCGGAACTTGAATCTGATCCGCATTGTCCATATAGAAAGCTTTGTTGCAATTCTTCATGTCGTTACACACATCTCACATACGCTTACTAGAACTTTTGATATTTTGTGATCAAATGATTGGAGGGATCCGTGCCCTACCTAACCGTCTTTTTCAAGTAAATACAAAACTCGTATACCAAAATTTTATGTCTACAATATGTGTGCAAAATTTCATTCACTTCGGTTCACTTCTTTTTATCTTTCGGGCGTCAACTTTCAAACGTTTGGTGTGGGTTCTTTTGCCCCCTAAAACCGTTTTTCCGCAGAAAATGAAAAACCGTATTCCTTTGTTTTTTGCGTATTGTCTATACATAAAGTTTCGTTGTAATTCTTCATGTCCTTTATATACATTTGACATAGTATTAGTAGCACATTTTATATTCCGTGATCAAAGGTTTGGAGGGGTCCGTGCCTCACCCAACACTTTTTTTTAAGAAAATACGAAACCTTTATCCCCATTTTACGTCTGCAATCTCTGTTCACAATTTCATTCACTTCGGTTCGCTTCTTCTTGCCTTTCGGGCGTCAGCTTTAAAAATTTTGCGTGGGGACTTTTGCCTCCTAAAATCGTTTTTCCACAAAACATAAAAACCCGTATTCGTTTATTTTGGCGTAGTGTCCATACACAAAGTTTCGTTGCAATTCTTCATGCCCTTTACACACACATTTGACATACTATTATTATCACTTTCCATATTTCGTGATCAGAGGTTTGGAGGGGCCCGTGTCCCACCTAACCGTCTTTTCCAGGTAAATACGAAACCCGTATACCCACATTTTATGTCTACAATATGTGTGCAAAATTTCATTCCCTTCGGTTCACTTCTTTAGTCTTTCGGGCGTTAATTTTGGGGTGGGTTCTTTTGCCCCCTGAAACCGTTTTTCCACAGAAAATCAAAAACCGTATTCCTTTGTTTTTTGCGTGTTGTCTATACATAAAGTATCCTGGCAATTTTTTATGTCCTTTACACACATTTCACATAGTATTACTAGCACATTTCATATTCCGTGATCAAAGCTTTGCAGGGGTCCGTGCCCCACCCAACATTTTTTGTTCAAGAAAATTCGATATCCGTATCCTCGTTTTACGTCTGCAATCTGTGTTCACAATTTCATTCACTTTCGTTCACTTCTCCTTGCCTTTCGGGCGTCAGCTTTAAACATTTTGCGTGGGGACTTTTGCCCCCTAAAATCGTTTCTCCACAGAAAATAAAAACCCGTATTCGTTTATTTTTGGCGTATTGTCCATACACAAAATTTCGTTGCAATTATTCATGTCCTTTACACACATTTGACATAGTGTTACTAGCACGTTTAATATTTCGTGATCAAAGGTTTGGAGGGGCTCGTGCCCCACCCAACCTTTTTTTTAGGAAAGTACGAAACCCGTATCCTCATTTTACGTCTGCAATATCTGTGCACAATTCATTCGCATGCACTTCGGTTCAGTTGTTCTTGAATTTTCCGTTGTCAACTTTCAAAATATTTGGTGAGGCTTTTATATTAAACCTTCACATTATAAATTTTTTTCTTTTTATGAGATTATTTTTTCTGCGGAGGAGGAGACGTATGCTTTCCTGTGAGATGTGTTTCTTGCCATTCATCTTGTTTGAACTGCTTAAGTAAGATCATGTTGTAACTTTTGATGTCATCCATCTCCGCCACGATAATAAAATGGTCATTTTCAATAATTCGTTTTATTCTGTTATTTGCAGTTTTCCACACTGATATATTTGTTACAAAATTGAGGTTTGGTCCAACGCCTTTCGAATTCGCAACCAACCGAAGCGCCGCGCTTTTTGTGTTGCCTGCTATTGCAGGAAAAGAAGAATTGCAGGTGGTAATGCACTTTTGGAGTCGTGTATACAATGCATATATATTTCTGCATGACACTTTATTGAAAAGGAAATTATGGTTACATTCTTGCCAAATCATTTACGTCTATACTTATTCTTTAGTGTTTCTAAAGGAACAATTATTAACTCTAATTTAAAAATTATCAAATAATGTTATGAACCATACATACACTAGATTGTGGTAAAAATTACAGATACATTATTGATTTAAATGAAAGAATTAAAATTCATCTTTCCTTATACAATTTTTATATCCAGTTTGAATGTTTTAAAAAACGTCAGTCGCATCGGAATAGCTACAACTGAAGACCAAAATTGAAATAGTGGTAGAATTACGCGTGCTTTCTATGTTTTTTTAAATGTTACTGTGTAAAACCGTTGGGTTTCTAAATTGGTCATAAACTTTAAGGTTTCTAAAGCTTTTCTCCTAGGTTAAAGGAGTCATTACATTTAAGTACGGAGCTAGTGGAAAGGCATATATCATATGCTATCGATGAAACTCATTCAATCTCAAGCAAACTTAGCATAGTCGTAGATTTCAAAAGATTTAGTATCAACAGGAAATTCTATAGTATTGAAAACGTCTCGTTCTACAGTTATTTAATACCAAATTTTGTGCTTAAAGTGGAAATAAGAGATTGACTAGTTAATAGGCGTAGAAAAATGGTTTATATAAAAGTCAGTTGTCCGCAAGCTATTGGCCATGAAAGTTTGAAGTTTGTAAATATGTATTATTTATCGCATATTGTTGAAGAAGATTACTTGATATTGATCAAGCTTTCCATTCTAACAAAACCGTGTGGTAACCGTACAACGTATAAAAAATGTTTTCGCATGCAGACGTATGGTTCCCTAGTTACTGACCATCAAATTTTCAGTTTGTATTCAGAGAAATTAACACAGTTTAGTAATATTTGATCTCAAGGCTTAACCGATCTGGGAAAACTTGTCAAAGTTGTAGGCCTTCACCTTCTTATTACACTTGGGTAACGTATATTCTTAATAGTCATTTAACGAATCAGTTAAGACAAAGAACATGAGTAGTGGGATCCAAACGTTGAGAAACATATTTCTTAAACCATCTTGATATTCACTGTGATTTACAGACATGTATCGACAAGGAGAATGTATTTAAAAATATACGTATGTTAATCTGCTCTTATTTCATTATAACCAATGAAATAGAATCTTTCCTTGCTTCCTGCTAACCTTCTTGTGGTTTTAAATATCCAATTAACCTTTAAAAAATGTGTCGTTAATATCGAACAAAAGTCAGTTGAAAAATTATATAACGATGTCGAAACATAAACATGAAATTAGATTTCTCAAGTTTGTTGCCTGTTATTCTACGTATTTATTTTAAATACAAACTAAACGGTATACAATAAATTTAGTCTTTATGATATTGTACATAATATTTACTATAAAAGTATAATTGATATTATGATGTACACATATTACCCAACACTTGGTTTATCTAGTTATATGTCATTATAACTACTAATGTATATGTTTCCCGCCTCTAAAGAAGAAGTGAAAACAATAGTAATCAAATTTGTTAAGGAATCTTATTTGAAATTAATCATAACAGCCAATTATATTTTATCCAAATGAAAACTGAATATATTCAACCAACACTGCCCTGTGTGTCCATTCATCTGCCTTTGGGAGTTTGAGTGAGGATAATAACCTCATCCTTTAAACAAAGGCACTTGTTCAGAAACATTAACAGAAGCCTCGGATCAGGATTGATAACTTGGCACGACCTTAGCATAAGAAAACTGGCATGAGATTTGGAACATGGAATAGTAGAAGTCGTTATAGGGCAGGCGCGTTAAAAGCAGCGAAGAATGAGTTAGAGAAATACTAAGGACCTAGTAGGGGTTCAGGAACTTAGGTAGGAAGGAAATGAAACCGTAAATTCCGGAAATTTTACGTTCTTTTACGGGGAGGGAAATAAAAATCACCAATGAGGAACAGGGGTTTTCGTTCACAAACGAATAATATCAGCAATTAAGCGGGTTGAATTTCTTAACAATAGACTTCCTTTATTACACTTAACGGTCGGTGGTGTGATATTATTATCTTAAATGTACATGCCTTACAGAACATAAGGATGACGCACATTTGACCAATTCCCGCGATACTATATGAAAATTCCATTACAGAATTTCATTGGGAAGGCAGGACGAGAGGATATTTTCAAACCGAATATAAGAAACTAAAGTCTTTATATGGAAAGTAATGACATCGGTGTTAGACTCGTAAACATCCATCCTTTGCAACACCCAAAAACCTAATCGTGAAGAGTACAAAATTTCCACATCGCGACGTTCATAAATATACTTGGATCTCGCAAGACGGAAAAACACATAATCATATCGATCACGTTTTAGTTGATAGAAGAAGACAGCCTGGCATAATTGATGTTCGGTCGTTTAGAGGAGCTGATTGTAACATTCATCACTACCTAGTAACAGCGACAATACGAGAAAAATTATCGTTGAATAAAGGAAATATCCACTGTCTGAAAACGGAGAGATTTAACTTGAAATTAGAAGAGAACCACGTAGAAGAAAACAAACCAAATTGAAGTTTCGAATAGATTCTCGGTATTAGAAGATTTGGAGTGGACTAGGGTTGATGATACTTTAATTGAAATTAGAGATAGCATTAACATTTAAGGAAAAGAAAAATTAGGATACACGGAAACACGTAGGAACAAACTATGGTTCGACAAGAAGTGAATTCAACTACCGGAGAAGGGAAAACGGGCAAAATTACCTTGGCTACAAAATCCGAATAAAATAACTACACACAATTTCCTAGACATGAGGATAGAAACATCCAAAACTTTTAGAAGAAGGAAACGCGATTTTGTTAAAGCTAGCATAAAAGAACTTGAAGATAATACTAAAATAAAAACATTCCGGACGTGTATAATGGGATCAATAAATTTAAGAAAGGCTATCACCGTCTTGCCTATATATTAAAGAAAGCTGACAGAAGAATTCTCACTGATACAGATAGCATCTCAAATAGATGTAATTGCTTAACACACAGCCAAAAATTAATGTGCGTGAAGAAAGTGAAATATACGCCGCAGAACTGTATATCCCAGAAGCTAACCGACTAGAAGTAGAAATCCTTATAAGGAAATTGAAAAAAACACAAATCTCCGGATGTAGACGAAATTCCGCCTGAGTTAATGTTTGCTGGAATCGAAGAATTGTGGAACAAGATACATAAACTCAATGTCCTTTTCTAGAACAAGAACGAATTGCCAAAAGAGTGCAAAGAATCAATCGTTCCAATCCACACGAAAGGCGACAAAACTGACTGTAATAATTATCGTGGCATTTTTCTTCTGTCAACGTCCTATAAAATCCTCTCAAACATTGTGTTAGTAATATTGACGCCTTACGCAGATGGAATTATTGTAGACTATCAATGGGGATTTAGACGAAATCGATCAACTAGCGACCAAATATTTACCATTCGAAAAATATTTGAAAAGAAGTGAGAATAAGGTACCCTATCCCATAAACTATTTAGACTTCAGAAAGGCTTACGACTCCAATAGGAGATAAGTATTTTACAACATTCTTGCAGATTTTGAAATACCGAAAAAGCAAATCAGATTAATTAATATATGTTTAAATGAATCCCAAAATACCTAAGTAAAGTTCGCGTAATAAACGTTTTGTACCCGAGCCTTCACGTCAAGAATGTCCTGAAACAAGGAGATGCGTTGTCGACATTATTTCTCAACTATATCCTGAAATACGCTATAAGGAAAATCAAAGATACTAACCAGGGCCTCGTGTTGAATAGTGTTCACCAGGTTATGGCATATGCTGATGATGGAAATTTAATAGAACAATAGGAAAAAATGCAGTTATCTTATTAAACACTTGCGGGGACATGGGTTTAGAAGTAAATGAAGAGAAAACAAAATACATAGAAGTTCGTCGAAATCGTAATACAGCAATATTATGGATGAGTTAAAATATCGTATAATACTTTTGGAAAAGTGGATACTTTCAAGTATCTTGGATCAATATTAACCATAGTTACCATAGTTACCAAGAAACCATCTTTTGAAAACCATAGTTACCAAGAAATTAAATGCCGGCTAAAAGCAGGGAATTCGTTTTATTATTCAGTTCAAAATCTATTGTCGTTGCGAATTCTGTCGTGGAATTTAAAGCTTAAAATATATAAAACGATAATCATGCCTGTTGTTCTGTATGATTGTGAAACATGGTCACTTACTCGGAAGGAAGAACATAGGTTTAAAGTATTTGAGAACGAGATCCTTAGACGAATATTCAGACCCAAGGCAAGCGGGAATGGCGGGAACTTCATATCGAGGAACTACATAATTTATACGGTTTACCAAATATTGTTAGAGTCACCAAGTCTAGGAGAATTAGGTGGTCATGTCAGGTAGCGAGAATGGAAGAAAGTAGAAACGCTGTCAAAATCTTAACTGAAAGGCCAACCGGTAGACGACCATTAGGAAGACCTAGGCGCAGATGGGAGGAGAATATTAAGAATGATCTCGCAGAAATAGTACAGAGTGGAGACTGGATCCAGTTAGCTAAGAATAGAAGTCAATGGAGAGCTTTTGTGAACGCGGCATTGAACCCTCGCGTTCCATAAGCCATAGAGTTAGTTAGAGTTATTTTCTAAAATAAATTTTGTCAAACCACAATTTACTCTATTCATAAACTATCTTCCTAGAATTGTAATAATCTTATGGTAGACTGTATGAATGATAGTTGAACTTCAGTTGTTATGTGGGCTATGGACGAAAACTGTTTAAGGTTTACTGTAGGAAAATGATTCAATAACATAATATGATGTTTTCGTAGTCTAGCTTAACAAATTACAAGCAGAGTCCAAGAAATAATAAAAATGTGGAAAGAAAAATATTGATTCTCATCGACAGTGATTTGTGTTAATGTTGGATCAGGTTTTAGTACTGTGCACATAAAAAGATACTATAGAATAACTGTCATAACAACGTATTTTTTCCTAGGAGAGCAATTAGCAGAATACCTTTGAATCTTAGCTAATTTCTTCTCATGAACATACACTCTCATTTCTATTCCTGCTTGCCCAAAAATCGTTTCCACGTTCTCTTCAAAACACTTAATGAGAAAGTAATTACATAGTTACTTCGAAATTATCTTAAATAACAACTCATATATGACCATATGAGTTGTTATATGACCAACTCATGTATATTCCAATAATGATGTTCAAAAATATCACTTTCGAAGTTAAAATGACCTCATGCAGCTTTCGATCTCATTACAGACCTGATGCGAGATGGCATAGAATCATTTAGGAACTGAATGATAGCAAATTAAATAACATCCCATCTACATGCAGAGGGTAACTCAGTCCCATTAGTGGATATAGTGGGCGAAAATCCGTTTAGAAATATTGTGTACAAGGCGGAACATAAATGTTTAATTATGTCCAGTTCCTGGGGTTGGATGTGATATGTAATATTTTATTTCATCACAACCAAAATCACAACCATACCATCCGTAGCTGCAAATACACGGAATGTCATATTACAATATAGTATCATGGTCATAAGTCTTCTCTGAATTATAATATGCATATGTCCTTACAACGACTTCATAACTACAGTAGTGACACGACCGGTTAGAGGCAGCAAAACATCTACTAAGGTACACGATATTGCAACCAAGAAGATCATCTTGCACATCATATGATTCTTTGGGCATATGCGGCCAGAAGTTTTATATAAAGTAAACGATGATTCATCAAATTATATTAAACACTTTTAGTTATCAGTGGCCCAATTTGCATGCTTGCAGCAACATTATTTTCCGCCCCAAACCGCAATTTCTATATAAGCATGCGTTTCCTACATGTATATTCAAGTCATATAACACATGCTAGACTGTGATTTTCAACACAGACAAGAGAGTTTCTGCTTGAATAGCTACGCCACTTACAGTAGTTGAACGGCAGTTCTGAATGACAATTTATTTTAATACTCGGCGATGTCTGTCACTTTAGATTTTCCTATGACCACTGTTCCTCATCGAAGATGTGGTCTTGTCGTGAGTTTTGTAGGCTGTCATCATCTTGATCACACTGAAATATTTGCCACTTTCGCCACGCTTGCAGCAAATACACCAAAAACTTCATTTCTTTCCACATTCCCATTTCACATTATCAATTACTCCTGCACACTGCACACTGCGATTCTATTGCTACTCCTGTAGAACGATGTAAATTAAAAGACCAGCAATAACAATCTGACACTGAGGTTCCCAACTAACCGTTAGCATCCAAGACATTGGCATGTTTCCAATTTGAAGCAATTATTTTATTTTTATAAAATCTGTATATGTTAACTCAAGTAACATCATATATTCAAAAACAAATAAAACAAATATAAATATTACCTGGGTATTGTTGACAAGTATTAGTTTCGCTATTATAAAATTGACCTTCAGGGCATGTTATTCTGTTATTACGTGATGTTACTTTCATTTGTAGCACAACAAATCTACAGCTTAATATTAAAGAAACTATAACGAAACTATAGTCTCCTGTTATCATTATGCATATTGAAAAGTCGATATCTTACTTTCCTATTAACAACCCTGACTTGAGTACCTTAATACATTTACGTGTAACCGACAATCAAGATTCACGTGGTTCAGTACAAAAGAAAATAAAAGCATTTTGTAATTAGAAACTAAGTCATCCACGAGAATATTCCTTTCTTCTCTGTGGAGACTTATGATTTCAAACTAGACCTGATTGTCCAATACATAGTTTATTTGACATTATTTTCTCATAATCTTTAGAAGTGTTATGTAAGAATTGTACGACTTATTTTTATATTGTTTCAAACATGATTGCTTGTTGTATTTTACTGCTGTATGAAAAATAAAAGATAAGTTACTACTCTGTATAATTTCATGTCTAACGTTTCAATGTTTCTTTTATTATTTAGAACAAAAGTGATTATTGTAAATAGTGTATGTTACTAGTTTCTAGTTCCTTTTCTTACAAGATAAAGTGTACTCAGTTTGATTATCTAACGATTGAGATGCTTCTGATCATGAATGGACAGGTAGTAAGAAATACATGTAGAATACAAAGTTATAGCAAACCCAATGTTGTTTCAGTGGTTTTCTGTATTTCTCACGGACTATATTTCTTTAGTGTTTCTTGTTATTGTTTTGTATTTCTTCCACTCTTCGTTTCCATAAGTTTCCATTCATGTAAAATTTTGCAGTCAATTATTCTAATTGGATTTTATTTTTGTTTTCTCTACACTGAGAGACTTCATGCTATTGCATCAAGATTTCGAAAGTAACTCAAATTCCTTGTAAACAAATTATCAAAATTATTCTTATCCACATTATAATTAAGTACGTGGTGCTGACATATTATTACTATTATTATTATTATTATTATTATTATTATTATTATTATTATTATTATTATTATCAATTCTCAGTTGTATTACCACTCTCATCGTCTATAGAATCTTTTCCTTGTTCTCAAGGATTTCCCTTAACATAAAAGCTCAAGTATATTCGAGCTTTTAATTTTTATAAAACAATAAATAAAATAAAACTTCGAGTATATTCGAACATCATCACTGTTGAACTGTACAAATTTTAAAGCTCAAAAATGATCACTTCTCCACGTCTGTAACGAGTATACTCGAAAGTTTATTAAAATAAGATTTTAAGGCTACGTATTTCATTGTTGTCTTCATTAAAAATGATTTCATTGTTGTCATTAGATTTGTCACTCAGTGACTGTTATAATTTAGCAATAAAAATTAGATGAAAATTGAAACACTCTTTCAAAAATAATTGGTACGTTAAGGAGTTAAGTAAATAGACTATTTCGTTGTGAACACTATCGTAACTCTTATTTGAACTACATTGTCCGTTATGTTCATGAGCTTTCATTTAATTTCATAGATCATTCGAAGTTCATCGCTTAATTGAATGATCTATTTCTATATCATTATTTTCCTTCCCTGCTGGCACATCCTATCGTTAAGTATGTATCGTGTTATGTTGTGCATTACGAATATTACATTCGCATGAGCCATGCGAATTTCAGCATCGTCTTCTCCTCATATCAAAGTCTTCTAATACATTTGTAAAACTCGTCCCATAACAGTTCAACAGATCTCACCATTTTTATTCTATTTATTGCACTAGAAATGGTAGCTCCGATAAGAAAATTCATTGCACACAACAGCAAATTAAAATAACACGTATCCATCCTAAAATAACTTACCGGATACCAATTCCAAAGGAATCTTATTAGAGACATCCAATTCAACTTTATTGCCTCCATACTTCACTACATAACTAGGAGGAGAAAACATATAACATATACGTAAAGCGTATAATACGGGTTAAGTTTTTCTTTCCTTACGGAAATTTTACTAGTATTGTAAAACTTTCGGATAGTTACTTATACTCCTGACAGATACTTATATACCTAGCTATATAATGAAACTGTGCAAACAATAAAACAATAATCTCCTCGGTGTTGGAAAGTGCTGTTTTACCAGAAGCAATATTGATAGTAACGGAATACGGAAGTTCCTTTACTTGGAAATAATTTCTGATACATCGAATAAAAGTTGAGTGATATATTACTTAATAATTAGAAAAAATATTAAACTGAAATTCTTGATACTATGTAAATAAAAGTAGAAGAGGAACTAGGTTTGGTGATATTTCTTGGACGTAACTGTCCTTGGTAAATTGATTTGAAAAACACGCTTTTTTTTTTTTTTTTTTTTGGAAAAGTGAATTTCCTTTCTAATTGGAATCGCAATATTGCGTGGCTAATACAATATTCTATAGTTAATAATCTTAAGTTGCTTAGCTCTTTTATTAGATGGCTGTGTTGGTAAGGCAGCTTAACCTTGGAATTCCTTAAAATAACAAGTGGTACTTGTTAAATGTTGTTAGGGGCTGAAAGAATTCTTACTTTCAGGTACACATTTTTGCCTAATCCTTTAAGATTACTTTGTGTATTTGCACATGAAAAACGAATCTTCTTTTTAGACTTTGCGTTTTTTGCGAATTTTAGGCTAGTTTCGGTAGTAAGTTAATTTATGATTTTGGGGGTTGTGGGGCTCTACACGAATTTCGGACTTTTCACATCGAAAATGCGTCGATAAAAACTAAAAACTTGTTTATAGTTAATTCCATGCAAAGTTTGTAAACCTTGTTTTGTTCGGAATAAGAAAAAAAGAGAAAAGATTATTATAATATTTTGACATCTCGTACCGTTTCCTAGATATAATCATAGTTTTAATTTATCTTCGTTGTTTTTCATTCAATTGCAAGGGCATATTGGAATATGTTCCACTTGAGGGTGATTTGTAATGATGAAATGCTATGACTTTTCGCGATATATTTGGAATGAATCATATAATCATTTGATTAAAGGTGTTTTGCCTGATTCCATTGCAGAGAACTGTATGGAATCGTAATTTCAAGATAATTTGAAGTTGATCAATACATACTTCAGTATGCGACAAAACAAACAGTATTGAAATCACATCGTTGATATTTATTTATTTATTGTACAGCATAACGAAACATAAGAAAGGTTGTCAAATGGATGTCAACTAAATGTTACTCAACACATATTGTAAATTTACAAGGAATCATTCTTTTACATCATGTGTTCAAAATGTTGAACGTTATGTCGCACATATTTTCATAGTGGTCCTGTAGATCGATGAACATGTTAGTTAACACGATTTATTGGAATGACAAAGCAAATAACCGAATCTTTTCTCTTAACTCAGGTATAGTGGTAGAATGTTATCTGTTCTGAAAATTGCTTCCTTCAGCATACTCCGTATGTAGGCATCTGAAGTCATGAGGTGAGGGGAGTGGGAAGGATATGAAAAATCCGTTCCACAGGAAATGAAGCGATGTTCTGACTCTTGTGAGCACAAGGGTAAGTGACTCACTTGCAGTGTGGGCAATACCTCCGTCTTCCTGCATCCATTGTTGTTATAACGACAGATTTTTCGTGCGGTAAAAGAAGCACAAATCATGCAAGACAGGGTCAATAATCAACTGTCGATTGATGTGGCGATCAAAGTACACATGGCTTTTCATCACTGAACCATATGTTAGTGATGAACTCTTCATTTTCATATGCCATACCAAACACTAAAGAGCAATACAGTAGACGTTCACGCTAATTTCCTGCAATGATAATGTTACACCGTATGAACGGAAATATTGCTCGACAATGAGTACCTCGTCCTCTTTTGTGAGTAACATTATTTTTGCACCAGCTGCACATTACGTTAGTCCACACACAACTGAGCACAAATGTGACACTCAGAGCTCATACCACATAGCATCTGAGCGCCACCCGTACGCGAATTTCAGTATTGTTTGTTTCAAAGCATACTGTAATATCTTATTTTCGTCTGTATCTCGTTTATGGTTAATTCTATGCAAATTCTGTAAATACCAGTTTTTGTTTGGAATGAAAAAGGGTAGAGAAAAGTTCATTTGATAGGTACTTAATATTTACCTAGAAGATTCACTCAAGAACTCTACGAGAAGAAGAAGAGCTGGGAAAGAAATACTTGTTGAGGACCAAATTACAGACCCAACCAATATCCAAAGATTGCCAATAAGTTCTCTCTTGTCTCATTCGAAAACTGAGGATACATTAGCATCATATATCGCAAATAAAGCCATATTGCGTAAATAAAAGTTTGACAGAAACTGCTATTTAGTTGGAGGAATGAGGTAATGTTATCAGAAAGAAATGTTGTTAGAGAACTTCAAAACACTCAAGAGAAAGTTGATACCAAAATTATTCTGCAATCATTGTGCAGGTATATCTCACGTTATTCTACTACCCTGCACATATATTCACCAGATACTGATGTTTTCATTCCTTTAGTGTGGTGGTCGCAACATTCCCCCAAAACATTATGTTTGTCGCTGGATTTGGTGCTAATAAAAGATTTATTGATATCAATTTAGTTTTTTCGGGGTAGGAGTGACAAAAGTTCAGGAATTGTTAGCTCTTTATGCAATTTCGCTTAGTGACATTAGCGGGTTCTTCGAGAATAGAGGCAAACTATCTTTTGGGCAAGTTTTTCAACCACCAGAGAAAGATGTTTTTCATCTTTTGGCATTACTTGGATCTCTATAAGAATTTAAGCTAGAACATGAACATCTAGTCCAGCAATTCATTTGCCAAGTTTACTAGCCAGGAAATAATCAGACATAAGGGAGTTGCGCTGGTGGATCTTTTCCAAAAGAAAAAAAAGATGTGGAAATTGAAAGTTTACTTCCAACAAAATCCTCCCTAACACCCCACTTTTAAAGAATACATTATCAAGCTTCCAGAACCTACACTGTTTGGATGCGAGAAATCTGAAAACAAATATTTTCCTGAGCTCGATGCCATGTGCACCAGAATAGTTACTGGAACTAGTACGATTTGGTAGTGGCAAAGAACGTTCTGTTGTAAATTACATGTGTAAAACACGGACTTTACTGTACACAGAAATCTGTAAGTGTGGTGGCGATGAAATGATCTGGGATAACAGTGGTTCTGCAGACAATGATAAAGAATACTTGGACTCGGAAGATGAGCTGTGAAGTTTTCTCCACGTAATATTTTTGCGTGTTAATTATAAAATAAAAAGAATATATGTTCATATGTCAATATAGTTGAAACATGGACAAACTTGCAATCTTCTTAGAATATTACATGTAAAGAAAACCTACAGTAATAAGTAACCCAGCAAAGTAACTTTCCATGTATCATTGTTAAAATTGAATTGGCACTAGAATATTCACCCACCAAAATATAAGTTAAGGCAACGAGAACAATGATCCGAACTTTATTCGCAGGGGAAGGTGGAGGGCAATCTTGCACGTCAAAATAATCGAAAATTATTGTGTTGAATTCATAGATATCATGGTCGCTGAAAGGTATAGTGACACTGTTAACTCCAAGATTAACTCGTAAATTTTTAGACCACATATTTTGAAATCTTTTAAACCTTAGGTGTAAATCGATTCAAATAGAGGCTGAGAAATAGCCCGGACAATAGATTGATAGCCGTTGAAAAAATACAAAAAAATATACCCTATATATTTCACTAGATTGGTTTCAAATTTTCTATGTGAAAACAACCTTAAACTTATATGGCCTTAAAGGCTACCCACCAAATTTAGTGTACCTCGATTGAATAAGGGCTGACAAAATGTCCAAAAAAAGGGAGAGAAAGCCCTTCAAAAATTCTTTATTGTGAGAAATTATAGTTTCAAATAAGAAATCTCGCTTTACTTAGTTATGAAACTATTTGCATAATGTGAGTGACACTCAAACCAATAAGATTTTTCTTTTTGTAAAATTATGGATTCTAACTACACCCGCAGCATTGGCCGCAAGCGTTTTTTTTTTAATGTGAATGAAAAACAACTGAGGAAAATTTAAAATTGTGACCATACCTCGGAAATGGTAAGAGATGTCAAAAATATTGTAATAATCTTTTCCCTTAATTTTTTCATTCTGAACAAGAAAAAGTTATTTACAAAATTTACATAGAATTAACCATAAATGAGATATAGACGAAGAAATATATTAGTATCTATTCTGTCAGTCCTCTTGAAATTTTGACGTCTGCAATGAAATCAGGCAAAACACCTAGTAGTAAATTATTATATGATTCATTACAAATACATCGCGAGTAGTCATAATAATTTCTAATTCAAAATCCCACCAGTGGACTATATTCATGCGTGCCCTTGCTAATGAATGAAAAATAACCGAGAAAACTTAGGACTATGACTGTATCTCAGAAACGGTAAGAGATGTCAAAAATATTATAGTAACCTTTTCTCTTCCTTTATTGGTTCCGAACAAAAAATGTTATTTACAAAATTTGAATAGAGTTAACCGTAAACGAGTTGCAGACGAAAAAAGATAGTAGCTTTTCTTGCGGCCATCTTGAAATTATGACATCATTCAGCAAGTCTGCAATAAATCAAGCAAATGTCCTGTAGCGATTATATGATTCATTACAAATACATCAAGAATAGTCATAATATTTCTTCATTCCCACGGAATTATATATGATTCTGAACTATAACATCTTAGTGCTTGAAACGGCAATTATTATTACTGTATATAAGAGGAATTTTTCAATAAAAAGATTGTTAGAGAAGTTCAAAAATTCCACTGTGGTCCATTTTATGTTCTATCCTAAAGGAAAATTTTACAATATCGATTTATTTGTACTGGCAAGATTTGTAGATTGACATCTTTCAAAGAATCTTAAAAGTTCGCAAGATGTCGAAGTCACTACTGTACCTAGAGTTTTCTATCCATGTCTTCAGACTTCAGTGTCAATATTGGGTTTAATTTATGTACCACGTGCAGTACATAAACAGAACAAAACATAGAAAAATATGTGATTGATTTCCAAAATAAAAATTAACATTCGTTTTTCTATTTGCATTTTCTTTCCTAATTACTTCGTTAAAATATTGAAGTACTTAATGATTTTGAAATGGCTGCAAAACAGTTGTTAATTCTTTTTACCATAATAGTCTATATATGTACACAATATAACAGTGTGATGGCTTTATATGTTTTGTTAATTAATTTATATGCTCTCTACCCACTTCGTTATTCTTGCATGGACACAGACATCCACTGAAATGTTCTTTTAGCGTAATGTTAATTGTCAATCACATTTGCCATTTGCACTTTAGAAAATGAAAAAAGAAATGAAATCTTTAAATTTTACGTCAAACGATTATGCCGACTAGGCTAAGGGAGACGACGATCGTAAGAAATAAATGAAATGGTGGAATGAAGAAAGTGGGAGGATACCGGAAAACCCTGCGTAAACCCACTCACACGGTTCTTGTCCACCACAAAACTCACTTGGCGCGAGCTGGGATCGAACCATGGGCCCCATGCACCAGAGGTGAACGCTCTACTACTGACCCACCGCGGTCCCTGAAAACACAAAAAGAGACAAATGTGCATATTCTAATATCAAATGCAAAATAATATTGTATGGAAGAAATTTTAGAATCTTTTTATTGAAAACGAAAATCATACTTCAATCAGATAAAATTCTACGAATCGGAAAATTCTAGAGAAATCGAAATCTAAAACAGTTCACAACAGTAAGCAATGGATAAACACGAAATACTAAACTATAATACAGGTAGAACAATAAAAATACCAAGACGAGATTAAGAATTTTATTACTATTTTTACAGTTAATAAATCTCCTTGTTTTATATGCTAAAGGTGATTGCATTGCATATTAAATATGCTTTAACTCTCCATATTTTCTTTTGCTAATATCTATTGTGCCGTAGACATGTATACAATCTCAAATCTATATTACCACCAATAAAACTTATAATAAATTTTTGTTCTGTATTGATATAGAAATTCTTCTTTGAATTTATAATAAAACTTTAAGTTCTTTTTCATAAAATCTTTTATCATACAGGTTCACCAGTCACTGAAAGGAGAAAGAAAATTAAAACATTACTGAACAATACTTCTTTAATAGTTATTCATTTTGATTTCGATATGTTGAGAAAGATTAAATATCTAAAGATGCGAAAACAGAAAATTCATATTCACACATTAGGAACTAAATTATAGATTGAAAAGTAGTTTCATGGTAGATTATTGTAGTGCTAATCGGATGTAGTCTTTGAAGAACTATAGCAAATTACACAAAACAGACATTGTTGAAAATATACTGAATTTTATATCATATATACGGGG
Organism: Thermobia domestica; assembly: GCF_964235325.1. Taxonomy (NCBI): domain Eukaryota; kingdom Metazoa; phylum Arthropoda; class Insecta; order Zygentoma; family Lepismatidae; genus Thermobia; species Thermobia domestica. The sequence goes on along the minus strand of NC_137462.1, from coordinate 94,834,057 downwards.
TGAATAGTTTATCTTGAAACGTTCGTGTACATATAAACTAATTGCTAGGAAAATCGTTTGTATTTTATACAATACGAAATTGACAGAACAGGAAATAATTTAGCATGCATTCTGCAAATACAATTAATAAAAGGTTTGCTAATTCACTATAAAGTTATACCTTTTTTTCCATATGGCACTGCTTCAAATTACTATATGCTTCAAGCCCTCATGTTAAACAGAAAGTCACTATATCACTTATTATTAACTTAACAAACTGCATTGAGTGTTTCAAGCTTAACCAACGTTTATATTCTTCGGTACTGTTTCACATATCAAATTGCTGTGAATGCCAATTGGATATTTACTACTATTTAAAACCGCCTATCACTGGATGAGAAACTTATTTAAAGCACTTAATTTCGAAGTAGAGGGAAAATCCAAATTTGCAATCCTTTATACTGTCTTCATAATTATTCGAAATTTGTTCCATCATTGACGTAGCATTAAACGGTAAGCTACCTTGTAAGTGTATTTCCCCGTTCACTTCAAGTGTATCACTGAAGTTGGTTGACCCTTAACTTCTAATGTTTGTGATATTGTGATATTCGTAATTTATAACACTGAATACTATAGATGAGGTTGCAAGTTTTCATTTAATATGTAGACTTGATATGTAATGATAGGAGATGTAGAAGCACTTGAAAAAGAAATTTCAATGCATCAGCTAAAGTTTCTGCGTTTTTCGCTACTTTAAAAATTACAAATACGTCTTAGGATAACTGGTCCACCCAATACATATTCACATACACACACTCACACATCGCAAACTCTTGTTAGTGAAAATCAATTTATATTTCTGTTTGTGAATTTCTGTGTTCAGTTGCTCCTCATGCCGTCAATTGAAACGAATGGATAAGAAGGTCAGTTGTTGGTGTGGGTATATTCAATATATTAAACATATTGACTGGTTGTTGCAGTTCACTTACACGGTGAACTTGCGTACGGATAGACTAAACATAGGAACTCCACAGGGCCTTTAAGGGTGTGTGTGCACGCCGTACTAAGTCAACTGGGTCCAAATGTCGATGCAGCGGGGCGGAAGATATGCCAGGCCTGTAGTGAGGGTGTCGTGACTGCGTGAGAAGAGCAACGGGGGTTTAACAAGTTTATGGCCGGTGACGAAACACTCGAAGACGTACAACACATTTACCAAGACCAGAAGACCAACACATTTACAAAATGAGGATCTTCAGACATCAATTGAGGCGAACAGTGGTCAGACATGTTAAGAACTTGGAGTAAAATCGAGTGTGGGACGGGAAACCATTCGGCAGTACGTCCATTTACTTGGGAAGCACTAAACTTCTGTCGATGGCTTCGACATGATTTGACTTCGGGCAGAATTTGACGCAAACCGACACATGTGCTTATTTGCTGTCTTGTCTGAGGAAGGAGCCATTTCTGGACAGGGTGTTGACATGTAATGGGAAGTGAGTGCAGTACAAAGCTCCACATCGCCATCATCATTGGTTAGTATACCGTGAACTGGTTCCAAAACAGCCAATACCAGCACTGCATCCTGCAGAAGAAGGTCATCCTGTGTATTTGATGGACTTCTCGCAGCATCGTGCATCGGGAACTACTACCAGTTAGTCAGAGCATCAATGCAGGTATGTGCTGTCAGCAGTTGAACCGTGTTCAAGAAAAACTCAAACCTCTGGAGCCAGTACTTTTCAATTGCAAATATGCCCTTCTGATACAGGACAACGCTAAGCCCCACGTGGCTAGGACGACCTGGGACACCCTTCTATACCTTGGATGGGAATCACCATTGCATCCGCCATACTCCCCGGGCATTGCACCGTGCGATTATCATCTGTTCCATTCCTTGGACTATTATCTTAGAAGAGACCAGTTCAAATCTCTAGCAAAATGCACTTGATACTCTCTTGGCCTTCCAGAATGTTAGCAAAGGATCATCGATGCTGATGGGGACTTTTTTGATCTGTCTTAGGTAGCATAGGTGATGGGTGAAAAAGCGACAAAACTTTCTTTTTTCACCTTTATACTTAAATACGTTTTTTATTGGCGTCTTAATATAAATACAATGAAAACGCAAACTATCGCATTCCTTTCTTGAAATACCGTTCTTGTACACATAGCAATACCAGTTTCCTGAATCTTACGGTCCAAAACGTAACACTTAAACCTTTCCGCACTGACAAATATGTTGGCTTTAGTTTTTATTACCGTCTCACTTGATCGGCACATCTGCAAGATATCTATTAATAGTTATATAATCGTTTATATTTGCTGCATGGTCTTTCTTGGATACCTTGGGGCTATCTAACAGTATTATTCTGAATACTTATAAAGTTCACATTTTGATTGTCTGTACCTCCATCATACTATGAGAAACGTCATGACTTGATGATTGATTTTCGTATTATGTTTACCATTGTAACTCCGAATCTTTCTGTTCGCCTGATCGTCTAGAAACACTTCGCACAAAATATCTAAATCGATATCTGCATAAAATTCACTCAATTCTTGAGCTAATGTTTGAGAGCCGCACTCACATTCTTTCTCCTACCGCTGTTCTTAATCCCCCCGCTTTCATTATTCTTTACTATGTACCGCTAAACATTTCCACTATACCATCTTGACATATATCAAGACCAAATTTTACAGACTCTAATCTTGATAATCATTTGCACCGTAATCCCTACCGATCAAACAGAGTACTCTTGTATTCACTACTGCCTAGCATGGCCCGTAGCAGAGAAGATAATACCCATTTGCCATACTAACATACCCTTTGTATTGTGATATCTTTTGCACATTATTTCCGCTCTTTTCATTCAGCTTTTTAGATTCTCTTCCATCCCTTTAGCAAACTATGCCTGTAAACTATTACAGACACTAATGTTTATGGGTAAAGACAACAATGACATATAAGTTGATCGCAAAAGTATTTACCTTCACCGTTTACCTACATAATACAATAGCATTTCTATCTCTTTCCCATACTCCCTCTTTCGGTAATAGCTAGTATCAGCTAGCTAGTGAGAAAAGTACATTTTGAACTGAAAGTGGCCGAATATTTTGTTTCAAGTTGGGAGCAGTGTGTACGTACCAGAGGTAACACAAATTTTCAACTACATTAGAATATGCTACCACAAAAATAAAATATTAATATAATACAGTTACATGCTTTATACAATAAAATGAATTTAGAACTTTGATTTGATGCGACAGGGCAGTTATTAGGACAGCGGTGTCCAACATTGTTTGCCTGGCGTACCTCCATGAACCTTGCATGCTTCACGTCCCCTTCCCCGTGCTTTTTGCTCGCTAGTAATACCTGATTTTTGAATGACATCAGCTGCGACTTAGGTACATCTGTGAATTCTCAAATTTTCAGTAATAATACTACTGTTGATAATAGTAATCTCACGAGTATATATTTGTGTCAGAATGACTTTTGCATACGATTGTAGTACATTATATTATTATTATTATTATTATTATTATTATTGTTTCAGTAGTAGTATTTCTATCAATATTATTATTACCAAATTCGGTGCATGAAACCATAATATTTAGTAAGTAATTATTTTGCATTTGTACTTTAATTAATTTTACGTTTCCTTCTTACAGCATTTATAATCTTTGTGTGTTAAATGACCACAACAAATCGTAATTTAGAATTCACTCTTGACTGCTGAATCAGTTATGAATTGTTTGAAAATCGCTTGTAATTTTTCAGTATTTTCAAACATGCCCATAACCTTTCGAAAATTAAATGAGAAAGTAATTGCTAAGAAACTGCTTGAAAATCGGAGAGTTGATGATAATATCGGAAGAGAACAGAGCAGTATTTACTATGTATATTCGACACTGTTGATAGCAATTAATATAAGAAAATAATGCATTACTTAGTTTCAAGCTGATTAGTGCATAAATTGATAACGGGCTCTTTTTATCTTGTTTCAACAATGTCACTATTGTGCTTCTGAATAATAAACATAAAGCAGACTGTCTTCATTTGTAGTATTGCAACCATTGACAAGTTTTTGTTCGTTTCATTAATTTTCAAGACCGTGGTTCTAATTTCTTTGTGGTACTTCGAATGTGGAATTGACTTTCTAATTTCTCGTTTGTGTCAGTGCGCGTGTGAGAAGTAAAATCGTAGATGGCAGTTCAAAGAGATTTTACACTGAAGATTATATCAGGTACGGTTTACATTCATTGAAAAAAATGATATTCAACTACTAGTGTGCGCTAAGTGTAATATTGTAATTAGCTATGATGCTCACCACCCTGCTCGATTTGAACATTTGTCAACAGTAGATCCAGTCCTCAAAGAAAAAAAATAAAGATTTTTATTGTGAAGAGAAAGTGGCTGAAACCTATGAAGTTGGGCTCCTTTGCAAACTTTCACTAGCAAAACGAGAAGGTGGGGGAAGCATCGTATGAACTGCTAATGTAATATAGACCTATAATTGAGACTCTTATGAAGCGTTACATACTTAAAGAAACCAAAATTGTAGTTGGAGAAGAATTGTATTTAAAGGGCTAGAAACGAACGGTGATATTTGGGACTTCAGCCTGGAAAATTGCTTCAGCCTGAGTTTGAGATTTATATATATATTATTTAATAGAATAATAATAAATAAATGGAAAACATGAAAATCTTTACATGCAAGACAACTCTCTCCCCAAGCAAAATCTGAAATGAGACTGTTATTGAGAACACGTTTTTCTCCCGTTTAATACTCAAAGAAAATAGTGGGAATCGCAAACAATAGTAAGCCAGAAACTGGTCATAGACTAGATTTAAGTCAGTACATGTTACTGTGTCAACCAATGTTGAGGAGCTAGGGCTTGGAGGCCACGACGAAACACAAACCTTTTCAAATTTCGAATTTGTCAGTTTTAGGGCACTTATAGGTTTTTACTTCGAAACAAATTCAGTTTTAGCGAGACCATCCTAAGGAGGCTATTCTGTTTGGAGAGACTTCTACTTTATTGGTTTCTTATTATTTTTCCAATATGTTTAATTTGTACATACACATATTTTGTTTCAAACATCTGAACATATTAGAAATACGTAATTAATTGTGTTAAATTTATATACTTACAACTCGCAATTCGTTTCGCGGTTACCACCCATTAAAAGATGGTAATTCAGTACAAAGAACACAGAAATTACTACTTTGACGTATTGTTCATGGTCTCTCTTAAACATTAGGTTCATTATTGATCTTCATATACGCTATAGCAACTGTAACACTATCTAATGAAATGAATGCTGAATTTGAAATGAAAACACAAACTTACTTGTAATCTTAGAGCACTCTGACAACGGTACGCATGAAAAAGTACTTCTTTGTTCAACAGGAGCGCGGGCATATCCATCCTTACATACGCATTGAGGATGATAAGTGGTTCCACAATTCTGATGGGGCATTTGTAAGCAATATTTATCACAGAATCCATATACTGTAAACACTTCATTTTCTCCACATTCTGAAAATATTCACGGAAATTGCTCAGAATAATATGCACAAACATAGCAAGATTATAACGTTAGTATTATATTTATCGTGTTAAGTTTTACAGTGCTTAAGATAAAGTACTCAACATTTTTCAAAAAGTATATGTATAGAAACGCCAGTTTTTCGATCTCTTGAAATTTTGTTGATATTTATCGAAAATTCATCAACTCATAATTGGATAAGCCGTGTTTGGTTTCAGTTTGTTATAACTGTTGCTTCGACTTGCAAACTTTTGAGATTTGAGAAAGCGTAATCGCCCTTAGTTTAATGGAATAAAACGGAATAGCATGTTTTGATTAACATGCATTTTTGAAATAAATACAGACCTAACATAGTGCAATTTGAAAAATATATCATCATTCGCCAATAACTCTAATAATCTGGTGGTAATATAGAGTTGGTCAAACGAATTTCCCCTGGTGATAATTGATCCGTACAAATTTCAATGTATTTATTTGTTAAGTTATTAGTAGTGCTTGGATTTCTATGTAAAACATTTTTTTCTCTTAATGTGCAAATTTCTAAAATAAAACATGTTAACGAATTGCGTCTGTAGGGATGTATTACAGTTTTATATTACATATTCTTAAAATACAGAAGTATATTTACACTAAACAGTTTTTAAGACCAAACTCCATTGCAATTTTGACATACATGATAGTGTGATAGATAAAAAGTAAAATTTACAACGTCTCTTCTCCCTTCTCTCCCTCCATGCTCAACTCTCCACAATACGATCACTTAAAAAGCAATTTGTCTTCATTGTACATACACTGCGGTTCATTGATTCGTTACAACGTAACATTTGCATCAGGAGAATTCGGTGTTTTAGTTTCCAGCTTCAATAGATAAAGGGATGGAACAACAGGAACGAAAACAGCTAACAGTGGAAAGCGGCAACTAAAAAGCAGAGCGGTACTTACTTTCCATCCCTAATTTGTTGGTGTAAGTATTTTTATTTTCGCAGCAAGCGACAACAAATCCTGATTGAAACACTATTAACTGAAGGATTTGGTAAATACAGATTTAGGATTCAACATTTTAACCATTTGAGTTTTCAGAAGAAGCTTGCCTGTTTCAACTGTACAAAGTTGGAGCACCTGCCTCCTCATTATTTCAGAATTTCTGGTCTTGGATATTAGTCGAAGATGCATTTATCATCGATGGCAAGGTTGCTTCTGCAGAATATGTGATTAAGAAAGGTAGAGTGAATTACAAAATTTGACTCAGTGATTGAAAAGCTCACAGGGTACAACAGTTAATTAACAATTAGTTATATTATCAATTGTGATGCAGTTATAGCTCATAATGATATATCTTCCAACACCCACTCATCTCCTGAAGCATTCTCTGCTTACTTTTTGCCATGTAGAGCAAAGTTTCTCTGCATACAAGAACATATTGTCTGATCCGAAAAAAGCATTCACTTCTGAACGTTATGAAATATAACTGGTGGTGGCATATTGTGAATTAAATAATAAAATATGTTTAAACTGTGATTATTATCTGCATATACATCGCTGGATATGAATAACACTTAATGTAGGCATTCTAATATTTTAAAGGACTTTTGTAAGTCCTTTAGAAATAAACATATTCCTTGGTGCGGAAAGACCTTTAAAGGAAAATAAGAATTAATGGGAAAAATAAATATTTATAGTACATATTTCAATTTGAATTTCCGTTTTTGTTGCATATTTCAGACAATTTTGTCAAGTACTCATGTAGATTGATGTTACATAATGATCTGGATAGTAGTTACAAGCTTTAAGGTCTTTTCAAAGCAAAAGGAATACCTTGTACGTATACTAGCTCTATCAACATACCAGGCAATCGGCTAATTTCCAAAGAAGGCAAATGATAGCCGTTAGCTTACATAGTCCAGGAATGAGGAAAATGTCATTGTGATAGTGACCACGTGAGTGACAATCTGAAAGGTGGTTGCGGTCTATAAAACTCATGGAGTAACTGCATCGATCAAGAAGAACTGTGCCAGAAGATTAAAAGAGTGACTAGTTCTGCCGATTGTTATTTGGAATCGTCAAACTCCTACTATTTAAATGACGGAGGTACTCAATCAAATAGCCCCTTGCATAACCTGTATCGAAAATGCTAGTTCGCCGCGAGGTACATACCACAGACTATGGTGAAAGCTTGCATGCGCAAAACCACTGATATGAGATCATAATCCTTTTGCGCATGCAATATGGACCTTCATGACTGGAAAATTGTGAAAAATCCGGGAACACGGATGGTCATTTCCGGAAATCGCATTTTCGTTTTCCGTTTCTCCGGAAAACTTTCCGTTTCCGTTTTACTGGAAAATTTCCGTATTCTGATTTTCGAAAAAAAATTCCATCTTCAACTCTCCCGGAAAATTGTCCATATTCCGTTTCTAATTTTCCAGTTTCCGGAAAACCTATCCATCTCTAGTCTGTAGTAAGATTAAGCTTCTTGCAATCTGACGCTTTTTTTTTTTACATTTCTATCAGTTAATACATTGTTAACAGTTCTTCTTTATTTTACCAGTCTTTCAAGCATTCCATGTATGCTGTTTCACCGCGTAACACCCCAGAAATACTGTTATAAAATAAGTTATAGCTAGGAAACGGCTAGTGCTAAAATGATCAAAATCTGCCAATGCATAGATGACTGAAAATAGGAAATACTTCTTAGTTTGTGTTCCCAGGGGCAAATAACTCTTCTACAATATCTGTGCACAATTTCATTCAATTCGGCCCATTTCTTCTTGCCTTTCGGGCTTCAAATTTCAAAATTTTGGCTGGGAGCTTTTGGTCCCTAAAACCGTTTTCCTGCAAAAAATAAAAAATACGTATTCGTTTATTTTTGTCACTATACAAAGTTTCGTTGCAATTCTTCATGTCTTTTATACACTTCTGATATATTGTTATTAGCACGTTTGATATTTCGTGATAAAAGTTCAGAGGGGTCCGTGCCCCACTCAACGACTTTTCCAGGAAAATGCGAAACACGTTTCCCTCATTTTACGCCTACAATATCTGCTTACAATTTCATTCACTGCTGTCAACTTCTTCCTGCCTTTGGGGCGTCAACTTTTAAGATCTAGTTTGGACGTTTGCCCCCTAAAACCGTTTTTAAGATAATACAGCAAAAAACACTTATTCGTTTATTTCATATGAAGTATCTACCTCCCAAATGTTATCAAAATCGGAGTGTTACACTTGGGAAGTGTTACATGTTAGATAGAAGCATATATTGGGTTGTGATTCTAATATAACATTCCGTAGTACGGGAAGTCCTACTGTCTGTCGTCAAAGCAATCTATTCTGCGCCCTGATCTTGCAGCTTACACTTCTTAGAAAATAGAACCTCAATATGGCGAGTCACAATTTGCCTGGAGGGTAACTAACTTCCCGTAACTTCATAATTTCCCGTAACCGAACTACTTCAACGAAAGACAAAGGAAGAAGATCCATTGGTACTATATTACATATTTTACTATCAAGCACCTCTGCTCTTGCGGGAAAATAAGGTTTAGGGTCTCTGACATAAGACAGAATTCTTTTCTGTTACTTACTACTATATTCCCTCGTTTGTACAACACATTTCTAGTGACCGTATAATGTTGTGCCAAATTATACCCAAAAAACGCCAGAAAATAGCAGAAAATGAAAAATGTATGCAGGTAACCTGACACCTACAAGGGGAGTGCACGTGACCAAGAGTACGGCAGTAGTGCAAACAATCAGTGTTGCCATCTCAACACAAACGTATAGTTTTCAAATAGAACTTATACCACTTTATGACATTAGAACAACTGGCATAAAACGTGAAAGAAAATAAGCAAAAGGTTGGTTATCAGGGTTGCCAAATAAAGAAAATATGAGGCTCTAAGGTTGGGAAACTACAGAGAAACGAACAAGGGTAAAAACGAACAAACGTATAATAACAACAAGACTGCAGAATAAACAAATGTACAGTAGGGAGTAAACTACAGTATACACAGCATCCAGTGACTAACAAGATTGATCGAGTCGTATCGAGTGTGCGGCTAGGACGAGAAATGTACGTTTTCTGCCGAACTATCTATGGTTTTTCTATTGTATGTATCAGTGTATTACGTTAAATATTTTGCGCCTGTATATTACTGGTAACCTGAATGCACTGTGTTTTGTTTTCATCGTCGTCTTACATGCTACCGTTTCCTATGCTCTCGACTTACACCTATCACAGATCTTTGAGCTTTCTGAATTGATTTTGGCGTGTTTTTTTCAAACATTTGCTACCTTTCGTGTCACAGTTTTTCTGTACTACTTTCAGGCACTATGTCGTCGTTTCTTTGGTTCGGAAGACATGCAGGGTTTTATGAAGTATTGCAACGACAAGACAGTTCGTTTTATAGTTCTCGGGAACGATTCGCGATATCGATTCCACACAGATGCCATTGGAATTAGTGCAGTACAGGAAAACTTACTGTTCTCATTTTCGCATGATGTCACACTGAACTTCTTCTTTCTAAGGATACTCTAACATGTGTCCTTTTTTGGCTGAATCCAGTATCAAGCCCGTTAGTCACTGGATGTTCTGCAAGCTGTAGTTTACTCGCTACTGTACATTTGTTCCTTCTGCAGTCTTGTAATACATGTCTTTCATTCTCTGTACGGACTACACAATTTCTAAACTTTAGATCCTAATATCTCACTAATTTAGTAACACTGATAATCCACCTCTTGCTTATTTTCTTTCACGATTTATGCCAAGTGTTTTAATGCTATAAAATGGTGTATGTTTTATTTGAAAAACAGTAAATCTGCATTTAGATGGCAACACTGCTTAGTGACATTATTGCCGTATTCTTGATCACGTGTCCTCCTCCCGTAGATATCAGGTTATCTGCATACATTTTTCATTTTCTGCCTTTTTCCGGCCTTTTTGCGTATAATTTGACACAGTCTCACCCGGTCACTGCTTGATATATGCATTATACGTAACGGGTAAGCAAAGCATTTTCTCATCGAGTGACTATATCCACGATGATTAGCAATCCACAATTAGTCAAAGTACCAATTTTCACAAATATCTAGGTGTCACGGTTAGCATACGTCCTGTGTTAGTAACAAAACATTTATATCGAATAACAAGTAAAACTTTCAAATGCATAGAGAAACCTAGATAATAAGTCAGCATTGAGAACTGAATTGATGTATCGATGACTAGGTGGAACCGTCCTTCAGTTTAAGAGAAATTGGCGGAAAAAGTTATGAAGAGAACTGTATGGAATAGATCATTTTATGAATAGCTGGCGCTAGTTTCAAGTAGTGCTACATACTATGATATGTATAGTCAATACCACCGGTATTTGGAATTCATGAAGCTTATAGTTGCAAGATGACAACACTAGGGTACAGCGTAAAATTGAATTACATGAGTAGAATTGAATTTATTTTGCGGATTTAAAAAAAATCTATGGCACAGGCAAGGTGTAACGCTGTAATAATCTTACAGAAATAAAACATTCGGAATTGTCGGGCGTGCGATCCGAACACTAGCCTTCTCAATCCAAAGTTCTAACGCCTGTGCTCAGTTGGAATCCGTAGTCACTCCCATCCATGAAATGATACATGATCACTCATTTAGGGCGTCGACTTAGAGGTATTTCATTTTGAGGTATTTAATCTAGGGCGTCGACTTTTTTTAGTAACTTCTGGCAAGGGGGATCATTTCAGATGCAGAAGGCATATATAAGGGTTTAAAATCAAATTGAATTCAAATTAGGCAAAATATTTCATGTACATAAATAAAATGGGGGTTTTGCAAGTGGGGACTGGCCCTTGGCAGATTACCGTGATCAAGATTAGCAATGAAGAAATTGTTGGAACATAAACATATCAGTTGCAGTAATAACACATTGCCAACTCTCTTTACTGACAGGGGTCTGCCCTGAGTCATACGCATAATCGGTTATTCCCCGAAATACTCTCATGATCGGAATTTCCCGGTGCATACGAATAATCCGCAAGCCCCCATGTAAACAGAAAAAGTACATGATTAAGCTAGTCTACAAATAGGTGTAGCAGGAAGTCGTCTCTGATTTGCTCGACCTTTCCTCTCCTATCCACTATTGAGTTGCTTTTTTATAACACTAGATGGTGAAGAGCACTGCTTCATTTACTTGTTTTCGCGTACCATCTTTCGTTATTTTTCTTAATGTAAGATGACCAATGTCCCTATCCCAAGTGAACATGTTCATTTTTCGAAAAAAAGTTTCACCTTTCGTTTTCCCGGAAAATTTTCCGTATTCCGCTTTTCCAGAAAAATTTCATCTTCCGCTTTTCCGGAAAAGTTTTCTTCCACTTTCTGAAAATTTTTCCGCCTTCCGTTTCCAATTTTCCGGTTTCCGGAAAAAAATATTTTCCGTTATCCGTTTTTCCGGAAAATGTGGCCATCCCTAGTCGAGTGAGCTATTGTTCACTTTCATCTAAACCGCGAGCCTTGATTATATGTGGCAGACGCCCAAAGAAGCGTGTTATCCATAGCCTTAACGTTCAACTGCGAAAAAGAGCGTATATTCTCTGATAGGCAATTTTTGATTTTCAATTAGTACTGTGCTAAAGCTAATTGCTCACGTCACTATTCGCAATTATATATCTATTTTAGGGAGAATGTATGTCAGATGGTTCAGATGTTTTTTCAGGGCAACTACATATTCAAGGATGGTAATGTGACAATTTACACATATGGCGATAATGATGCTTGTTCTGAAGAGCACCGAGATGAAAATTAAAAACCCACAAACTCCCTCAATCCCAACATCTGGACATAATTGAATATCATCTGTGATCCATTTTAGAGACACGATTCCGACACATATTCCGTTTCCATCCTCTCTCACGAAGTTCAGTGAAGTACTCGACACGAAACGTTTAATTATTCCCCTTCGAGACATTCATGACATTTATAACTCCAACTTCCATCAGACGTGGGGGAGAAAGGTGGTCCTACGCCATTATAATCTGCTAAATTTTACTTCCTCAAGTTGTTCCGCGTAAGTTGATGCATATATGTGTATATATTTATATAAGAAGTATTTTCACCTTAAGAGATATATGAACAGTTATATCCTTAATATTCAATAGTGCTCATTATTAGTACAAGAAAACTGACCAAACCATGAAATATGTTTTAATAATACTTGTGTGACAGTTTTGGATACTTAACATCGCTTTTATTATAATGTGTCTGATGACGGCGTAGTTATCTAGCCGGAACTCTTACACAAGAATTATTAATAAATGTTTGTTTTAGTTTTAATATTACTGCAGAATATCTCCATTGTTATAATGAGCAAAACATTTAATAAATTACATCTAATACAGTTACTTTGATTGCATACGATATTATTGTTCACCAAGTCGTAACGATATGTTTGAATACCATCCTCAACATAATTAAAACTAGGACACAAGTATATACGTTTTGCATTTTTAGCGTAAACAAGCAATCGCATTGTTACATACAACAAGAAAGAGCAACACTACTTCCAGCTCTTGATTCAAACACTTTCTTAGAGGAATATTTGATTACCTCCTGATTTATTGAGATTTGTACTTTCTTGGACCATTTTAATTTTCAGCGTTGTTCTACTTCTCGAATAGTTTGTGAAAGAATATATGTGTTACGAAAGCCACATGCTATAGCAGATATACAAGCCAGAACGTTATAAGATGTATTATGTTATTGTACCGTGTTTGATTTTAAACAAAATAGCACCAAATATAGTAAAAGAAATTCTATCTTGCTTTGAAACTGTCAGTGGGAATTTTGACAACCTATTGTGATTGGTTATGTATTAATACGTTCTCGTCCTTATTATTTTCCTCTTACATTCATATATAAACATATTCACTTATCTTCTAAAATATATCAAACTGATTATGGAATCCAGGTTGCAAGATTAAATGTTCATCCATACAACACCTTTCTGTGGTTCCTGGAGAAACAATGCGCACTTACAATGCAGATGCCATTCAACAATGGTAGTATATATTTTCGCGTCACTGGATTGAGAAAATTGAATCAATAGTGGTTCCTCCTAATCCAAACACATTTCATGCGTATAGGTCAATCATATTTTTATATGCAAAACGTCTCATTAAATTCTTGAAAATACTAACAGTTTCAAAGCCTGCTCTAAAACTTCATATATTAAGAAGAATTTAGAGAAGTGTGTGCAAAAAAGTCAGTTTCATAGGAAGAAAATTCTTATACAAGAGAAGCATATTTCGGCAGAAGATAAATTTGCTTTCATCAGCTTCTGTTTCTTTGACATACATTCAGTTATGTAATAGTTTCATGTGCATATAATTTTGATTTGCAGTAGTTTTGAGTATTATATAAACAGGTATTTAAAAAAAATTATATTAATATAATTATTTGCAAAACAAATTATAGATCTGTAAACCCAGTCTTCACTTTTAACTAAGTAGTTGGCAACGATCACTTCTCTTCTATATATGATATTACTATATTAATCTATTACATAATTTAGAGGATCATAATAATATTACATACCAGGGACAGGGCAATTGGAGGCTGGAATACAAGGTCCTCCATAGTATTCTCTCAGGTGGCCTTCATGACACTCGCAGCCTGGAATACAACTTATTTCTGTACAGTTACGAGGTTTCCCGTTACATGTAGGATAGCAATAACCCAGTCCACATAATTTAAAGTCCTCATTGTTTGGACAATCTGTCAATTATAATGATAAGAGTAAAAATGTTATTAATACCCTTAGTAAAGACAATATCTAGAATAAACTAGAGGAAATTATTAATGCTTTACATATTGTCTTTGTATCTTGATATTTGATCTTTAAACCAATTGTTTATTTTTTACATCGTGTTACAGAAGTACGCACTAAACATATTTTCAATAACCATCGAAATATAAACATCAGATGGAAAAAATATTTCATGCTTACATAAAACATACATAATAATGTGATACAAAGTAAAACACGTTTACGTTCTTTTCCGTAAAGTGTTTTAACAGAAAGGGTCTTTTTTAGTACGATAGTAAAATCGGCCCGTGATACAAATTAGATCATGGTTAACCCAAAATGTTTGTTTTGAATAAAACTACACCAAAGTTTCGACACCTACCCCCAACCCTTACCGCATTATCCTATCATACATGTTCAAAATTTAATATATTTTTAATTCGGGGGGGGGGTGATCGAAATAATTTGAAAGTTACACAAATTTTAGATCTTAAGTAAGTGCAAATGCAAACACTTTTTTTTTTAAAAAAAAAGAAAAGAATCGATGCGAATTTTCTTGCTTTTTGTGTGTCCAAAATTTGGAAATAATAACAAAATTTTTAAGGGGGACACGTAGCTAATATTCTGTTCAAAATGTTGTAATACCCTTATGTGCAACATATATTTTTTCAGGGTATGAAATTGATGGCAACAGTGTCTAAAAATAAAACTGAAGAAGTGTTCTTTCACAGTTTTTTGACCGCTGTAGGACCCTCAAGGTCAAGACGTCGAACATTGTTTTGCGAGAGTTCAAGATTTTTATTTCCCTTTCGTCATTAATTTATTCTGATCAACGAAGACAAGGACGAGGATGGAATGCATTATCGCAAATTATATGATCTCAGACTCACATTTATCTTAATATCAGAGAATATTTACATGTACCATATTGCTCTGTATGTTAAAATCAATGAACTTATATAGTAAATACGTTTAGTGAAATATACACGTATATTGAAAATGATAACAGATTGATATACGTAGCTATGATCCAAATATCGTTTTCTCTTAAATTATAGCTACTTTTGTTTTTCAACTTTTAACTTTATTTTTGTACATTAAAGTTTTAATTTTATGATTCTTGAAGTTTTAAGGTTGAATTGCATCCAAACGTTGCCAATTAGTAAACACAACTGCAATGGCGAATAAAATGGATTTCAAATTGATGGATTTCAAATTCTTATATAATTCTTTTGTAAAATAAGTATTTTAGTAAATAACAGGCAATCTAAAAAACAAAACGTAAAGTTTCGGTAACCAAACATATGTTACATGAAGCTTTCCAAATTACTCTTCTTAAATATAAAGTTGGATTGCAAGTATGGACATTGAGGTTTGCAAAATTTCAAAACATTGTGAATAACCAAGTTGATTTTATTTTTACTTTTTGACAATGTTGCTGTACTTTCATATCCTAGAAAAAATATATCTTACAGAGAAGCGTATTATATCATTTTGAAGAAAAGAACAGCGAGGTGCCACACTCATTTTTTACAATTCTTTTAATGGAGGACGTCCATATTTTTTTTCAAATGATATCTTCCCTTAGGTATAACATATATATGTTTTAGGGTATGAAAGTAGTGGCAACATTGTCGAAAAATAGAACTGAGAAATGAAAATAAAACTGTTGTTTTTTCCACAGTTTTTGCACCATTTTAGGACCCACAATATCAAAACTATCAATCCAACTTGATATTTCAAAAGATTACTTTGGAACGATACTTGTGACATCGTTTCGGGTAACGAAACTCGTTACACAATTTTTCCCAATTTTGCCTGTTGTGTATTACAATGCATCTTTTACAAAGGAGTAATTTTGAAAACTATTTTATACACAATTACAGTTTTGCTTTTCCAATTCTCAATTTTTAGACAATTGAATCTTATAACTTGACGAATTACAAAATTAAAGTATTAATGTACAATGATAAAGTTTAAAAGTTGAAAAACAAACCCAAAAACATAATTTAATATAAGAGTAAACGATATTTTTATTATAGCTATATCAATGTGTTTTCAGTTTCCATACAGATATGTTTTTGAATAAACGTATTTACTCTATATATTGATTTATTTTAACATATAAGACCACATGGTAGAAATAAATATTCTCTGATAATGAGAACAAATAAAAATCCAAACACCATATAATTTTCGATAATTCATTTTATCCTCGTTACTGACATCGTGGTCTGGAATATTTTTTGCTTTTGAGGAAAGGAAATCAAGAACTTCAGCAAATAAATGTTCCCAGTTTGAACCTTGAGGGTTCTGTAATGGTCAAAATATTGTTTAAAAAACACGTTCATTTAGTTTAAATTTTTGACACAGTTGACGTTACTTTCGGACCCTGAAACATATATGTTGTACCTAAAGGCATTAAAACATTTTGAACAAAGAATCAGGGAAGTGTCCGCCTCAAAAATTCTTCTTACGATGCTTTGAAATTTTCAACACGAAAAAAAAGAAATACGCATCTATTTTTTAAAAAAAAAAACGTTTTCATTTGCACCTCCGTAATATCTACAATCTGTAAAACTTCCAAATTATTTGGATCACCCCACAATAAGTTTAAAAATATATTAAATTTGGAACATTATGATATAATAATTCTGTAAGAGTTGGAGGTATGGGGTTGAAACTTTTGGGGGGTTGTTTAGGGTTAAAACTAACATTTGACCCGACATAAATAATGACCCGATTTAGTTCCAGAGCCGATGTCACTTTCTTACTACGGAAGGTCATTTACATTTCTTTCAGAAATATTTACATTTTAAAAAATAGTGTTGTAACGTAATTTTTCCTTATTTATTTTCTATTATTGTTTTATACTGTACTGTTCGTGTACTTGGAAGTAGAAAGTAGGGATTTTAAAAATGTTAATAGTCTTATATAATTTACAAAACTTACTTTTGTTTCTACATAATGCAAAAATTACTTTAAAGGCATCAAAACGGTATCTAGCCTCCTTTACTCATTATAGTAAAGTTAGGATATTAAACATATATAAGAAGTGTGTGAAACGGACGTGTAAAACTCTTAACTAGAAACCTGTAGTAAATGATGGATCACAAATGATGGAGTTATTATTCTAAAAACTAATCAATTAAAGGTTCATGCCAGTGATGGGTGTTGATGGGAGTCTTACGAGTAAAACCTAATTATTTACCAATTTAAACTAAAACAATAAAAATTACCAAATGTGTAAATTTTCATAGACAAGAACTCATCATTACATATGTTTCTTCTTTAAATTTGTAGTGATAAAATATTAATTTTAACCCTCGCACAACCAACAGGTGGTGCCTTGTGCCTACCACAATATTTTATGTAATCACTCTTTCAATCGTTTTTGTAAAATAGTATAAAATTTGTAAAATGTAAGTTGTAACTCAACATATTTAGCTGAAGTGTATACTTTACGGTGAAGCGAATTGAACGGTAGCGTATCTCATAAATTTACTATTTTCAGTTGCTAGGCATCACGTACCCCTCGTTGGTAGGAGGTGACTAACATTTAGTAGTATCACTCGTAGATGGCACTATAATAAATCTTATCCCGTGTACTGTTCATTTTGCGGGTTTCACGTTAGTGTGTCTTATAAATTTGCTATTTTAAGTTTGTGAGCACAAAGCCACTCCCCGTTGGTAGGAGATGTGATGACACTTAGAATTGGGTCTAGGTCAAAACCCCCGCAGTCAAAACCCCCACACTCAAGAAATGTCAAAACGCCCACACAAACGGTCATAACCCCCACACAAATAGACAAATCTCCCAAATACACGAACGGTCATAACCCCCACAGCCAAAACCCCCACACTCAAGAAATGTCAAAACGTCCACACGATCGGTCATAACTCCCACACAAATGGACAAATCTCCCAAACGCACGAACGGTCAAAACCGCCACAGCCAAAACCCCCACACTCAAGAAATGTCAAAACGTCCACAAAATCGGTCAAAACTCCCACACAAATGGACAAAACAGCCACACATAGCAATGGTCATAATCGCCACATAAATGGACAAAAACCCCACACAAATGGTCAAAACTCTCACATGGAGAAATTGTCACAACTGCCACACAAATGGACAAAACCCCCACACAATCGGACAAATCCCCCACACTCTGAAATGATCGTGATTGCACGTCTTTTTTGCGGCTCCTTTTGACGTCCACTTTAGTGTTTCTGTCATTAGAAACAGTGCAAGAAGAATAGTTGCAACATCAGTTTAAGTGGAATAAAAAATGTTATTAAAAAGTACAAGGGCAAGACATGCAACCAGGATCATTTCAGAGTGTGAGAAATTTGTCCGATTGTGTGGGGGTTTTGTCCGTTTGTGTGGCAGTTGTGACAATTTCTGCATGTGGGAGTTTTGTCCATTTGTGTGGGGGTTTTGTCCATTTATGTGGGAATTGTGACCGTTGCTATGCGTGGCTGTTTTGTCCATTTGTGTGATAGTTATGACCGTTTGAGGTTATGACTGATTACCAGTGTGGGGGTTTTGGCTGTGGGGGTTATGACCGTTCGTGTATTTGGGAGATTTGTCCATTTGTGTGGGGGTTATGACCGATCGTGTGGGCGTTTTGACATTTCTTGAGTGTAGGGGTTTTGGCTGTGGGGGTTTTGACCGGTTCCCTTAGAATTGTCACTCCTAATTGCAGCGGGGTCCGCGGTGGCTCAGTGGTAGAGCGTTGACTTCTGGTACTTGGAGTGCTTGGTTCAATCCCAATTCGGGCCAAGTGAACTCTGTGATGGACAAAACACCTTGTACGTGGGTGTCCTCGGGGTTCTCCTGTTTAATTCCACTTTCGTCATTACACCATTTCATTCATTTCTCAACATCAGCATCTCCTTTAACCTAGCCCGCATAATCATTGGATGTTATAATGAAAGATGTTTTTCGTAGATGGCATCAGTATTTATAAATAGCTGTTACTCTTATCCCATGTACTGTTCACTTTAGTCTCTATAGATTTTTGTGAGAGTTTTTAGTTTGTTTCTTTTGTGAGATATATTTATTCTTAACAGGTGAGTACAAAATGATCCCAATTGGTAATGCACCTTACAAAAAGGTAGTGCGCGGTTTAAAAGATTCCTCAGAATCTGGAACTGTTACTTCATACTGTCACAAGAAACATGGTCCGTTGTAGTAGTATCAATTATGTGAACAAGGAAAGTAATAGAAAATAAATTTTTTGGTAATGATTTCAATATTATTCATATTTTTTCTTGAACATTCATAACTAACTGATTTTTTTCAAATCTGACTTATATAGTTTCAGATGCTAATTTAATTGTAATTATTTAACAAGTGAAAATTGCATATACTTTACCTGGATAAGCGGAGCACTTCTTTCCTTCAACATTGTAGAATGTATTTGGAGGACAAGCTTGGGGAACATCTTGCGCTCCGGTAAGTCTCCAAGATGAAAGGGCAACAAATAATGAGAGAAAAACAATGAATTGAATTTGAAAATCCATTCACTTCCATTAAATTAATTGGCACTAGTCTTTTAATAAAACGTGTTAGCATATAAGTAGTTATTAATATATTCATTTTCAAATTCAATAATGTGAACCTAAAGTATATATTGTACTCTATTACACTTACTTTATCCTGCAGAATTAAAAAAGTTTAATATAATAACGAATAATTGCTTTCGTAAATATAAATACGAAATTGTCTTTGTCATGGGACTGAATATTTAATAAAGGAAACGTATTAAGCTACAGATCATAAAATTTTATGTACTATATTAAAAAAGGAAAATTTACATATTATTTTTCTGTTGTGTTTTTAAAGCATTTCAATAAATAGACCTATAAAATTCCTAAGAATAAGGTTGACTTAGATCATTTTAGTTTTTTCTTTATTATTGCCTCCTTCCCTACTTGTTGATTAGCAATGGTCCATGTGTTTCTTAACGTTTCATTGGACAATCATTAATATTTACAACTGGATATCATTGAATCTAGATGATTTGACGAAAGTTTATATTTATAGCAGACAAGCATTTTAAATAAGAATTTTTTTTCACTAGATTTTTATTTTATATAACTTTATATTAGGATGGTTCTGGTAAGCCACTTCCTCAATTACATATATTTGCTGAAAGAATGTAAAGGAGTCGCAACGTCATTCATCTTTTCTAATAAAACTTAAAAAAATTGAAGAAGAAAAATTATATGAAATTTTTACGTTTTACATCCCACTCTTATGTCGGTTAGGCTCAAGGGCACGGTGATGATGAGAAATGTATAAAATGGTGTAACGAACAAAGTGGGAGAAGAGGGAAAACCCCGAGAACCCCCCCCCCACACACACACACGGCGTTTAAAACTTGCAAAAGAAATTAATCAATTATCTAAGATAACAATCATAGAAGTAAAAAGTCAATTTTTCACAATTAAAATAAGATGTATTTTTATATGTTTGGTAGAGTTTCCGTCCCTTTTCAATAATTGAGTGATATATGTGACGTGAATATAGAAAGATTGGTATGCACCAAAGGTGCTGACACGCTATTTGCTACAAAATCAGATTTTGTTTTAAATTTATGATCATACCCTCCCACAAAAATTAATCATACCTTATTTCGATCCCCGCTCGCGTCAAGTGAACTTTGTGGTGGGCAAACATCAAGTTTGTGGGTTTCCTCGGGGATCTCCAGTTTCCTCCTATTTTCTTCATTCCACAATTCATTCATTTCTCATCATCATCATCGTCTCCTTTAGCATAGCTGGCACAAACATTTTATTTCATTTTAAAAGTACTCGTTATTGCAAGATTGCTGACTAGGTTAGACTTCAACGTTCAGATGCATAGTGATACAATATGATGCATGAACTGGGATTCAAACCACTGTAAGCAGTACAAATGTTTAGGTCCCCTCAGTGAGAATTTGAACCCAGGACTAGTGATGGGCAGTGGGAATATTCCCGGTGGGAAGGAATGTAAAAATGGGAATATTCCCGGGTTTTTTCCTTGGCCTATAAATTCCAGGGAAGGAATTTACTTCCATTTCTCTATTTTATCTTCCAAATTATAAGAACCATATGACTAATTACTTTATTTTAATATATTATGATTTACTTCTAGGTTTTAAAGAATTTGGAGGTTGAACAATTTAAAATTATTTGACGGTACTTTATATAACTAATAATATGATTTTTAAGCTCCATTTCCATTTGCACTAAAACGTAAGGTAATTGATTAGTATTGTGGGGCCAAAACTAGCGAAAAGTAGGATGATTTACGGAAGAAATGAGTTGATAGTGATGTTAAAGTAGTCAAGAAAGTATCGAACAATTTTTTTTTCTAGGGCAGTAGGCCTAGGGGATTTATACAAAACGGAAAGGTAAGTGAAAATAATTTCTGTCAGAAAAGAAAGTGAATTGTTGGTAACGAAGATAAAAAACAACGTGCCATGCGGGGCTCTAACCCGCCTTCATTCGCTAACGCTCGCTCTGCAATGCTGTCCGAATTTAATGTTGGTAACGTAATTTAACGTATGAAACCGAAAAACAACCGCATCGGAATAGAATATCGCAAAAAAGTAGGTGCAAATCTGGCCCCCAATGCTAAAGAACAGCCAAAATTAGCAAAGTACTAATTTACAAATGATGAAAAGGAACCATTTTGTAAAGTAATTTAGAATTGTGTGGAAATAGAGATGGAGTACTATTAATAAACCCAGAATCACTATTAGTAATAGACGTCGGTCTGTCTCCTCTCTGACTCGAATTTCTGAAGAGGTACTCGGACTTCTTTTACATGTGAATTAATGTTGATACATTGGTGAGACATGTATCTTCTAGCATTTACACAATCTAATTGGTTTATAACAATTATAAATTTAATGTGTTTATAATATCAGTAATAGAGTCAAGTTGAGCAAATCCACTTACATGCAGTATACATTTAAGCTGTTTAGTGGTAGTGACTTTTCAAAACTCGCCTTATCCATTTTAGTAAATTTTTCAGAAAACGCAAAAAAAAAAAAAAAAAACATTTTATTATTTTATTTTCCAATCTTAATATGCGAAAATGTGACTGTTGCTTCTCTGTAGTCTTAGAAATGGCTTTAGAATTTCGTTTTAAAATTTAATGCGTATATACTACGAAAAAAATGTTTTGAAAATTAATAATAGCAAGTTTTGCACCGGCAATATGGATAAGGCAAGTTATGTTGCAGAAATTTAGGTTTAAATGAATAAAAGGGTTTAGGTCAATGTAGTATTTATGAAGTTTTATCCAACAGTGTCATTATAAAAATGGGTCTTTCCATTCTATTCTAGTTTAGAAAAGTACAAAGTTGAATACTGTGGGTAGGCTGGATTAAAACACCTATCATTAGATTAGTCTTGTTAAAGTAAAACTCAACTAAATACTGTAAGGAGACTACAGTGAACCAGCTACAATTAGTTTGGTTTAGTTCAAGTAAACTAAACTAAAATAATAAATAAGCTTAAGAAAACCAGCTACCATTAGTTTGTAACACAGATTTCTATAAAACTGCAAAATCAATATTAGATCATAGGTTCACCACAATCTGGGTCACAATCTGATGGTTCACACATGGGATTTTCACAAGTGCGATCTTCCGCCTCTACAGTGATGTTACTGCGCAACTCGAATACACTTTTATAAAATCTCAGGACATCATTTGCAGCCCAAGTTTCCCCGTAATGTTTTACTAAAAGATTCTCAACATCTTTAAGCTTAGCTTGTTTAATGGATACCCCTTGTTCAACTTCCACTTTATAGTAGTCGCGTAAGGTTTTACCTTTGTTAAGAATATATTTTCCAACTCCACTATCAGTATTGTAGCTTTGTTCCCCCTGATATGTACATTTTTGTTAGTAGTCTTCAATAGGTGAAATCGTTTAGTAAGATTGAATTTGAAATGCCACATGGGATGGGGGTTTTACCACTTGGCCAATTAATTTTTTCCAGTCATACACACTGCAGTCCTTACCAACTTTCACAACCGTTCCAAATTTTCCTATCGTTTCCAGATAGGTCTCTGGTTCAACAATAATGGATTTTCTTCTTATCTCCCTCTCTATATTTCCAAAAACTCTGTCAACGGGTAGGAATGAATGTCCAGGAATTGGAAAAATAAGTTGCACTTCTACCACATGTTCAGGAGCGTCTTGAGACAACCAGTACATACACATACTAATCATAATTGAATTTCGGTTCTGACCACCGCATCCATCAGCACACAACCGTACAATCTTTATCCTGTCATCAAAGTCAATTTTCTGCAAACAGTTGTAGACACATGATGCAATTTCCACGAAACCTTTCGGGTATTCATTCTCGAGCCATGTGTAGCAAAAAACATTACTAGAGCTCAAACTACATGCATGTTGACGGACCACTGTGAAATTGTACAAATATAACTGCCTACTGTAGTAAGTCGCTTGGTCTGGCAATTTTGGAAGAACTAAATTTTTTTGACAATCAAAGGACAGAGTGACCATAAAGGGATCCTCTTCGTTTAATTTAACATAAAATGCTTCAGCCCGTCTCTTGTGTACTTTCAGCTGCATGTTCAGATCAGTTTTTTTCTCTTGGTCACGTTCGTTTTTGGCCATTTCGTTTAAACAACAACATTGAGAGCAGACATCAGTTGCTGGGGACCCAAAACCAAAATTATATTCACTATAAAACACATCATTGAAAATTGTTTTCTTAACTTGAAGTTCAGGAACTACAGATTCATTGTACATCTTTCTTAATTTGGAAACATTAAGGTTACTTGAAAGATAAATTCTGATCGATTTTGCTCTACAATAATGAGATTCAATACCTTTCAGGGATTCTAAGAAATGTCTAACAGACTGCTTTCTGTCTAAATAAACGGCCGATCGTCTGTCACCACCTCTTTTTTCTCTCGGTAATGCTCCTGTGAGTAGGTGATTTCGTGCAATTCTTTGAACTCGGTCTTTACTAACACTAAGTATACCAAGAAAAGTCTTCTGACATACCTGCAACTGAAATGTTTTGCATCCAGATACTTTCACAAAATATTTAAGTGAAAAACTTTTACGTGAACTGTCTTCACGATTTGGTCTCTCTCTTTTGGGCTTGCTCATTTCTATGTATTTTAAAATATACAAATCTTGCATAACCTTAGTTTCATTTTGGTAAAAATTTATATGAAAATCACGCACATCTCTCATTGTTAGTTTTCTGCAACGAAATGTCTTCCCATTGTGCTCGCAAGTGGGATACCTTGGCATACCTTGAGCTTTGTGACGTCTAATCTTTTCTCTTTCACGTTTCCTCAGTCCAACTTGCTTACGTCGCCCTCTGGTTGCTTCTGAAGGCTGAATATTAATTTCCATATTCCACTAAATTTAAATAACTTCACCTATTTAGAACACGAAATGACAGTCAGTAATGACTGATGAAGGCAGAAACTACAGAACACCTTAGTAAGACTTAGTAAGAGTGTCGTCTGCTACTGTACCCATAATTCCTGCTCGTCAAAAACAAGCCACATGATTGGTTGAAATGGATAAGACAAGTTTTGCACCGGCACTGCTTCAAAATATAGCAAGTTTTGCACCGGCAACCAGAATTCAGATGCGAATTACTGATATTTGTAGCCACTTTTGGCAATAATCGACATGATATTTACAAAGAGCATATCCAACAATACTGAATTCAGTTTCTAACTCAAAAATGAAAAAAGGTGGATAAGGCAAGTTTTGAAACGTCACTACTCAAATAATTTTTCGCACATATTTAATTGATAGAACATATTGTAAATAAATATACGTTTATGCATACTTTCTAAATATAATAAAGTGTTAATAAAATAACATAGTACCGTTCAGAATATACTTTTTAAAGAGTCCTCTGTGGACAACAGTAATAATATGCTGTGATATAAAAATTAATTCAACTTTGAAATCATAATATAGTAATAGAACGCAATTTTCTTTCTGATTGTACATAATTCCCGGATAAATTTCCATGTTGGGAATCTTCCCGGGAATATTCCCAGGGAATATTCACGAAAAATATCTTCCCGGGAATTTACCCATCACTACCCAGGACCCGATACACAGTGTTTTCGCTGTTCACTTGCAGTGCACACGTATTTCTGGTACTCACTAGGGTAATACAAATATAGAATATCTTGCATTTAGTCCTCCCCTAGAATGCATTCATCATTGACAAAAAGTGGTACACAAGAGTTAGGCTCAATAGTTAAGCGAAGCATTTGTATACTTTTCTTTTAAACTAAATTTTAATAATAATGGCATGAATGTTACTGCATGTACATTCAACTGTGTATCAAACAACCATAATTCAATATTACTTGTTCACTCGTAATTCTGACTTTAGGAGTTCTGATCATTTCACATTTAAATTGTACTATTGGAAAAATAAGAAGACTTGTCTTGATGTGAAGAAACACTTTTCAATAGTATGTGGGTCTACCTCGTTGACACAGTGTATACATAGATTAAATAAAAAATTTCGATCCCATATGAATACTCAAATAAATTATATTGAAGATAATAATTATTTGTATTAATGCTATGCAATAAATTTTCATTGAAATTATTGCTCTTCACGTGCTCAAATCATATACATGATGGACATTGAAATATAATAATGAATTAATATGCAACAGTGTTTGCTCAGATAGGTGTCTGACTGTGAGTGTAATTTACTAGAAAGATATAACATAAATGGTATTTGTAATTCTAGTATTCAGGTAGTGTTAGTTGTTAGCGAAATAATCGAGCATTGTGTTGAAGGTGGCATTTGATCAAATGTTATTTAGCTATATAAGGTCTCTATCACAGTGTATTAAATAATATTTGAAGTTTTTCATGGGTTGACGCAAATTTGTCACTAGTGGTACTAACACCTCAATGTCACGATCCATGAAAAGAAGTTATCAGAATTGAAAGGAGAGGCGAATAGTATTAACGTTACTAAAATTAATAATATTTACATATGATATATTTTTCCTCAAGCACCATTTTCTCTTAAATTCTTTATCTTAGATTTGAGCATAGAATTTTTGTTTAAAAACTTTAATGGTGAGGTATGCATTTATTTATTTGCAGTTTAAGGTTATTTTTAACGTTCAAATAGTTTATGTCTAACACAGTATGTGGCGTCACCGTCACGAATGTTATCCTATGCAACTAATAAAATTGAAACAATCAAAATAAAATAAATAATTAAAAAAAAACTAAGCGAAAACGCATACAGCCTAGTTAATGGACGTTCTAAAATCTAGGGAATGATGCATGCCGATTACACACATTGTTGTTAGTTTCAATGTTAGAAGCCACCATTGTTAAATAAACAATCAACTTTATCTACCACATTTTCTACCTGAAACTGACAAAGCTTGGTTCACCCATTTACAATTGAAATATTTAAGGAATGTTATATGTCAATTTTACATATTGTTGTTAGTTTCATTGTCGGACACCATTGTTAAATAAACAATCAACTTTATCTTCAATACTTGCTACCAGAAACTGATCAATCTCGTCATACCCATTTACGATTGAAGTATCTAGGGAAAGGTGCATGTTGATTTCACATACTGTTATTAGTTTCATTGTCGGATGCCATCATAATTAAATAAACATTCAACTTTATCTGACACACTTTCTACAAGAAACTGACCAACCTTCGCACACACATTGCTGATTGAAATATCTGGGAAATGGTGCTTGTCAATTCCAGGATATATTGCTACTTTCATTGTTGGAGACTATTACTATTGACAGAGGTAATCAACTGTATCCCCCACACTTCCAACCACAAACTGGACAAACTTATAATACCCAATTACGATTGAAATATCTAATGAATGGTCCATTTCGATTTCACATATTGTTATTAGTTTCATTGTTGAAACCCAACATCGTTAAATACAATCAACTTTATCTACTATATTTTCTAGCATACTTGGCGCATCCATTTATGATTGAAATATCTAGAGAATGGTATATGTTGGGCCTAGAGAGAAGTATAGATTTCACATATTGTTTTAAGTATCACTGTTGGAGACCACCATTCTTAAATAAACAATCAACTTTATCTTCATAACTTTCGACCACAAATTGACCAAACTTTGCACTCTCATTTACGATTGAAATATCTAGGGAATAGTACATATTTTCCATGTTTTATACCAGAAGCTACGAAACATTGCAAATTAGAGTACTGACAAGTCACATATCTACAATATCGATTTTTCGCATTGGTGGTTATTTCATTGCTTGTGACTACCATTGTTGAAAAAATGTCTGTTACATTTTACAGACTGACAGATAATTTTAGAGCAATTATAATGCTCACTTTCGTATACATTTGGCAACGCAGTCACGTAGGTATTGAATGGAGCTCAATTCCGGAGTCCAGACCTCACAGTAACAGATTACATTCTACACGAAACAATTCGCGTTCCATTTTGTTATACGAAACACGCCGGATGAGTTTTCCTGCGGAGAATTGTTATATTGTTTGTCCACGTTGTTGACAAAAACAAAGCCGCTAAGTCACCGAATGCTCGACCCTTTAGGGAGCAAGTGACTTAGGGGGGCTAAGCTGAGTGTGGACTAGTGATGTAACAAGAATTGAAGTTGAGCAGTTGCTCCAGGGCGCACAGTCAAAGTGCGCAAGGGCGAAAAAGAATACGGAAAACTGTTTGTTATGCAAAGAACGTTTGAAAAGAACGTACGGTATGACTGTTAGTAGTTAATTAGCAACAGCCGATTCCGGGGGTGGATAAAGGAATTTCTGACGGGAGGAAGCAGTTCTGAAAAATAAACATGAAACATTTTTCGATATTTGGTTCGCTAACTAAAACTGTGGATTGCAATGCTTCATAATACGTATTTATCTCCGCTCTTCTATAAGCGGCATTGAGGAAAGCCATGTTCTTCAACACGAGATAATTCAGGATTACCAAGAACTGGAAACATATATTTTCTGCAATGAGTGGAGCGTACAATCAGAATCTTCCTTTTGAGAGAAATTTTAAAACTTTTTTTTACCACAGCCTTTGACCAAGCGCTTGATTAGGGGCTAATTCATATATTTTACTTCTCATGGAAAGGCGCGCGATCCCGCACCTCTTTTCTGGATCCCCAGGCTACCCGGATGATCGTCACTGCAATGTTTGTCCAGCTAGCTGCCTATGGAAACCTTTGCATAATGAGTGATCGCAATAAGCCGCGTCCCCACCCGGGAACAAAACTAAGCTTGGACCTGTTTCAAACATAGTTGACATTTATAAGACTATCCGTTATAGCGTAAAAGTAGCAATAAAAGTAAGATTTCTCTTTTTGCGTCTCAACCAGACTGATCAAAATAATAAATCATTTACCAAAGAAATCATTTAAGGATAAACATAATTTATATTTTTTACAAACCATATAAAAGACTTTTTCGCACGCTATCCTCAACTCGGTGCGAAAAAAATAAATTTTCCATTGTAAAATCATCTATAAAAAACCATATACATACAAAAAGGAGTCGAGTAGAAACTAGTGTGGTTGAGACGGAAGTTAGTGAAAATTCTTACGCCTCGAAGGGTACAAAAGTCAATGCGAAACCAACGGTTCACGCCTATATTGGGCGCTAACTGTCCGAATTTCCATTATTAGTCAGTGTTAGCTGAGATATAGACATTTAATCTTGATGGTGTTATATATATATATATATATATATATAACATAGCAGCTGAAAAACGTGGGCAGTTGGTGGTTATGAATAAATCGATGATCGATTGATCCACAGCGCAGTAAGACTAGTTGCGCTGCTGGTTTGGACCAGACAATTTCAGCAAAGAGAAAGAAAATAAGGGAAGTGTTTTTGAATTTTTTTTTTCAATAAGTTGTTCATTTTACATTTTACACTGCAGTTACGTCGTTTCGAGCAAGAACGATTATTTGACAAATATATAGATCTATATCTACCTATCTATCTATCCACATATATATATATATATATAATCTGTGGTATATAATAGTCAATGTGTGAGTTGTTCTGTAAGGAATAGTATATGTCGATTTCCACATCGTTGTTAATTAAGTTGTTGGGATCACTAAGTAGAATCACACACTTTATAATAGAAACTGACCAAACTTTGCTATGCTGATCATAATCAAGATATTTGAAGGGAGGCTTGTTTAAATTTTTAGTATTGATATTAATTTTTTTATTGTTGGGGACAACCATTGTTTAAGAACAATATTTACTTCCACATTTTCAACGAATGTCGTTCATGGGTTTTCTCCGCGTTTTCCCGTTTCCTTCAGTTTTTCATTCTACCATTTCTTTATTCATGACTTATGTGCAATATCATCCGTCTGGACCGTCTCCTTTAAAGCTACGCTTGCATAACTGTGCAACGAACCTGTAAGTACGAGTAACATATACAGGGAAGTATACGTTTCGCGTTATTATGAGAAGTGTCACAAGGGGGGATGTCCACCCAGACCCTCTCAGAAACCAATAGTGTAAGTCCTAAAAGATAATGTAGAATATTTTAGGATCTAAGCCTCAAATTTAGGCATTTTGGGCTCTAGAAAATTATATTTTTACTCACTGTAAATTAAAACATGAAGGAAACAAAATTAGTCTTGCTACGAGACGAGACAGAACCATTCGACATGAGACACAAGTATTAGTATTGTCTGTTTATTTTCTGTATACACAGAATCATTTATGTTATTTATCTCATGTTCTGGCGATAATAGCAAAGGTTTCTGATGTATCACTACAAACACATTTTTTAGACGCCATATTAAATCACTGTGAAGATCAGAGATGTATCGTTACCGATCCATGTTTTTGAACAAGGCTTACCCTTCTGGGATATATGTGACCAGACATTGCCCTTCTGAAAAAAAAGCACATAGCATTGGCTAAACCTCGAATATAACACCTACTACTTACTTCCCATGATATACAAATCACTAGTGAGGAAGATCGCATAGCATGGCAGCTGGAATCTCACATTGGAGGAAATAGCATACATAAAATCACATCTACAGTTTTGAAGCTATTTCACTATACAATACACAATGACATATTGTGTTCATCACGTTAACGTGAAATTTTGGACAGGTTGCTATCGATTCGCTCAGAAGCATCATCATTTACTAATCCATGCATATATATTTATATGCCCATTGATCCATGACATCTTAATGGTTCCAATTCAACCAAAGCTGCCTCGTATTCATGTGTTCAGCAGACACTTTTGACGCAGACAATTCCCCAACCCCTCATAGTCCTAAATATCGTGTTTACGTTGTGGAAGATTGTACGAATAGGATGTATATCATCTAGTGATGTAATCACCTTATGTAGTTTACTGAGAATAGTCAATGCGAGTGGATCTTTCTGTCCTCTGCTTCTACTCACTGAGTACTTTCTTGGCAACCACGATACGTGCAGCAATTTCGCAGTACAAGCCACCATTGTTTATTTGTGGTCGAAAGCGCATAATGATGTATGTCTACATCGTTCCTCTTCTATTGTTTAGGTAGCCCTACATGAGTGTTGCATAAACTGAGATCTCACACTCTACTTTGTAAAACAGAAGAGGTCAATTCTGAACTTACCAAGACTATGATGCATAACACCATATGCATAACACTCATAACACCACAGCATATTGCGTAAAGAAAGACTGTGCGAGTGCCAGCTATGTGCTTATCGCTGGAAATTTGTGACAGTAGACGAAGTTTGGATTTCTCTAAGTGACTTCGGAAAGATCGTGTTATCACCTTGAGAAATATTGAATGACAAGATTTATGTAACTTTGAGCATGAATGCAAATATATTTTCTCGAAATATCTTAATTGCTACTGGCATTTGCTACAAAGGAAAGCTTGAGATTCGTTAGCTAGGAAAAGTGTCAAAATCAATACTGTTTATTAACAACAGTGAAGTAATAGTTACATAGATGAAAGATCGGCACTGTGTAACAAGTAAAACATCACGAGAATAAAGCCTCAAGTTGCATAACCAGAAAAACGTTGTCCTTTAACCGAGGTGTGGAAGCTGCAACTGGTATCCATAGTATTCAGTTTGATGATGTTCAGATCATGGATCCGTCGATTACTATACTTCTGAAATTCTCAAACTGCGCCTATCATCACATCGGGTTTGAACAATAAATAGTCTCTTGACAGAATGCAAATAGGAGTAGATAAATATACTTCTTGTATAGTTGCACCGAAATCTGCTAAAGTAGAAATCTACGATGTCGCGGAATGGACCATACCGGTTGCTATCATATCGAGCATGATCGATGGTCACGGGATTTAAAATGTTAAGTAAGCGACAATTTAAAATTGTTTGGACTAAAAAGGGATAAGCCACTGTAATCGAAGAAACATAAATGTGGTAATTATTGCCATGTGCACAAGGTAATGAAGTTTCTGAAACTAGGCATATTCAATTTCTTTCCTTACGCGTTTCAATTCTGATCGAAACCTAAAGATGCTAATGTTCCTCAAGATTTTATGCGGGAAATTATTTTCGATAACGTCCAATGAATAAGATTTTTCCCTATTAAATATTAAGTGCACAGTAAAATAACTTCGTTTAGTAATCCGCGTAGATGAAAGCATTTGTTACGTGAGTTTGAGGGGATTAAGGATATTTCATTATATGCATCTACATTATTTTTAAAAAGTAATAGTAATTACATAATATTTCAATAACTACACTAGCGCTTCTAAATATGTGAGAGAGCAAGTAGTAGTATCACATCTACATCACTTGAAGGAGTTCGGCTTTTTGCTTGATACTTTTTTTATTATTATTATTGAAACCGAAATTGGAAGTAGATTGATACTGCGTACGTTTCTAGTAGATATATATAGGAGTGGAAATGGACTACATTGTTACGAAGTTTAATTGAATGCAAGAGACTGCTTCTCGGAATCTGTAAATTTCAGCTCTATAGGGATCAACACTAAAATCGGAAATTGTTGGTTCCCATTACGTACAGTCTAAATAAGGAGTCAAGAGGAAAGATGGTATCTGATACCTAAAAACCGCTTTCTACTACCTTGCATTTGGTACTACCTACTATCGCTCTTTCTGTATGCTATATTCAAACCGGAAGAAGTAAGGGTTACTATCCCTTCCGGATATTTGAATTCTTATTGATGAAATGGAACATGTTCTTAGGATGCTTAATCAATTAGAGATCACTTCTGTCTGGCTATTAATGGTTTCACTCTGTAGTGATCAAAATTAAAACTGTAAGGTGTACATTTCTGCCACTTCAAATTAAGTAAATATGTAATTCGAAAGTCATGAGAATATCCCGAGGAAATACGCTTTTACGGGTCAGAGTAGAACAAAGAGTACTTGAAGTATTTTGAAGTATCTGGAAGTATCTGCAGCAAAGAGATCTGGTCAAGAATTGCCGTACCCAAAGAAGCATTCAACAAGAAAACATCACTTTTAACTAGCAGATCAAGTGCTATATCTGGAGCATTGGACTGTATATATTCAGAGACTTCAACATTACTGAAGTTAGAGAAGGAATATTTAGAGAGCTGTGAAGGAATGTGGTGTTGGAGGAAGACGGAAAAGATAAAATGAACAGACAGAGCAACAAATTTGATTTCATTTTTTTCTAGTAGGGATTTAAGGATGTTTTAAAACGGATGGGAGGAAAGAGGATAGTTCTAGGCTATCCTTCGTATAAGGGCAATTGGATTGGATACATCTTGCAAAGAAAATGTCTTCTTCATACCGCCTTAAAAGGAAAGATGGAAGGAAAGCAAGGAATAGGAAGAAGAAGAACACAACTGACCTTCTTCTGGTTCAGTGCAAATTTTGGGCCGTTTCGGAACCGATTCTTGGGATGTTAACCAATGATACCGGCCCCTAGGAGCTTCATACAGGACCCGCTTCTCATCACATGTCAACAGTCTGTCCAGATATGGCTCCTTCCTCAGATGAGACGGCAAAGAAACACATATGTCTTCTCGCCTTGCCTTCTGGCTCAGAGTCAAGTCATGTGGATCCATCGAACCAACTTCTAGTGCTTCCCAATTTGATGGAGGAACTGCCGAACGTTTTCTCCACTTACACGGAATTGTTGTTCCAGTTCCTCACATCTCTGGCCGCTGTTCACCTCAATTACTACCTGAAGATCTTCATTTTTTTACATGTGTTGGTCTTCCGGCACTTGGTACGTCTTCGAGTGTTTCGTCACCGTCCTTAAATTTGTTAATCTATCCCTGCACTGTCCGCGTAGTCACGATACCCT
Organism: Thermobia domestica; assembly: GCF_964235325.1. Classification (NCBI taxonomy): domain Eukaryota; kingdom Metazoa; phylum Arthropoda; class Insecta; order Zygentoma; family Lepismatidae; genus Thermobia; species Thermobia domestica. Next base: position 94,800,404 of record NC_137462.1, on the reverse strand, counting down.
CACCAAATGCCTGGCATATCTTCCGCCTCGCTGCAGAGGCGTTTGATCCCAGTTTGAACTCATACAGCATACACACCCTTATGACGCTCTGTGTTAGTCCCATGTTCACTCTGTCCTTGCACAAATTCACGGTGTAACTGAATTTTCACAACCAGGTAGTATGTTGGATATATTCACACCAACAACTTACCTTTGCTTTACCTCAGTACAAGTAATTTGTGAAGAGGAGCTCCACATTTGGTTACGCTATCTTAAAATATGATACCACCTTTTTTTTAAGGCTTTCGAACCTTCCATCAAAAATCGCTGAATATTTCTCCAATAGTAAAGTTTACAGGAATAATAGTTAGGGTCTTTTATTATTTAAAATTTAGTATGCTACAATTTAATCTCGATCCCACTTTTGTAGCTATAATATTTTACAACATGAAGATTTAAAGTGTGACTTCTCTGTACATTTTCGACTTTCTTTTAAAAATACCTTAGTGTCACCCCAACAGTAGACTTACAGCAAAAAGTTTTCGAACCCAATTAATCAAAGAAAATACGTTGTTATAATTTAAGCTTCCTACCATTTATGTAGCTTAAATATTTTACGTGATATAGGCTTTTGAAGTTTGCACTTTCATTTTGGAAATCTTGGGATTACGTTGGAAAACTTTATTTTTGTCAATGTTTGCTAAACAGCTTGTCAGCAGTATTGTGTTATAAGTCAAGGACGAAGCAATTATTAAGTATCAAGTATCTAACTATTAAATATCAAGCAGAAGCTAGTTCCGTGACATTGTGACATCATATACCACTCAAATCTTTACCTGTATCACATTTGCAAAGTGTAAATAATGATTATGTAGAACCTTATATATGAATTCTGAATCATGATACTCAAATTCTTACCTAAAGTGTTATTTCGATTTTCGTTCGCATTTTAAGATGTAATATGCCCTTCATGTAGACTTTATAATATATATTGCCTCTTTATTTTTCTTCTTGAATTACTTAAATTATACCCCTTGCTTTCTCGTATAATCAGAGATGTGAAGATTATTACACGTAGCATCAAAGATTAGTTCTGCAGTGGCTTGTCATTTTTAAGTTCTGCAGAAAATTCTCAAGAAACTCTTTGGAGTAACCAGAGCAAAATTAACAAGCTGCAAAGTGTCCCAGATGTTGCAGTAGGCCTATCAGATTATCGAGATGGTTTTAGAAAGTGGATGATTGCAGGTCCCAAAATGTGACGTCTCTTGAATTTATTTAAGAGCTCATAAAAGTCTTTAAGGCTATAGAGTCATAGAAATGTATGTTATTCTAAAAAAAAAGTGTTAATTATCAAGTCAATATGTTAGTCGAAACTATGTCATCAAAGTTTAATTTCTTTCTTGAGTGTGGATTAAACAACGGATTCAACGATGATTTTGGCAGAAAGAAAGTATTAAGTGAAATTCGCCCTAATGCAAACAAATATTTACCGCAATAAACCAATATTTACTATATGTAAGAGGCTATGTGTGTAGTTTCAATAAACAGTCCACTTAAAAGAACTATATATTACTCTTAAATTGACGAGGTTATAACATAAAAATAGTAGTCTTGTACATTCATGTTCATTAAATTTTGTACGAACGCGGTAACGATTGCACAATTTTGCTCATTTACAAAATTTTCTCCTGATTTTTGCTATTATTAAGTGATAAGTTGAGCTAGTAAAAAGCATTCTTGAGTAAAATGTTCCCAAAAATATTTTTTTAAAAATTATTAAAATTATTTAAAATAGAGGATTAAACACGGTTTAATGAATAGTGGCAATTGTTTTATCGAGATATTTTGGTAGTAGCAAAAGAAAATTCAAAATATACATGAGTAAGGGACAGAAGGCAGTAAATCATTTAATCTATTGATTAAAGCCTGTTGACTGGTAGACCTGTCACATATATTAGCTTCTGTATTCAATATTTCGTAAGCAAATACAAAAGCAAACACAACAACTTATTTTGAGGCTCAATTAACCAACCATATCATGGGTTTATTGAGCATATTAAAATTATCAAGAGTATTACAAAAGGAAGCAACTTCATTGTCATAACTCGAAAATGAAACTTTAAGAAAACTTAACCAGCATATCAATAATCTTTAATTAATAAGACAATACTTCCTTCTCTATTAAGAAGGGCCTAAATCATGGTTATACAGAAGATGGTGAAGAATTTCCCATGTGGTTGTTTCCCCTTTACCAGCGAAATATTTGAAAATATTGGGACATGTGTTATATTTCTTTTGAGTCTATAAACAAAATAGTCAAGATGACTATTTTGGAAGGTTAATAAAATATCATTTTTTATCACAAATTCGGAATATATTTCTCCCTTACAATACCGATTACAATGAAAGTAATATAATAAAAAAAATAACTCAACCAAAGCGTTCACCTTCGGTGCTTGGAGTCCCTGGTTCGATCCCAGCTCGCGCCGTGTGGACTTTGTGGTGGACAAACACCGTGCTCATGGGTTTCCTCTGGATTCTCCCGTTTCCTCCCACTATCTTCATTCCACCATTTCACTCATCTCTCATCATCACCGTCTCCTTTAGCCTAACCGGCATAATCGTGGGACGTAAAACTTAAAGATTTCAAAGCGATTACTATTCTCGAAGTTTAATCTCAAACGGTGCAGTCATTATCTATGATACAAGTGATGGTTTCAGAGGATTTCTCCAGGCAGAGAATTCGAATGCGCAGGGAGTTAAAGTAGCGTTGCGAAAACACTGGTAACCCTTATTGAGAATGATTGGACATTTGCCCCGAGGAGGGAAGAATTTCTTTGCTGCCCCGTGCTACAACCTGAAATCATCACTGTGTGATGATGAGGTAATCAATATCAATTTCATGTTTAGAAATTACCCTATCCCCTTTTCGGAGCGAAGTTTTCAGAGACTCTGGTATTCACTTGCTTCACTGACGAATTTATAGACGTAGATTCAAGCCCCTAATATGACGGACTAGTAGGATACTCTAATTTTTATCGTGAACTTCCTTAGCTTTCAGGATATACATTTGGGTACACTGACGTGATGAAATCACGACTCTAGCCAAGTGTGATACTGATTTTCAAAAATTCGTTTTACATAGTTCAGCGTTTACCTGTTAAGTGGAGACAGAAAAATTAGATTCATAATCTTTACAACTTTTCCTGTAGATGCTGAACTTTCGAAAACTTAATTACTCCGAACAATTTATTTTTAATTAGGAGGTTATGTACCAAACTACATCTATCTGACACTAGGGACTTTTGAGATACTTATTTAAAGACTAAATTTTAAAATCCCATCTCCACCCTTAGAATGCACATTGTATCAAAACATTGACAAGACTACAGTGCAAATTATTTTCAAAAAAATATTTAATTAAACTGCAAAAAAAGAACTTGAAGCTACCACCTCACTTTTCATATAACTTCTTTGTATGCGTTACCAAGATCCATTTTCTCAACTACTACTACGTTTTATGATTTTTATTTGTACTTAATATTATGTTTACATTTCGTTTGTGATATTTCATTAAACACTTTCTTTTATTCTAAGAAATATTTCTCAATATTACTAATTTCATGCTATTTAATTTGAATATGTGCATAAAATATATTTCAAACTTTTATTTTTATAAACAATTTAAAATTATTAAGATTTGTTCAACAAGAAGGAACTTGATTGTCACAACTTGAAAATGAAACTGTAATAAAAGTTCAGCCAACATACTAACAAATTATAAAAAATATTACTTTCCTATTTGTTATGCGTGAAGTAATGCTAATTACAACTTTTGTATCGTTTTGTAATACAATTAAATTCAACTATAGCAGAAAAGAGTAATACCATTTGTTAATTCTTTCGGTGCACAATATTGTGATAAGTCGTTATATTTCTACGCAAACAAGTATGAAAGCTTCCAAAATATTTTATCGAAAATGTCTTCTAATTCAATACAGAATTTTAGAAAACATCATCCAAACTTTTGTTGCATAAAAATGACCATACTATTTTTTGTTTATTCGACATATTTTCTGCAATTAATACGTGTAAATGTGGTTGAAATAATTTTTAATGTATATATTTTGTTGATAAATAAAGAAATGTTGGTCAGCATGAAAATCTACAGGTATCGTTTTACGCAAAAATATCTAACATGTTGTGAAATTAAAATTAAATATTCTTAAAAACAACACTCCAATCTAATTTGTTTGATTGTAAGTGTAATATTAAAAATGCTTAATGCTCTATTATGAGTGTCAAAGGCGATGTAGATAAGTTTTCTCTTTGATGGCTGATTTTGAGTTTTTCGTCCCTTTCGGCAGCAAGGCTATATGAGATGTGGATCTACAGCTTAATGTGGGCTTCGAAACACATGAATTCCCACCGGGAATCCAAAGCATGTCTTTTGAGTTGAGGTGCGTGAACCTTATAACCACGTAGGAACAGTTTTCACTTCGAGGAGAAATCCCAATTGGAGGCGACCTTAGAAAAGTTTATTTCGAAAGAAAGTCTAAGTATTTGCATTAACTTAAGAAAGGCTAACGTTTTCAGATATAGAAAACACATTTAGTTGCATCTGAAGTTCTGGAAATGTGAATTTGAAGGCAGATAGGGTCTTGATCCACTATAGTGTGTGTGTGTTTTACTATGTTATACTTTATAGTGACGATATTGTTTTCCATAATCATTCTCCGAACTTAAGTTTTTAAAGTAGCAATTGTAGTCGAAATCTTTCAGTGTAAGAAGATTGAGTGCATGAAATTAAGTTAGAACTTCCCTTTCAGTAGTATGTGAACGATTGATCTTGAGCTTCATACTCAACATGTTATCTTTAATCGAATACCGATTTTTGTTTCTATTCTTGTGGACATATCTACTGAGATGGTAGTCATAATTTATGCTTTAGCGAAATACTTCTGAACTGAATTTCGTTCCGATATGGATCACTTCAAGTCTATACTTCCTATACGTAAGGGTTAGAGGGGATACGTAATACTTTGCTGTACTATGTAAGATGTGACGAAAATATCAGAGGAGTTGGTTGACTCTCATTTAAAATGTCACTAATGTTAGTAAACATTCAGCTTAGAATATTTCCAAAAAAAAGTATAATTCTTTATTTCGTTTCTTACACGAAAATAGATTAATACCTATGATGTTAATACAAGTACAAGAAACTCTTTTCTGACGTAACAAGCAATGATTAGAACCCCACTTATTTCTAATTTAATAGTAGAAAATAAATAATATACTGAATTTGATAATTTAACATGACGTGTAATAATTGTTATTGATTATATATGAGCTTGAGAGTTTACACTGTAAAAGTTATAGGAAGAGAGTCCTTGGCTATCTGTGGATATTATTCTGCTCTAGAGTGTGTATTTTAACTCCTAAGGTGTGCGTGACTGAACAATGTTAAATTGTTAAATTATTATTTATTGTTTAACACTATTTTGAGTAGTGTCTGCTTAGTTTGTTATTCGAAGAGGGAATTGAATTAAATTAAGTCTCGCAGAAAATAATAAACATTTTCGAAAATATTCAGAAACTTGATTACATGAATGGTAACTAATGAATGTAGGTGTGCAGTTCATACTGGCGCTTCAAAATCAGGAGGTTCCTGTGTTTCAATTTAATATATGCTATCTTAACTATAGATTCTCTTGTCCCATTATGCGGAGGCAGAGATACATACATTTAATATATGGGCCTTGGCTGACTTAATAAATATTCTGTTCATTTTTGTTAATTTTTCAGTGCACAGGGAGATTTGGGCTATCTACTTTATGTAAGGTCTTTTAAATGGGTAACGCAATCACCATAACTCGCTCAAATGAATACAAAATTGAAGTCAAAACATACTCTTACGAATCATTATACAGCTGAATGAAGACAGTAACTAGAGATAGATTGGTGAAATAAATCTGAATACAATATTGTGTGTACTGATAATCAAATAATTTCAATGGCTTGGGGAAGTAGAATCTCAAAAATATTTTTAAGAAATTTATCTTAACTTAAAGATACGAATGCACTTCGTTTCAATGGCTTGGGGAATCTGCGTTCGATTCCCGGTGGGAACTCATGTGGTACGGATTCCACCTTAATCAGTAGGTCCACGCCTCATATTTCCTTACTGCTGAACGGGGTGTTAAACTCAAAATCAACTTAGTTTCATTTCGAGTTTGGTTATGAATACAAATTTCCTTTAAATCACGTGCAAAAGAAATACAGTTTCCGACTATTGCATTTTCCTTTTCATCGATCAATAATGAAGATCTGCGTTTTCTATGCAAGATACTTCTTCTTAATAATGGCAAACAACGGTAGTAGTACCGGTATATAATTTGTAATTACGAAGGAAACTACATAAAATTACATAAAATATTGGCTTGGCATCTATTGTGCAAGGTATCGGTAGGTAGTAACCGCTAGTGAAAGGCTAGAGTAAAAGTAGCACTTCAGTTTTACGTAATTAAAAATTGTGAGATCGAATCCCAATCAAAGTACATTTTATTTACTTGTAAATATTTCGATGACTCCATCACAAGTTTGTCTGCACGCTTAATCACATATTCACGTTCATTTTATGGATAAAACGTAGCCCTTAAAAGAGTTCTTTCAAACTAAACACGTTTTTAATCGGATGTATAGTGACCACTTGCTTCAACAACCGCTAACATTCGACGAGCCATTCTTTCTTTCATTCGATGGACATACCCAGTGAATTGGGACGTAAGATCTTCCCTAGCATTAACGACTAAATCTCAGAGGTCATTGGAAGTTCTAGGAACTGCATTTGCCCATTTCTCCCTCAAACACCTCTTTACCTCTGCCCAGACATTTTCTATAGGGTTAAGATCTGTTTCACATAGAGGCAATTACCTACCTCTGTATCACTTTGATGTGCCAGCCACTCTTGGACAACTCGTGACATATGAATAGGTTATTAATTATTCGTTCAGGATTACTCGTTCAGGATTTACGAACAGCTACTCCAAGACGAACTTATACTGCACACATGTAAGACGCCCATCAATCCGTGAAGATATCGAAATTCGTCATCAGAGATGCAGCCCCAGTCAGCCACTGATATGCATCCGCTAGAAAGCTTTTACCACATTTAGGAAGGATCGAACTTGGAACCTCCTCAAGAATGATACAGACTACTTCATCATTTGCAGAAGAAAATATACATTCATCGCTGAAAAAGACACCTGTCCACTTCGGATGCATATTTTCCTTCGCAAATTGACGTCGTCATCTGATGTGTTCCGCAAATAAAAAATTACTTAATGGCTGCAAGTGGAACGAAGAGATTAGCCTTCCTGAATCGCCTAATAGCTGTTTGACGTGTTCCAGGAAAGTCAGTGACTTGTCGCAGTTCACGTGAATTTTATTGCGGGGTTTCCTTCTCTTGCTAAACCAGACCACGGTCTTGCTCATTTGTGGTAATTCGCTGTCTTCTACTACCACGACGACAAGTTGTTTCCCCAGTAACCCCGTATCCATTTGCCCACAGCTGACCTGTTCTACAATGGATGCGCATGCTCCGAGGTTTGCTTAGTACTGTATTCTTCGTCAAGAAGCGTAATGAAGCGAATTCTTGCTTACTCCATGATGTCTACCATTCAAATATAAGTGCATGTAAAAAGTTAAATCTTTCGCATTACTTGGCATCACGAAACACGAACTTCTTTTAACGAATTTTGATGTCATATTAGATGTTTGGAAGTGTAGATTCACGTGTGAGTTGAATAGCCCTACAGTTTCACACGAAACACAGCCAGAGGCCAGTTTTCTTTCAGGCTTTGAATGTGCCTAATGTAACCTTTATTCTCCAGGCGTTTCATTAACTAAGTACGTTTAACTTGAGATATACTAACTGTATATATATCTATATCATCTCTCTCTCTATATATATATACATATATATAGGCTATTCTAGATAACATTGAATGAAAATGAGGTATATATATATATATATATATATATATATATATATATATATATATATATATATATATATATATATATACCTCATTTTCATTCAATGTTATCTAGAATAGCCTACTTTTTAAATAATTATTTGTTGGAAGTTCAACTGCTCACAGCACTGAGGTTGCATAAGACTTAGAAATACAGAATAAAGTAGAATTCAAACAAATGGACATTCACGGATAATCGAATCAAAATCGCCCAAATTCCTTTCACAAGGCTATCTCTTTGCCGAAAATGAACACAGAATAACTTTAAATCATCCATACTTGAACCACTTTAAATCATATGTATTTGAATTATTTTTAATTTATTTAGTAACAATAAAGTCTATTTGATGTACTTAGAAATTTAAGATGGGTAAAATAAGTATAGCTAAAATAGGAAATATTAGAAATGGTCAATTCCGGATTTTTTACTTTCCGGAATCCGGAAAGTAAAATCGGAATAATTACGGGTTACGGATAATTCCAATTTCCAAAGAAATCCTGAATTCGGAAAAATTCTGCGTTTCGGAAAAATCCGAAATTTAAAATTATCCGATTTCGGGAAAATTACGGAATTTTTCTCAATTTCGGTGTTTTCTAAATTTCAGCTTTTTTTGCGAATTCCGGAATTTTTCTAAAATGAAAGTTTTCCGAAATTGGATTTTCCGAAATCCGGAAATACATTTTCCGGAATCCAAATAATTTTTGCCATCCCTAGGAAATAGTAGGCGTATCTATATACCTATATATCGAGGGTGCACTCCATGTTTATATTTTAACCTGTATCTGATTGGTTGAAAGAAATACGGAAAATTTCTACATTTATTTATTTAATAGCATAGATGTGCGATCATTGTATGGAAAGAGTAGCTTTAGGTGAAAAAGGTTTGTTTGGCCGACCTTCTTTCTCCTCTCAGAATCTACAGTTGAATTGAAGTCGGTGACATCTTCCGGTGACAAGAACTGGCATTTCAATTAATATACTGTGTAAATGAAATCAACCTTTGCTAAATCGTCATAACAAAAAATTAAAATAAAACAAAAATACTAAGATAGGTAATTTTTAACATTGTTCTGGACCTTTCTTTAATGTAATTAACGCAAGAGATAAAGAGTTAAAAATTTATTGTCGATATTAAAATACCTCAGAGCCTCTCAAGTTAGGGACGTGAAACTCGGTACAATCATGTGTTATTATAAATAAGTAGACATATATACCTATCGTTTTCGAAAATTCTACCATTAAGAAGGAGTGGGAGGATTTCTACAATTGGTTTACTCATATTACTTTGATATCTATTGCATCATCATTAAAAATTTGAACCGTTTCAAATTAATTTTTGCTTTAGCCAATAGAGTACCCATTTGTAACTACAAGTAAAATATCAATTCCTCTTATGTTTATATTGCATAAAACAATAAAACTGTCGAAATCAATTGTAAAGCTTCGCAACGTTCCAAGTTAACTAGCAACAAAATATAACCTATTCTAAAAATACATTGATATCAAGAGTTACATTACAGTTACCATAATCGTTTTGTAAAAAATGATCTTGACACTTCTGTCTATATCTGTGGACAGTGTGCGAATTACAAGGGGGTGAGGGGGAAATCCCCCTTTTAATACTAGATGTATAATATTTATATAATCAGGGGCGTAATTTCAGACCTCTTGAGGGGGGCAAGAGTACCACCACTATAAGACTTTCAGGTTTTGTACTAGTATATTAGTAGACAATCGATTAAAGTATGTGCATTTCTCAAATTCTTGGGGGCAATTGCCCACTTTTGCTTCGCTAAATGACGCCAATGTCTACAACTGTTATAGCTTCAAATATTATTATCGTCTATCATTTTTTACACAACGACTGTGTTAACCAAAATCTAACTCGTGATACCAATATATTTATGGAATAGGTTACATTCTGAATTTCTAGATATCTTTCAAATTTCCAAGTTAAAGTTGTACTCTCAATTGTCAACTCTAAATTAACATATTAGTCATTGACTCGATGTTTCGGACTTTTACAGGTTGATCCTCTTTTATAAGGAAATAGAATAATTCTAATACACTCTTTATAATCCATGGTAAAAGAAAACTGAATTATCAATTGTGTTATGATGGTTTTGCACTTTTTATTTTCATGCATGTATCTTATCTAGAATACGTCTTCATTCCTGTAGGGATTGTGAATCATTCCTACGTTCAATAACAAATACATACTTGATGGTGCTCTTTATTAAGCACAAACAGATTTTAACCATACAGCTTAAAGTGGATCAAAACCTGGAAGACAGTACAGGTTTTAGTTCAATTGCTACTCCGTAATAATATGTTGCATATTGTATAAATATTGCACTATGAAATAAAGTTATGTTTAAGTGACAACATAAGATATTTATTCATTTGGCTATGTATTCTGAAATCATAAAAGGTAACACGTAAATTTAAAAACCTTGATTCGTTTAACAATGAGCACATAGGATGGCATTTGCTGTTAAATCTTACTAGGTCTGTGCTCATCTGTGTAAAAGATATAAAGTGTAAAGTAATATGAGTAAAGTGTTTTAAGTAATACTCCCAATATGAAATAGATACATTGTATTATCTTTTCAGTTCTAAATTTCAGATTTTATTTAAATATCAATATTTTAGGAAATAGATTTTGAGAAGAAACCTCCACAGAACGCAATAATGCGTCTTTGCGAAATATATGTACATTTGTCGTGTTAGTCACAGCAAGCAAGTTTTTTGCTTGTAGCGTTGTACTTCGAGAAGCGAGGATTAGTTGTGAATTATCATAAGTGAAGATGTCTAATTTTGCATAGTGAGAGGTGGTCTTGTTAATATGTACTTACCACATGTGGTGGTGCTGGTAGGAAGATGGAGAAGATAAAATGAACTAAAGAGTAAGAAACGGAGACGTTTTAAAACAGATAGGAAAGAAAGGATAATTGGAGTGACCACATCATGCGAAGAAATTGCTTTCTTCATACCGCCTAGAAGGAAAACTGAAAGGAAAGCGAGGAAAGGAAGAAGAAGAACACAAGTGATCTATAATTTGAAAATAGATTAAAATGTTCGGAGTTCGAAAAGAAAGGAGAAAGATGAAAATGAAGAAACGTCGAAGAAACAATTCCAGACCCAAACTAAAACTTAAGTTGAAGAAAAGAAGGATATATCAATAATAATAAAAATAATCATAATCATAATCATAATAGAGCAAAAATGGCAGTAGATAGAAAGATGAACTTCCTAACAGTGAAGACCCAAGCGTAATAATGCGGTGAGTGATAAACTAATAATATAAATGAGTTGGTCAGTATATTAAATTTCAAGCTTTAAGATGTTATTCCCTGCCTCCAGTTAAAAGTAGAAAGCACCAACGTAAATTTACGAGAATAGAACTTAATGTCCAAACTAAAATGTAATACACGCAGGTAGACCAGAGGATTTAGAGAATCGTTCAAAAATATGGAGGTAATGGTAATGCCAGGAAATACATTAGAGTATTGGTCAAAGATCTGAACTTTTATTCATGTGCACTGTCCGGTAAAACCGACGAGTCATGATGATGTTAGTATCTCACTTTCCATGTTTTATATGTAATAATTGTACAAGATAACTTAATGTTAAAAATTGAAAAAAAGACGTTGAATTGAAAGTCAACAATTTTGATTATAAGAAAATAAAATAAATACACATTAGTATGAGGTTTTTACTATTTTGCATATGAGCCTTGGAAATGTGTGACAATCATTAATGCTGGTATAGATTATTAATAATAATAATAATAATAATAATAAGAAGAAGAAGAAGAAGAAGAAGAAGAAGAAGAAACAAATTTCAAACTAGGGAATATCAATAATATTTTGACAATTTCAGTTGATTACAACTGTCACATGATTGTCCAAATTAAAAAAAAATACTTCATACACTGCGCCTAGACAAGAGTACGTAAGACATCAAAGGCACTGTGCTCACAAGAATTGACAGTAAAATATCAGACTCGGAAAACGGACCATAATAACGAACGACAAACGAGTGCCATCTAGATACAAGTCTGGCGCTATAAGGCAAGTGCATTGGCAACAGAAGCAGTTACTTTGAAATTTATCTGTGGAAAATCGAAAGCCTGTCTCATTCGACCAGCCAACAAGATAATGTAGAGCCATCTGAAGTTGTCGAGTAATGAAGGGAAGGTGTTGGGAGCGACATTAAATGATAAAATCGTCAATATATCACACCATAGATTTGACCCCGAGTCTGGTTTAGAATACTGCTGATGCCTACAACAAACAGAGTGACCACAAGGACGTTGCTTGTGTAATACTATTTTATTGGACAAAGACTACATCTCACACGCACTCTAAGATTCGCTCGTAAAGAAAATTCACTATTAATTGAGTCATATGATAATAACAGAGACCCCAGAAAAATAATTTATAAAATAATTAACGCTATGTGATGCCATGCTCCTTTTTAAGTAGAAAAATATAACAAAAAGATATTCGTCGTGAATCTGAACCTTGAGATAAATGAGATTGCCAGTAGTGAATCGCAAAGAGGGAAATCCACTTTGATATTTGTTCAAGAGCGATTTGTATTTCAAATATTATATCAGCGTTTATTTGGCATGCGTCCAAATAGATTGCGTACGCAGCTGATGGGTTACTCATTCGACTAGTACTTTGTCTTGCTTCAAGATTGGAGGAACTAAAACCTCACTCCAACCAGGTGGAAAAAAATTATCGGTCCAGATGCGATTGTACAGTTCAATAATGCAAGGTGACTATCTCGTTAGAGATGACGCAACATAACTTAGAAGGTACGGACAAGCCTGAGGACAGTATTCGACGATTCAGGGAGAGCACAATGAAACTCGACTAGTTTGAATGGGGTACTATAGTGCTGAGTATTGTCGCTACGAAATTTTAACTGACTTGGAAACAGACTCAAATGTGGCACGAAATTGTGGACTAATTTATGCTCAAAAAAAGTGTTTTCATGTACAGTTAAACCCATAAGAGTGACAAGCCCTCGATCCCAAACGTTTTGGAAATATAAAGGAATAAGGAGGAGGCTGGTGGCCCGATGTATTATGAATTTTTGAATATGTAGCGATAGTACAAGTAAAAGATACATTTAAAAATGAGGAATTACTTCATCCACGAAACTTTAGTAATGCAACGCCTTAGACATGAAGACTACAAAACCGAAGAGTCCGTAAATATTCTTGGGGAAGAATGTTTTGGAGGGGAAAGGTCAGAATTACGGAGTTCCATTGTTACCTGAAATAGGCGTGCAAAGTTTCTTAGTACAATGATTCAAATAAAAGCTTCATCAGGTCAAACAGGATGGAAAATGTAAAAAAGACGCTGGCCGTCCGAATTTTCTAAACATTTATAATTTCAATAATTATTAACTGATCGGATCTTTTTCACAGAATATGACCCTGTATTTTTGCTCATATAATAACGCTTCTGATAATTTGGCAATAGAGTTAATACATTTTCATGTCACCTTTTCTCATTTTCTGCGAACTGAATACATGTTATATTAGCAATTTATATCATACAATTTTGCTCTTCGTGTCAATGGCGTTCCTTATTCCTCATAGCCCCTTCTTTTACCGGCTCCGGGTAAAAGCCACGCCACTCATGTCAACATTCAACACCACTTTTATTCGTTGTGGTGCATCTTTCATAACTTTTCGCAACATAACCGAAAATACAAAAAAGTATCACAGCACCAGCTTTCCCCTTACCCGTCTATATCTCCGGAACGGTTGAGATCGAGGGTTTCTTCCTATATCGAAATGTATTGATCACGAAAAAACTTCGATTGCACATAAACTCGTCCATAATTTTGTGTGACACTTGAATCAGTTTCCTCGTGAGTCCGAAGTTCAATTGGGTCGAAGTTTAACGAGAGTGATCAAATGTTGGTGATGGTGTGTAGACTTAGAGATAGACACATAAGAATGTTGTAGAATGTGTTAGCTTAGAATGTGTTAGCTACATCTAAGGAATTGGTCTCTTTGGACACCATCCAGACTTAAAGCACATATCAATGGGAGAAGTATGGCCAGTGAGAGAGCGAACACGACACTACACAGTAGATGGACAACAAAGTGACCATCGAGGAACAAGGAGAAGAGATCATTGCCACACCCATCAGGATGCACTCTCCATGTCAATGAAGCCAATAGAGCAGCACTCTACATGGAGAGGTCAATACAGGAACAAGTGTCATGGGCTGTGGTATAGTGAATAAGAGTGGAATCGTTGAGGATGAACAACCTACCATCAAGGAACTACCGTGACATGTCACCCACTCCAGACAAAGCCTAACAGCCGTTGATAAGCATTAGGATTTGCAACAAGCAAGACTGGCGGTTCGAGCTGAGGATAGATTTGAAACAGGTCAAACTCCGTAAAGGCTTCAGAATGAGGAATGTATAAGGAGCAAACACTGAGCGGGCGAGGGAAGAAAACCTCGCACCGCGACTTCTTCAATACAGGAAACTATGTTCATGTGCCCAGAATTGATAGAATATTGGACACTCATGTACACAATACGTCCAGCACGACCATCATCTAGCTTATCACATCTTTAGATTGTATAGCCAGACACAAGACAGGTTTGGGTAGGCTTGAAATGTTTTTGCTGCAAGCAAACAAGAAATGCATAGTGATCCAAGACAAACTGTGTCAATTCCTAAAGATAATGACCGCAGAATTGGGGTTCTATTGAAGAAGCCCCATATTGAAATAGACGAACGAGCGAGCTATCTCACGTGGGTGCAATATCGTCTACTCCATCTCTATCAGTTCGTCTTCCACCCTGTCAGATTTCATGTGGCGGGTGGTTTAGGATCTAGAGTAGATTTCGTTTTCTTCCCATAGTGAACACTATTATTGAGAATGCGTATTCGCTTGGAACGTTTAAGGTCAGAAATAAAAGGTGATCGGCGGTGGTTCGCAGTACCCTATACATCAATACTAACCGAAATACATGGGGTTTTGGGAGGTTTGCTTGTTGATGCAACTCTGTTACTTGTGTCACAGCTATTCTCCGGGATAAGTTCGGTTTGGCTGGAGACTTCGGATGTCGGGATCGCAATATATTTCGGTGAAGTTGTTACAACGGTAGCAAATTGGGTAGAAATTGATAAGGAAATGCTTTCTTTTAAATGAAAATTAGCATTAACAATAGAAATTTACTGAATAACAGTCTTCCGATACGTTTGTTTGTCGCGATCAGTATCTGGACAATCCTGAGAACAAGTAAAATGCTCACCCTCGCAGTTGACACAAAAGAGCTTGGTTGCTGTAAAAGGTTCAAAACCGTGACTACTCTTGTTACTTTTAGCACAAAGAGCAGCACTCGCATTACCTAATATGCCGCTATGCTCCAAATGGAGATATTTGAAAGAGCGCAAGGGACTGAGAATACAAGTATGAAACTTAAGACGATAATAACAAGCCTTTACGTCGTCCGGAAGTATGCGCAAATTGAAAGTAAGAGTCAGTGACAGGGTAGCAATGCGTTCAACCGACTTCTTAGTTTTGATGCGAGCTATTTTGATTTTACCATAATATATCGGTCAATATTATCCGATTAAACTCCTCCTCGGGGGTATTGAGCAGGTCACACACGATTCCTCCCCTCAAGAGGTGTTCAGGAGAGGTTTGGGATCTACTGACACGTCACCTCTCCAATGGTAGTCAATTTCAACCGGTTCCCTGCTTGTTTTACATCCACTGTTTTTACGAATAAAATGAGTTTGGAATCTTTTAATATATATTAACCTGCCAAGCGTTATAAGTGATGTATTTATTAATCAGGAAAGGGACCAAACAAAGAAAACCATTAGGAAGGTTGATTCAACATTGCTACTTTCAGCCTCCTTATCTTTAATAACAAGGGGCCTATTAAATATTGACTTCTGTGATCGCAACCCATCTTTGTTATCAATTTACAACAAACAACGAGGCCGATTGATTATCGTTCATCGGAACCTTTGTGATCACAATCTCTCGCAAAATTTTTCTCTTTTTTTTACGAGGAGTTTGAGACTCTTGGCTTATCAATTTGCCTGTTATCAATATGTTATCAAACAGTAAATAATTATTTGGACATGCACCATAGAACTAACAGTTTAGATTTGAATCAAGAAAATTAACGTAAAATACTTTTTTGAAGTGGCACCGATATTCGTAATGTGCACGATCTCTGGAACATTGTGTTTACTTATAGAGACCTTCGTTGCATCATGCATCAGTTGCAGTTGTTTACTTACTCTCTGAAAACAAATATCACAAAACAAATAACATATGTATTCAAAAGTGTTGCTGTAAAATTCTGATTCAAGACTTTCAATATGATAAATTTAGCTTCAAAATTGCAAAACCCTACTCTGAAGTCATTATACTAATTTCGAAAAAATACATTTTACATTGTTTGTTGGAAATTGATCGCACAGATGCGATGCGATCACGCAAGTCAATTTTTAATTGGCCCCTAGGTATCGTAATATAACGGTCACGATACCTTTCTTTTCAACATTTCCTCCCTGGAATGTTAATCTCACTGTCGGTTGGTTTGAGATTTCACGATAGGATGAGCCTGAATCATTTTTTCTAAAGTTTCATTCTCATAAGAAAAGATGTGTGAACGCCGCAATTTTATAATTGAGCGCTTACGAGGAAAACCAATACTACTCCCCTGGCTATTCTATGAGCAGGCTTTCACCGTCGTGAACAGTGTGGGGCCGATACGGTGAAGAGAAATGGGAGTACAACACAAACGCTTGGTCTCGGAAAAGGAAGTGAAACCAAAAGAAGAAACCGTTCACTCTAAAGATATATCCCACCAGTCCGAAAGAGAATCAAAATGTAAGGTATTTTTCCTTGCCTGTTATTTTTTTTTATTTTTAAACTTTGTGTTAATATATTTTATATTTTTGTTTCTACTTATACAGATTGAATACGCCTTTTAACATAAACGTTCGATTAGCATAACAGCAGGCTAGAACGGTTGCTCTCCAACTCAAATAAAAAAAATCCTCAACAACCACCAACATCCTGGAATCCCACCAATCACCTGCGATTCAGTAGCTGTATTCGTGGCTGGGAGGCCTTAGAAGTACGAGAGGTGATGTATACATGAAAAATGAAACCGGCTTCTCATCTACGCTCCCTACCGACGATGTCGTCCGATACATGAAGGAGGTAGACGTAGTCCTCATGAACCTAAAGACATTTCTGGTGGTGTGGTACAAACTTCAATATATCCTTCAGTAAAGATGTGCTATCTGCAAGTGCAGCCAGTATAGAAGTTATGTATTAAACACTATACTGTCATTAAAATGCTTCGATACAAGCCAAATTTCAGATGAAGAAGAAAGATAAATCGTTCAGAGCAAGATGGTGGCAGTAAGCAGAATGATTGATTAGTTTCCATTAATGTATGCATTGTTTCAACAGTACTTTCAGCTGCTTGTTGGGGGGCATTATCATAGATTACAAGTTTCCTAGATCTTACCATTGCTCACTACGTTACTAAAGGTTTCATTGACCCACGCCAACTCTGATCGAATAATGTTCTGTCAATTTTTGTCTCCATGCATGGAATGGTCAGGCAACCTTTCGAGAAAATTTATTTTATAATGGTTGGAAACACTGAGAAGGTGGGTGTTTATTGTTTCACATTAACATACTACAAACCTAGTATGAGTCACAGTTTAATTATATCCGCCAATGTTATAGACTTCGTGCGAGAATCTTGAATGTTTGCTTTGGTTGGCAACACTGCCAAAACTAAGGTGCTTGAGAGGCGAGGGTATTCGAAGTATGTTTTCCATTGCCCAATGCTTTTGTCACATTTGTTCTATATTCGTTCAATGGCACGCACGAAATTTCCAACAATGTGATGTTTACACTTGGTTTGCCACGTTCCATAGATATACATCCAGTGGTACAGAAATCATCGGCTACATTGTATTTACAATTCGTTTGCAACACTGACCAAATAGGTACATCTCAGTGCAAAGTGATATTATCAAACCCTTCCCCGAGTCACGTTCTAGCAATGTGTATAAAAGGAACATGATGGGCTCAGGCGCTTACGCGTGAGGCATCGTAACATTCATTTTTACTTCTATTGAATATGCCATACATAGAGTCACAAACATCAACAAACTGGTCCCTTATAGGGTCAAGTTGCCTATGGGTTTGCCCGTCATTCGAAAACAGTTGCGTACTTCTCATTGCAAGAGCTTTCAGACGATACATAGATTTTCTTCCAGGTACTTGGTCCTGGTATGGAATCATCCCTAGTGAGACTAACGTACATGCTGCAGTTCATATTTTCGGAAATTCCAACCAAATCTCCAGGAGCAGCAGCCATCATATACCCCCAGAAATGTGCTGATATTTGTCTGTAACAGGAAGGTGTGATAATATGATGTTCGCCATACTTGGTTCCGGGTATTCTATTCAAGAAAACGATGTCTTTCTGGTTAGACTTGAAAACCTTCTCGTTGGTCCAGTTAACTAAGTGCCAACATGCCTGATTGATGCGTAAGTATTTCTCTACAATCCCCTCGTATTATCTTTCGAATTTCAGTGAGTATAGTCTTCATATAGGGTCTTCAACAATGAAATGCAGCCTCCGACGACTATTTTCCTTATTGACTCCTGAGAATAATTTTATTTTCTGGTTTTCTAAAATAGAATAAATGTGTGTCTTTGAAGTCTATTTCTTACTTCTGTAACTAATGCTTAATTTTTAAAGGAGTTGACTCTTCAGGCCTCCTATTTCTTTTCTGAGACGTGAACCTACTTGTATCTTGCCAATGTTACTAAATCCATTTCTTTCCTGTTCTTTTGTCGAAGCCCAGATCCCTAGCAATCTGAGAAACAAATTGTGTCCCTGCTGGATTCGATTAAGTTCTATTTGAATATATATGAATACATATGAATGTACACTCATTCGCATGTGAATAACATTTTTCATGAACATTTGAATATATATGAATATATATGAATACATATGAATGTATATATAAATATATGAATGTACACTCATTCGCATGTGAATAACATTTTCTTTGTGTTCTTTAATAGATGTAATAAACGTTGACCAAAATGTAGTTAGCTGATAGTTTGCTTAGCTGATTTGCCTATATCAATACATTCTCCAGTATGTATGTGTGTGTGCGTGAATGAATTACAACTTCAGTTTTAAGTGGTTATTTCTAATCTCAATTTAATATAATAGTAGTTACTATTTGTGTATATACTATATTATGTGTGTATTGGTGCATGGCCGAGGTCATGAAAGATAACTAACTCTAAATTATTCTAAATCGGCTCTGAGGAAAAAGCAGAAACAACAGGATGAGCTTGGATAACAAAAGTCTTTTCAAGAATATCGAAAACTCCTATTTGTTGAAAATGCGTAAATCACTTGGATTTTCTTTCTATCCTTGGCTGATTCAAATGTGTGTTTGATCCCTGCTGTGGAAACGCAATTACTGGATAAAGGTTATTTAACATTTGGAAATATTATACAATTCATTAAATTAATACTTGTCATTATCTGGTTCGGTCAGGGTAATTCCCACTTGTGTAGTTACCTGGATCCAGGTCGGAGGAGTATGAGGGAACATGTGCCTCTTCAGGCAAAATTTAGAATTGATTCTCAAGTAATATAATTCGGGTTTGAATCAATCACCTTTTTAATACTTATTTAAACTTTTCCACTATATTACCATAATTATCCAGTATTTCTTTATTTCAAGTTTCTTCTTCCTTTCTAATTTTTCTTCTCCTTTCTTCCTTTTATTCTTTTCTCCTAACTCCTTCTCGACTTCATCTATCTCTTTCTCTTCCTATTTCTAACAAAAATGAAGAGCGGTCGTGACTGGGAGTTGTCGCTATAGACACAGTCAATAAATTCATTTGATGTTTCTTTTCGGAAGTCCGATACTAATTAACCAATAACAAAACATACGTAGAAAGCAAAAAATCCTAAATTCATTTTTATTTTAAGTAATTTACTAAATTTGCCGATTGAAGATTAGTTTAGTGACTTCCAATCACGACGACGCATCTGTTGTCTGTTCGTCTTTAAGTTAGCCATGATAACATTAAACGGTCAATCACTGCCTTTTATTAACTCCAAATTTGGAGCTTCAATTCGAGATATAGCATATGAAACCAGATGAGGAATTATTAAAATCATTTGGAATACAACAAAATATTTCACATTCTGTAACTTACGGTATGAATTCGTCATTCTTACATAGTTTGAAGCCATAAATGGAACGGTTTCTTTGATTAGATCTAATTTTAGATCACTGGTTTTGATTAACTCTAAATATTGAACTAGAAACGCGAAAGGTAAGAAACGCGTTCTTACCTGTTCCTACGCATCAACAATTTCATACTTATACCTCAAGATTATTGCTTTGACTAATAGCGCAAGGTTATTGCTGAAAAAATAAAATAGAAAGGTGATAGCCACGTATTAAAGTCAATATATGTAAAACAATATTAATATTGGACTTTAAGCATAAGCGACAACTCATACTCTAGCACTGGTCGAAAGAAATTCTCGGTGCAATTTGAGTGGCTGGCCACTTTCAAAACTCGATTTTGTCAAAAAGGTTTATGATTTTTTCCTTTGAATATTTTTCCTAACAAAATTCCTTAGTTTAAAGATGTTATACTGATAGAATAGTTTTTTGATTAAAAAGTTTGTTTAGAATTCTACACTAAACTATTGACATGAAACAACAATAATTTCACACTGTGAACTATACATTTCACTATTGGCCGATCCAAAATGACGGGGTTCACATTTGGTGTTCTTAAAATCCGTTGCCACCTCGTGTATCTGCGAAACTATTGCGAATAAGACAAAACACAAAAACAAGTCTGTCATTATTTTCAGGAGTTGCAATTTCCAGAGATGCTATAAAATTTTCACCCCAGCGTCCTCAAATACGGGTAAACTTGTACATTTCAAAGAGCAGAGTAAGTCGAGTAGTGTGAACAAGCTCGACAAAAGAACTGTTACTGTAATTTCAAAATTTGCTAGATTACCGGAATCAAAATTGGTGGTGAAAACAAATTTCGGATTGAAGACCATTGAGTACTTTTAGATATCTATGGCTTGTGAATGTGGTTCTTCTACAAGATTTCATTTTTTTGGACAGATTGGAAGTATCGTAAATACCTTTGAAAATCGAAAAAGTAATGCGCTATAGGGTGGAAACTTTATGCATGTTGCCCCTAATTTTGTAAACGTAGGCCCATTTTGCGGTTATACTGTATCCCTATGAGAGTAAGTTTTTAGAAAATGATTGTTTCAAAAGTGGAGTTGAAAGAGTTGCGAAAATATGGACATCAGTACTATGGAGTTCATGGAGTTTAGAGAAGCGGTAATCACTACAAAACAAATTTGGCTTTACGCATTTCGGATTACGTGCTCAAACTTTAATAGCTCAAGCCTCTCACAATAATGGCGAACGTGCTTTTGCGTTTGATCATGCTTCCAGTCATTTCGAAGATACACCGGGTTGCAACGAACTTTATAGCTATCCTTATATATATATATATATATATATATATATATATATATATATATATATATATATATATATATATATATATATATATATATATATATAGGGATTGTAGAAAAAATCTAAAACGTTTGCAGAAGTATGAAAATGTATACAGCTCCTGAAAATCGTGGTGTGTGGAAGTTTGTACTATTGTTCCTCGTAAACATGCTCCAGTTCCTTAAGGGATGCTGGTGGAGGGTAATGAGACCGAACATGCCTTTCTACCGCAGAATACAATGGTTCAAAGATGTTCAGATCTGATGATTGTGGGACCCACGGGAGGTGTAATAGTTACTGGTCATCCTCCTCAAACCATGATTTCACCGTTTTTGCAGCGTGACAGGTTGCCAAATCATCGCGGTAGATGCCATCAACATCAGGGAACAATATTTGGGCCATGTGTAGAACCCGGTCCCCAAAATGGCCCCATACGACTTAGCATTCATCATTCCATGCAGGGCTATGATGGGATGTGCAGAAAACCACGATATCACTGCCCATACTGAAACACAACCACCCCCATGCTCTGTAGTTGTGAGCAGAGAGTTTGTAAGAGAGGTCTGTGACGGTGTTCTCCACAGGTAAACACGACCAGTTGTTGGAAGCAAGCTGAAGGTCGATTCATCGGAACACATTACGTGTTTCCACTGTTTATTAGTCCACGCCTTGTGGACCTTGCACCACTGGGTACGGCTTTTTGTATTTACTGCTGTGACCAGTTGGTTTGGCGATAGCGGCCCTGCCATCAATTTTTATTTTATGAAGATCCCGTCGCACTGTTTTCGATGAAACCGGGTTCAGTAGGCTGGAATTGAGACCACACGTAATTTTCAATGCAGTGGTATTCTTTTTATCTGCTACAATCCGTTTTAATGACCTCCGGTCCCTATCTGATAGGATTGTCTTTCGACCACTGTCGTGCTTTGCAGACGTCGTTTGACCATGAATTGAGTATGCCTTCGTGACACTGAATACAGTGCCTTTCGGTTCCCTCACAATGTTCGCCACTGTTGCCACTGAAGCTCCAGCCAGACGAGCGCCAAAGATCATGCCTCTCTGGAAGTTTGTGAGGTCGCCCATTTTACCGCACCACTTTCACATTACGACACTCACAGGTGAATTGGTTACTGCTGATGGAAGAGGAAGGTCCACATGACACTTTGATAGCAAAATACGTTCGGCAACAGCAACACGTGTTGTACAGTGGAGGGCCAAACTCACGTGTCCTGTATGAAGTGCGTTTTTAGATTTTTTGTCTTCTCCTGTAAATATATATATATATATACAGGGTGACTCGTAATTCAGTGCATTCCTTCTAAGAGGATATACCACAAGTGCTTTCGAACATTTCATTTATATGGATCGGGGTGCCGCAAATCAATAATTTCTGAGTAATTTGCACATGTGTAATTTTTTTTTTTTTTGTTTTTTGAAATTTGTCATCTAACGAGAGGAGTGTGAAAATGTTTTACCCTTACTTACTTCTACATATTGTAGAGCGACGAAATTTTACGTGTAATTGAACATATCGATGTAGGTCATGTGGTAATACACAGGTCGTAACTCTGCACCGTTGCTGTGTTATAGGTCTGAACGTAATTAAGGTGTAGTGGTCCAAAATCCATTACTGCAGTTCAGAAAACAGCTTGGCAACATCGCAGAAGTACTTGTCAATAGGAAATGACTGCATAGTTGCGAGGAGGTGGAGCGAAGATTGTGTGCGGTCAAGTGAAAAAGCAAGGTATAACGGATTTCATACAAAGGGTCGTGCATCTCTCTGGCCAACATTTCAGCAGTAAATGGGTACGTGTTTTACAGGAGCCGGACATCTTTTGCCAGCATGCCACGCTCTTCGATTTCACAGAATCCCATAACGGACTCAAGATTGATACATAGTATATCCTTTTAATTGTGGTAACCTTTGCCTGGAAAGCGAGTAGTAATACCCTACCCTAATCCCAAACAAGCGTATCCATCACTTTGGTAGCTCAGAGTTGAACACCGACTACCTACGGTGATGGTACGTCGGCTTGTTGTCATTGGATTGAGTAGGTTTTCCCTGGTTTCCTTCACTCCCACCAGACGAAGGGCCGGATGGCACGTTCTACAAGGCCACAACCTGTTAATTCCCAAATCCTAGACCCACCTACAAGACTCATGTGTTAACGGAGTTGGAGGTCTGAACTCTTCCTTAAGTCAGTTTTTCTATAAATACGCAAGCAAAGAAAGAAATAGCAATCGAATACATCGCTTTAATAACTCAAAACAAAATTACGACATTGTCGTACCAATTGCTACAATGACAACCTAAGATTATAAGCTTTCCATCACGATAAAACTGTCAGGTTTAGAAAGAGTCGGGAAAATGGTTAACAGTAATGTGCATTGCAAGAAGCATAGCTTCGCGTTCCCAGAGTAATTGAATGGTTTTTGTGTTTCTGTTGTGTTCTAGTGCCCATCTGTGATTTCTTGTGGGCCTACGATTTGCGAAGGAACTGCACCTGGCCTTCTAGAAGGTATCGCCTGGCCTTCGCCTGGTGACGGTGAAGAAAACCAGGGAAAACCTATTCAAACCAACGACAGCAAGCCAACGTATCATCACCAACGGAAGTCCGTGTTCAACTCTGAGCGACTAAATGATGTTCACGTTTATTTCCATCAGCATGAGCTTTACTACTTGCCTTCCAATAGTACCACAATTAAGAGGATATACTGTGCCTTATTGCTGCGTGCGTTGTGGGGTTCTGTGCAAATCCCAGAGCGTGGCATGCTGTCAGAGATCTGAGACTCCTGGAAAACAACGTAACCGTTCACTGGTCGAATGTTGGCCAGACAAATGCACGACCCTGAGTATGAAACCCGTCAAAGTTTCCGTTTTCTCTTCGAATGCACAGAATCTTCATTCCACCTCTTCCCAACCATGAAGTCATTTCCCAGGAACAAGTACTTCTGCGATGTTTCCACTCTGTTTTTTTAAGTGTAGTAATGGATTTTGGACCACTACACCTTACTTCACGTTCAGACCTATAACACAGGAACGGTGCACAGTTACGAGGTATACATTACCATATGACCTCCTACATAGGTATGCAGGATTACACATGTAAAATTTCATCGCTCAACGATATGCGAAAGTGATTGAGGGTAAAACGTTCTCGCACACCTCTCATTAGACGACAAATTTCAAGGAAATCACACATATGCAAATTACTCAGAAACTATTGATTAGCAATCTCCGGTTCATATGCGTAGAATATCCCCTTGCAAGGAATGCATTGAATTACTAGTCAGACTGTATATGAGGGAGAAAGTAAATTATTAATTAATTTGTGTGTAAGTGTATGTTGGTTGAATATGTGTGTGTGTGTTGAACGCAGTATAGTTAACATTTCCTACTTGCTATATGTATGCATCTCAAAGGCTAGAAGTTCAATCACAATGTTCTTTAACAAACTTGCACGTATGATACAAGAAGCGACAGAAACACGCAATTAGAAGAACAAGAAATTTATTCTTGTGGAGACTCAGGATTGAGGATATTGAGTTTAACGTCCCGTTCAACAGCGAGGCTATATTAGATGTGAACCTACTGATTAACATGCAATCCGAACTCCATGAGCTCAAGCCACTAATCCAACCCAGGTCTTCCACGAAATATTTACTTATGAAGAGTTTAGTAAAGTACACTGAGGGCACTGCCACTCATTATGGCATCCGGGACAATTGTGAAAGAGTAAACGGTTAGAATAGTATATTATCATCCCAGACACCCTCTACAATGTGACCAAAAGCTGCTTTTAAGGTTGGTAATGCACCGTTTTGGTATAATGTTCAATTTCTCCATCAGCGATGTTGACAATTGTTTCCTGATCATTCGTGCATCGGAGGTTGCAAGATAGCAATTCACATGTGTTCAATATCGTTCAAACCGTACAGAAAATGGAAGAACAGTCCATTTCTGAACATCCTATCCTTCCAGAAGTTTCGACAGCTTTTCTGTTTGATGCGGTAGCTCATGCGCATCCGCAAAGATGACTTCGGGGCTAACCGTATATCTGCAATGACGCACGTGAGGAAGGACTCACAGTGACAATATCCTCAACCGGTGAATGTACTGAGTTCAGACCATTGGAGGTCGGTATATCAATGAACCATTATGTTTCCAACTCAAGAACAACCAGACTACCGTAACAATCATATTCGACAACGTTTCATGGTTTATTCCAGTTTCTATCTCTTACCAGATGAATATATGATCAAAATAAGTACCCAAACTGAATCCGGTTTCATCTGAGAAAAGAACCCGATCTACTTCTCGGTCCAGCTCTGATGTTCTTGGCATCACAGAAAAAGTGCCGTCACTTTAAGGTTATCAATGAAACATAATGTAATGTTCACTTCGTGAAGAAACCACATCCGTGCAGTTGATGTGACACTCTAAAGACTGACACGGTGCGCCTTTCAGTTCTGTTAACCTTTTGTCACTCGCGCCAGATTTAGTAACATAAGTGCTCGCACGTTTGCTTTTTTCCAACATTGATATTTTGAGATACAAACAATATATTTTTTGTAATATTTATTTGTAGTAATGCATGCCATTGTTGACTAAATTACTTAGGCATTTCGTATTGCTGCTACAGTGCTGCCAAAATGTCTTGTTCCGTGGTAAAAATGCGAACCAAAGCTCACACCATCGACAGACCCACGCGTTGAGCCAATAAGGGTTTAGCTGTTGCTATCCGAGAGAGTCTTGACGAAAGGGAGTGGAATTCCACTAGGTGATAGTAGAACTTGACAAGCTGTCAAGACAATGTGGTATATCTATAGCTTGTCAATCTCTCTTCTATAAGGTCGGGCATCAAAATCTCGTGTAACTCATTGGCTGCTCTTAAGATTGGAATTTTTGTTCCTTCACATGCCCATAGTGATCTTACATCATCATGTGCTCCTTTCTTTGTGGCAATCAAATAAAGAAGTTTAAATAAAGCCATTAATTCCACTCTTGTTGTTGCTGTACAGTCGCGTTCTCTGTCGAAACTTGTTGGTGATTTGTAGAAATTGTTGTTAGTACATTTTACAATTTCATCAATCAGGGCTATATCGATAAATTTCAAAAAAGCATCAATTTCTTCAGAGATACCCTTAGCACTAAGTTTCAGCCCTGGCATCTTTTCCACAATGTTTTTACACTTTGTCTTTGCGGATGGTACCAGTTACTTGTTCCATTTTATTTCTCTCTTTCCTAATGTAACAATCTTCACTACTTTCACTGCAACTGTAACTCACATCCACATCGTTTGCATTTGAGTCTGCATCTACACTGCTCTTATCTGCTTCACTAACACTATCATGATCAATATCATCTTCATTTACTTTTTCATTACTTAAATCCGCATCACTTTCAGCAGCCAATAATTTTCGATAGTTAACATCAGACTCATCATCAATATTGTCTAATCACTTCTGTATCTCACTGGTATATTTAAGAAGCAAGGCATTGCTTAGAAACACAAAACTTCTCTCATAAACAGTAATTATCACATTAAAGATCGCGCGTTGGAAAATTTCAAACTCCATAAAAATATATGGTTGCTACTTGTATTACGAAACTACTCGCGCGTTTGAAAAAAGCAAACACAGACGAAACTATTTCCTCAACCTACGCTGGAAGCCGCTACAATTGTAACACGTCAGCAAGCTTTGAGGTAGAAGAGAGGGAGGAACCACTTGAGGAATAGCAGTGGGGGTGACTCCGCTAATGCGACCGTTCGTAAAAAGCATTAGTTTCTATTCACCTGTTTGCTTTTTTCCAACAGCGCGAGTGACAAAAGGTTAAATATGTATCGATTTACATCTGCTGTTCAAAGTCTTGATTTTCTTGATTATTGTAGAATGTAACTTTCGACTTTTGCTGTATACGACTGTGGTCTACAAACCACATTCCTTCGCACAGCGTTGTCTTTAGTTCAGAATATTCTCCACACACGTTAAACAAAGCTATGTGGAGTAGCAACATCTGGATCACAAACATCACGCTTCGTCGTTCTTTCAATTTTCAGATGATTATTCCCAGTATAAAGTCATCCAGATGCGTCTCTGGGCACCACCACTAGTATAAACAACACCACTACAGCTCTCTGAGTTTCCCACATTATCTTGTCACTTCCATTCAACTGCCCAACGCAAAGAAGCAGAACGTCATCGTGCTACAGTCACGCTTACGTCATACGTTTATTTTCAGTGCAAGTGTCGGAAGCATCTGATAACATACTGCCGGGCAATCATTTATTTTGATCAACTATACAATATTATCTATTACTATACATGTATTGTACTTCAGTAAATGCACACCACTGTATGTAAGTTAGTTCTATCTTCTGTTTCATTGAATATATATTCAATATTACCATTAGTTTGAAATGCAAATAAATATTATTTGACTTATCATTTTTACCTCTAAGTAAACAGTTTTTACGATATTTCAATATTTCGCCTCTTATTTAAATTAATTTAAGCATGCTTAGTATTCTAATACTTGGTTTTGATATCTATTATCATAAATTTTATTTTGGTTGAACTATTTTAAAATATATTTCTAAGCTCTAATTAGTTAGTTTTAAGCTCTAAGCTCTAAAGGATTTATAGGTAATTAGTTCAATTCTGCCATAATCATAAAGAAAATGTAACTCATACTTTTGATTAACTTAGGTTACACAAAACATCCATAATTAGAATATGAATGTTTATTTTATTATTCTCTAGAAGTAAAGGGAAGAGTTGGCAATTACTTACAGTAGTAGTTTCCTAAGTACTCCATTACGATAGTATAATGTGTCACTTAAGTCCCACTGAAAAGCGTTAGAAGGTTAAACGCAAGTTTGAAAATTACTTATAAGTAATAGAAAATAATCTTGATAAACATTGTCACTAAGAAAAATAAGAATGCTGCGAAATTACGTTCCCAAGAACGTCTAATTGAAGTATTTTTATAGAACAACAACTTTTACACAGGCAGAGTTTTTCCAACTGAATAGTAACCATGCAATAAGAGTGTAACTAGAGTATAACTTAGTTTATTTATATTCAAAGAAATCTTCCTGTCGATGATTTTAAAAATGTTACTATTCAAAAGCATTCAGAGATTATAGGCACGTTTTCCTGCTTGCAATGACCACGACATCTGTTCAATTCAATTCTAGTATATAGCGGATGATAAATGGTTGACAATGTTCTTCGCAAATGAGATGCTCCCGCCTGATATGCCAAAAAAGATGGTCTGATATATTATCAAAAGTTTTCTTAAGTTTTCTTAGTTCCATCAGGCAAATCCTTTCATAGTGACTTTAAATATGAGCCTCAACCAACTTACTTTTCATTGTTGTTGATGATGTTAATGATTTTAGTTTAAAATGATCTCGCGTGTTGTATCTCCAAATTTTATAAATAAACGAATATCCTTCAATAGGACTAAAACATAGGTAATAGTAATTTTATTCATAATCAGTGATCAGACAAATTAACCCACTAATGACTAATAGTTGATTCTATGGATTAAAAAGTCACGTGTTGTTCTTAGCAAAATATGATACATATAATTATTATTACATGAAATAGTAATGATTCGGTATTAAACACGCTTTAATTTAATCGTACTACAACTTAGTTACGATTGCAATTTGGAATGTAAAAAGGGAGTACTAAATATTGTTATGAAATAAATTACAAAAATTATATATAACAGAAAGACATTTTATTACAATTAACTACAATGTTTACTTTAACTACTCTGTTTGGTCTTACGGTTTAAGAAGAATGGTAGTGTAAACTTCAAAAGAAGTTGTTAACAGGATTATTTACCGCCTTTCCAACTGAAACAAAACAATTATGAATTATAATTTCAAATGACAAGATAGAATTTGAAACTAAGGTATAGTAATCAATGAAATTTAATACAATGCGTTATAGTAAAAGGTTAATAAAGAATGTTATATATTGTTCTGCATATTTAATTGTAGCTAAACGTGTAAGACAGTTAACTAAGTATTAGTTTAATATTATTTTCAACACTGAAGATTTGACAAAAAGCATTGAAAGTATTTTTTGTGTTTCAAAATTATAAAGCAACAAACATGTTGCAATGTCTTGTTTTTTGCAAGTATTGTGTTACATATTTTTTGGGGCTCATTTATTGTGATAATCAAGAGAAGAAAGACAGTCTATGCGGTGTGAACTTCAAAATTAATAAACAGGCCTTGTATGGAGATTTTCCAAGAACTCTCTCTTCGCAAGCATATACATATATGTTTGAATGTGTGTGTGTGCAACTAACTTCGATCAAATCGCCCAGCAGTCCTTTCATGGCAAAAAACAAAGAAGAATCGCTTCACAGAGCATTCCAGTAAGACGTCTCATCGCTAAGTTTAGCCATTGCATCAGTTGGTTGCGTCTCAAGTCAAAACCGGGATTTTCCCTTTGGAGAAGCGACACAAGAGGTTGGCGAAAAAGAGCAAGTCAATCTATTGAAAAGACTCTTAAACAGGGGTGCGCCTTGCTCCTATCGTGCGCTCTGCACGTAGAGTAAGCTTCTACTCGGGCTTGCACCCAGCCCGTCGACACAAGTTTAGTTTTCGGAGTGTCGTTCCTAAAAGGTTTACCCTTACGTTTACAATTACAAAACGGGCTTTGCAGTTGAAATTACTCGCTCGTGATTGAACGTGTTGTAGCGGCCGAACAAAGAAAGAGACGCTAGTGAGTCAATTTTAAGACCATTCAGTTGTTAGTGAATTTCTGAATAAGCAACGGTTTAGGCACACCCAAACGATAACACTCTTGTGAGCAGTATAGCAGTTGGATGCATTTTCTTCTTTCATATGACAAATGAACTACTGGATTGGAATTGGGAACCAGATTTGTGAGAAGAGGATAGCCCAGAAGAGGAAACTGTGGCTAACGTAATCCCCACCCTCCTTGTGCAGTGCAGTGTTTTCCCGAAAGCGAGTGTTATATAATTATCCCTTACTCTCATTCCTTGCCGCTAGCGCAAACTGTAAGTAGAATTGATAAAGACTTTCCTATAAATCAAAAAGGCCATCTAATTAAAGTAAATGGGTTTAAGAAAATAAAAATTAAAAGTCCAGTAATTGTTTTTGAGCGCTCAGGTTGTTAAATATATAATTTGCTTGTAGTTTGTTTATTGTGTGTATATTGTTTGTTTAATCACAATATATAGTACTCGCAATTTTAATCTCACGTTTAATTCTTAGCTGTAAACGCTCGTAGCTTTACAGGGTGTTCTAACGGTTTATAGATTATTTAATTTGTTTTATTCATTAATCTTTACGGCAAGCACTCTTCTCCTCCCCGATATATTTCCAGCGGTCGGTGGAGGCGGAGACTGCTTGTATGGTTTATGATTACCTTTTGTGGACGCTGGAAGCCACGAATCCAGGGTTTGAAGCAAGTGGTTAAAAAAAGAAAGAGAAAAATGTCGTTTGTTAGCAATCCAAAATCAGAATAAGTCGTCCTATTCGCGATAAACCCACAAAGGACGGTCATAATTGGTACAGTCTCATAATATCATCAACCCATAAAATAAATAAACCATGCTTGCAAACTTCAAGATACAATATATCCTAAATTAACACCCAACACTGCCAATAAATACGCTTCATGTAAATAAAAATAGTATATAGAAGAATAAATTTTGCACAAGTTACTATACTACTGAAGGGGAATACTAAAAGAATAACATTTCTTTTTACATGCTACTGGTTGAGTTTTGTTGGCTTATTATACATGTATCACTAGTATAGAATTATCCTTAAAGGTTAAACTGCTGATCATAAATAACAAGACAGACAGAGAGTAAAGCGAATTTCAGATTGTTTTAGTGATTCCACAATGTTTACCAGGTAAAGAAATATCTACAAAGCTTTTGCCAATTTCTTTCGCAAATCACAAGGCAATAAATGTAATGCAAATTCCAAACCATGATTAGAAACTAAAACTGTTACTGTAGAAAGAGTCAATAACATAAAATTATATTCAACCTGTCCAATAGGATGTAACTTGCTCAAATGCTCAGATGTTTGCAGTACAATATTTATGACTTGTCGTTTGTAATCAACCAACCAACCAACCAAAAACACAGCAAATTTACTGTAAGTGACGTCGACAAATTAAAGATTCATAAACACTTTAAACAGGAGAAATCTTCTGCTCGTTGTTAAATGCAGGGGTGTGATAGGGTGTATACGGGAGTATACGGCGTATAACCACCTACTGTTGGCCTTCTCCGCTGGTTAACAGATCATTTTATTATTATTCGCAATCATCAACTATCAGTATCCTATAACCTAAATGGCATATGCGTGTAACGCTCAACTAAAAAATCCTTTTACACGGTCTATTATATACTTACCTCAAATTTATGAAAGAATGTGCTTTTGATCTATTTTTAAAAATATTCAGATGTTTACATGACGAAAACTCTAGGGATAAGAACTACTAAAAACACTATGTGGGTTGAAATACAGAGTGGAAGAGATACACTTATCCAAAGATATAATTTGCAGAATATGAATATTTATTGCTGTGGATTTACATTATTGAGACTTTAACCAGATTACTAATTCAAGTGAGATGGATGTTACCGTTCAGTTCACTGGTCTATCCAAGCTAACTAGTGACGGATACTGTGCTCAAGATTTGATGTTCTTACAATAAATAGAAAGAAAGTTAGAGGATTGAAAAGACGATTTGTTTCGAAGATTCTTACTTTGAAACAGTGCTCAAGTAAGTATCATATAAAATCACACAAAAGGTTTTCAATAGGCGTAAAACCAGAATGACATTTAAAACTATATGATATTTCAAACCATTTTAAAGATACAGAAAACACATTAAAGTTGCTTAAAAGACATATTTAGCCAAACATTTAGAGTTTACTACTTTTCTTTGCAGAAATAGAATTCCAGCAATAACATTTGTAAATGTAGTTGCAACCTATATTACAACTATATTAGTTTAAGTAGGATCTCAAACTTATGCAATGTTTCTCAAAATAGAGCGTCTTGAAAAGTATAAAATTATAAGCCCGTATATGTTTTCCTATTTATTTTAAATTAATCTCTTCTCGGTCATTGAATTCAATTATAAAATACTTAAGATGTCTACTATTACTAATGGACTGGTACTTTTGCTTTTGTATTGGCTTCCAAAGTTTTGATGTTTGTGTTATGTAGACGCTGAACTCTCAATAATAACTTGTCGTTAACATGCAAATTTGAAAAAGATAACCAACTGACATATGTGTCCTTTGAGCAAATACAATTTTATGTTGAATTGGTTTTAGTTTAAAACCACTAGAATTGTAGAGTGTTTGAGACAGTGTCCCCCTTCAGATATTAGAATCCAGTAAAACTTGAACGTTTTAATGAAAGTTAAACATTAGAGGGGTGTTCCAAGATAATGTTAGTGCATGTATGTTGTCTCAACCTTTTGTATCTAAATAAACAATGCCATTTTTTGTTCATTCATTTAGCAATTGTCTTAGTTATTTTTGTTCAGTCTTTCTATATTCTACTGATTTATTCACAAAATGAAAAAAAATATTACAAGTCTTTTCTTCAGCCTCAATTGACAATCGAATTATTTTCTGCACCTATTTGGGTGCAATCTTTTTTCTATTTTCACAATACACTTTATAAGTATAGTATCACTGACAATATAATTTTTATATCCTATCGAAGTATCCTAGTTAGAGTATCTGGGGTTGTGCACGATATATAATATTTACTTTGTTTATCCATCTCCACCACATAAAAATATGAAATCAGAAAAAATGTAATAGTTAATCAATAGAAAGAAAATTATATTTACATACTGAGTACAAGTGTAGATAATATGATTTTATTTCGATATGTGAAAGGAAAAATTTATAGGTGCAAGCAGAAAGTATTTTTAACAAAAGTTTGATCCAAACACGGGGTATCCAACCCGAAACACGCGGACTAAAAGCAACTAGGTATCCGAACGGAACTAGAATGTGCAGCGCGCAATACTCTGAAATTAGATATGTTTAAACACATGTATAATGACAAAAGCTAAAGGAACAAAAATACAACTAGCTTTAGCTTATGAAAACGCTGTATTGGTAGCAATTAATGATTTAGAATTTAAAATTTAAAATTAGATCCTTTTAATAATATCCTCAATGTACTCTACTCCAGGACGTAGCGGATGAAAAGTGTTTACATATCATGTCAGTAGCCGATTGAACAATTAAAAAAAGTACAATATTTATTTTACCTGTCAGCTCGTTGACTCGTAGAATATTGAGTGAATAAATAAGGAATAGTTTACATAGAATGCTAAATTATTATTTTCCCAGTCCAATTTACCGTACTAAAGTTATATCCGAGATATTCTCTGAATATTCTTGCTTCCGTGGTTTTACATAAGAAAATGAATACGTGTCTCTTATTTTATCCGGAAAAAATATTTTGCCGCCAAAGAACCCACCCCAAAATTTTGAAAGTTAACGGCCGATAGGCAAGAAGAATTGAGCCGAAGTGAACGAAATTGTGCAGAGATATTGTAGAAATAAAATGAGGGAGTACGGGTGTCGTATTTTCCTGGAGAAAACGGAAGCGTGGGGAGCCGACCCCTCCAAACCTTTGATCACGAAATATCAACAGTACTATTAAAAGTATTGTAAACTACGGGTTTTATTTTCTTCGGAAAGACAGTTATATGGGGCAAAAGAACCCATCCCAAAATTTTAGACTCGTGAACTTTGCAACATCCAAAAATCTAATCGTGAAGAGAACAAAATTCCCACATTGCGACGTTCATAAATACAGTTGGACATCACCAGACAGAAAAACACATAACCAAATTGATCACGTTTTAGTAGATAGAAGAAGGCAATCTAGCATAATTGATTCCAGTCGTTAAGAGGGGCTGATTGTGACACTCATAACTACCCATAAACAGCGATAATAAAAGAGAGATTATCGTTGAATAAAGGAAATATTCATTGTTAGAATACGGAGACAGTTAATTTAAAGAAATTAGAAAAGAGCCAGGTAATAGAGGAATACCAGATTGAAGTTTCGAGTAGATTCTCGGTTTTTGAACATTCGGAGTGCACTAGTGTTCAGGATACTTGGATTGAAATTAGAGATAGCATTAAAATTTCAGCAAAAGAAAAATTGTGACACGCGGAAATACGTAGGAACAAACCATGGTTCGATCAGGAATGAATTAAACTAGCAGAGAAGGGAAAGCAGGCAAAATTACGCTGGCTACAAAATCCGAATGAAAAAACTACACAAAATTTCGCAGATATCAGGCGAGATACTTCCAGAACTTTTAGAACAATGAAACGCGATTTTTTGAAAGTTAAAATTAAGGAACTTGAAGATAATAGTAAAAATAAAAACATTCGGGACGTATATAAGGAGATCGGCGAATTTAAGAAAGGTTATTAACCTCGTGCTTATATATTAAAGAAAGCTGACGGTACAGTTCTCACTGATACGGATAACATCTTAAATAGATGGAAAGATTTCTTTGACGACTTGCTGAACACGGAGCCAAAAACTAATGTGCGTGAAGAAAAAGAAATACACACCGCAAAACCACATATTCCAGAACCCAACCGAATAGGAGTAGAAACTGCTATAAAGGAATTAGAGAAACACAAATCTCCGGTTGTAGATGAAATTCCGGCTGAGTTAATTTTAGCTGGTGGTGAAAAATTGTGGAACAAGATAAACAAACTCTTTCTCCTAATCTGGAATAAGGAAGAATTGCCACAAGAGTGGAAAGAATCAATCATTGTGCCAATTCATAAGAAAGGCGAGAAATCTGACTAATAATTATCTAGGCATTTCTCTTCTGAAAACATCCTATAAACTCCTTTCAAATATTCTATTAGTAAGATTGACCCCATACGCAGATGAAATTATTGGAGATTATCAGTACGGATTTAGACGAAATCGATCAACTATCGACCAAATATTTACCATTCGCCAAATACCCGAAAAAAGTGGGAATACAACACCCCGGTACATGAACTATTTATTGATTTTACAAAGGTGTACGACTCGGTTAGGAGGGAAACATTATACATCGTTCTTACAGAACTTGGAATACCGAGAAAGCTAATTAGATTAATTAAGATTTGTTTAAATGAATCCCAAAGTAAAGTCCGCGTAGGAAAATTTTTGTCCACGAGCTTTCACGTCGAAAATGGCCTGAAACAAGGAGATGCGTTGTTGCCATTATTATTAAACTTTGTTCTGGAATACGCTATAGGGAAAATCAAAAATTACAACCAAGGCTAAGAGTTGAACGGTATTCACCAGGTTATGGCAGATGCTGATGATGTAAATTTAATAGGGGATGATAGGAGAACAACAGAAAGGAATACAGAGATGTTATTAAACGCTTGCAGGGACGTGGGTTTAGAAGTAAATGCAGAGAAAACTAAATACATGGAAGTGCGTCGGGACCGTAATACAGAGAATTATGAATGTGTTAAAATATTAAATAATACTTTTGATAAAGTGGATAGTTTTAAATATCTAGAATCAATATCAACAAACGAAACTCATATTCACGAAGAAATTAAATGTCGACTAAAAGCACGGAAATCGTGTTACTATTCGGTTCAAAATCTCTTGTCGTCGCGAATTCTATCGAGAAACTTGAAACTTAAAATATCAAAACGATAATCATCCCTGTTTTTCTGTATGGTTGCAAAACATGGTCGCTTACTCTGAGGGAAGAACATAGACTGAAAGTATTTGAGAACAAGATCCTTAGACGAATATTCGGACCCAAGAGGAACGGGAATAGGGAATGGCGGAAACTTCATAAGGAGGAACTACATAATTTATACGGTTTATCCAACATTGTTAGGGTCGTCAAGTCAAGGAGGCTTAGGTGGGCAGGCCATGTAGCTAGAATGGAAGAAAGTAGAAATGCTTTCAAAGTCTTGACAGGAAGACCAATCGTAAAACGACCATTAGGAAGACCTAGGTGCAGATGGGAGGACAATATTAAGATGGATCTCGCAGAGATAGGAATACAAGGTAGAAACTGGATCCAATTGGCTAAGGATAGAAGTCAGTGGAGAGCTTTTGTGAACGCGGCATTGAACCTCCGGGTTCGATAGACCATAGAGTTAGTTAGTTAGTTAGTTACTATTCTTTTTGTTACAAATATTTCATGATTTCAATGCAAAAGAAAATTGAAGTTCATTCCGTAAAGATAATACATATATTGCTCCAAACAGTTTCATATACTCTATACTGTTTTCATATAGGTTTTTAATAGAATTAAAAATATTATTTGCAGTTCTGCTGCATTCTTAATGCTAAGTTGTCAAAGAGTAAGTTGTTTCCAAAATAATGTGTAGGACCTTTTACGAACAAATTGTTATTTGGAGCTAACATTTGTGTAGTAAAATGGTTCCAGCTCATCATTTTACTCTCATTTGTGATTTTAATTCAAATTCTATTTTTGGGAATTAGATTTACTTACATGAAAGTTGGAGTTCTAATTGCACTGATATGTTCTAACGGCGTCTTATGAACTATTCCTTCCGCTCTTTTTGGAGACTGTTGAACTAATATCTTTGGTAATTTTGGAAGGAGAGGAAGTTATCCTACATGGGGATTCCTTTACCGGCGTGAGGGAGTTTGCAAATTCTACGCCATATTTCCATAGCAACAACTGTTCATGCAAAATTTCTAGAAGACGAATAGAAAATAGTACTGACTCAAAGTGATTAATAACTCAAAGCGTATAGTATAAAGATAATAGTGAGCAATAACAGGCGGCACACCTTTTGTTTGATGGTGTAAGCAATAACAGGCAACTTCTTTTGTCTGATGGTGTGTAGTACAACTATTTAGAAAGGATTTTTACCAAATACCTACCTGTGCATTGAGATTTCGGAATGCATTTAGGTTTGCCGAAAGTTTCTACAAAACCTTCTTTACAATAGCAACGTCTGTGGCACTTATTGTCATAAATAGGCGCTTCACGTTCGCAATTAGGTTGAAATTCTGGTCCACACAGCCGAAATTCCTCGTTTTCTCCACATGCTATAAAAAGTATATACTATAAATCTTGTTAACGTACATATATACACTGTATATACAGTGCTAAAGTAGTGATCTCAATCAAAGAACATACCTATAATTGCTATAAGGTCTAAGACTGAGTCCCAAACTTTCTTGACCGAAGTTACACTCCACTAAGCGCCACAATATCTCAACATACTTATTTAGCTTTATTAATAATAATGTTGCTACTAATAAAATGATAAATAAAAAATTTAGCGGTCCTCTTTGTAATTCTGAAACACCATAAAGATTCATAAACTTGAAAGGACTGGATCAAGTGTCAAAATATTCTTCATGTTAGAATTGCATGACAAGTTTAACAATTCAGTTTTTTTTTTTCATTTCCAATTAGGTTAGTGTAACTTCTTATTTTGCACATTGATTGATTAATTGAGAGTTCAGTGGGGAAGTCAGTATTGCGGCTATTTGCCCCTGTCACAATCAACACTACTACCTTAATAAATATAATTTTTAAAAATTAACATATCAAAATATAAGAAAAATACTGCTGGAAAAGAGAAGTAAAAATCTAAAAAGAAAAAAGAAAATAATAAATATATCATAATAACAAATCCATAGGAAAAATAATGAATAGTAACAACTGTAAGAATAAAATATATATATATCAATAACAATAGTAAAAACATAAAACATCAGAAATCAACGTTTGAAGCGAACCTTTCCACGTGGGCCAATTATCTTCCACTCAGTATCCATTATGTCGTCTTCCACCGTACCAGGTTTCAAGGAAACTAAAAGTGGTTTACGAATAGGTGCAACATTTTATTCATTTTGTGGAAACCACTGTACCTTCAAGTTGCTGTATATCAGTGGCGACCGGTGGTTTGTGGTTTCGGGTGTTGCAGTACGAACGATCGGAGACAGAAGATATATAGTGGACTCATTGACTAATCAGCATAAATTTAGATGCAAATGCTATGTGACATGTTAAATTAAATAAAAATCTGTTTTTAAAAAATAAAAAATGCAGAACCTTTAATCCGATTAATCACCTTATTTAATTAGTAAGTTCTTCTTCTCTCTTTGATTGGAACAAATCTTTCTAATACATGCTGGTTGAACTCTAGTATTCTTTTTGTCAGGTATTTTTCGATGGAAAGCATAACAAATGGTGATAACCTTTCTTGTGACATTCAATTTCTTGAAAGTGTCAACTCTTTTTGATGTGAAAAAAAAACTTTCTTCTTTCACTGACGCCATAGATACAGTTAATATTAATTGCAGAAGCTTTGTAGATTCACTAAATATTTTTTTCTAGATTTTTGTGAACAATTAATTCTAGCAAACTCAATCCCTGACAGTGATCCAAATTCCTCTTCAGTGTAGACTGAAGAGAGGCCGTAGCAGAGATTAATGTTATAAAAAATGTACATTGAACACGCTTTATTCACATTTTATCTAGGAAAATTTCAAATAAATTGTGGAAATGTACCTACTGCATACAACATTACTCCCATAAGATGTCCTGTAAACTGAAACCTTTCTTTTTTTCGAACACTCTCCTGAATTGCACTTTGCTTGTTTTGTCTAAGCCTTAATTGTAAGTTTTTTTCCTCAGTTGAAAGCTGGACAATTTTTTTGTAAGTTATTTACAGTAGTCATGGTATGCAATTCATTCAGAATTTGTAGGTTATGTACAGAATTAAAGCACACACAATAAAATTAAATCTAATAACTAATAACCAAAGCAGCTGATACAAAAAAGATAATAGTATATGGATTGCGAATGTCACATATTCATACATAGGGCTGTCAACTGGCCGGCTTTTCATTGGCCTGGCCAAAAAATTGGTGTTATTTTGATTAAAGCCGGTGACGGGTACAAACTTCTCACCAGCCTTTTTATAACAGTTTTTTTTTTTTAAATTTGTATCTAGTTCGAAGTATAGATATTGAAAAGTAGCTGTCATTCTGTAAACTCAAAACTATTATCTTTCACCATCAATCAACGATTAATATAATTTTGTTCACCTGTTTAGAAAATTTTAGAGAGATAACAGGGACTGTATCAGGGAAAATTTGAAATTTACTTTCAAGGAATTTTATACATTTATTAAGAGTGGAAAAGGACTTCTTAAAGCAATTTCCTATAGTTGAAGTAGAGACTATATGTTTAAACAGTGAATTTCATTTTCGAAATCCAAAATTGTCACATAAAGGTTATTATAGTTTTGTTCACCTGTTTCGATAATTTTAAAGAAATGGTAGTTACTGGTAAATACAATAAATTGATTAATGCCGATTTATCAATTTCAGTTTCTCTTTCTGGTAGTTACTGATAAATTGATTAATGCCGATTTATCAATTTCAGTGAATGTTCTAAGGACATACAGAATATATGTGTTAATGCACTTTCGTTCACATTAGTACATTTCCTTTCCATGGATAGGTCCGAACAGAGATACTTCACGCTGAGACCTATAGAGAATTTTGAGGAAGTGCAGTTTTTTTTTTTATTTTACAGAGTTGGCAACCCTATTCATATACCAACACACACACACATGTGTGTGCGTAAAAGAAAAAAAAAACATTGCAAATCATCCGTCTTGGTTGTTACGCAATGCACGATGAACACAATATACTTCCACATGAGGCGAAACAATGTTTATGAACGTTCTGAAAAGCAACCTTGAAACCCGCCAGATATAGTTACAACATGTTAGCTGGGATTGGTCCAAAGTATTTGAGGAAGGCCTAATACGTCTACGTAATAACGAACCTGTCTTTTACTGTG
Source organism: Thermobia domestica (assembly GCF_964235325.1). NCBI lineage: Eukaryota > Metazoa > Arthropoda > Insecta > Zygentoma > Lepismatidae > Thermobia > Thermobia domestica. Next base: position 94,759,858 of record NC_137462.1, on the reverse strand, counting down.
CCCGAAAAGATAAGTAATTCTTAATTACTGTCATCTATATTTTTAGAGAAAATGATAGAACGATTATTTCCATAAGGAAAAAAGAGTACACGATGAAACGTAAAATAAAATATTTAGCTTACATCAATTATTTCTCTGTTAAACAAGTATAATTCGTTAAGAAAGTCTACAAATGCTAGTTGAGTTTCGAAATTTTGGGGAGGTCCGGACCCGGTGGACCCCCCTCGTGGCTACGCCTCTGAGCATTGCTAACTAGTCCCAAATTCAATGTGGCGTTCCCCACCTTACAGTTCTATCAAGAGTATAAAATATACTTATTTTATAAAAGAAATATGTATATACTAAAATACTATCCATAGAGGGGAGGGAGATTCTGCATATTGACTTATTAATATTTGGTTCACAAATTACTGTAAAAGAAACCTTCATTATCCATATAAGCTAAGAATTAACTTGTAAATGCGGATCTACTTTCATTTGATTTCTGCTCTACTACATATTTTCTTTCTTATTTTGTAATTCTGCTATCACTTTTTTAAATTGTCATTATATTGATTTGCTTCAGTATAAGTACCGTAATATAAAAATATGAATGCATAAAAACAAATTCCATTTGTTAATTGCTAGTGAAGTAAAATTCAGAAAACTTATTTAGCGCGAAAAACCTTCTCATTCACTGGAAACAGTGCTGTGTTGCAGAGAAGCACTGCAACGATCAGACCCTTTAACTTCCGAGATAGGGGAAAGGAGACTTAACATTTGCTCCAATTCCCGCGCTGAAGGAATCTGGTCGTTGTATGCTCGCTGCAACACAATATAAATTAGAGACTCTGTGACGGATTATTTTTCGCTTTTTAAAACGGATTAACGAAACGGATAGTTACAGAAGTAAAAAAAAAAATGCTATTTAAAGTATATATGGGAGTATTAGAAAGTATTTTTTCTGTTCTTTACTACTATTGCTAATAATATTTTTTTCTTGAAATACTTTGGTCGTTGCGCAACGCTGCAACACTAACATTAGCCTCCACTGCTGTATATACTGACTAAGTTCTACGCAGTCCGTATAAGGTGAACGTCAAAGGGTTGGAGTTCGCAAAAGACCAACACTAACAGAAACATGTGCGTTTTATTGGGTTTCTACTTGATAGGACTGCGGTCAGAATTTCTGGATTTTGTCGGAAACAAGATCTGTTTGGGTGAAAAGTCGAACGTTTGGGTTGCCATAGGCTTACAAGAAGTAGTTGTAAGTGTAGCAAAGTGCACAGAAAGAGAGAAATGGATGTTTTTTTTTTTAAAACGCTCCTTAGCATCTACAGCATAGATCTTTTCAGTAATCACTGGCTTTCGGATACGTTATTTACATTGAAAGGTTAGAAAGTCCCGAGACCAGCCAGAATGCTCGCCATTAAGTGGTCCAACGGCAGGCAGTTGCAGTATCTTCAGCGTTTGCTTCTCTTCGACCGATTCCGCCAATAGAGTGCCTAACCGTAATTTATTGATAATCTGTCCGGCGTTATGAGTAATAACTATATAGGTGAGGAAAGGAGACAAGCTCTTAACTTCATTGGAATGATTTGCTATAGTATTGATACTATAACCATCTTTATCATCAGTTTCAAGATATCGGACCATAGGCATCACGATACATGTCTTCTCTACACTATCTGATACTAGAGAATGTGTCTCATTTTTGTTTGATTTGGTGATTTTCCGAGAAGGAGAGGCCGGATCCTATTTTAAAGAGCTACCAAATGTACATTTATAAATGAAAAGCGTGTGTGAACACCACAACTTCACACCGGGTAACTTGTGGGGAAAACTTAAGATACTTCTCTGACTATCTCATAAGCATGGCCCCACCGTAATATCAGCGTGCTTCCACTCGGTCAAAAGGAATGAGAGTGAAAAATTTCCCGTCGACATAAACACATGGCGTCGGGAAGAGAATAGTTGCAACTAAATAAATCAACCTGTCGAACTACAAAAAAAAAAAAAAAAATCATCAGCCCACAAAAGAAGAAAAATTGCATATATTATTATTTTTTGTCCTTTTATTATTTTTAACATTTACGTGAATAGATTTTTGTATTTTATTTTCAAAGATTTGGACACCAGATAGTACAAATAAAAGCAGATTGGGATGGTGCATATCCACTCCAGACGGGGGAAAGCATACATTTCTTAAGACTCCAACTAACCATTCAGGGCACCACTCCATCCGAACTTGCTGGGTGCGCAAGCGCTTCACTTGTGTGTCCCATGGCAAGGCGTCCATACGCCTTAAATTCCACAAATCAATTTATTACAAACAGGGCATAGCAAGGTAAGTATCCAAAAGAAGCAGTAAACATCCGTGACGTATCTTTCTACTTTGCTAGATCGTAGGTTTTAAATGCCGAGTGATCAGTCCGGCACAACCTAAAACTTGGAGATCCTGTGGCTGACTGCAGTTCCCAAGAACTGGGTGATGAGTGTGCTGGGACCTTTTATTTTGTTCTCAACAGAAATACAATAGGATAAATTACCCATTCTAACTCTGAAACAGACATGTTCGAGAAATGTTTTCTTATTGTGGTTCGTAATATATTTGAGTGTTCTCTTGTTAATCTTTTCAATTAACCTCTGGTTATTTTGTATAAGCTGATTTTCCAAATTTTCAGATAAGTAGAGCAACAAGTTTTCTTCTTAAAACAGAATGCTTACTAAATTTGTGTATAATAGTTCAAATGTATTTGTGGCTGAAATAATATTTTCTATTTTGTGTTGCATTCTTCCATTCAAAGACTTCAGTCTATCTAGCAAATCGCAATGATATACTAGTTTGGCACATAAAAAATTATCTTCTAATAGTCTCGCATAATCAGAGTTTTTGACTTGAAATGATAAATAACCCCACACCAATCGCATGATTTTTTCTTTTACCACTAGAACGCTAACGAATTTTCAAAAACCGCAGGAAATTGACATCGTTTACTCTTACAGAGTTGTAAAGCTTTTCAGCTAAACTACAATTCGGTGGTCTTGTTTTTATATATATTGATTATTTAAATAGTTGTTCGTAACATCTGTTTTAGTAGCCCCTTAGCAACAGTTCTCATAATTAACACATCTCTATAAGAGAATAATGAATTACCTCTATAGACTTGTACATTTCTCTGATGATACTTATAAAACGTTTGATTTTACCAGTTAATGGTGTTCCTCCGCTAGTACGAACAGAACTGAAATATCTCTAACAAATGTTATGACCAATGAAGTAATTATTTTCTTTGCAAAAAAAACTACTTGCCTGTAGTAGTTTCATCTACGTTCTTGGGAAAATAAAAATTTTCAGTAATATCTAAATTCTAGTTACACCTATTAAATCTTACAAGATAGTTTCTACAATATGCGTTAATACTTTTGTGCAACTAGAACAAAAATAGCATCAGGACCAATTTACTGTTTTCATTAATTTTATTCTCGTGTAACATTATTTTTAATCTGCTGATATTACTATTAGTTAACGGAATTTAGGTGTTTCTTTTTCCGCCGTATCAACAAATATAGATCACAGACTGATTTAACAAAACAGTTCTTTCGTATATAAGATACTAAAGTTTGCTTCCGAGCAACGTGAAATCGCATTACAAGTAAGCTGACATCATTATATATACGAATTCGTGGGAAGCTTCAATGGAACTTTACATTCTGCTCACGTTCCTTGAACTAGCACTACCGCGATTGCTGGTAGAGTTCCGATAACATGATCCAGCTGTCTTTTTTTCAATCAGAAATCTATCCGTGATAAAACTGATATATAATTATTTCCTTTAAAAAATTGCACTAGGACATATTTATGCTACATATAAATTGACTAACAAAAGATTCTTAAAAATTGGAAGGAATACACAAAACATCTGTATACTCAAAAGAACTACCCACGGTATATCTATGGAAGCAGAGGAAGAGGTTGATGATGAAGGAAATGGATGCAGTATGTTGAAAAGTGAAGTACAAACCATCAAAGACATGAGACGGGAGAAAGCCACAGGAGACGACGACATATTAGCAAAACAATGTAACGAAAGTAATGAATTTATTTATTAACAAGATCTACCTGATTGGAGAATAACCAGAGAACTTTCTAGATGCTACAATGATTGAATTACTCAAGATAAAGCAGAAAGTAAGTCCAGAATTACCATAGCCAAAAAAAAAAAAAAACATTCAACAAGAAAACATCACTCTTAACTAGCAGGCTTAATATTGACTTAAGGAAGAAGTTGGTCAAATGTGAAGATTTAGACAGCTTCAAAATGTGGTGTTGGAAGAAGATGGAGAATATAAAATGGACAGAGAGAGTTACAAACGAAGATGTTTTAAAATAATAAAGGAGGACGCTTTCAGCCAACATGTTTCGTAGAACGACTAGTTAGATTGGGCATATCTTGCACAGAAATTCTCTTCTTCATAAAGCTATCGAAAGAAATACGGAATAAAGCCAACGAGTAGGAAGAAGACGAACACAATTGATCGATGACTTTAAAAATAGAGGAAAATACTGGGAGTTAAAACAGGAAGCCAAAGATCGAGAAACGCGTACGAAATATTACAGGTCCAAAACTGGCAAAAATGTATTAATAACAGGATCTGTCAAAACGCAGAATAATTAGTAATAATATACTGAAACAGATTAAGATGTTCTGATATGTCTCATAGTGTAAACACTCGTTTATTAATTCGCGTAAAAAGGAAACAAAACACTGTTGCAGGTGTTCGCCATCAATCATAGTCGTCACCAGGTATAAAATAAAACCAAACGTTCTTGTAGGCGTTGACTAGTTTAGTGTTCCTCTAAATAAATTGAAATGTATAAAAGACTTGATGATAAGTATAAAAAACCGTACATAGAGATTTTCTCAATGAATTACCAATTATTTTTAAATTCAAAAATTTTGCCATACACTCCATGGACCTGGATATTGACCAGCTCCTATAGAATAGTGTGTTCCTATAGAGTTGTGGTGTGTGGTAGGCTTTCTACTGTGTACTAGTATTATGTATGTGAATAGATTAGACTTATGATATGTGTTTTTCTTGTACGAGGAGTGATCAGAAAATAAGGTTACAAAGTCTGCAATGAAATGTGTATTTAGTACAATCAATACAGCCAACATATAGTACATATACTAGGTGTATTGCGAACATTAGCAGGCCTAGTAATGGCCATTTATTTACTGCTACTAAATCTGCGAATATGTTACCATGTCCTCACTGTGAATTCCAGATGATTAGTTATACACATACGTAAAAAGCATCAGGTTATAAATGGGGACGAAGATTGTTGTCATATCGATAATAATAGCTATCCTGATTATAGAACTACACATACTAACATCTCTAAACACAATAAAGGCACACAGAATATGACGTTGTATAACTTGGACAAAATGTTAATATCATTAAGGCCCTCAGCATATATTTTAAGGCGTGTCCCTCGAGGTGCTTGAGCTGCAGTTGCTGATGTGTTACTTCACGTAACTATTCCAAACGACGAAAAAGATTGGGTGAATTTGTTTTTATTTTCATTAGTTGCACTAACGGCTCCCAAACAATCAGAAAATATAAAAAATCTTAGCTCCTAGGTACAGTTCGCTGCATAGAAATTGTTACAAAAATTCTAAGTCCAAATTAATAACAAACTTTTGCCCCGTTTTCTTATGCATCCAGAAATACATGTCTCAATCGTTTAGTTGCTTCTAGTATTCAATACAACCCCTCCCCCTCCTTCACTTCTCCTTGTCTAAGGCAATGAGTGTGAATTAGTACACTCTTTCCATTCAGCTGAAAAAGAAACAGGAATCAAGTTTAAAACGTTATAGCTTTAAAACCGTCTTCCCATTCGTTTGTTCTCAAAAATTCTTAAGAGCATAAATTAGAAAAAAAAAGTCGCACAATGTTCCCAGAGCTTCATAAAGGCCTTTAGTTTCATTCCTTCCCTTCTTTAAAAACTGCAAGCTAGTAATATGCTCCCTAAGAAATCTATGGAAATTGCCAATAACGGTAGTAAGTTTTGTGCTTCTTAAAGTCTGTAATGCACGAACAGAGCTATAAAATATCTACTGAGAGATATGAGTGTTATTCAATGATTCAATTCACTTCTTTTCAGTAATTACAAGCAAATGTTCCAGGGGGTCATTTGGACAGGACAGGAGGGTGTAATTGCCCCTCCCTTGAGCTTCATAAATACGTATTATTTGATCAAATGCATAGTAATACACTAATAAAAAAGTGAAAATCTTATGTCGGCGGGGAATCCTCCCCGAATAAAATCGAAAAGACACTGCTTTCAGCAAAAAACCTATAGAGTTACGATAGCACATTGCTAGAGAGCTTACATTTGCTTTCAAGAGTCGAACGTTTGATCTCAAGCCATATGAGTTCCTGGGCGACATTGAGAGTGAAAGAGAGAGAGAGAGGGGGGGGAGAGATTCAAGTATGGAGACAGATAGGGATCATTTATATGCACAGATTTAGAATTGGGGAAAAATGATCGGATAGCATTTGTATTATGACGAAAATTGTAATTTTGTATAACAGAAGAAGGGAAGGTTTCGAACTGCGAGAATCACATTAGGCAGTTGTCGAATTAAGGTGGAGAACACCTTTTAGAGCATCAGATCATTACGAAGGCAGAGAAAGATCTTAAGAACTGAGGAATTAACGATTTAAAATATCTGAAACTTCTGAGACAGGTTTCGAACCTCGACTTTATCCATTCTGCTGCAGAGAACTGTATATACTCCTTTACATACGTTTCTTTTACCTACGTTGAAAGCTAACTTAATGGGATATTCCAAAAGTTGGATGTGCCGTTCAGATAGGACGTAAACCTCTTGTAACTTAGTTTCAATGTATCGTGGCGGATATAAATCATTGATCAGGTGATGGCGACTACTTTGAAACAAATGCAGAGTAGGAGAATTAAATCAGTCATATCTGTGGTTTCGTGAGAAGAAACAAACTTGTGAATCAAATGTTTAAGAACAACTCAAGTTATTAATATAAATTTTGCCGAAGTTTATTCACTTATATCATCATTCTAGTACTCTAGATTTAGTTCTAGTACTCTGCAATTTTTTCAAAGCAGTCGCCACTACCTGATCAATGATTTATATCCGCCACGATACATTGTAACTAAGTTACAAGAGATTTACGTCCTATCTGAACGGCGCATCCACCGAGTCCACTTTTGGAATATCCCATTAAGGTAACTTTCAACGTAGGTAAAAGAAACATATGTAAAGAAGTACATACAGTTCTCCATAGTAGAATGGATAAAGTCATGGTTCGATAACTACAAGATTCGTGGTTCGATACCCGTCTCGGAAATTTCAGATTTTTAAGTTCTTAATTCCTCACTTCTCAAGATCTCATAATTATCTGATGGTCTAAAAACAGTTCCCCACCTTAATTCGACAACCGCCTAATGTGATCCTCGCAGTTCGAAAATTTTTCCTTCTTCTGTATGACAAAATCACAATTTTCGTCATAATACGAGTGCTGTCCGATCATTTTCCCCATTTCTAAATCTCTGTATATAAATCATTCCTCTCTGTCTCCATACTTGATACTCTCTCTCACTTTCTCTCTCTCTCAATGTCGCCCAGGAACTCATATGGCTTGAGATCAAACCTTCGACTCTTGAAACCAAATGTAAACTCTCTAGTAATGTGCTATCGTAGATTTTTTGCTAAAAGCAGTGTATTTTAGATTTTATTCGGGGGTAGGGGGGTAATCGCCGCCGACATAAGATTTTCACTTTTTTATTAGTGTATTACTATACATTTGATCAAAAAATACGTATTTATGAAGCTCAAGGGAGGAGGAATTACACCCTCCTGTCCTGCTCAAATGACCCCCCTGGAACATTTCCTCGCAATTACTGGAAAGAAATTAAATGAATCATTGAATAAGATTCATTTCTGTCACTAGATATTTTATAGCTGTGTGCGTGCATTACAGACTTTAATACTAGAAACAACTAATCGATTGAGACATGTATTTCCTCATGCATAAGAAAACGGGGAAAGAGTTTGTTATTAATTTGGATTTAGATTTTTTGTAATATTTCTATGCAGCGAACTGTACAACAAAGAGTTGTCTTTGGTTGATGTAGGTATTGACGCCTTAACCTGGCACCCAACAAAGAGAAAGAAATATCTTCCAAAACAGAATGTTTCCAATCTTAAGATTGTTGAAGACAAATTTGCAGATGTTGACATGCGAGGAGGAGTCCATCTACTAATGTCAGATGATACTGTTGCAACCCCCGACATTCCTATGTTTGAGACGCTATTGGAGAAACATAGAACCCAACCTAATGAATTTTCTTTACCGAATCTTCCTGATGACCCGAACAGCTGTCAAGGAGTTTCGATTAATGAAGTTAAGGTAGCTATTAATTCTTTTCCATCTGGTAGCGCCGGAGGCCTCGCTGGTCCTCCCCCTTCGATTCTCAAAAATCTTCTATCCTGTCAAGTACTTGAATCGAAGGAAAATCGAGATCTGTTCTATTTAATTATTTCAGGAAAAGTCCACTTGGAAGTTCGGCCATCGTTTTTCGGAGCCAAATTTACTGCTCTTGAAAAGAAATGTGTTTAAATTAGACCTATTGACGTTGGTATTGTCTGCCGCAGAACATCAGCAAAAATCATATACTTGAGAACACGACAGCCTGTTAAGAACTTTTTGTCTCCCCATGAACCTGGTGTTTGTATTCCCAACGGAGCCGATGAAGCTGTACATGCAACTCGAGTTTATTTTTCTCCACTCACAATGCCCCTAAGGCTATCTTAAAGCTGGATTTTCACAACGCATTTAACGAGCTTCGCCGGGACTCCATGCTCACTACACTGTTGAACGAATTTCCTTCAATCTGTCCATATCTTTATCAATGTTACGATCAACCCAGTGATCTATTCTTAGGTGATCTACTATTTCATCCCAGAGAGGAGTACAACAAGGCGATCCCCTGGGTCCAACACTCTTTTACTATAACCATTCATTCCTTAGTGAAATCAATCAACACTGAATTAAACATCTGGTATTTGGATGATGGGACTATCGCTGATGAACCTGAAGTAGTTATTTCACCTCTAGCATAAATGAATGAGAAGGCGTTTGCACTTGGCCTACATTTGAATTTTTGAAAGTGTGTAGTTGGATTTTTTGGGTCAGATGAAATTAAGTTCGACATATTATTTTAAAAAAATGACGAAGCTGCCCAAGGAATACTTCTCCTAACTAACCAGGATGCTTGTCTTCTAGGCGCCCCTCTCACGAAGCAAGCATTTACCAATGTCCTGTTAAGAAAAATATCGAAGTTAGAAATTTTTTTGTCTCGTTTCGCCTCGATTTCTGTCCGTGCAGCTTTCTTTCTTCTATGTACTTGGTCAATCCCTCGTTTGAACTACTTCTTACGGTGTTTTTCATCTTGGAATGAGACTCCACTGCTTGAGAAATATGATCTTATCCCTAAAATGGGTCTGGAGTCAATTTTGAACTATTCCTTGAGTGATGACTCTTGGATGCATGCATCCTTACCTGTTGGACTAGGAGTTCTTGGTATTTGACTAATCGTTGATATGTCGATTCCTACCTTTTTAGCATCCTACCAAGGATCTATTCGTTTGATCGAGGCTCTCTTTCCACAAGGTTACCACCTGGACCCAGATGGAATAGTTTAAGAAGGCCCTAGTTAATGGATACATATAACAGACACGGACCATCCAGAAATCAGCAAAAGAGGTTCACAGGCATCTTGGTACACAACAATAGCTGCAAATTCTCATGAAATCCTTTTACAATCCGTTACTGTTCCAGAGTATAAAGCTAGACTTCTTGCTGCGTCATTCCCCCATGGTAGAGAATGGTTAAATGCGTTAACCTGCACCCAATTAGTTCTTCACATGTCTAATGAAACTTTTCGAATCACAGTAGCTTAAGACTAGGTTCAGCAGTTTGTGAGCCACATCGCTGTCCAGCTTGCAGGGACCAAGTTACCCAACGCGGCTTGCATGGCCTCTCATGCATGAAGAGCATTGGCAAAAATACCAGACTTTCATCTCTTAATGACATCATTTTGCGAGCCCTCACAACAGGAGGAATTCCTTCGATTCGTGAACCGTCAAGCTGTTGTCATTCTGGCGGTAAACGACCTGACGGCATGACATTAGTACCTTGGATGAGAGGCAAATCTCTAGTATGGGATTTTAAATGTTCGTACATATTTGCCCATTCAAGCCTCCCATTGACTATTATGAATGCTGGAGAAGTTGCTAGTCGTAGAGAGGCAGAAAAGGAGAGGAAATACAATAATCTCGTCGATAAATTTATTTTTGCTCCAATAGCCATTGAGACCTGTAGGTCATGGGGTTTTAAAAGTCTTCATTTTATCAGAGAGGTAGGAAGACGTATATCTATCGTTTCTGGATGTGTAAGTTCGGCATCCTTCTTAATCCAACGTATATCCATTGCGATCCAACGTGGCTACGTTTTGTCAGTCCTTGGTACGTTGCCGCCTGGAAGGGAACTGTAGGAGACATTTCTTCTATAGTATAACAGAAACAAGGAACAATATCATAACTGCAAGTGTTAAGTACACTTTTAATGTAAAAGTGATTTCAGAAAATTCTTGTAATTAAATTATTATTTTTTAAAAAAGTTAGACTATTTTTATATTAATTTCAACAGAATGTAATATTTGCTTCAATGCTTTTCCTTATTTTTCTGTGATGGCACTTTTGTTTGAATTATTATGTAATGTACTGTACATATACTCGGTTATTTTTAATATTAGTTTAGACACATGTCGCATCGTGGAATGAGTTTGAAGATTCCCTTCTAGTAAAAAGTCCTGTCTTTCGGTATTCAGCCAGTTGTCAGGAAGCATTCCACTTCTTTGTCTGAAGCGAAGCGACGGCCTTCTAGGTGCTGCTTCAAGTGCTTGAACAGGTGAAAGTAGCTTGGAGCGAAGTCTGGGCTGTAGAGAGGTTAGTCGGTGATGTTCGAGCAAAGCTGTTTCAACAGTGTATTCGTTTTCTGCGTTGTATGCTTGTGCGCGTTGACGTGAAGGAAGCTGACACCCTTGGTGAAAAGTTTTGGCTGTTTCCTCATCTCAAGGTCTCACAGTATCGGTCAGTGGTCGTTGTGCACAGTCTTTCCGAAGACCCCACGAGTATGACACCAGCGATGTCGTGAAACACTATGGTCATTGCCTTCAAAGCAGGTGGAGTCACCTCAGACTCCTTTGTCTTTGGATTGGAATGATTCCAATCCTTGATGACCGCTTATTGCGGAGGAAGTAATGGTGGATCTATGTTTCGTCATCCGTGACAATGTGGAGAAGAAAACGGTTCCTCTGCATGAAGAACGGTTCCAAAAGTTGCTAATTTGTCCCCATGGGCTTCTCCTTATTGGGTGGACAAGTTACTTGGAACCAATAAGGAAGATATTGTGCCTTATAGGAAAATATCATGCACAATGTCACGAACGCTTCCGAACGGCATTTCCAGCTCTGAAATTCTATGCCGTAACGTAATCCTCCTGTTCTCTTAAATCCACTTCTGGTCGGTGACGTTTACTCTACCTCACCGAATTTTCGACACCATTTCGCGATACTGACAAAGAATCACAGTCTCTCCGTAAACCAACACGGGTTCCGGTAAATTTGAGCCGCGGTCAAATGTTTTGTCCACTCAAAACGCATAACTGAAAATTAAGTCTTTTCAAGACGAGTTTTCCAAACGACTACATATTTGTGTTTATTTAGAACTAACGCCGTAAGTGACGGGTGGCCGATAATCTGCACAGTTACAGTAAAATCTCAACTAATTTTATTGAATGCCTTTATTTACAATTGGATGCTGATGATACTGAATATGAACACGCATTGTAATTTAATATTAACTGTGGGGCCTATTAATTGAAAATACTTGTAACCTGTAAGTATAAGTTGTAAGTAGTTAAATAAATTTCACAACTTTTTCCACGACAAGCATAGTGTAATATAATAACTAACTAACTTGAACGTAGTATATACAGTATACTACAGGCAATGTTACTTTTTAAGGTAGTATAATATTTAATAATATTTTCTATCCAACATTTCCATTTTAGCAAACAAGTAAGGTTGTTCGACAAACTAAAAGTTAGATATAAGAATTAGAAGTTTCAATTAATTACGATTTGAACCTGTAATGTACATCGAGCTCTAAATTTGGGAAGAACAACAAGTTTAATAGCAAAAATTACTATATCAATATTATTTCATTTTATATTACTCTGTAATAACACTTTTGTACAAGACTGGTCAAATTATCCCAATCAGTTATTTTCAGGAAGTTATCTAAAACTGATTATAAAGGTTAGATACATAGTTTACCCTACATGTATATATAATCGGCATGATCACTTGTAAATAACTTCCGAAAGATACGACGAAATGGAATACATTTATCAGTATTATACATAATTTTTTATTACAATTATATATATATATACAAGAGATCTGTTTTGTTAGTAGTGTAAATATAGATTATAAAAGAATTATTCGGTACTATATATATATCCTGATGTTTTATAGTTAGCATTTGCGCCATTGGACATATGGTTTCTACTTATTATACTAGGTTTGGCGGTTAATACTGTGGAATGTTTACAATAGATGGAGCTACAGTTGAATGCTATTAGATGCAAGATGCTGTGTGGTATATTTCATTTCAGTGAGAAGAAGCGCCAATCCGTCAGAAGTCTAGTGAGGTGAAGATATTAACTTCATAGATATATTTACACTCAAACATGGTAATGTTCGTGCTAAGAAAAGAACATAATGTTGGAGGTATTGATTCATTTATTTTCAAGCAAACTGCTGAAATTTATCGTATACTCCGAGAAGCTTATGGTGAATATACTCCTCTCAAGATACGTGTGAACGATAGTTTAAACGCTTTGAAATTAAAATGATTTTAATGTGAACGACAATGAACGGTCAGGCCAGCCGGAAATGTTTTGAAGACGAGAAACTGGAAGCATTATTGGACGAAGATGTGTGTAGAACTCAAAAACAACTTGCCGCTAGATTAACCGCTGCCCAGCAAACAATTGATTGTTAGAAAGTATTGAGAAAAATTTTAAAGGAACGGAAATAGATATCACATCAACTCACCGAAAGACAAATGGAAAATCGAAAAGTCACCAGTGAACTCTTGCTTCAACGGCAACAAAAAAAAAGTCCTTTCTACATAGACTAGTCGCTGATAATGCAAAATGGATTTTATTTGAAAATTCTACAGAACTACGAAACTACAAAATCAGTAGTCATGACATTTATGAAGCGCGTTACAAGCGAATACGATGTGTGCGTTCACGGAGATATGACGATAAAAATTTACGTAGGGTATGAGAAAAAAATAAACGTTACAAGCTTGCTAACAAAGTAAGAGTAATATCGTGATTAATAACATCAAGTGCTTTGCTGAAGTCCGCATAAAGTGTGTCAACTTGATTTTTATTGACAATTTTTCTTTGTTAATAGACGAGTGAATTCGCAAGATTAGTGATTGTTGACTTTCTGGGTAGAAACTCATGTTGGCTTTGCGAAATAACAGGAGAGACATTGAAATATATTTTAATTCTTTTAGCGGGTGCAGAGATTATAGCTATTAGTCTATAACTTTTTACATCAGTGTTATTTCTACTGGCTTTAGGAATTGGACAAGATATCAGCTACTTTCCATCTCGTTGGGAAGCGAGAAATAACTATCACTTATAAAATATGGTCTGCAGTTGATGTTTAAGTAAATGGCAGCAAGCCTTAATATATATAGAGTTGGATTTTGTCAGGCCCTCGGGAAGTTCATGATCTGAGCCACGTTCTAGCTTCTATGACTTCTTCGACTTCAGCATAAGAAAATGGATCTGATTAAGCAGATCAGAGAAAACATGATGTGATAAACGTTCAAGATCATACTCAAATTAGTTATATGAGACTAGAAAGTGTTGTATAAATATATTAACAATATATGTTTCGATATTTAATTGACGTTCTTCATAAATCATAATACTTCTCTCCGAATTACTGTTTTTGTTTTTAACATAAATCCAAACGAATTTCGAATTTGCAAGTATATTGGATTCGAAATCATTTACGTATTTTTCATGAGCGCTCGAAATTTCATTTTTAGATATTGTTTGTAATTATTTCAATTTATTTGAATGATACGTAATATCCGCGATTCCTTTGTCTCCATTTTCTTCGATTATGCTCTTTCCTCTTTATCAATTTGATTATGTCTGGCGTGAACCGAGCAGGATAGTTCTTATTAATTTTCCTACGTGGTATACACTTGTCAAAAATATCATTCACTATTATCATATAGTCTTTTATTCAGTAAATATCAACATCCTCGTCAGCCGTAAAACTATGAGCTACCGTTTCTTATTTAGCAGATGCTACTTCCCTATAAAACTGCTCAACATTAGCTTTATGAAAACTATAATCTGATTTACTATGTATAGCTCTAGTACGGGTTTTCTTACTGTAAGGGCGTAGTGAGTTTCGTAAGGTACTAAAGGTTGTGATTCACGTACCACTTCAATATTCTTATATATGCAAGCTCTAGATCTAACGTTCTGCTAAAGTGTTATTATTTAGTGTTTTTAAGTTACATAAATTCATAAAATTAAATAATTCCTGACAAATTCTTATAGAATTAAGAAAATCAAAATCAATTCTTCTTATTTGCCGCTGATTCCAATCGCCAAATAGAACAATATTTCTTTCCGTTTGGAAATAACTACATAAGTAATCAATATAATTTTGATACACGTTGTTATTAGATCGAGGGAGAAAATACATAAGACATTACTTACAGTAATTTTTATAACAATAGAATGCGAAGTTATATCTGGTGGGGGAAGTGACCGAACTTTGAAGTCTTTGTATAACGCTAATATGGTACGCATAAGTCGAGAAAGTGAAAAAGCTTTTTCACACCAGCCAACTTGAGTGAGGCTTACCTCATTCACACGAGGCAAATGCCGGTATGGTACCTAACATACATGTCCCAGACCGCTTCATTCCCTCCTCAATCCTTTCTTGCTTGCCTTTCCTCGAATAGTTTGATCGACGAGGGACGTCGTCCTTCATACGTGACGAGCTAACATGGCCATAGATGCTGAAAACCCAAAAATCTAATTCCTAATTCCTAATCTGTATTGCTAACAGAACACCACCGCCTGTTTTTCACTAGTGTAAATTAAATTTATATCTAAGCTAATAACTATATATATGTTATGTCATCAAGCAATTCATTGTCAGCTTGGCTATTAGTCAGCCAAGTTTCAGTAATTGCAATTGTTTGTAAGTTAATGTTTAGTACGATTTTGTCAAATGAATTCTGTTTACTTCTAACACCTCGACCGTTCTCGAAAAACATTAAACATCGATTGTTGTAATTTGAAACATTAAAGCTGCTGAAGAAGTTTTTATTACTTACTTGTGAAGATACATTAGAATATTTTCGTTAGGGGATAATATATGACCTAGTTGGTTTTCGAATCAGTTATTTCTCGGTGAAGGGGTAGAGGAATTACTTTTATCTGTGGAATTCTACTGTTGCTGCTGATTGACAGGTGTTGAAGGGATTTCAGGTGTATGACTGCAAACAGTGTCTCCGCTGCTGAAATTGCGAAAACTCGGTGAAACCGTTAAGAGAGGTCACTACCAACAACAAATGCTCAATCTAACCCACATTTTAATCACCAACCGAAAACAATGGGCAAAGGACACGGCAAGGTTATTGTGCTTCATGATAACGCACCACCATACAATTGAAAGCTTGTTAAAAACACGTTAAAAGACCTTAACTGGGGAACATTAGTTCACCCGCCGTATATACCAGACTTTTCCCCTTCAGATTATTACTTGTACCGCTCGATCTCACACGCATTTTCTGAGCAGTCCTTCACAATGTATGAAGAAGTGGAGGTGTGTGTCTCAGAATGGTTTGCGTCCAAGTACACCAAGTTCTATTGTGATGGTATCCACAAATTACCTGAAAGATGGAAGAAATGAGTAGGTAGTGATGGTCATTACATTGAATACAGTATATGTGCTGCTTCTGTTGAAATTATCGTGTTTTCTTTGCTTATAATATCCACATTATTAACCGGTACATCTTGTATTAAAAAGTACACCTGTACCCACCTATGTGTTTTTCACATTCCATGGCAGGTATGCACACACCATTTAGACGAAAGTAGCCCGCTTTGCAGAAACACCCTCTCCTGCAGTAACCTCCGGAATGCAAGTTATGATCTTCATCACAGTCATCAACTTCCTTTCGACAGTGAATTATATATTCCTCATTAGGTGGACACTCTGAAATACATAATGTAAAAACATGTTTGTGGCAACAAACAAAATCAAACGAATAAATGATAATAGTTCAATTATAGTACACCAAAGCTATAAGGATAATATGCCTGGGTTTGCTTGGTGAGGTTTGGCGGAAAGGGACGCTCAAATTGTAGCAAAAATCTATCTTCCACTCTCAGGTGCCTGCCACCATGCTTGAATTCAGAAGTGGTGTTTTAAGGCAGGGGAACGTCTACCTAAAGAGTAGTTCTTTGCCTGATTTCGTAGTGCAAGGTTTCAAAGGTACGAAATGCAATTTACTAACTAAAAAAAGAACAAATGATAATCTGATAGTGCAATGTTCGGGAAATATAGATACGTTCTACAAAACTTTAACGAAATCTGAAACTAGTTCGTGCTTGACATTAGCATCATTTGAGTTTACCTGTGACGTTCACAAATCCTGACATCACTTTACAGTTATTTTTCAACCCTTACTATTGCTGCAAATCCAGGATTGCATTGAAAACTTAGTTTGGTGAAAGTAGTTGGCATGTTTATAACCTGATCATTGAGCCAAAGGAACATCATAAATTTTTGTTGGTTTAGTGATTATGGTGGCTTTTTCGAAGTACAGTCTACAGTACACTTCACTTCACTTTATACAGATTTCTACGTTGGTGAATATGCAGAAGAGTATCACAATACTTGCTCCAATCCTTCTCATACTTAACTAAAATAGGCTAAAGAATGCATTGTTCGCACATTTATCACAATTTACCAAATATTTTGTGTGTTGTTCCTTCTCGTTGTATAACGCTTTCTAGATTTCCCATGTTTAATCTCATATCACCGATTTTCTTTTTAACTTTTTCGAACATCAATACAAACAGATTATAAGAGAAAATATTTATTTAGTCGCTTTCTTCTATTTGATTTACTACGATAGAGATGTGTGGAGAGACCCTGTACTTCTATCATGTGGATTTTTTTACCTTTTTAAATTATAGGTTTTTATCAGAGACTATTGATAATACAGTATTCTATTGTTCATTGTGTTCAATAATTAAAAAAAGCTGTTAATAGAATATTGAAATCGAACAAACTTGTTAAAACATATTTATATCTCAACAACCTTTAAATTGCTTGAGTAGATAATATGTAACATCAATATTTAAAAAATAACTCAATAGAATTTAATTAACTAATAATTAATTAAAAGACTGATACAAATAATTTCCGAAATAATTGAAAACAACTATGAAAAAATTGAACTTCGTAATGGTCTCGGACCAACGTTTGCCTGCAAAATATCTCTGTTAGATAGTAGAATGGAAACACATAAATCATGAAACATTTTATAGTGATATTTAAACTTTCTTAATGCAGTGTAGAACTCAGTTATGTCAGGGAAGGCGTAAGATAATATCTGCTCTAGATTTTGAATTTCTGAGCTGAGGTCAGGAGGTTGCGCTAGCCAATGGAGAAATTTTAATTAATTTTGATGTTCATGAATTAAGGCTTTAACAGCTCTAGCAGCATAAATTGGTATACTGTCTTGTTAACTTCTGTAATTGGGCAGAAGAAATACAACATCTGGTCCATAAGATTCACGTGTCACCATTGTAAGTAAAGTTGTTGTGAATGTAATCATATGTTCAAAGGAATTCCGGGACATTGTAGACCACAACTTTGCATTGATGCCACAATGTTTGACGATTAGAAGAAGATGGAAGTATAATATGTCTCGTTTGAAACACATACTGCCGTATTCTATGGCTGTCTGTCACTTCTTATTGTGAGTAAAATAAAAAATAATCATAATTATTTTATGTGTTTCCTATTATCTGCAGTAAATTATTTTATGTTTTTCCTCATTCTTCTATCTAAATCGTTATTGAAAGGGAACAGTTGTGCAACTGCAAAATAACAGTGAATGTCTACTTATCAATGTCGCATCGAATGTGATTGTCGCGATACGTTTCTCTATATGAATATTGAATTCCGCAGTTATTCCTGCAACATTCGTTCTGCAGCTCTAGCTCACAATCCTCTCTAATCTTTCGATATTTTTAATGACGTTTGCTTACTTCCACTGTTACTCTTTGCCGATGTTTTTACACCATACGTTCAGCTAGCCGCCGACATCATGGGCACTATTTCTCGTAATATACACATACTAGTTATCTTAGATACTAATCACCCAAATAACTGCCCATAAACAAATTGGCCTCTTCAATACTTGTATAGGTATATAATTTTTCATCAAGATCACACGTCTAATCAAACAGACCTCTTGTATCGTAGCTGATGTACTACAGACGATAATTTAACATAGTCTTGTTTAGAAAGTCTTCGCTTGTGCTAGCACCTGACACCTCTTACCTTTTGTACACTGTAGGTGTTTGAATTATTCAGTTAAGTTTCTATAAATTTAAACCTCAAAGCAATAATTTTTATTCAAGGCCTTAAAGTGACAATACCCAAGACAAAAAGTAGTTGGCATGATCAAAGATTTGAGCTTTCGTCATCGTGATGGAACTGATAAAGGAAAGTGACCAAGTGAAATAACCGTGACCTTGAAAAATAAACCCGTGAAACTAAACTTTAGTTGTCCTGTACATTACGAATGCACCATTTTTGCCATACTTTTGATAACATGTTACTTTAGAGAAGAGAATATGATATGATCCTTAGCGTTAATAACAGGGTAAAAGTGTAAGTAGTAGAGGAGAAATTGATAATTTGGAACGCTTTTCTGGTTTTCCACCGTCAATTATAAAGTTCTTGACTGAATGATTTCACGTATAACGTTTGTAAATACCACTTTTATCTTTGTAATAACATGTACCTCGATGCGTTATTGTAAGGAATATTTTGCGTTCTTTCTACTGCATCTTTCACACAGAATTCTTCTGAAGTTTAAGTCTAGCACACAATTCGATGTTATTATATTGGAATCTTAGGGAAAGACCTAATTGGGTCTGGGTACCCAAGCACACAACTATTTTCCTAGGTACTCAAGATCATATATATATGCTTAGATCTCTAACAACAAGGTACACGTATCTGAACCGACATCTCCAAGTTATGCAGAAATAGTCATCTCTGCCATCATTTCGATCACTTACTCATTCTTAATCGGCATAACTGTGAGACGTAAAACTCAAAGATTTTATTTCATTTTCACTCACTCATTCACTTACTTTCTTCATTTTTACGATATAGAAATACACCACTGAGTATATATTCAAAAATAATGAATACTGGTGTGGAATTATAAAATTGGAAAAATAGTGAGAAAAGGGAGATTTGGAAAATGAAATCGTAATATAAAACAATAGTAGATTTTACAATAAAAGCCAGCTTCTCTCATTTTTAACCAATATATAATGTCTTCTGCGACTGATATAGGTCTGGTCTTAATATAATATCCCATAGCAATATTGCGTGTATAGAAATCAATAGATTAACGTGTATACGCATTTAGAACTGAAAAATGGCAAATATCTGCAGACGCGCAAGGCTATTAAGAACGAGACATACAAATTCTGTCATACATAGAATAATTAAAATGTCATACACTAACATATTAAGCAACGAACTTATTTTTCACAGAGTTTTGATTACGACTAATTCTCACAGTAAAATGAAGATTAAAAAATTTGTTGTCAAGCGTATTTCCTTCGAAAAGCTGCAGAAAAATGTAAAGAGCAAGACGAGGTGGAAATGGCATTCCCAACTTCTGCATCTTTTCATCCAATTATTCTTTTCTTACGTGTGGAATTTGTAGCTATTTTTATCGTTATATTACTCTTTGGTATTAAATTCATTGGAACCTCTATCTTCTGTAACTGCAATTTTGAGAATGATTTTGATTAGCACATAATTTTCGAGCTTCACATATAAGCTTAACATTCCTGACTACCTCATTTTTCTTTTTTCTTTTTTTTTCTGGACGTAGAAGTACACAATTATATAGAAAATAAGTTAGTAGTCGCTAACTTCCTTTTCTGACCTCCGCTCGATCTCTTATTTTTAGTACTATACCAGAGATATTTCCTAGTCAGGGACGTAACTCCTTCCGGAAGTTAAATATATATGTATATATACAATCAAGGTTGGAAATACGTAATATACATTACCATGAAACGCCATTTTCCGAGTATCGTAAAGAACTTCATTTTCGCTTACCACTTCTCATTACATAGTACCTTACTGTGGCAATTCCGACTGAAAGCTTCTAAAAACACGTAACTGTGTTTTTAAACCCTCAAACGCATGACATGCGTCTGAGAGGCAAGACACGTTAAAAATAATACCTTGCTTTGTATTTCACATTTGCACGCTAAATGTCTCTCACATCTTTTAAAGTATATTTAGAATAGCGTTACAGAAAGAGTTCCTTTCGTTGCTACAAATAAATTATTTAAGGATATGTTTTCGATCTCCTTTTTAAATAAGAGCTCTCTGAGGCCCACAAAGTTTTCACTCCCCTATTTTACGTAGTGGCTAACGACAATGTTCATTATCCCATTTCTTTATACGAAATTATACCAATAAGTTCTTCTGATTGGAAAGTCTATGGCGATTTAAAAAGAATTCAAACTCTATACAATTGTGTTGTATCGGTGTTATTGTCTGCAGCGATGAGTACGGTATAACACGTTTTCTAAACACATTCTCTAAAGCGGGTTACATATATTCAATTGTATATATGTCCGAGGATTGGTCGGGTATGGGATGATTCTCTAGTTCAACAAATATTTCTTAAACCATGCCCCAGCAGTTAACTGAATGTGTGTATTTCCATCCTAGAAAATGCCATTATTGCAAAAGAATAGCACTTAGAGCCTAGAGTGTACATACCAATTAAAATGCCGATATAATAGAGGACGACCACTCGGCCGGTAAGCGTGGGCATATGACCATTGAAAACCAAGATGTTGAGGTTCACAGCATCGTACTAGCTCAGTTATGTGTCACATTCGGGCGAATATACCGTGGATCAAACGCTTCTTTTGTAGGCCGTCACGCATAAACAATGGCTGTGGTTTGGAATGAGGTGAAAGATCAATCATTCGATCATGTCAAACGTTTTTATTTCACAGTGGTCTAATTTGAAAATTACCGAAATCACAGGTATCATTATAATGTTTACCAGTGTTTCGCCATAATTCCATATATCTCTGTCATTAATTCGTGACTGAGGGTGATTGCCAACACAGGAAGTTCCATAAATCGTTTTAATTACTTCATCGCTTGCACAAGAGTTATGTGACTGTTTGAATGACAATCTTCTTTAAAGTCCCTGAGGTTCGGTTTTTAGCACTTTTTTCTTCCCTAATTTGATTTCACTGTGAGTTTATAGGCTCTCACTACCTTGGATACTGTTTTTGTGACACACTCAACAAACTTGCCACCTTCATCCTACCTGTACCATATAACTGAAAGCGAATAATTTTCCATTGTTTGGACATTGCAGGTAAATATTTTACATTGTGTAGTCTTCTCAAATTAGTACATACTGCCATTCTAATACATTTTCAATAGTACGAAATTTAGGGACCATGCCATCGCCAAAAGCCCAGTACTTCACCCGTCGCCTGGACGATTAACGTTCAATATACTGTATGCACACATACATATGAACTTGCACACTTTCTCCCTTCAAGTCTACCAACAGGTTCATAGGCACACTCAAATGATGGAGGCTTGGTAGATGCACGGGAGTCAAAACTTTTTATTGTTCTAAAGCATTGGAATCTTCCATATAGCATATCGAAATTGTATATAAAAGAGTCTAATACGTAGTCCACTTGCCTGGATACTAGATTATCCTCTACGCCAGTTTGAAAATCTCCAAGGGAAGAGATGGTCGAACGAAATTGTAAGTTTCGAATAGATATCACATACGGATTAATAAACATGTACAAAACTGAAAATTCATTTATCAACATATCAACGTCTTTGTATCACCAATATAAAACTATATTAAAATGCTAGATACCTGGGTCGTAGGAAATTTGAATTCTGGATATATGAACATTTTTAGCGAACAATTAATAACGTCTACTTCGTACAATATTGTTTACTATTTAACGATATTAAACATACAGTATGAGTTACTAATTTGAAATATACCATCAGCCAACAATGATTTTTAGGGAAAAGTTGATGGTATCTACTTTCTACAGTATTATTTACTATTTAACAATATTCACAACGATATTAAATATATGAGTTATAGTCCAGTCCATTTAGGAGGATTTTGAGCCAAACCTGGACAAACATAATAATAAAGCGAAACCACTTGAGTTAGGTTCTGTATGCTTTCCAGATCATATCCTGAACATTTCCACATTCTCACACTGAAAAAATCGGCCAACTTGGATTCAATCTGGCGACCAAACCGAAACATAGACTTACATTTAAATGACGATATCTACTCACAGAATTAAGTTGCAAACTTCGTTCTTGTCTCAGTTTCAACATAATAGCACAGATTAATAAATGCAAGTGTGCATCATTCTATGTATTGCATCAATACTGAAAAATGACGGACATTATGTGAAAATTATAGTTATTCTCATTTTACAATAATGATTTATTGTCATATAACTCACATACTAACCGAGATAATGAAAAATACCTCGACATAAACGTGATAGAGCATACTTGTAGCTTTCAAATGGTGCAACTTATGTCGGTCTATCTTAAAAAGTACGAAAGCGTACAAACTATTTAGTCAGATGACCTGAATATATTCAATAAGGCCGCCATTTTGAATTCAATATGCTGTTAAGAAGAAGAAGTCAATATAACGCTTAGACAACAATATCTTATTACAGAAGTAAGCTGGGAACATCGTTCTTCAATTCATAGATAATAGTTATTTTCTTCTTTCTTATCATTTAATATTAAAATATGCTCGTTATTGTTTCAAAAGAGTAATTTTTCTGGTTTCTAAATGTTGTAGCAATGGCTATTCTTTCTGCTGCAAAAGACATTGAAAAGCTAAATCAAAGAATAGTTTTCGTAAACTTTGATCAGCCAATTTGTCATAAAGCCTTTGAAATTCTGTTGTCGGCTGCTCCTGAAAGTCCCTTGTTTGCAGTCCGTCTGGTAGCATTTTACCTCTTATGTCTTTTATGGGTTCATTCAGTATGATTATCGGAGGTAGTGATAGACGTTTTAATTTTACTAATTGCGCATACTCTTTCTGAGAATGATATTTACATGCTCGTCCCAAGCAAAGAGAAATATCGTCAGAGAATATACAGTAGCAAAGCAGTTCAATAAACTTTCGGTCAAATGAAGGACTTCATTCTCTTTTTCATGCAGGCGGGATGTGACACTACTTCGATTCTGTACGAAAGTGGAAAAGCCAAAAGATGTTCATAAGATTATGAATTATTCAGAGAAAGTTATTCTTTTTAATGAAAAACAATCGTCACCGGGTGATATTGCAGAAGATGGATACAAGTTTCTTTGTGTAGTATACAGTGGAAAAGTTACTGATAATCTGAACCAGTTGCGGTGGGAGCTCTACTTGAAAACTAGAGTGAAAAAGAGTGTTACTAGAAATTTCAATCTAGCAAGGTTGACTGACACTGTTATTTCTTCAAAGGTAACAGATAGCACAAGAAGCATCAAGCTATGTCAGTTTTTCAAAATATTCTCCGTGCGCGTCGAGGCACCGTTGCCATCGTTGTGGCAGCTCCCTGATTCCCTTGGTGTAGAATGAACTTGGTTGTTGTCGCAGCCACTGGAGGACATCGTTCCGCAGTGCTTCATCTGTCTTGAATTTCTTTCCTCCCAGATGTTAAGGGGTGCAAACTAATGATAATCACTGAGGGTCACCTGTCCCGATTCAGAAGCTGTTCACAGACCGTCATGCGTGTCCACTTCTGATGAAATGTCAGCTGGCGGGGAACCCATCTTGTACTGATTTTGCGGAAGCGTAAGTGGTCGTAGATGATTGTCTCAAAACTCCCGACAATAATATAAACATCGGCAGCAATATCCCGCACTATTACTTGCCGGTTGTCAAG
The DNA here is from genome assembly GCF_964235325.1 of Thermobia domestica. Classification (NCBI taxonomy): domain Eukaryota; kingdom Metazoa; phylum Arthropoda; class Insecta; order Zygentoma; family Lepismatidae; genus Thermobia; species Thermobia domestica. The sequence continues at coordinate 94,735,399 of NC_137462.1, read as the reverse complement.
AATAATGTGCTAAAAAACACGTGCGCTATTGACTGGAGTGACTGCAATCGGACGAATGTATCCATGCTCTTCATTTATCACCAGCTTCCTTTCCTTCGCGAAACTGTTCACACCATTTGCATACTCTTGTCCGTGACATCGCTTGTTCAACATACTGTGCTTGCAATCTTGTGAAAATCTCTGCTGATTTAAATTTCTCCTTCACAAGAAATTTGATTACACACCGTTGCTCCACAGCCACACACACACTGCTTGCCGCCATTTTCGCTGCAACTGCTGCGCATGCGCCAAATACGTCATGCCGAGCGCAAGGTACTCGAGAAGGAATACATTACGTCACCCGCAAGTTTCATCATGATCCGGCTATTCATCGATTATTTACGTACGAAAATCTCGGTCAACCTTGAACGACCCTTGAAATTTTCCAAGTATCTCGGGCGCAGCAAGAACACATCTATTAATAATTTTCTTCAGTGAATAAGTTCAAGAGTGAAAGGGAACTCTATATTACACTCAATAGGGACAAATATAGTTAATCGAATATTAAATGCGAAAGAACCTGTTTCCCGAAATCTTATTCGCCTATTATATTGTAACTACAAAAAAGGATGTAATAATAATTATTATGAATGCATTAAAAGTGAACTTTACTGCTCTAACATATGTGGATTCTGTACAGGATATGATTGCAATAACCGTTTGACTCCAGTAAATGAAGACGATATAGAAGATCCTTCCAGTGTATGTTGATTTTCATAATTCACAAGGTCATACGCATGTCTTTACAAAAATGTACATACATATTCCTTATTTAGCATTATGTTGTATGTTGTAATCAACAAATGTAATTTCCACAAAATATATAACTATGTAGCCTAGCGTAGTTACTCTGTTATTGTTATGCAAAAAAGTTATATTTTCTGTTACATTTTAAGATACCAAGTGTGTAGTTAAAAATTTTTGTTTATTTCCAGAAATGTTCCCAAATTATTGCAGTTACAAATTTATTTGCCATTGTTACAGCATTGAGAAACGAGAGAAAATACTCTTTTAGAACAATAACGGTAATAACGAAATTAAAACAATAGGTAAGAAAAATATCTATTATGTAGAAATTGAAGAAAAGAATAACGTTTCGAGCTTACTTCTGTAATAAGATAATGACGTCTAAGTATTATATTGGTCTCTTCTTCTTAATGTCATATTTGCATCCAAAATGACGGCTTTTTTGACCATATTCAGGTCATCTGACTAAATAGTGTTTACGCTCTAAGAGCATTAAGCAAGTATCATAAGTCAAATAGAGAAGACCACTGAGTGCACTGTAACGTCCACCTCCACCTAGCAAAAATGCGACGTGACACAACTACTTTTTAATTTTTAAAAGGTAATTTACACTCACCTTGGTTGTAGGTCTCTAATTTTACCTTCCATAAAGTTGGTCAACATGGTAACCTCTGGCTTCTCTCGTATATACTTTCCAAATTCTTTGAAATGATGACAATTTGGTGGTTTATTCCCAGCTAATGAAAGCTCCGTAATTCGGCCAAGAATAAAGCAAATGAAAGCAATGCTACCCGAACAGTAATATTGCATAAATGCTGCAGAAATTCGTAATGAGTTGGGAAACCAGAAAATCATCCAGCAAGAATCTAAAATTCAACTTCACACCACATAAATTCAATTCTCCAATTACGAATAATAGCAGCATTAATTCGTACTACGGGCACTTTTTCACAAGCCATTGAGCTTACTAATTCAAGAAAATAGTTGCATTCAATATTAAACAGCAGTGACACCAAAAAGCACCACTTTACTTCTGACATTTAATAGGCCCCCGGAGTAAGCCACCCGTTCCGGCTGCAGTCTCAATATTAGAGATTGATAATTTTGCATTAATCACTTTCATAACTCTTTGGCATTAATTTCGAAGCAAAACTTCAAGAAATATACCGCATTCATTAGAAATACTCCTTTAATTGCACTGGCACAAACATCCAAACTGTCCCACTTGTCCGCTTAGACATACAATAAGCGAACAACATCGACAAACGAACCAAACTATCAAAACAAGAAAAGAAGATCTAAACCGGATAACGGTCAGGGTACTAGTCAGCGAACACGCCGTGTTACGCTGGCTCGAAACCCTCTTCGCGTGATAAGCCACACCCCCTACTCCGCAATTATTTTCCTTTTCTTTCTAAAGCAGCAAAACTAAAGCAGACAAATCGATCAATCTTTAAAATCTCACTTTTTCTTTTCTTTTTTTAAACAATCACACAATGATCATATTTAAACAAAAAAGTTTTTTTAATTAAATGATTAATCATAGTTAACAACAATAACAATCTGAGTAATTACAATCAAGCGTATTTTCTTTTAGCACTTTTTTCTTTAAAAAAAAGAATTCGTCCTTGGACGAGTGTATTTTTCGTAGGTCCTAGAATCTCGAGAAAGATAGCTCGTTACAGCACACAAGCCCATTAACAGGCATCTGAAAATAATGTTATCGAAAATTGCACACCTAATGTCAGAAAAATTCGACTAGCGCCCTTACTTTTTAAGATAGACCAACATAAGTTGCATCGTTTATGCTCTATCAAGTTTATTTCGAGGCATTTTTCATATCTTGGTTTGTTTCTGTGTTATATGGCAAAACATCGTTATTGTAAAGTGAGAATAAGTATAATTTTTATATAATGTCCATCATTTTTCAGTATTTAATGCAATACCTGGATAATGCTAATTTACATTCGTTAATCTATGCTATTGTCATAAAACTGAGAGTGCGTAGATATTGTTATTTAAATGTGAGTTTATGTCTCAGTTAGGTCGCCTTATTGAATTCAAGATGGTGGATTTTTACCAAGTAAGAGAATGTGGAGATTTTCAGGATACGTTCTGGAAAGCATACTGAACCTAACCCAAGTGGTTTCGCTTTATTATTATTTTTGTCCAGGTTCAAACCCAAATACACTGGACTATTAGTAATTTTTAAAGAAAACATCAACCAACAATGAAAACAATGACTTTGGGCTCGTAGTCATATTTTCGAACTTTTTGCAATCTGTTTTTTTTATATATATATATATATAAACTGATATCTTAAAAGTACGTGTAACTTCAGTTACGGTGCATAAAAATGCCCACTGAACTTACCGTGAGCACATTGTTCAGCAGGGACGCAAACACCTCCCTTTGTCAGGCGAGCATACCCTCGAATACAGTGACAAACAGGTATGACGTGAATAACTCCGTATTTTGACCCATCACACACATCGTTATCCAATCCATAAAATGCGTTTTCTTCGTTAATTCCACATACTAAATTTGCGAAAATAAGGAAAGAGTTAAGTATTTTTATAATTAGAAAAAAAGAAATGTACAAATGAAATTAATCAGATTAATATCCCACGATTATGCCATTTAGGCCATGGGAGACACGATTCAGGCAAGTGATTGGTGATGAATGAATGTGTGGAATAAGAACGTGCAAAGAATTGAAAACACAGGAGAAAACTTAAAGGATACAATGCTGTATTACACAATCTTCCGTGGTCAGGGATGGAACCAGGGATCCCACGCTGCAGAGATAAGCGTAACCCCTTAACAATTGTACAGATTATTGTTTTGTTATATCGTGCAGATTTTGAAAGGTTTTCACTATAAAACATAGATCTCTGTACTACCTGCATCATTGTAAATTATCACTCTACATTGCTATTTATTTATTTATTTATTTATAGAACAAATTACCAGATGCAGCATAGCTTTGTCATTTTACACAGGGAAGTGTTAACAAAGAAACACGAAAACAAGGCGGAAAACAAAACAACAAAGAAACAAACAAAGAGTGCAAAAGTAATATTATTTCGCCAAAACTCGTTTGATTGCTGTTTGAAACACCGGGTAGCTGAAACAAAATGTCCACGTAAGTTGTTAGATATTTCTAACAGTTGTATAATTCACAATCTATGCCCAACCTATATCCACTACATCTATCTACGCTTAAATCCGTGCATTTTACATGTCTGAGCAGGCGTGACACATTTCTTGAAAGTTCAACTCATCATATACAAAAGTTTGAGCCTTGTTAGTCACGAACATTTTTATCTTGGAAGATGTTCATGTCAAGTGCATAATCATAATGAAAATGTTGGAGACGTGGCAGAACCTAATGAATGAGAAACCCCAAGAAAGATATTGATTGATGTTCACTTTCACTTATATAAGTGAATTATAGACATATATGTTTGAAAGCAATTGCCCATTTCTCAAATTTTTGCGTCGATAAATCTTGACAAACTCTTTCCATATAACCGGCCGAAATGGTCACTACAGTTAACTGTAATTATCTTGCATGATCAATGCTGAATCATTTACTCACGTTTATGCATTATGCACTATCTCTTATGATAGAAATCCACTACCACTAATTATAGAGAGTTTCCCTTCTCTATCCATTGTTCTTCAGCCAGCCAATGTATATCCAGGTCAGAAAATTATAGCTTGGTAGTTCCTAATATAAAACTGTCGCACAGATAAGTGAAATGAGAAATATTCTTTCGCCGCGGAGACCTGGTTTTCACTAGCAGGGAGAGCTCATATTGTACATTCAGCTACAGTTTAAATCTTATATAGCATCGATGATGAAAGAGACGATAAATTCAAACCTAAGAAGAAAGCCTAATATTCTAAATTGAGCAAAACAGCTGGACATAATAATATAATATCTCACTATTCATGGGCAGCACCTATGATTGATACCTCTACACTCATCATTTTGAAATTCAAATTCATCCATGACAGTCATAGATCTCTTATCAGTACTCTCTCTTAGTCGCAATAGTTTATACAGTTACAATGTAATTGTAAACTGGAAACTCAAAATCAATTAGGAGTTTCCACTTGTATAATGTGAAATAACAGAATAGGTTATGTCACAAATAAAAACGGTTCAATTAAAGACGAAAAAATATTCAGTCTCGGTGAGTTAGGTTTTGGCGAATATCTCAGAAAATTTATATACATTGATTTGGTGGTGATTTGACAATTTACATGTCGAATTTCATTTCAACGCACATTTATATTTTCATCAAAATGATCTTGATATTATGTTTATTATTTTCACACTGAAAAGTTATACCTTGGTTTGTCAGGCAGGTATGCATTTCCTTCACATGCGCAACTAATTCCTAATATTAACGTTATCTGTTACTTGTGACTCCTTTTTGTGTAATTTCGTTATTTTAACTTGGAATATCAAAATGTACTGAATATAATTGTGAGAATATCGTCTTGAATAGGCACTGATCCTTACGGTTGGTTTGAATGTAGCTATACACCAAATACACCAAATTGTTTGAAACTCTCAATCTTAAATTACACGAAGTATTCGCCTCTATTGATACTTACTTTTACACTCGGACTCAGGTTTACAAACATCAACATCTCCCCGATATCCTTCATTACAGAAACATCCTTGTTGACATTCATTTGTACACATATTTGGATTAAATTTTGCGTCACAAGAAATATTGCACCTTGAACCACACTGTTGCATGCTCGAAAACCTGTGACATTCTATTGAATAGAAAATAAATATAGTTATTTTTATTTAAAAATACAAAATAACTTACTCACTAATTATCATAAATGATCATAACGCAACATATGAATGGAACAGTTCTCAGTTATGTGCTACGTACTGAACAAACGTTTCTATCACAAATTTGTAAAATGTTTTTAAAAATAAAAAATATAAATGTTACTTTAGCACCAAGTTTATATACACAGTAGAGTATGGTTAAAATATACAAAAATAAAATAGAAGTAAGAATGTAGTGTCATAAAGTGTTTTTAAGTTAGCAAAGGTTCAAAATAGTTCATGAGCTACTCTCAAGAAACAATGTTCCTTTTTGGTCTAAACAATAAATTTTAAAACTTTACAATTGAGTGTGAACTTTCAAGAATATTATTGCGTTTGTAAAATTTAGAATTGTATTTATAATAAATCAGTATCACCTGCAATCTCCAAGATGTTGATATCTTACCAAGTTGGTGGAATAGTTTCTTTATATATATTGCATCATTTATCAATACGTCTACTCGTTTTTCACGATTGACCGTTATAATTTTAAAGTTTCTACATGTTGTGTTACATCTGAATAATTTGTTTTATTAAAATAGTAGTATAAAGTATACCAATTTCAATGTACTTTCATTTTTTAAGCCTTTTATATACAAAATAGCGTAAGACATTTTACGTTAATTACTATGCTGACGCCTCACGCAAAAGGATACACGAGACTGAGTTTTAGTGGTCATTATCACGATGCCTACTTTAACTTTGACTACATATTTTGTATAAATGTCACACCCCAAAATTTATCCTAGCACAAAAGTATTAAGAGAAAATAATTTTAATTAATTAGAAATTTATAGCATTTAACTATAAAATATATACATCTAAATCTAAACTTAATCACTCATAATTATTTAACCTAATTCTTCAATTCTCTGTTTTGTTTGCTTTTTATCTTTTCCTTTTATACCCATGTCCGAATTCTTTCAATTTTGGTGTTAATTCTTCTCTCATTAAACCTATTCTTATAATGTCCCCATGCTAGAGTATGTATCCTATCTTCTAATACATATATTTTATCATCATGTGAGCGTTATGCTAATTTCTTTTTTCCTATCGGATGTACATAACGTCTTTTTACTTCCAATTGTATTCTCTCTTTTGTATAATTCCTTATCATCTAGAACACAACTTTCATTATCCTTGAAAGGTATTTCTCATTTAATAATATTTGAATTTATTGGTTTTGTTTTCCTTATTTGATGTTCGTTTTCTTTGAATCTTTTTCATTTTCTCTAATTCCCTTTTTCTTAATAGCATACATATTTTATTTAAGAACCTTTATCAATCCATATTCATTATTTTCTTTGTAACCAGATATATGAAAATACTCATATATATATATATATATATATATATATATATATATATATATATATATATATATATATATATATATATATATATATATCATTTCTTCGTATATGTTTCAATATGTTCTATGACAATATCATTATCACTCATTAATAATTTGACTTTATCTCCATATTCTTCGTTAATATATTGTAATAGAAATTTTATAGAAATATTTTAGATATATTTGGACTGAGAGTCCAACATAGATAGGTTTCTTAAAATGGATCTTCACTTTATATAGATAAATTGTTGGTTGATAATGAGAACATATCGTTGTATGTTCAAAGGTCGACTTGAAAGTTAATTTTTGGGCTAAGTTCTTATTGTGTGCAAGTCTTATATCTACTTTCTTTCTTATATTCTCTATCGTTTTGCTGAAAACGGCATTATATTTCAACCTGTAGAAATCGCTTTCAGCATCAATCTTTGCAGTGATCGAAGTTTTGTTTTCAAATCTACATATTTTTTTTAAAACCAAATTGGTTGTTTCAATGCTAATAGCTTGGTAATCATTTTCAGTTTAAGACATTGTGATACATAGAACTTTAGATTTTGATAATATATCTAATTGTAAAGTGTTAATAAATTTTACAAGCAGATCCTTCGTTTGTGTGCATCTTCAAGGCCAGAAATATTTTTTCTGAGACAAATGGTGGCTACATTCAGTGGCGGCGATTGGACGTTAAAAGTGGGGGGGGGCAAGAAAGATATGAATATTTATATATCAATGTTAATATACAAATTTCCCTGGTTGAAACTATATATATTAATAGGCCATTTCAGAAAAGTGGGGGGGAAACTGCCCTCCTTTGCCCACCCTAATCGCCGCCCATGGCTATATTAATGTTATGATAACATAAGATCGTATATTATGAGTTGGTGAAAATTCCGTTGGAGCTGGCGATCGAAAAATATATGCGATAATTGTATAAGTTGTGGTCAGTCTAATAGTTTTAATGCCACCAAACATTAGTTGCATCCATGTACCTCAGAATTGGCTTGCACGTTATGTGACTGAGATTGAATGAGTGGAGTGGATTCAGTGGAGTTTGAAATAGAAGAACAAAAGAAGAACAAAATGGTAAGTTTGTTTCATAAGGGCTTGACGCTAGGGTCTAGCATAGAAGGAGTTTGGCGATTCTAACGAAATTTGCAGGATTCATAGCTCATCGCCCTGTGATTAAAATGCACAAGCGTAACATTATCTATTTATACATACGAAGAGGGGATGGGAGTATGACCCTTAAAAATTCTTAAATGGAATAAAGCTTGTAAACTTTATTCTGTCTGACGTCCTGGGAATAGAAATATTTTTTACTTTCTTCTATCTCTATTTGCAGGCAGTAGAATATCATATTAACTCATAAAATCCTATACTCCGGTTCTAAGGTCCAGCCTAAAGGAGTTGAGCTATTCACACGAAACTTGCACAATTTATACGATTAACTTTCGACCTACGATTAAAATGCAAAAAAGTAACATTTTATATTTGTACTCACAAAGGGACACGGGAGCATTAAACAAAAATATTGTCCAAACGTGATTAAACTTACAAGATTTATTCCTTCTGTCTTTCTGGGAACATAACTAATTTTTCAGCTGTTTATGCCCATTTAGAAAGAATAGAAGGGGCACGTTCGACTATAAAATGCTATGGTTCGGCTCCTGGGTCTAGTTCTGAAGTTGTTGAATGATTACAACGAACTTGCAGGATTCGTAGCCATTGAGCCTGCACTTAAAATGTTAAAAAAAAAAAAAAAAAAAAAAAAAACCAGTGGGGAACGGGGTCATGGCCCTAAAATCATGTCCAACTGAGATGAAACCTGCCAAATGTGTTTTATCTTAACGTCTTGGGAACAGAAATTATTTTAAAATTTGTTGCTATCCCTATTCACAGTAAGCAGGGGAGACATATTCACCATAAAATCCTATGATTCGGTCTTGAGTCTAGCCAGAAGAAGTTGAGACATTGAAACGAAACTTTCAGGATTCATATAGCAGCATCATCGGCCTGTAATTAAAAAGCAAGAAATGCATTTCCTATTTGCACATACAAGATGCCATGGGGGTATGACCCCAAAAATTGTCTAAATGGGATAAAACTTGTATAATGTATGGCTTGTAACTCCTAGAAACAGAAATAATTTTTCAATTTTCTGTCTCCACTTAAAGTAAGCAGAAAGGCATATTCTTTCATAATATTTTATGGTTAATCTCTTTTCTCTAATCTAGAAGCTGTTGGACAAATTGAACGAAACTTGAAGGAATCCATGGTTTTTTGGCCTACAATTAAAACGCGAAATAATAATATTTTCTATTTGTTAACACAAAGGACACAGGGGACATTCTCTAAACATTGTCCCATTCGAATAGAACTAGCGAAATTTATTCTATCTAACGTGCTTTGAACAGAAATATTTTTTTTTTAATATTTATCCCTATTTAGAGTGAGGAGTGGAAACACAGCCTCCTTTTACACTTGACCAAGAAACCGGATCATAGGATTTTATGGAGGAATATACGAACTCATATTATTAACTTTGCAGTAAAATATCTTATTTCGGATAGAATGAATAATCTTTAGGAATCTTATTTATAAAGGCAGGGATACACAGATACAGCGTAGAAAGTGTGATTTTAATTTAATATAAAATTCGTTTGGAGTACAGTTCCGTAGATAACCACTTACCATAGTTTGATGCTTGTTTATTGCATTTGTCTTCATTTAAACTCATACCTACTACAGCATCGCGCCTGTTCAATGCAGAACCGCACTCTCACGTGTTCAACAGCTGTTCCTTGCTCTGATGCGGAATAGACAGAAGTCTTGGTTGTAATAAGAACCACCTAGTATAAGATAAAAGAGGTTTGGCGTTGAGAGTTAAAGAGGAAGCCGAAGACCAAGTAAGGTGGAAGAAGCATTCCCAAACCCAATCCTAAGCAAACACACAATTCTATTACTCCCAGGATATAACGACAGGCATAATAATAATAATAATAATAATAATAATAATAATAATAATAATAATAATAATAATAATAATAATAATAATAATAATAATAATGTTGATGCGTGCTTTTTTCAAATAACCCTTCTAATGTGAAACTACTTTCCAATTCTTTTATTTATGGTATATAAGTGTGCATACATATTGTTTACAACATATAAAATTGCAGGGAAAATTTTCAACGTATGCACTTGGTTGGCAGGCACTAAGAAAATTAGTCTACATGGCATTAGAAGATAATTAGAAAAAATATGTAATATTTGAACTGTTAGACTGTTTGTAGTGACGCCCTCGAACTTCACCTGTTCTAGGTAAAGTATCGCCATACTCCAGCAGTAACAAGAGAAGAGTTTAGAAGGGTTAATGATATTATTTTCTCCAAGAATTTTGAGTTTCATAGTTACATAAGTTTGATACCCGCATTCTTAATCTGTACGCCTTCTGCTTCACCCCACTACCATAAATTGAATCTAATGCAGTTGGCGGTTGCAATGTCTAACATGGAAGGAAAGAAGTTGTAGTACAGCCCGTTTCCGACCTAATCATCTTGGCCCTAATTTAGGGTTGCCATTTTTTGAAATGAAAATCCGGAACACTACTAAATTGCGAGAATCTTTGTAATACTTAGAATGAGAAATGGTGTTATATACCGTACTATTTTTTTCTTCCATTAGATAGTGTTGTTCAAGTATTACGTAATCACATTTTTAGTCATTTTAGTAGACCTTCTCTTCCCTAGTTAAGCAAAGGTAAGCAGATGATTTACCCCACCCCTGTTAAGCAAAACTGTTTTATTATTATTATTATTATTATTATTATTATTATTATTATTATTATTATTATTATTATTATTATTATTATTATTATTATTATTATTATTATTATTATTATTATGGGTAAAGTAGATAAATATGGAATAGAGGTATAAATATGGAATACCTGAATATTGGCTCTGGTAAGTGTTTCCATCGACCGCAAGTGTGGTCAACTAGCACCCGACAGCCAGCCATTACCTGTGAGTCTGTTTGGAGAGTGAATGCATGTCTTTGAGAAGGAGAGAAAAACAAAAAAAGGGATTTCAGCGTTTCAAAAATTTCTAGAGGTATGTTGTTTTACTTTTAAATCTGTAGTTATGTTAGTAATTAGATTATATTAAATATGTGTTTTGAAATATGCCCATTCCGAGGTATTATTTGGCGGTAGCATTACGGCATAAAATCAAGGTGTTAACAATGGGTGAAGCAAAATATGGCGGAGCAACAAATATAGAATACCAAAGTATAGATAAATATGGAATAGTATTCCATATTTGTAGACTCAAAAAATATTTCGTTTTTGTTTCTTTGTAAATGAGTCGTCCGCCTACAAAAGGAAAGAAAACCGGCAAGAGAAGGCACACATGGCACACTGAAGATATGAAACGTGGCGTCACCGTCGTACAAGGGAAAAGAATGGGGTTTCTGAAAGCGTCAAAATATTTTAATGTGCCACGTTCAACGCTGTTTTGTCACTGCCATGAGACACGCGATACAGGTGAAATGAAAAAGTGCCCTCTGGGAAGAAGAACTATTCTCCCAGAACTTGAAAATGAGCTCGTGGAGTACATTATTACCATGGAAAAAATGTTTTCGGGTTAACACGTAAAGATATTCGAAACATGGCGTATCAACTTGCCAAACGTAATAACATTAAGCATCCCTTCGAAGCGTTAGGTACAGCAGGAAAAGGATGGCTGAAATTGTTCCTGAAGCAACACCGTGATAAGATTTCTATACGAAGGCCTACAGGAACGTCTGGTGCAAGAGTTAAAGGATTTAACAAATACAACGTCAGCAAGTTCTTCGTAATCCTTACTGAAGAAATGGAGAAGACCAATTACTCGCCAGACATGATCTTTAATGTTGACGAGACGGGTTTATCCATTGTTCCAACAAGAATACCGCAAATAATCGCTCAAAAGGGAAAAAGGCAAATTGGTACACTTACATCTGCTGAAAGAGGAACTCTGATCACAATTGTGGTTTGCAACAGTGCAGGTGGGACATACATACCTCCGATGATTATTTTTCCCAGAAAAAATATGAGCCCACAACTTACAAGACGGGCACCACCAGGCTCCATATTTGCGTGTCATCCATCTGGGTGGATCCAGACGAATTTATTTTCCCTCTGGTTTCGCCATTTTTTGGAGAAAGTCAAACCATCATCTGAGAATCCAGCACTTCTGATTCTAGATGGCCACCAAAGTCACACTAAAATATTGAAGTCATTCAGCTGGCTCGTGAAATCCACGTTACTATTGTCTGTTTGCCTCCGCATATACCCACAAACTCCAGCCTCTGGATAAGACATTTATGGGCACTTTAAAGGCATATTATAGCGAAGAAGTTCGAGTGTGGCTCAGAGTTAATACTCGTCTGTTGACACATTTTGACTTAAGTGAGCTATTTGGAAAAGCATATTTGAAAGCGCAAACAGACGCAATAGCCGTCAACGTTTCCGGGCGACAGGGATATATCCAGTGAATTCCAAGATATTTGACGACCATAAATTCATTGTTGAAGAGTCGCAGGAAACCCCAGGAGAGAGTTCCACTTGAGTGAGATATTCGGACGTTGGTAATGATGAATCCATGACAGCTGTGCCAAGTAGATCGATAGTAAATGAGGAGACAAGAGAAGATGTTCATCTCACTGTTCCAGAGGAGCCTTCTGGTGAAATATCACACCAAACGCCGAACCCATTAGTAACACCTATTGACATTTCGCCAGTAACACAGTTGCGGAGAAAGAGTTCCAATTGCAGAAGAAAACCTGGTTCATCCCTTGTACTAACTTCGTACACTCAAAAACGCTTTGTCACGACCCGAAGTTTACCCATCAACCAGCAAGAAGCACGGCACCAAAATGGCAACTTCATCTTCTCGAGGCAAACGTCAAAGGCAACTGAAGCTTCAGAGGCGTTCAGTGAAGAGTGATTCAACTTCTGACGATTCTGAGGGCAGTTATACAGTGTTCACGATACTTCATCAGATGGTAAGTTAGACTATCCCGATGAGAATCCTGCCTCTTCAGATGCCGAGTATATGTTTTGTAATGGTCGTTTTTCGTAGGATTGTAGAGGCGAAAAGTGGGTCCAGTGCGTGATATATGAAGGATGGGAACACGAAGAATGTGTCGGGGAGTGCATGTGTGTACTTCTTGCAAATAACACGTGTCATTCTTGGGCCAATCACTGAACTTGCTTTCGAGCTCTTTTTTATTTGTGGACCCTCAATTTTAGGCAGCTACACTTTTTTTATATTACTCATATGTAGTCCCAAACCATGAAGGACTTGTAGACTATTTGTTAATAAAACATTTTTCTGTAGTTCTGAATCAATAACACTGTTCAACAAATTTTGATCGAAAGTATGTAAATTCTTTGAAATTGCGATTTTTACATTTATTTAAGCATAATATGAAAAGAAATGATAATAGAAGAATTTTCTTAGCTCAGGTTGTGAGAAAAAAGCGCCCTTGTACAGCAATAGCTGTATATATACAAATGTATTAATATTTATAGAACATTTAAGCAAAATCCTTGTAAAAACCTACATTTCACTTTTTTATCTATTTCACTGTGATGTGATAAGCTGGGGAGTTAACAAGTACCCTAACCTATAGCTTTCTATACCCTTGTACTTCCTTTTTCAAAATTGCGGAAATACCAGTTTCACAGCGATACAGAAAATAAAGTAACCGTGGTCAAGTTAAACATTAAAAATTCCGTAATAAAAATCAGTATTAACATCAAAACATGAAAAATATGTATAAATAACTTTTTGTGCAAGAACTACACTGCAATGTAGACAAAAGTTTCATGTGATCCCTTGTACAGGATTATGTTTATTTTATTTTGAGCGTCTTCGCTTGGCTTGCGTTTTGTAGTTTACATCTGGAGCATCCCTTGCAATGGTCCAACAGTAGTCGGCCAATATGTTAGAACTCCACTTTCCCTCATATCTCTTCTCCATGGCTGCAATATCTTGATGGAAACGCTCACCATGTCACTTATTGTTCCACAATCTTCGGGAAAGAAGTCTAGATGTGAATGAAGAAAGTGGAGTTTCAGAGACATATTGCAACCAAGATTTTCGTAGCACAATAACAACTTTGCTACCAGTTGTTTGTAATTTGTTGCTCGGTGTCTTCCCAAGAACTGTGAACAAACACTCTTCAAGCTTTCCCACGCAGCTTTCTCCTCACCTTGGAGAATTTTGTCGAACTTGTGATCTTTGAATAGTTGCCTAATCTGTGGCCCTATGAAAACACCCTCTTTAACTTTGGCATCACTTAATCGAGGGAATTGTCCTCTTAGGTACTTATAGGCCTCATCATCTTGGTTCATGCTCTTAACAAAACTTTTCGTAAGACCTAATTTAATATGTAGAGGGGGAAGCAAAATTCGGTTACGATCTACCAGTGGTTCATGCTGCACATTTTTCACTCCCGGCTGAAGAGTTTCTCTGGTACTCCAATCACTTTTGCGGTAATGAGATCCACGATCTCTACTGTCCCATCCACATATAAAGCAACAATACTTTGTATACCCTAACTGCATACCTAACAACAGTGTTATTACTTTAAGGTCACCACAAATGAGCCACTGAAAATCGTAATATTTAATGGCTTGAAGTAAACGTTTCAAGTTTTCATAAGATTCCTTCATATGAACTGCGTAACCTACAGGAATTGAAGGAAGTTCATTTCCAATATGTAAAAGCACTGCCTTTAAACTCACCTTGGACGAATCTATAAAGAGCCTCCACTCCGTAGGTTCGTAATTAATTTTAAGTGCCCTCATGAGACCATTTACATCTTTACATCTGTACATGCCACAAGTGTGTCTTCCATAGTAAAAAATGAAGTGAACATATTCTCCCTATTCCGATACACTGAAATATTTACTTTTTCCTGCAATAAATTCCATTGCTTTAAGCGTGACGCTAAAATTTCGGCTTTGCTTTTCGAGAGGTCCAAGTCTCTGATTAGATCACTTAGTTCCTCTTGAGAAGTCTATGTGGTTCACATGGAGGTTCTTCTACAACAAACGTAGGGTGCTTCGATGTACTTGATTCAGGAGCTTCAACTTCTTGATCATCATCAGAAAAAAGATCGTATTCTTTAGGTGGGTCAGGAACAGGTAGTCCTTCTCCATGTGGAACAGGGAGCATTGCAGAAGGAATGTTAGGATAGATCAAGGCCCGCTTCTTTTTCGTGGAAATTCCCTTCTTGACGGAAGGAACCATACAAAAATAACAGTCTCTGATGTGGTCGCTTGCTCCCTCCAAATCATGAGCACTGCAAAAGGCATTGAGCGCCCCTTCCCATTAATCCAATTTCTTAGATTGCTGGCACAAGTGTTACACACAATGTGGGGTGCACAAGATTTATCTCGGTCTCCAATTTTACAACCAAAGTATTATAGATAGGCTTTTCTTATTAGTGGTGTTATAGTCTGCTTTTTGTGAGGAAAATGTCACTTCCCCACACACGTAGCAGAAGCTATCCGCACTGTTTACACAATTTCGCGGCATTTTTGTTTATTGAAATCCTCAAAATGTCACTTGAAATAGTTCCTACGACTATTTACAAATATACATTCGAAATACCAGTATTTTTGCGTACCTGTAGTTGTATTTTTATGTCCTGCACTACACAAACGTCACACGCAAAACGCTGACAACTGCACTAAACCTGTCTTTTCTAACAATAACAGAACACGACTGAGATAAGGAACACAATGAAACCAATCGTTCATATAGTTTCTCCAGTGTTGCCGGATCAGTGTAACATTTTACCCCAAACGAAGCGAATATATTTATTTTTAAAGTGTTATTATTAGACATGCCTGTAAAACGAAAAGTAGAGCTAATATTCGAAAATAACTTTCAAATTCGTGATCAGCACCACAAAATCAATAAGAATTAGCTGATTTTGTTCAATTTACATTTTCCTTGTTGAACAGTGTAATTGAAAATATTTTCATTGCAATTACTTTTAATGTTACATAGCAGCAAGTATTCCATATTGGTTGCCCTTTTCTATAATGGACACATTTCCTATGTTTATATGATTGTTCAATTTTTCCTTATATCCTTACGTTGTCACAGGATATATCGTTGCGACGTTACAAGTTAATTATTTAAGTGTATGGGCTGTTGGCAATTTATATATTTCATTGCATATTAACTAGATATAAGTAAAAATGTAAATGGTATTCTTTATGTGTCTACTTTCCTCTATTATTATTATTATTATTATTATTATTATTATTATTATTATTATTATTATTATTATTATTATTATTATTATTATTATTATTATTATTATTACTTCACTTGATTTTTTATGTTGTGTGGCTTTCAGAGACTTATGTTTCCTATCTCATAAGCTTCTATTTAAAAGAAAAATACTCCAACATTTTCCCATTGTTGGCTGTTCAGTTTTATTAGTTAAAACATATTTTTCTTCTTGAATGGTCAGCGGAAAATTACCAAAAATATTGTCCGGGATTATTGATTAAAGTATTTCAGAAGCAAGATGCACATTGAAAGAGAGTACTAAAGATAGCAATAACATTGAGCAGCAAATCTTTTGTTCCTAGCTCAATGAAATGAATGCATCGTTCAATGTCGAAGTAGCTAAATCGTGAACTTGAATAAATCCATGTTTTGGGTATTCAAGTTCTTTTTTCAACTTTTGAATTGCCATACTCAGGAGTTGAAGACAATAATTATATACCTAATCCGTGAAAAAAGCAAACTATAATATTCCCTTCCTTTCTTCTTGGCTGACCTTCGGGCCGTTTAAGCGTCCGAGAAATATATTAGGGACGTCGTGACGCAGATCTCGAGGGTGTGTCTAATTTACTGACCAGAACATTTTCTTGGCCACCGCCAAAACTATGAGGGCCACCAACTTGAAATTTTCACCAAATATGCCCCTCAATACCCCCAATATATCCACCAAATTTCATTAAGATATCTCAATATTTACTATATATCTATATCAAAAAATTCTTAAAATTTTGGTATAACTTGGCCACCGCCAAAACTATGATGTCCACCAACTTCAAATTTTCACCAAATATGACCCTCAAAACCCCCAATATATCCACCAAATTTCATTCAGATATCTCAATATTTACTATTAATCTATATCAAAAATTGTTAAAATTTTGGTATAACTTGGCCACCGCCAAAACTATGATGGCCACCAACTTCAAATTTTCACCAAATATGACCCTCAAAACCCCCAATATATCCACCAAATTTCATTCAGATATCTCAGTATTTACTATATATCTATATCAAAAAATTGTTAAAATTTTGGTATAACTTGGCCACCAACAAAACTATGATGGCCACCAACTTCAAATTTTCACCAAATATGCCCCTCAACACCCCCAATATATCCACCAAACTTCATTCAGATATCTCAATATTTACTATATATCTATATAAAAAAATTCTTAAAATTTTGGTATAACTTGGCCACCTTAAAAACTATGATAGACACCAACTTCAAATTTTCACCAAATATGCCACTCAACACCCCCAATATCTCCACCAAATTTTATTCAGATATCTCAATATTTACTATATATCTATATTAAAATATTGTTAAAATTTTGGTATAACTTGGCCACCGCCAAAACTATAATGGCCACCAACTTCAAATTTCCACCAAATATGCCCCTCAACACCTCCAATACATCCACCAAATTTCATTCAGGTATCTCAATATTTACTATATATCTATATAAAAAAATGCTTAAAATTTTGGTATAACTTGGCCACCGCCAAAACAATGATGGCCACCAACTTCAAATTTCCACCAAATATGCCCATCAACACCCCCAATATATCCACCAAACTTCATTCAGATATCTCAATATTTACTATATATCTATATCAAAAAATTCTTAAAATTTTGGTATAACTTGGCCACAGCCAAAACTATGATAGACACCAACTTCAAATTTTCACCAAATATGCCCCTCAACACCCCCAATATATCCACCAAATATCATTCAGATATCTGAATATTTACTATATATCTATATTAAAATATTGTTAAAATTTTGGTATAACTTGGCCACCGCCAAAACTATGATGTCCACCAACTTCAAATTTTCACCAAATATGCCCCTCAACACCCCCAACACATCCACCAAATTTCATTCAGATATCTCAATATTTACTATATATCTATATCAAAAAATTCTTAAAATTTTGGTATAACTTGGCCACCGCCAAAACAATGATGGCCACCAACTTCAAATTTTCACCAAATATGCCCATCAACACCCCCAATTTATACAGCAAATTTCATTCAGATATCTCAATATTTACTATATATCTATATCAAAAAAATTCTAAAAAATTTGGTATAGCTTGGCCACCACCAAAACTATGATGGCCACCAACTTCAAATTTTCACAAAATATGCCCCTTAACACCCCCAATATATCCACCAAACTTCATTCAGATATCTCAATATTTACTATATATCTATATCAAAAAATTCTTAAAATTTTGGTATAACTTGGCCACCGACAAAACTATGATAGACACAAACTTCAAATTTTCACCAAATATGCCCCTCAACACCCCCAATATATCCACCGAATATCATTCAGATATCTCAATATTTACTATATATCTATATTAAAATATTATTAAAATTTTGGTATAACTTGGCCACCGCCAAAACTATGATGGCCACCAACTTCAAATTTTCACGAAATATGCCGCTCAACACCCCCAATATATCCACCAAATTTCATTCAGGTATCTCAATATTTACTATATATCTATATCAAAAAATTCTTAAAATTTTGGTATAACTTGGCCACCGCCAAAACTCTGATGGCCACCAACTTCAAATTTTCACCAGATATGCCCATCAACACCCCCAATACGTCCACCAAACTCCATTCAGATATCTCAATATTTACTATATATCTATTTCAAAAAATTCTTAAAATTTTGGTATAACTTGGCCACCGCAAAAACTATGATAGACACCAACTTCAAATTTTCTCCAAATATGCCCCTCAACACCCCCAATATATCCACCAAACTTCATTCAGATATCTCAATATTTACTATATATCTATATTAAAATATTGTTAAAATTTTGGTATAACTTGGCCACCGCCAAAACTATGATGTCCACCAACTTCAAATTTTCACCAAATATGCCCCTCAACACCCCCAATACCTCCACCAAATTTCTTTGAGATATCTCAATATTTACTATATACCCATATCAAAATATTGTTAAAAGTTTAGTATAACTTGGCCACCGTCAAAACTATGAAAGCCACCAACTTGAAATATCCACCAAATATGCCAATCAACACCACCAATAAATCCACCAAATTTCTTTCAGATATCTCATTATTTACTATATATCTATATTAAAAAATTGTTAAAATTTTGGTATAACTTGGCCACCGCCAAAACTCTGATGGCCACCAACTTCAAATTTTCACCAGATATGCCCATCAACACCCCCAATACGTCCACCAAACTCCATTCAGATATCTCAATATTTACTATATATCTATTTCAAAAAATTCTTAAAATTTTGGTATAACTTTGCCACCGCCAAAACTATGATGTCCACAAACTTCAAATTTTCACCAAATATGCCCCTCAAAACCGCCAAAATATCGACCAAATTTCATTAAGATATCTCAATATTTACTATATATCTATATCAAAAAATTGTAAAATTTTGGTTTAACTTGGCCACAGCAAAAACTATGAAAGCCACCAACTTGAAATATCCACCAAATATGCCAATCAACACCACCAATAAATCCACCAAATTTCTTTCAGATATCTCAATATTTACTATATATCTATATCAAAAAATTCTTAAAATTTTGGTATAATTTGGCCACCACCAAAACTGTGATGGCCACCAACTTCAAATTTTCACCAAATATGCCCATCAACACCCCCAATACATCCACCAAATTTCATTCAGATATCTCAATATTTACTATATACCTATATCAAAATATTCGTAAAATTTTGATTTAACTTGGCCACCGCCAAAACTATGAGAGCAACCAACTTGAAATATTCACCAAATATATATCTCTACACCACCAAGAAAACAAAAGAATTTCATTAAGAAATCTGAATATTTACTATATATCTCTATCAGAAAATTGTTAAAATTTTTGTATAACTTGGCCACCGCCAAACCTGTGAGGTCCACCAACTTGAAATTTTCACCAAATATGCCCCACAACACCCCCAATATATCCACCAAATTTCATTCAGATATCTCAATATTTACTATTTATCTATATCAAAATTTTTTTTAAATTTTGCTATAACATGGCCACTGCCAAAACTATGATGGCCACCAACTTCGTATTTTCACAAAATATGCCCCTAAATACTCTCAATAACTCCACTAAATTTCATAGAGATATTTCAATATTTACTATATATCTATATCAAAAAATTCTTAAAAGTTTGGTATAACTTGGCCACCGTCAAAAATATGAGGTCCAGTAACTTCAAATTTTCACCAAATATGCCCCTCAGCACCGCCAATATATCCACCGAATTTCATTCAGATATCTCAATATTTACTATATATCTATATCAAAAAATTGTAAAAATTTTATATAACTTGGCCACCGCCAAAACTATGAAATCCAACAACTTCAAATTTTCACCAAATATGCCGCTCAGCACCCCCAATATATCCACCAAATTTAATTCAGATATCTAAATATCTACTATATATCTATATCAAAAAATTGTTAAAATTTTGGTATAACTTGGCCACCACCAAAACTATGATAGACACCAACTTCAAATTTTCACCAAATATGCCCCTGAACACCCCCACTAATCCATTAAATTTCATCCAGATATCTCAATCTTTTCTAAGTATATCTATATCAAAAAATTGTTAAAATTTTAGTTAACTTGGCCACCACCAAAACTATGATGGCCACCAACTTCAAATTTCCTTCAAATATGCCCCTCTATACCCCCAAATAATCCACCAAATTTCATTCAGATATCTCAATATTTACTATATATCTATATCAAAAAATTCTTAAAATTTTGTATAACTTTGCCACCGCCAAAACTATGATGGCCACCAACTTCAAATTTTTACCAGATATGCCCCTCAACACCCCTAATATATCCGTCAAATTTCATTCAGATATCTCAATATTTACTATATATCTATATCAAAATATTGTTTAAAGTTTGGTATAACTTGGCCACCGCCTAAACTATGATGGACACCTACTTCAAATTTTCACCAAAAAATGCCCCTCAACACCCCCAATATATCCACCAAATTTCATTCAGATATCTCAATCTTTGCTATATATCTATATCAAAAATTGTTAAAATTTTGGTTTAACATGGCCACTGATAAAACTATGAGGGCCACCAACTTCAAATTTTCACCAAATATGCCCCTCAACACTCCCAATAGTTCCACCAAATTTCATTCAGATATCTCAATATTTATTATATATCTATATCAAAAATTTTTTAAATTTTTGGTTTAACTTGGCCACCGTCTAAACTATGACATCCAGCAACTTCAAATTTTCAATAAATATGCCGCTTAGCACCCCCAATATATCCTCCAAATTTCATTAAGATATCTCAGTATTTACTATATATCTATATCAAAAAAATGTTAAAATTTTGGTATAACTTGGCCACAGCCAAAACTATGATGGCCACCAACTTCAAATTTCCACCAAATATGCCCCCCAAAGTCCCCAATATATCCACCAAATTTCATTCAGGTATCTCGATATTTACTATATGTCTATATAAAAAAAATTCTTAAAATTTTGGTATAACTTGGCCAACGCCAAAACTGTCAGGGCCACCAACTTCAAATTTTCGCGAAATATGACCCTGAGCACCCCCAATATATCGACCAAATTTCATTCAGATATCTCAATATTTACTATATATCTATATCAAAAAATTGTTAAAATTTTGGTATAACTTGGCCACCGCCAAAACTATGATGGCCACCAACTTCAAATTTCCACCAAATATGCCCCTTAACACCCCCAATATATCCACCAAATTTCATTCATATATCTCAATATTTACTATATATCTATATCAAAAAATTCTTAAAATTTTGGTATAACTTTGCCACCGCCAAAACTATGATGGCCACCAACTTCAAATTTTCACCAAATATGCCCCTCAACATCCCCAATATATCCGCCAAATTTCATTCAGATATCTCAGTATTTACTATATATCTATATCAAAAAATTCTTAAAATTTTGGTATAACTTGGCCACCACCAAAACTATGATGGCCACCAAATTCAAATTTTCACCAAATATGCCCCTCAACACCCCCAATATATTCACCAAACTTCATTCACATATCTCAATATTTACTATATATCTATATCAAAAAATTCTTAAAATTTTGGTATAACTTGGCCACCGCCAAAACTGTGATATCCACCAACTTCAAATTTTAGCCAAATATGCCCCCCAACACCCCCAATATATCCACCAAATTTCATTCAGATATCTCAAAATTTACTATATATCTATATCAAAAAATTGTTAAAATTTTGGTTTAACTTGGCCACCGCCAAAACTACCAGAGCCACCAACTTCAAATTTTCACCAAATATGCCCATCGACACCCCCAATATATCCACCAAATTTCATTCAGATATCTCAGTATTTACTATATATCTATATCAAAAAATTTTTAAAATTTTGGTGTAACTTGGCCACCACTAAAACTATGATGGCCACCAACTTCAAATTTTCAACAAATATGCCCCTCAACACCCCCAATACATCCTCCAAATTTCATTCAGATATCTCAATATTTGCTATATATCTATATCAAAAATTATTAAAATTTTGGTATAACTTGGCCACCGCCTAAACTATGACGGCCACCAACTTCAAATTTTCACAAAGTATGCCCCTCAACACATCCAATATATCCACTAAATTTCATTAAGATATCTCTGTATTTACTATATATCTATATCAAAAAATTGTTAAAATTTTGGTATAACTTACCCACCGCGAAAACTATGACGGCCACCCACTTCAAATTTTCACCAAATATGCCCCTCAACACCCCCAAAATAACCACCAACTTTCATTCAGATATCTTAATGTTCACTATATATCTATATTTTAAAAATTGTTAAAATTTTGGTATAACTTGGCCACCGCGAAAACTATGATGGCCACCAACTTCAAATTTTCACCAAATATACCCCTCCAACCCCCAATATATCCACCAAACTTCATTCAGATATCTCAATATTTACTATATATCTATATCAAAAAATTCTTAAAATTTTGGTATAACTTGGCCACCGCCAAAACTATGATAGACACCAACTTCAAATTTTCACCAAATATGCCCCTCAACACCCCCAATATATCCATCAAATATCATTCAGATATCTAAAAATTTACTATATATCTATATTAAAATATTGTTAAAATTTTGGTATAACTTGGCCACCGCCAAAACTATGATGTCCACCAACTTCAAATTTTCACCAAATATGCCCCACAACACCCCAATACATCCACCAAATTTCATTCAGATATCTCAATATTTACTATATATCTATATCAAAAAATTCTAAAAATTTTGGTATAACTTGGCCACCGCCAAAACAATGATGGCCACCAACTTCAAATTTTCACCAAATATGCCCATCAACACCCCCAATACATCCACCAAATTTCGTTCAGATATCTCAATATTTACTATATATCTATATCTAAATTCTAAAAATTTTGGTATAACTTGGCCACCACCAAAACTATGATGGCCACCAACTTCAAATTTTCACCAAATATGCCCCTCAACACCCCCAATATATCCACCAAACTTCATTCAGATATATCAATATTTACTATATATCTATATCAAAAAATTCTTAAAATTTTGGTATAAGTTGGCCACCGCCAAAACTATGATAGACACCAACTTCAAATTTTCACCAAATATGCCCCTCAGCACCCCCAATATATCCACCAAATATCATTCAGATATCTCAATATTTACTATATGTCTATATAAAAATATTGTCAAAAATTTGGTATAACTTGGCCACCGCCAAAACTATGATGTCCACCAACTTCAAATTTTCACCAAATATGCCCCTCAACACCCCCAATACATCCAGCAAATTTCATTGAGATATCTGAATATTTACTATATACCTATATCAAAATATTGTTAAAAGTTTAGTATAACTTGGCCACCGCCAAAACTTTGAAAGCCACCAACTTGAAATATCCACCAAATATGCCAATCAACACCACCAATAAATCCACCAAATTTCATGAAGATATCTCAATATTTACTATATATCTCTATCAGAAAATTGTTAAAATTTTGGTATAACTTGGCCACCACCAAAACTATGATGTCCACCAACTTCAAATTTTCACCGAATATGCCCCTCAACACCCCCAATACATCCACCAAATTTCATTGAGATATCTCAATATTTACTATATACCTATATCAAAATATTGTTAAAAGTTTAGTATAACTTGGCCACCGCCAAAACTATGAAAGCCACCAACTTGAAATATCCACCAAATATGCCAATCAACACCACCAATAAATCCACCAAATTTCATTAAGAAATCTGAATATTTACTATATATCTGTAGCAGAAAATTGTTAAAATTTTGGTATAACTTGGCCACCGCCAAAACTATGATGTCCACCAACTTCAAATTTTCACCAAATATGCCCCTCAACACCCCCAATACATCCACCAAATTTCATTGAGATATCTCAATATTTACTATATACCTATATCAAAATATTGTTAAAAGTTTAGTATAACTTGGCCACCGCCAAAACTATGAAAGCCACCAACTTGAAATATCCACCAAATATGCCAATCAACACCACTAAAAAATCCACCAAATTTCATTAAGATATCTCAATATTTACTATATATCTGTATCAGAAAATTGTTAAAATTTTGGTATAACTTGGCCACCGCCAAACCTATCAGGGCCACAAACTTCAAATTATTACCAAAATTGCCCCTCAACACCCCCAATATATCCACCAAATTTCATTCAGATATCTCAATATTTACTATATATCTATATAAAAAAAATTTGAAAATTTTGGTTTAACTTGGCCACCGCCAAAACTATGAAGGCCTCCAACTTCAAATTTTCACCAAATATGCCCCTCAACATCCCCAATACATCCACCAAATTTCATTCAGATATCTTAGTATTTACTATATATGTATATTATAAAATTTTTAAAATTTTGGTATAACTTGGCCACCGCTAAAACTGTGATATCCACCAACTTCAAATTTTAGCCAAATATGCCACTCAACACCCACATTATATCCACCAAATTTCATTCAGATATCTCAATATTTACTATATATTTATATTATAAAATTGTTAAAAATTTGGTATAACTTGGCCGCCGCCAAAACTATGATGGCCACAAACTTCAAATTATTACCAAAATTGCCCCTCAACACCCCCAATATATCCACCAAATTTCATTCAGATATCTCAATATTTACTATATATCTATATTAAAAAATTTGAAAATTTTGGTTTAACTTGGCCTCCGCCAAAACTATGAAGGCCTCCAACTTCAAATTTGCACCAAATTAGTCCCTCAATACCCCCAATATATCCACCAAATTTCATTCAGATATCTCAATATTTATTAAATATCTATATCAAAAAATTCTTAAAATTTTGGTATAATTTGGCCACCACCAAAACTGTGATGGTCACCAAGTTCAAATTCTCACCAAATATGCCCCTAATCACCCCCAATACATCCACCAAATTTCATTCAGATATCTCAATATTTACTATATACCTATATCAAAATATTCGTAAAATTTTGGTTTAACTTGGCCACCGCCAAAACTATGAGGGCAACCAACTTGAAATATTCACCAAATATATATCTCTACACCACCAATAAATCCACAGAATTTCATTAAGAAATCTGAATATTTACTATATATCTGTATCAGAAAATTGTTAAAATTTTTGTATAACTTGGCCACCGCCAAACCTATGAGGTCCACCAACTTGAAATTTTCACCAAATATGCCCCACAACACCCCCAATATATCCACCAAATTTCATTCAGATATCTCAATATTTACTATTTATCTATATCAATTTTTTTTTAAATTTTGCTATAACATGGCCACTGCCAAAACTATGATGGCCACAAACTTCATATTTTCACCAAATATGCCCCTCAATACTCTCAATAACTCCACTAAATTTCATATAGATATTTCAATATTTACTATATATCTATATAAAAAAATTCTTAAAAGTTTGGTATAACTTGGCCACCGTCAAAAATATGAGGTCCAGTAACTTCAAATTTTCACCAAATATGCCCCTCAGCACCGCCAATATATCCACCAAATTTCATTCAGATATCTCAATATTTACTATATATCTATTCAAAAAATTCTAAAAATTTTGGTATAACTTGGCCACCACCAAAACTATGATGGCCACCAACTTAAAATTTTCACCAAATATGCCCCTCAACACCCCCAATATATCCACCATACTTCATTCAGATATCTCAGTATTTACTATATATCTATATCAAAAAATTCTTAAAATTTTGGTATAACTTGGCCACCACGAAAACTATGATGGCCGCCAACTTCAAATTTTCACCAGATATGCCCCTCAACACCCCCAATACATCCACCAAATTTCATTCAGATATCTCAATATTTGCTATATATCTATATCAAAAATTGTTGAAATTTTGGTTTAACTTGGCCACCGCCTAAACTATGACGGCCACCAACTTCAAATTTTCACCAAATATGCCCCTCAACACCCCCAATACATCCACTAAATTTCATTAAGATATCTCCGTATTTACTATATATCTATATCAAAAATTGTTAAAATTTTGGTTTAACATGGCCACTGCCAAAACTATGATGGCCACCAACTTCAAATTTTCACCAAATATGCCCCTCAACACTCCCAATAGTCCCAACAAATTTCATTCAGATATCTCAATATTTATTATATATCTATATCAAAAAATTCTTAAAATTTTGGTATAACTTGGCCACCACGAAAACTATAATGGCCACCAACTTCAAATTTTCACCAAACATGCCCCTCAACACGCCCAATATATCCACCAAACTTCATTCAGATATCTCAATATTTACTATATATCTATATCAAAAAATTCTTAAAATTTTGGTATAACTTGGCCACCGCAAAAACTATGATAGACACCAACTTCAAATTTTCACCAAATATGCCCCTCAACACCCCCAATATATCCATCAAATATCATTCAGATATCTCAAAATTTACTATATATCTATATTAAAATATTGTTAAAATTTTGGTATAACTTGGCCACCGCCAAAACTATGATGTCCACCAACTTCAAATTTTCACCAAATATGCCCCTCAACACCTCAATACATCCACCAAATTTCATTCAGATATCTCAATATTTGCTATATATCTATATCAAAAAATTCTTAAAATTTTGGTATAACTTGGCCACCGCCAAAACAATGATGGCCACCAACTTCAAATTTTCACCAAATATGCCCATCAACACCCCCAATACATCCACCAAATTTCATTCAGATATCTCAATATTTACTATATATCTATATCTAAATTCTAAAAATTTTGGTATAACTTGGCCACCACCAAAACTATGGTGGCCACCAACTTCAAATTTTCACCAAATATGCCCCTCAACACCCCCAATATATCCACCAAACTTCATTCAGATATATCAATATTTACTATATATCTATATCAAAAAATTCTTAAAATTTTGGTATAAGTTGGCCACCGCCAAAACTATGATAGACACCAACATCAAATTTTCACCAAATATGCCCCTCAGCACCCACAATATATCCACCAAATATCATTCAGATATCTCAATATTTACTATATATCTATATAAAAATATTGTCAAAAATTTGGTATAACTAGGCCACCGCCAAAACTATGATGTCCACCAACTTCAAATTTTCACCAAATATGCCCCTCAACACCCCCAATACATCCAGCAAATTTCATTGAGATATCTCAATATTTACTATATACCTATATCAAAATATTGTTAAAAGTTTAGTATAACTTGGCCACCGCCAAAACTATGAAAGCCACCAACTTGAAATATCCACCAAATATGCCAATCAACACCACCAATAAATCCACCAAATTTCATGAAGATATCTCAATATTTACTATATATCTGTATCAGAAAATTGTTAAAATTTTGGTATAACTTGGCCACCACCAAAACTATGATGTCCACCAACTTCAAATTTTCACCAAATATGCCCCTGAACACCCCCAATACATCCACCAAATTTCATTGAGATATCTCAATATCTACTATATACCTATATCAAAATATTGTTAAAAGTTTAGTATAACTTGGCCACCGCCAAAACTATGAAAGCCACCAACTTGAAATATCCACCAAATATGCCAATCTACACCACCAATAAATCCACCAAATTTCATTAAGAAATCTGAATATTTACTATATATCTGTAGCAGAAAATTGTTAAAATTTTGGTATAACTTGGCCACCGCCAAAACTATGATGTCCACCAACTTCAAATTTTCACCAAATATGCCCCTCAACACCCCCAATATATCCACCAAATTTCGTTGAGATATCTCAATATTTACTATATACCTATATCAAAATATTGTTAAAAGTTTAGTATAACTTGGCCACCGCCAAAACTATGAAAGCCACCAACTTGAAATATCCACCAAATATGCCAATCAACACCACTAAAAAATCCACCAAATTTCATTAAGATATCTCAATATTTACTATATATCTGTATCAGAAAATTGTTAAAATTTTAATATAACTTGGCCACCGCCAAACCTATCAGGGCCACAAACTTCAAATTATTACCAAAATTGCCCCTCAACACCCCCAATATATCCACCAAATTTCATTCAGATATCTCAATATTTATTATATGTCTATATTAAAAAATTCTAAAAATTTTGGTATAACTTGGCCACCACGAAAACTATGATGGCCACCAACTTCAAATTTTCACCAAATATGCCCCTCAACACTCCCAATATATCCACCAAATTTCATTCAGATATCTCAATATTTACTATATATCTAAATAAAAAAATTCTTAAAATTTTGGTATAACTTGGCCACCGCCAAAACTATGATACACACCAACTTCAAATTTTCACCAAGTATGCCCCTCAACACCCCCAATATATCCACCAAATTTCACTCAGATATGTCAATATTTACTATATATCTATATTAAAATATTGTTAAAATTTTGGTATAACTTGGCCACCGCCAAAACTATGATAGACACCACCTTCAAATTTTCACCAAATATGACCCTCAACTCCCGAATACATCCACCAAATTTCATTCAGATATCTCAATATTTGCTATATATCTATATCAAAAATTGTTAAAATTTTGGTATAACTTGGCCACCGCCTAAACTATGACGGCCACCAACTTCAAATTTTCACCAAATATGCCCCTCAGCACCCCCAAAATATCCACCAAATTTCATTCAGATATCTCAATATTTACTGTATATCTATATTTAAAAATTGTTAAAATTTTGGTGTAACTTGGCCACCGCCAAAACTATGATGGCCACCAACTTCAAATTTTCGCCAAATATACCCCTCAACACCCCCAATATATCCACCAAACTTCATTCAGATATCTCAATATTTACTATATATCTATATCAAAAAATTCTTAAAATTTTGGTTTAACTTGGCCACCTCCAAAACATTGATGGCCACCAACTTCAAATTTTCACCAAATATGCCCATCAACACCCCCAATATATCCACCAAATTTCATTCAGATATCTCAATATTTACTATATATATATATATCTAAATTCTAAAAATTTTGGTATAACTTGGCCACCACCAAAACTATGATGGCCACCAACTTCATATTTTCACCAAATATGCCCCTCAACACCCCAATATATCCACCAAACTTCATTCAGATATCTCAATATTTACTATATGTCTATATCAAAAAATTCTTAAAATTTTGGTATAAGTTGGCCACCGCCAAAACTATGATAGACACCAACTTCAAATTTTCACCAAATATGCCCCTCAACACCCACAATATATCCACCAAATATCATTCAGATATCTCAATATTTACTATATATCTATATTAAAATATTGTCAAAATTTTGGTATAACTGGCCACCGCCAAAACTATGATGTGCACCAACTTCAAATTTTCACCAAATATGCCCCTCAACACCCCCAATACATCCACCAAATTTCATTGAGATATCTCAATATTTACTATATACCTATATCAAAATATGGTTAAAAGTTTAGTATAACTTGGCCACCGCCAAAACTATGAAAGCCACCAACTTGATATATCCACCAAATATGCCAATCAACACCACCAATAAATCCAGCAAATTTCATTCAGATATCTCAATATTTACTCTATATCTGTATCAGAAAATTGTTAAAATTTTGGTATAACTTGGCCACCGCCAAAACTATGATGGCCACCAACTTCAAATTTCCACCAAATATGCCCCTTAACACCTCCAATATATCCACCAAATTTCCTTCAGATATCTCAATATTTACTATATATCTATATCAAAAAATTCTTAAAATTTTGGTATAACTTTGCCACCGCCAAAACTGTGATGTCCACCAACTTCAAATTTTCACCATATATGCCCCTGAACATCCCCAATATATCCACCAAATTTCATTCAGATATCTTAATATTTACTATATATGTATATTATAATATTTTTAAGATTTTGGTATAACTTGGCCACCGCCAAAACTGTGATGGCCACCAACTTCAAATTTTAGCCAAATATGCCACTCAACACCCACATTATATCCACCAAATTTCATTCAGATATCTCAATATTTACTATATACTTATATTATAAAATTGTTAAAAATTTTGTATAACTTGGCCACCGCCAAAACTATGATGGCCACCAACTTCAAATTATTACCAAAATTGCCCCTCAACACCCCCAATATATCCACCAAATTTCATTCAGATATCTCAATATTTACTCTATACCTATATCAAAATATTCGTAAAATTTTGGTATAACTTGGCCACCGCCAAAACTATGAGCTTTCCATTTAAATGGTCTAAATCCACTTAAATTTTGCGCCCTAACAGCTCAAATTCTGAAACTCGGTGCAGAATTTGAGCTCTCAGAAGAAACAACTCCCAAAATTTGAGCTTCCAATTTAAAGACTCTAAGTCCATTTCAAAGGTGGTCCTGCAAACTTCACGCTGCTGGACCACCGAAAACTCAAATTCTGGAACTATGTCCAGATATTCAGTAGAATTTGAGCTCACAGAAAAACCAACTCCCAGAATTTGAGCTCTCGATGTAAAAGATCTAAGTCCACTTAAAACTTGCGCCACTAGCAGCTCAAATTCTGAAACTCGGTGCAGAATTTGAGTAGAATTTGAGCTCTCAGAAAAAACAACTCCAAGAATTTGAGCTCTCAATTTTAGTGATCTAAGTCCACTTAAAACTTGCGCCACTAGCAGCTCAAATTCTGAAACTCGGTGTAGAATTTGAGAAGAATTTGAGCTCTCAGAAAAACCAACTCCCAGAATTTGAGCTTTCAATTTAAAGGCTCTAAGTCCATTTGAAAGGTGGTCCTGCCAACTTCACGCTGCAGGACCACCAAAAGATCCACCAATCAAGATAATGAATCATAGATTATCTTAGAAAGCACTGTTTCTTTCAACATTTCTTCTGCACACACATTAGGGTCTAGTAAAACAATCATATCTGGGACTCATGTTTTACCATCTGAATATTTGGAAGTAATGGTAGCCTACAGTAACTAAAGTTTCAATAATTCGAGATAAACAAAGAAAAAGAGGCAAATATAATTTTAAAATATAGTTTATAATGTGGATTTCTTGTTGTGTTTCATGTTTTTGTTCCCCTTTACCATCCGTCTTATCGTTTCCTTTTCTAGACCTATTGTAACCCCTAACATTTTCAATCGCATCACTAAGACTAATGTATAAGAAATAAGACAGAAAAAATTATGCCAGTGAAGATAGAATATTTGTATGCTGCGACCGAATTAAGTCAGAGTGTACATATAAAACTACGGTATATAGTATAAGAGTGTACTAAATTTCTGAAATGTTTTCGTAGCCATATTTCACAATTGTATAATTTATTATTAGTCGATATGAGTTTACAAGAAATTTCAAGAACTGGATAAAAGCCTTGTTTGCTGCTTGTAGTATAAATAAATGGCGTAGAATCTAAATTGTAATAGTATTACAATCATTTTGTACTTTAAATATATAGCTTGACAGCTACCTATTTGAAGTTGCCGTATTACAATATTTGTACACAATAATGTGCTGAAGCCGTGACGATACGTGCATATTTTTGTAAGTTTCGAAGTATGTTTAAAACATATTCTTCATGCATTCAAAAGATTAAAATAACTGCTCACGTTTAGTTTCAAACACTGTTTACAAATCCTCAAGGAAGTATTTTAATTGGGCAGAACCTCTCATACAAATTTCGATGTAACTGCACATATAGTAATCCAGGCTTTTAGGAATTTTAAGTTTACTGGGTAAGAAGAAGTAAATTCCTGGTTTCCAAAAATGTGTTCCACTTGACTACAACAAAATGAAGTGGTTTGGAAACAAAGTGTTTTTTTTTTCTTAAAGCTTATATTCTACTCAAATTCTGGAACGAGTTTCTGAATTTGAGCTTTTGATAGTCCTGGTACGATGCGTTCAAAATTGAATCGATGAGTAGAAAAACGAGAACATTCCAAAAATAAAGGATAACATTCCATGATAACAATTTCTCTATAACTAAATATCCAATCCCATTACGTTTTTGGATTTTTGCGAAATGAAAGGTTTTAACATACGCTACAAATCACCCATACAGATTTTTTGTACGTAAACAATGGTATTTCCGGTAAGCAGTTTTACTTTTCGTTTTTCAAAAGTAACGTGGGGAATATTCTCCTTTTTCTACTCACTGATTCAATTGCATCTTTTAAGTGGACTTAGACCCTTTAAATTGAAAGCTCAAGTTCCGGGTCTTTTTTTAAAGCTCAAATTCTACTGAATATCTGGAAGGAGTTTGAGAATTTGAGCTTTCGGTGGTCATGCAGCGTGAAGTTGGCAGGACCACCTTTCAAATGGACTTAGAGCCTTTAAATTGAAAGCTCAAATTGTGGGAGTTGGTTTTTCTGAGAGCTCAAATTCTGCACCGAGTTTCAGAATTTGAGCTGTTAGTAGCGCAAGTTTTAAGTGGACTTACACCTTTCAAATTGAAAGCTCAAACTCCGGGAGTTGGTTTTTTTGAAAGCTCAAATTCTACTGAATATCTGGACAGAGTTTCAGAATTTGAGTTTTCGGTGGTCCTGCAGCGTGAAGTTGGCAGGACCACCTTTCAAATGGACTTAGAGCCTTTAAATTGAAAGCTCAAATTATGGGAGTTGGTTTTTCTGAGAGCTCAAATTCTACTCAAATTCTGCACCGAGTTTCAGAATTTGAGCTGTTAGTGGTCCTGCCAACTTCACGCACCTTGTCTGTGTATGCCAACATAAATTAAATTCATTAACTGCGCATTTTGTGTCTCGCTTATGTTTGGGCAGCTTCACATCTCTAAAAATCTAAAGTTCGGTTCCCAATCAAAACCCTTTCTTTTTAACAGTATTTTAGTCAAAAACTATTTTTTTTATACTCATTGTTTATTCTATAATATAAAATATTCTCTTCTCTCTTTTTTTTATTTCAAAATACTAACGAAAAAATTACTGCTAATCGTTACTGCATCTTTAGTGCTTCTAGAAAACATATAGTTCAGTTAGTGTTTCACTATTAATGTAGTTATGGCCAATTACATGTTATGAAACTCTCATAAGATATACATGGGGAATTATTCATTGCCTCAAATTCCAGCAAAATTCAAAAGCACTGATAATCTCTTCTAGTGCAATCGTTAGTGCATTGTTAGTGCTTCTTAGTGCACCAACATCTAACTTTAATGCTTCATTAGTGTAGGTTCTACGAGTAAAAGAAACATTGGGAGTAAGCGTGAACTTTGCCACCGCACTTCAAGCACTGACAAAAAGAAATAGTGAAATTCGTTAGTACATCGTTAGTGCTTCTAGAAAACACTAATAGTTTGGTTATTGCTTTAATACTAGTGAGGTTATGGCCAATTACACGTCACGAAACTCCAATAAGAAATACATGGGGATTTTTTTATTGCGTCAATTTTCCGTCAGATTCAAAAGCACTAATGATCTCTTCTAGTCCAATCATTAGTGCTTCTTGGAGCACAAACACCCAACATTAGTATTTCAATAGGTTGGACGCCAGAAGCGAAAAAACATTAGCTTCCCAAGAGAGCACTAACGATGAAACCTAGTGCAATCGATAGTGCATCGTTTGTACTTATAGAAAACACTATTAGTTTCGTTAGTGCTTCAATATTAGTTTAGATATGCCTAATTGTATGTAAGAAAAACAGGGGAATATTTCATTGGGTCAAGTTCTCGTGAAATTCAAAAGCACTAATGATCTATTCTAGTGCAAACGTTAGTGCTTCGCTAGTGCTTGCTAGTGCACCAACTCTGAACATTAGAGTTTCTCATCTTGAATGTTTTTGTGGGGAGGAGCTAGCATTGCTAGAGCTTTATAAAACACTAAGAATTGTCGTTAGTGCTTTAATGAATAATGCTGACAGGACTAAATTTAAATTTATGGAATTTTACACTAATTGTCCAAGAAAGGTGTGATAACTGCCAATGGTTAATGCACTGTTAGTGCTCCACAAAACGCTAATCTCTAACGTCTGTGCCATCACGGTTTAAGAGTTATTAGATCTAATAAATAACTTGGGCGGGGTTAACTCCAGGTTCTTCAACTTTTACACAATTATTGTAAAATTTGATAAATTTTAATTGAGTTCCGTCCGAGTTATTCACTAATACATCTTAAACTATGATAGCACTATCGTGACTGCTTAGTATTTTTAGAACACTAAAAAAAGCACAAACCTTTAGCGATTACCCTACTTTTTGATGGACAAATATTGTAAAAATCGATAAATTTAAATTTATCCTAATTAATAACTCCTAAATTATGATAGCACTAACATTAGTGCTTAGTTTATGGAACACTAACCGCGGGTATTGTCTTATTCTGCCTGTCAATTAGTGTAAAATTGTATAAAAAATTGAATGATTTGAAGCCCGTGTTGTTCATTAATAACTCCTAAACTATGGTAGCAGTAACGTTAATGCTTAATGTCATTTGCAGCGCTAACAGTGCACTAACCTTTGGCGTTTATTGCACCTTTGTTCGACAATCATTGTAAAATTCAATCATATTAAATTTAGTCCTTCAGGAGCGAGGCTATATGAGATGTGGACCTACTGATTAACGTGGAATCAGAACCACATGAGCTCCCTCCGGGAATTTAACCCGGGTCTCCCACGCCAAAGGCGCGTACGCTAACCGCTTAGCCACGAAGGAGTTTAGGGCTAAAAAAGTTGACGCTAAATATTGTTAAATTGGCTTCAGCTCACCAAGCTCTAAGTAACCATTAATAAAGAGAGGGAATATTAATATTCCAAAAAATAATCTTACTGTAATTTGTTATATCTTTAGTTCGTACGAGCTCGTAATTTTACAAAAAATAAGTCAACAGCGTCGAATTTTTGACACAGTGAACAGCCAGTGCTGATTTTTTATTTCCTTTATTTCTATTATTATTTCTTTTCGTTAAGAAAAGTCATCTACAGGCAATAATGCGAATTATATGATATACTTTTAAACATGGTAATTCTTCTACTGGTTCTATCAGAACAGAGGTTAATTGTTCATGCTATTGTATTACAGTGGACTTTATGTTCCTACAGGTTTTTAAGAAGAAATTTGCGACTGTCCATCTGTTTTTTTGCGATAAGGTGACTAAACTATTTGCTTTTCTTACAAAAATGTTATATATATTTTTGCTTCGTCCAATTCTTATATTGAACCTTGTGCCTTGGTAGATTGGGTTAAGATGATAGGGGGCGTTCAGAACAATCGCATTCACCCAAAGGGGCGCTACACTCGAAAAGGTTGAAAACCACTGCTCTAACGAATGGCACTATTTTTTCTTAGTACTTGAAGTAGGGGCGGTCAGCGTGTAATTACTCTCTATTATTGCTTTGGTTCTAGAGTGCTATACTGATGAAGTACAGTGAAACCTGTCTTCAGCGGAATCGAGCGGGACTCGCAGAAATTTCGGTTAAAGACAGGTTTCCGCTTAATGGAGATAGACCTTTCCTTTAAAAAATATATATATGCTTATAACGGACATAATGAGAAAATATATTGATGTACGGAACTTGTTCAACTACAGTACTTTTTCCTTCTACGGATTAATACCCCCCAAAAAAACTTAAAATAAACACAAAATATGCTGTGCACATTTTCCTTTATTTTTCCCAATAGTCAAGCAGGATTTTTTGCATACATTGCTACTATTTGGCTACGGTATACTTCAGGACACAGAAAGGCTTTCTCTGGAACTTTGAAAGTCCTCTGAACTCTTTCCTCCTTGTTTTCACGACACGTGATGGAGATATATTACTTCTGCTTTACCTCAATTCCTTTTTTCCAGAACTTTGTTTTGTCAGTTTTCTTCTCATTTTTGTTGGCTGTCGCTAGTTGCTACACAAGCGGAACAGAAGTACGCCTACAAAGAAGACTGACAGCTGACATGCTACGTAGGACTAGCGAAAAATTGTGGGAGCTGAATATGAGTAGTGATTGACGAAGGTCAACACTACCCATAAAGATTTAACAAAGAACGAAGTATTTATCGCAGACAGTATATGTTTACCCTCTCACAGGATGGTTAAAAATTTTCTAAACGATGTAGTCTGAAACTCAGAATTTTCCGTTAAAGGTTTATTTTGCTTTCCGTTGTCCGCATAACACAGTTTCCGCTTAATGAAGGGACTTTTACATGTCTTTTACTCCAAAATCCATGGGACCATGAAATATTTCCCTTTAAGACAGTTTTCCGTTTAATAAAGGGTCCGTTGAAGGCAGGTTTTACTGTACTAGAGGTTGGTGCACTAAGAAGCATTAACGACGCTCTAAAGCATGGCACTATTCTTTCGTTAATGCTTGAAGTGGGAGCAGCGTGAACTTGGCCCCTAAATGTTTTTTACTTGTAGCACCGACACTAATGAAGAACTAACGTTAAGTGTTGGTGCACTAAGAAGCACTAATTATTCACTAACGAAATGCACTAGAAGAAATCAATAGTGCTTTTGAATTTGGCGGGAATTTGACGCAACGAGAAATTCCCCATGTATTTCTTTGGGAGTTTCATGATACAATTTTTCCATATCTACACTAATGATGAAGCACTAACGAAACTATTAGTGTTCTCTAGAAGCACGAACGATGCTCTAATGAATAACACTTTTTTGTTAGTGCTTAAAGTGGGGGTCAGCGTGTAATTACTCTCTATTATTGTTTTGGCTTTAGAGCATACTAACGAAGCACTAGTGTTAGAGGTTGGTACACTAAGAAGCACTATCGATTGCATTAAAGTGATCATTAGTGCTTTTGAATTTGGCGGGAATTTGACGCAATGACAAATTCCCCATGTGTTTCTTATGGGAGTTTAGTGACATGTAACAGGCCATATCTTAATTAAAAATGAATCACTAACGAAACTATTAGGGTTTTCTAGAGGCACTAACGATGCACTAACGAATACCACTTTTTTTCTAGAGTCTACACTGATCCACTAACATTAGGGTTTGTTGCATTAAGAAGCACTAACAAATGGCACTAATTTTTTAGTGCTTGAAGTGGGAGGCAGCGTAAACTTGGCCTACGAAGGTTTATTTACTTGTAGCGTCTACACTAATCAAGCACTAGCGTTTGAGCTTGTACACTAAGAAACACTAACGATGCACTAACGAATGACACTAATTTTATCGTTAGTGCGTCATGTGGGGGCCAAGTTCAGGCACCTCACCGTTTATATTAGTTGCCCTTACATAGAAATACATAAAGTTTCTAACAAATCATAATAAACTTATTCTAACAATACCTTAGTGTAACAATTAAATATATAATTCATATAACGATATAAAATCTAACAATATAAATTTTAAGATATTTAAATTCAATTATCATAACAATAATATATTCTAATAATTATTCAAATATTTGAAACTTTCTATGGTTAGAATGAGGTACTTATCATTTGTTGCAAACTATAAGGTTTGTATAAATGCAGTCAGGTAATAAACAAAGAAACATGCTTATTAAGATTTACCATTTTTTAAATAAAATAATTGTTTACAACGGTACGATAATATCTGTCACAGAACCGAGATCTGAAATTGTAGCATTTTCCAATAACGCTTACTTACTAGAGTAGGGTTGCCATATTTCAATTGAAAAATAAAACGGTTGTTTTTTAGTGAAAGATTTAATCTTAGGGTACGGTTATGCTGAAATTTTCCTTTTTAATCCTTTGTTTTTGGTTTCCTATCAGGAATTTTTCTTCATAGGACATCAAGTTTACGCCAAGTTTAGCGATCAGTTTTTCTCACTCATGGCAAATCATGGCTGCCAGCGAAAACCTTCCAAGAGTTTCTGCAGATCAGGCATCAACAGGATATTTGAAAACTTTTATGCTGCTTATTCCTTATTGTGCGATAATATTATGAATCAAACATGTTATTATGGTCTTCACATAATTCATTTTCAGAACACAACTCTGAAATTTAGTT
The DNA here is from genome assembly GCF_964235325.1 of Thermobia domestica. NCBI lineage: Eukaryota > Metazoa > Arthropoda > Insecta > Zygentoma > Lepismatidae > Thermobia > Thermobia domestica. Next base: position 94,696,417 of record NC_137462.1, on the reverse strand, counting down.
TAGAAGTGAAGAAATTACAGCAGCGAATGCCCTGAACAATAACTTGAAGTAAAGATAACATCGCTGAGCTACTATGTGTGAGAATGAATAGCCAATCAGCGGGCTGTGCACTTGATCTTCCACTGCAAAACACAAACATTTTTTCTTGAAAGAGGAAAGGAGTTATGAAACTTCACTGGGAATCTGTATAACGAAGTTTTATTTTAACAGTGTGTTCGTTTTGCTTTTTCTGTCTCGTTTAAGGAGGAAAAGGGAAGGATGAAAAATTAAATTTTTGGTATAAAAGTACCCTAATAAAACTCTTTGAAATAAAATGCCATATATTTATTTATACCAAAAACTAAAATAATAATGTTGCATTTCACAGAATACTCCACTTCTAGGAAGAATAAAATTCTCACTCGTAAGTACACATTCACAGAATCCACTACACGTCGTGGTTTAATTTTGACAGATTTGAAGTTCAACTTCCAGCAGTTTCAACGTCATTTTACCCCTTTCTTTATTAAATCATGGATTGTCGCAAGTTTCATTTGAAACAAGAACTGAGAGCAGAAATAATACTTTTCTTAAGTAATTCATTTGTCACATAATTTCGGGAAATACCAAAGCTTGTCCGAGAGGTCGGAAGAGTAAGTTGGATTTAGAGAGACTCCCGGCTATTTCGGGAGAGATGACAAGCCTACTATTAACATCAGTTTTACAATTTAAGGTTGAAGTTACTTCTCTCGTTTGTACACTGAATATACAGTAAAGAAACTTTCAACTGCAACATAGTATTGCAAAAGGCAAAGACATACTAAACTAGCCTCTTCAGTTTACTGCAATTCTTCTTTAGCAGTACTGCAATTCTCCGCGGTGGCTCAGTGGTAAAGTGTTCACCTCCGGTGCTTGGGGTCCCTGGTTCGATCCCAGCTCGCGCCGTGTGGACTTTGTGGTGGACAAACACTGTGCTCGTGGGTTTTCTCGAGGTTCTCCCCTTCCTCCCACTTTCTTCATTTCACTCATATCTCATTATCACCGTCTCCTTTAGCCTACCCGGCATAACCGTGGATTTTTACTTAAGGATTTTTTTCATTTCATTTTTCACATTTACAACATATACATTCAAAACAATTTATACAATAATGTAAAACAATATTCCTATATTCATAGAAATAATGTAATTAAATTATCCATTTAAACGTAATTTAATTGATAATTTATTATTTGTAAATTGGAAAAAGAAATTCTTCATTTCTCTGAATAATAAAAATCAAAATTTCCTTTTCTATAAAAAAAATCGAGGAATTGCTGAATTAATTTTGTCTCTTACTGCTAAGAAACATTTTTTCACGTTTCAATGCTGAACATGAAAATCATCTACCAGTCGGAGACATTAAAAAACGTGGTGAACAAAATCGATAAAAAATAACCGGTAAAACACACTGGTATATGGTAAATATTATGATAAATGAAAAAACTTAGAGAATATATTGGGGTTATTGAGTGATACATTTTCGCCAAATTCCAAAATGCAGACCATTAGAGTTTCGACTGAATCAAACTTTTAACCGGATTCTGATATACATACCGTAAATATTATGATAATTCACTGAAAGTTAGTGGATATATTCGCAGTACTCAGAGATATAATATTTTGATATAGGTATATAGTAAATATTGAGATATCTCAACGAAAGTTGGTGGATATATTGGGGGTGGCCATTAATCTATTTGGGGAAATTTTCAAGTTGGTGGCCCTCACAGTTTTGGCGGTGGCCAAGTTATACCAAAATTTCAACATTTTTTATATAGATATATAGTAAATATTTAGGTATCTCAATGAAACTTGGTGGATATATTGGTGGTGTAAAGATATATATTAGGTGATAAATTAAAGTTGGTGCCCTTATAGTTTTGGCGGTGGCCAAGTTACACCAAAATTTTATTTTTTTAAATATAAATATATAGTAAATACTGAAATATCTCAATAAAATATGGTGGATATATTGGTGGTGTAGAGGTATATATTTGGTGAAATATCAAATTGGTGGCCTTCATAGTTAAGGCGGTGGCCAAGTTAAACCAAAACTTAATTTTTTTTATAGATATAAGTAAATAATTAGATATCTCAATGAAAATTTCAAGTTGGTGGCCCTCATAGTTTTGGCGGTGGCCAACTTATACCAAAGTTTTAACAATATTTTAATATAGATATATAGTACATACTGAGATATCTGAATGAAATTTGGTGGATATATTGGGGGTGTTTAGGGGCATATTTGGTGAAAATTTGAAGTTGGTGGCCCTTATAGTTTTGGCGGTGGCCAAGTTACACCAAAATTTTATTTTTTTAAATATAAATATATAGTAAATACTGAAATATCTCAATAAAATATGGTGGATATATTGGTGGTGTAGAGGTATATATTTGGTGAAATATTAAATTGGTGGCCTTCACAGTTAAGGCGGTGGCCACGTTAAACCAAAACTTAATTTTTTTATAGATATAAGTAAATAATTAGATATCTCAATGAAAATTTCAAGTTGGTGGCCCTCATAGTTTTGGCGGTGTCCAACTTATACCAAAGTTTTAACAATATTTTAATATAGATATATAGTACATACTGAGATATCTGAATGAAATTTGGTGGATATATTGGGGGTGTTTAGGGGCATATTTGGTGAAAATTTGAAGTTGGTGGCCATTATAGTTTTGGCGGTGGCCAAGTTATACCAAAATTTTAACAATTTTTAAATATAGATATATAGTAAATATTGAGATATCTGAATGAAATTTGGTGGACATATTGGGGGTGTTGAGGGGCATATTTGGTGAAAATTTGAAGTTGGTGGCCGTCATAGTTTAGGCGGTGGCCAAGTTATACCAAAATTTTAACAATTTTTTGATATAGATATATAGTAAATATTGAGATATCTGAATGAAATTGGTGGATGTATTGGGGTGTTGAGGGGCATATTTGGTGAAAATTTGAAGTTGGTGGACCTCATAGTTTTGACGGTGGCCAAGTTAAACCATTATTTTAAGAATTTTTGTTATAGATATATAATAAATATTGAGATATCTGAATGAAATTTGGTGGATATATTGGGAGTATTGAGGGGCACATTTGGTGGAAATTTGAAGTTGGTGGCCATCATAGTTTTGACAGTGGCCAAGTTACACCAAAATTTTAACAATTTTTTAATATAGATATATAGTAAATATTGAGATATCTGAATGAAATTTGGGGAATATATTGGGGGTGTTGAGTGACATATTTGGTAAGAATTTGAATTTAGTGGCCCTTATAGTTTTGGCGGTGGCCAATTTAAACCAAAATTTTAACAATTTTTAAATATAGATATATAGTAAATAATGATATATCTAAATGAAATTTGGTGGATATATTGGGGCTGTTTAGGGGCATATTTGGTGAAAATTTGAAGTTGGTGGCCATTATAGTTTTGGCGGTGGCCAAGTTATACCAAAATTTTAACAATTTTTAAATATAGATACATAGTAAATATTGAGATATCAGAATGAAATTTGGTGGACATATTGGGGGTGTTGAGGGGCATATTTGGTGAAAATTTGAAGTTGGTGGCCGTCATAGTTTAGGCGGTGGCCAAGTTATACCAAAATTTTAACAATTTTTTGATATAGATATATAGTAAACATTGAGATATCTGAATGAAATTGGTGGATGTATTGGGGTGTTGAGGGGCATATTTGGTGAAAATTTGAAGTTGGTGGCCATTATAGTTTTGGCGGTGGCCAAGTTATACCAAAATTTTAACAATATTTTAATATAGATATATAGTAAATATTGGGATATCTAAATGAAATTCGGTGGATATATTGGGGGTGTTGAGGGGCATATTTGGTGAAAATTTGAAGTTGGTGGCCATCATAGTTTCGGTGGTGGCCAAATTATACCAAAATTTTAAGAATTTTATGATATACATATATAGTAAATATTGAGATATTTGAATGAAATTTGGTGGATATTTTGGGGGTGTTGAGGAACATATTTGGTGAAAATTTGATGTTGGTGGCCATTATTGTTTTGGCGGTGGCCAAGTTCTACCAAAATTTTAACAATATTTTAATATAGATATATAGTAAATAATGAGATACCTGAATCAAATTTGGCGGATGCATTGGGGGTGTTGAGGGGCATATTTGGTGAAAATTTGAAGTTGGTGGCCGTCATAGTTTTGACGGTGGCCAAGTTATACCAAAATATTAACAATATTTTAATATAGATATATAGTTAATATTGAGATATCTGAATGAAATTTCGTGGATATATTGGGAGTGTTGAGGGGCATATTTAGTGAAAATTTGAAGTTGGTGGCCCTAATAGTTTTGCCGGTGGCCAAGTTATACCAAAATTTTAACAATTTTTTGATATAGATTAATAGTAAATATTGAGATATCTGAATGAAATTTGCTGGATAAATTGGGGGTGTTGAGGGGCATATTTGGTGAAAATTTGAGGTTGGTGGCCATTATTGTTTTGGCGGTGGCCAAGTTATACCAAAATTTTAACAATATTTTAATATAGATATATAGTAAATATTGAGATACCTGAATGAAATTTGGTGGATGTATTGGGGGTTTTGAGGGGCATATTTGGTGAAAATTTGAAGTTGGTGGCCGTCATAGTTTTGACGGTGGCCAAGTTATACCAAAATTTTAACAATATTTTAATATAGATATATAGTAAATATTGAGATATCTGAATGAAATTTGGTGGATATATTGGGGGTGTTGAGGGGCATATCTGGTAAAAATTTGAAGTTTGTGTCTATCATAGTTTTGGCGGTGGCCAAGTTATACCAAAATTTTAAGAATTTTTTGATATAGATATATAGTAAATATTGAGATATCTGAATGAAGTTGGTGGATATATTGGGGGTGTTGAGGGGCATATTTGGTGAAAATTTGAAGTTGGTGGCCGTCATAGTTTTGGCGGTGGCCAAGTTATACCAAAATTTTAACAATTTTTTGATATAGATTAATAATAAATATTGAGATATCTGAATGAAATTTGGTGGATATTTTGGGGGTGTTAAGGGACATATTTGGTGAAAATTTGAAGTTGGTGTGTATCATAGTTTTGGCGGTGTCCAAGTTATACCAAAATTTTAAGAATTTTTTGATATAGATATATAGTAAATATTGAGATATCTGAATAAAGTTTGGTGGATATATTGGAGGTGTTGAGGGGCATATTTGGTGAAAATTTGAAGTTGGTGGCCGTCATAGTTTTTGCGGTGGCCAAGTTATACCAAAATTTTAACAATTTTTTGATATAGATTAACAGTAAATATTGAGATATCTGAATGAAATTTGGTGGATATTTTGGGGGTGTTGAGGGACATATTTGGTGAAAATTTGAAGTTTGTGGCCAGTATAGTTTTGGCGGTGGCCAAGTTATACCAAAATTTTAACAATATTTTAATATAGATATATAGTAAATATTGAGATATCTGAATGAAGTTTGGTGCATATATTGGGGGTGTTCAGGGGCATATTTGATGAAAATTTGAAGTTGGTGTCTATCACAGTTTTGGTGGTGGCCAAGTTATACCAAAATTTTAAGAATTTTTTGATATAGATATATAGTAAATATTGAGATATCTGAATGAAATTTGGTCGATGTATTGGGGGTGTTGAGGGGCATATCTGGTGAAAATTTGATGTTGGTGGCCATCATAGTTTTGGCGGTGGCGAAGTTATACCAAAATTTTAACAATTTTTTGATATAGATATATAGTAAATATTGAGATGCCTGAATGAAATTTTGTGGATGTATTGGGTGTGTTGAGGGGCATATTTGGTGAAAATTTGATGTTGGTGGCCGTTATAGTTTTGGCGGTGGCCAAGTTATACCAAAATTTTAACAATATTTTAATATAGATATATAGTAAATATTGAGATATCTGAATGAAATTTGGTGGATATATTGGGGGTGTTGAGGGGCATATTTGGTGAAAATTTGAAGTTGGTGTCTATCATAGTTTTGGCGGTGGCCAAGTTATACCAAAATTTTAAGAATTTTTTGATATAGATATATAGTAAATATTGAGATATCTGAATGAAGTTTGGTGAATATATTGGGGGTTTTGAGGGGCATATTTGGTGAAAATTTGAATTTGGTGGCCATCATAGTTTTGGTGGTGGTCAAGTTATACCAAGATTTTAAGAATTTTTTGATATAGATATATAGTAAATACTGAGATATCTGAATGAAATTTGGCGGATATATTGGGGGTGTTGAGGGGCATATTTGGTGAAAATTTGAAGTTTGTGGCCTTGATAGTTTTGGCGGTGGCCAAGTTATACCAAAAATTTTAACAATTTTTTGATATAAATATATAGTAAATACAGAGATATCTGAATGAAATTTGATGGATGTATTGGGGGTGTTGAGGGGCATAATTGGTGAAAATTTGAAGTTTGTGTCCCTGATAGTTTTGGCGGTGGCCAAGTTATACCAAAATTTTAACAATTTTTTGTTATAGATTAATAGTAAATATTGAGATATCTGAATGAAATTTGCTGTATAAATTGGGGGTGTTGAGGGGCATATTTGGTGAAAATTTGAAGTTGGTGGCCGTCATAGTTTTTGCGGTGGCCAAGTTATACCAAAATTTTAACAATTTTTTGATATAGATTAACAGTAAATATTGAGATATCTGAATGAAATTTGCTGGATAAATTGGGGGTGTTGAGGGACATATTTGGTGAAAATTTGAAGTTTGTGGCCATTATAGTTTTGGCGGTGGCCAAGTTATACCAAAATTTTAACAATATTTTAATATAGATATATAGTAAATATTGAGATATCTGAATGAAATTTGGTGCATATATTGGGAAGTTGAGGGGCATATTTGATGAAAATTTGAAGTTGGTGTCTATCACAGTTTTGGCGGTGGCCAAGTTATACCAAAATTTTAAGAATTTTTTGATATAGAAATATAGTAAATATTGAGATATGTGAATGAAGTTTGGTGAATATATTGGGGGTGTTGAGGGGCATATTTGGTGAAAATTTGAATTTCGTGGCCCTGATAGTTTTGGCGGTGGCCAAGTTATACCAAAATTTTAACAATATTTTAATATAGATATATAGTAAATAATGAGATATCTGAATGAAATTTGGTGGATATATTGGGGGTGTTGAGGGGCATATTTGGTGAAAATTTGAAGTTGGTGTCTATCATAGTTTTGGCGGTGGCCAAGTTATACCAAAATTTTAAGAATTTTTTGATATAGATATATAGTAAATATTGAGATATCTGAATGAAGTTTGGTGAATATATTGGGGGTGTTGAGGGGCATATTTGGTGAAAATTTGAATTTGGTGGCCATCATAGTTTTGGTGGTGGCCAAGTTATACCAAAATTTTAACAATTTTTTGATATAGATATATAGTAAATATTGAGATACCTGAATGAAATTTTGTGGATGTATTAGGGGTGTTGAGAGGCATATTTGGTGAAAATTTGATTTTGGTGGTCGTTATAGTTTGGCGGTGGCCAAGTTATACCAAAATTTTAACAATATTTTAATATAGATATATAGTAAATATTGAGATATCTGAATGAAATTTGGTTGATATATTGGGGGTGTTGAGGGGCATATTTGGTGAAAATTAGAAGTTGGTGTTTATTATAGTTTTGGCGGTGGCCAAGTTATACAAAAATTTTAAGAATTTTTTGATATAGATATATAGTAAATATTGAGATATCTGAATGAAGTTTGGTGGATACATTGGGGGTGTTGAGGGTCATATTTGGTGAAAATTTGAAGTTGGTGGCCATCATAGTTTTGGTGGTGGCCAAGTTATACCAAAATTTTAAGAATTTTTTGATATAGATATATAGTAAATACTGAGATATCTGAATGAAATTTGGTGGATATATTGGGAGTGTTGAGGGGCATATTTAGTGAAAATTTGAAGTTGGTGGCCCTAATAGTTTTGCCGGTGGCCAAGTTATACCAAAATTTTAACAATTTTTTGATATAGATTAATAGTAAATATTGAGATATCTGAATGAAATTTGCTGGATAAATTGGGGGTGTTGAGGGGCATATTTGGTGAAAATTTGAGGTTGGTGGCCATTATTGTTTTGGCGGTGGCCAAGTTATACCAAAATTTTAACAATATTTTAATATAGATATATAGTAAATATTGAGATACCTGAATGAAATTTGGTGGATGTATTGGGGGTTTTGAGGGGCATATTTGGTGAAAATTTGAAGTTGGTGGCCGTCATAGTTTTGACGGTGGCCAAGTTATACCAAAATTTTAACAATATTTTAATATAGATATATAGTAAATATTGAGATATCTGAATGAAATTTGGTGGATATATTGGGGGTGTTGAGGGGCATATCTGGTAAAAATTTGAAGTTTGTGTCTATCATAGTTTTGGCGGTGGCCAAGTTATACCAAAATTTTAAGAATTTTTTGATATAGATATATAGTAAATATTGAGATATCTGAATGAAGTTGGTGGATATATTGGAGGTGTTGAGGGGCATATTTGGTGAAAATTTGAAGTTGGTGGCCGTCATAGTTTTGGCGGTGGCCAAGTTATACCAAAATTTTAACAATTTTTTGATATAGATTAATAATAAATATTGAGATATCTGAATGAAATTTGGTGGATATTTTGGGGGTGTTAAGGGACATATTTGGTGAAAATTTGAAGTTGGTGTGTATCATAGTTTTGGCGGTGGCCAAGTTATACAAAAATTTTAAGAATTTTTTGATATAGATATATAGTAAATATTGAGATATCTGAATAAAGTTTGGTGGATATATTGGGGGTGTTGAGGGGCATATTTGGTGAAAATTTGAAGTTGGTGGCCGTCATAGTTTTTGCGGTGGCCAAGTTATACCAAAATTTTAACAATTTTTTGATATAGATTAACAGTAAATATTGAGATATCTGAATGAAATTTGGTGGATATTTTGGGGGTGTTGAGGGACATATTTGGTGAAAATTTGAAGTTTGTGGCCAGTATAGTTTTGGCGGTGGCCAAGTTATACCAAAATTTTAACAATATTTTAATATAGATATATAGTAAATATTGAGATATCTGAATGAAGTTTGGTGCATATATTGGGGGTGTTCAGGGGCATATTTGATGAAAATTTGAAGTTGGTGTCTATCACAGTTTTGGTGGTGGCCAAGTTATACCAAAATTTTAACAATTTTTTGATATAGATATATAGTAAATACTGAGATATCTGAATGAAATTTGGTCGATGTATTGGGGGTGTTGAGGGGCATATTTGGTGAAAATTTGATGTTGGTGGCCATCATAGTTTTGGCGGTGGCGAAGTTATACCAAAATTTTAACAATTTTTTGATATAGATATATAGTAAATATTGAGATGCCTGAATGAAATTTTGTGGATGTATTGGGTGTGTTGAGGGGCATATTTGGTGAAAATTTGATGTTGGTGGCCGTTATAGTTTTGGCGGTGGCCAAGTTATACCAAAATTTTAACAATATTTTAATATAGATATATAGTAAATATTGAGATATCTGAATGAAATTTGGTGGATATATTGGGGGTGTTGAGGGGCATATTTGGTGAAAATTTGAAGTTGGTGTCTATCATAGTTTTGGCGGTGGCCAAGTTATACCAAAATTTTAAGAATTTTTTGATATAGATATATAGTAAATATTGAGATATCTGAATGAAGTTTGGTGAATATATTGGGGGTGTTGAGGGGCATATTTGGTGAAAATTTGAAGTTGGTGGCCGTCATAGTTTTTGCGGTGGCCAAGTTATACCAAGATTTTAAGAATTTTTTGATATAGATATATAGTAAATACTGAGATATCTGAATGAAATTTGGCGGATATATTGGGGGTGTTGAGGGGCATATTTGGTGAAAATTTGAAGTTTGTGGCCTTGATAGTTTTGGCGGTGGCCAAGTTATACCAAAATTTTAACAATTTTTTGATATAAATATATAGTAAATACAGAGATATCTGAATGAAATTTGATGGATGTATTGGGGGTGTTGAGGGGCATAATTGGTGAAAATTTGAAGTTTGTGTCCCTGATAGTTTTGGCGGTGGCCAAGTTACACCAAAATTTTAACAATTTTTTGTTATAGATTAATAGTAAATATTGAGATATCTGAATGAAATTTGCTGTATAAATTGGGGGTGTTGAGGGGCATATTTGGTGAAAATTTGAAGTTGGTGGCCGTCATAGTTTTTGCGGTGGCCAAGTTATACCAAAATTTTAACAATTTTTTGATATAGATTAACAGTAAATATTGAGATATCTGAATGAAATTTGCTGGATAAATTGGGGGTGTTGAGGGACATATTTGGTGAAAATTTGAAGTTTGTGGCCATTATAGTTTTGGCGGTGGCCAAGTTATACCAAAATTTTAACAATATTTTAATATAGATATATAGTAAATATTGAGATATCTGAATGAAGTTTGGTGCATATATTGGGGGTGTTCAGGGGCATATTTGATGAAAATTTGAAGTTGGTGTCTATCACAGTTTTGGTGGTGGCCAAGTTATACCAAAATTTTAAGAATTTTTTGATATAGATATATAGTAAATACTGAGATATCTGAATGAAATTTGGTCGATGTATTGGGGGTGTTGAGGGGCATATTTGGTGAAAATTTGATGTTGGTGGCCATCATAGTTTTGGCGGTGGCGAAGTTATACCAAAATTTTAACAATTTTTTGATATAGATATATAGTAAATATTGAGATGCCTGAATGAAATTTTGTGGATGTATTGGGTGTGTTGAGGGGCATATTTGGTGAAAATTTGATGTTGGTGGCCGTTATAGTTTTGGCGGTGGCCAAGTTATACCAAAATTTTAACAATATTTTAATATAGATATATAGTAAATATTGAGATATCTGAATGAAATTTGGTGGATATATTGGGGGTGTTGAGGGGCATATTTGGTGAAAATTTGAAGTTGGTGTCTATCATAGTTTTGGCGGTGGCCAAGTTATACCAAAATTTTAAGAATTTTTTGATATAGATATATAGTAAATATTGAGATATCTGAATGAAGTTTGGTGAATATATTGGGGGTGTTGAGGGGCATATTTGGTGAAAATTTGAAGTTGGTGGCCGTCATAGTTTTTGCGGTGGCCAAGTTATACCAAGATTTTAAGAATTTTTTGATATAGATATATAGTAAATACTGAGATATCTGAATGAAATTTGGCGGATATATTGGGGGTGTTGAGGGGCATATTTGGTGAAAATTTGAAGTTTGTGGCCTTGATAGTTTTGGCGGTGGCCAAGTTATACCAAAATTTTAACAATTTTTTGATATAAATATATAGTAAATACAGAGATATCTGAATGAAATTTGATGGATGTATTGGGGGTGTTGAGGGGCATAATTGGTGAAAATTTGAAGTTTGTGTCCCTGATAGTTTTGGCGGTGGCCAAGTTACACCAAAATTTTAACAATTTTTTGTTATAGATTAATAGTAAATATTGAGATATCTGAATGAAATTTGCTGTATAAATTGGGGGTGTTGAGGGGCATATTTGGTGAAAATTTGAAGTTGGTGGCCGTCATAGTTTTTGCGGTGGCCAAGTTATACCAAAATTTTAACAATTTTTTGATATAGATTAACAGTAAATATTGAGATATCTGAATGAAATTTGCTGGATAAATTGGGGGTGTTGAGGGACATATTTGGTGAAAATTTGAAGTTTGTGGCCATTATAGTTTTGGCGGTGGCCAAGTTATACCAAAATTTTAACAATATTTTAATATAGATATATAGTAAATATTGAGATATCTGAATGAAATTTGGTGCATATATTGGGGGTGTTGAGGGGCATATTTGATGAAAATTTGAAGTTGGTGTCTATCACAGTTTTGGCGGTGGCCAAGTTATACCAAAATTTTAAGAATTTTTTGATATAGAAATATAGTAAATATTGAGATATCTGAATGAAGTTTGGTGGATATATTGGGGGTGTTGAGGGGCATATTTGGTGAAAATTTGAAGTTGGTGGCCATCATAGTTTTGGTGGTGGCCAAGTTATACCAAAATTTTAAGAATTTTTTGATATAGATATATAGTAAATACTGAGATATCTGAATGAAATTTGGTGGATATATTGGGGGTGTTGAGGGGCATATTTGGTGAAAATTTGAAGTTGGTGGCCCTGATAGTTTTGGCGGTGGCCAAGTTATACCAAAATTTTAACAATTTTTTGATATAGATATATAGTAAATAATGAGATATCTGAATGAAATTTGGTGGATATATTGGGGGTGCTGAGGGGCATATTTGGTGAATATTTGAAGTTGGTGTCTATCATAGTTTTGGCGGTGGCCAAGTTATACCAAAATTTTAAGAATTTTTTGATATAGATATATAGTAAATATTGAGATATCTGAATGAAGTTTGGTGAATATATTTGGGGTGTTGAGGGGCATATTTGGTGAAAATTTGAATTTGGTGGCCATCATAGTTTTGGTGGTGGCCAAGTTATACCAAAATTTTAACAATTTTTTGATATAGATATATAGTAAATACTGAGATATCTGAATGAAATTTGGTGGATATATTGGGGGTGTTGAGGGGCATATTTAATGAAAATTTGAAGTTGGTGACCATCATAGTTTTGGCGGTGGCCAAGTTATACCAAAATTTTAAGAATTTTTTGATATAGATATATAGTAAATATTGAGATATCTGAATGAAATTTGCTAAATATATTGGGGGTATTGAGGGGCATATTTGGTGAAATTTTCAAGTTGGTGGCCCTCATAGTTTTGGCGGTGGCCAAGAAAATGTTCTGGTCAGTAAATTAGACACACCCGATCTCGATTCCGCGACGGTCCTGGAACTTCTGGGACGAATGTCAACCCTACTCCAATTGGGCTGCATTACAGGAATAGAATCCCGGCCCGGCGCGAGTTTTGAAAACGCATTAGACTTTCCTTATGAGGACTGAGTTTAGCCAATCAATAGTTGGAATGGAGATATCATCAAGCTAGTACGAGAAATTTATGCATACAAAGGCACGGGGCTAACAGTGAATGTATATAAAATGAAAGTGTAGATGGTAGTTTTACAGCTGTTGTGTATCCATAGAAATTATTTAAAAAATAACCAGACATCGTTCAATTAAAACTCGCTTATCATTTTCCAATTTTATTTTATGAGTTTTTACATTATAAACATTTAATTATTGATTCGTCATCAATTAACGTTAAGCAGGGTAATAGTACTTGCTGTCTCGGATTATTTACTTGGTATACTGCTAAAAGCCAGTTCTCATATACAGTAGAACCCATGTAATCCGTTACCTCTGGGACTGTGGGTATGGTCGGAACGCAAGAGACGTCAGATAATCAGAAAATACAGAAAAATACGGATTTACAGTAAAGTACTGTAAGTAATCTCTGAAGTCAAAAATTAATCTATTGTTCTCTGCAGTAAAAGCAAACGAACAGTAAGCACTAAAAACTGCATAGTATAGTACAGAACATGCACAACAAAAGAAATGATACAAAAGATGACGGGGAAGTAAAGCTGATATGCGGTAGCAGCAAGCAAACAACAATGCCGCGACGGCAGTAGACGAAAATGAGCTTCATGAGAAACCGACGAGTCGGCTGAAGCTCGGCTCGGGCAAGGTAGGATTAACCAGAGTGGCGGACCAGCCAAGGGCGGACAAGAGAGGCTCTACTATAGTTCGTATTCATAGCACTGTTGTTCTTTCCATTTCTGTCTTAAATTGGTAGCTGTAGTTTAGAGTAAGCAATACTTCTAATGATAAAGGTAAATTGTGTTGAGAATAAAATTCTATTCAAGACCTCGTGCGTTATTCGAAGTAATTTAAAAGATGTTTAAATTAGGTTTGTTCATCAGCAAAATTTAGGATAAGTTTAACAAGGAAATAGAAAATATCAGTATTTGAGTCAGTTGTAAAAGTAAAAATATTTCTTCAATTGTAAATTAAACCTTTCAATTTTAGTCCCTCAATTACATACCCTGTAAGTTAAAGGAAATGGACGATTAATGAAATATCTGAAAATGAAAGATATTTATGCAATGAGAATGTGAACGAAAATGTGCAAACTCAAAGAAAAACTACGAACACGACATTGTTCACCACAAACTCATATGGTTTGGAATCGAACCAGAGACGCCTCGCACCATAGGTAAAAGTGAGCCACCGTCAACCCATACTTCAGTTGTAGTTAAAATCTTCTTACGTTGTAAACCAATACTCGACTTATATAATACTTCCAACCAGTAATGGACGCAGAAATATATCATGGAGAGCACTAATAATTGCCGTAACGATGAAAACCACTTACACACATGCATAACTGAAATCAAGTATTATGTAGTATCACCGACTGAAATGTGGGCTATAATGTCGATCAGAGTACGACATGGGCTTTTGTGATACGAAGTTTAGAGTTTAATTTTAGTACATAAGATAGAGGCAAATTGCAAGTGAGATATAAAACGGAAAGAAATTCTTTTTCAGTTTTCTTTAGTTACCCAATATTATGAAATACTGATAAAATTTGGTAGGAGGTAAGAAATTAAAGTTCCTGATGCTACATTCATGAAAAACCATGTCCAACCAGATGATTGACATTCAAATACGAGATGAGTTTCAGGGCATTAGTTCCGACGCGTCGGGGTCACACACGCTAACAATTCGCTAAACCGGAACTAAATAATAATGTAATGGAATTTAAACATCTACTTTCTTCTTTTAATGCTTTCTGTTTGTACCCGCAGATGATAAATTTTGATGGCTATCATAACGAAAAAGAGTTGAATAAGATTAAGAATACTGTAAAATTATTTCAGTTTATAAGGTAGAGCAATTAATGTACTCGGGATTTTGGACTTTCCCTTCACCTTTTATTATAAAAGTCTTCTTAAATAAAAAAAAATATTAGTAGTTACTCTAATATATTGGATTAGATTAAGATAGGAACCCGGTGACCAAGCGTCATGGGCTTTTGCAGGTGAGGTATCTCTTGGTAACCAAACGTCGTGAGAGGTGTTAAGATAAGGTATCTCTCACGGTGATCAGGCGTCGTGAGAGAGGGTGGGAACCCGGTGACCAAGCGTCGTGGGCTTAAGGAAAGGTACCTCTCGGTGACCAAGCGTCGTAAGAGGGGTTTTAGGTGGTTCGTTCAACCTGGGCTAATTGATGCTCGATGGTGTGTGCTGCTCTCTTTTATCCTGGAGTGTCGGCTGCCATCGGTGATCTCCATCTTGCCGACTGCTGGCGAATGTGGACGACTCCTATTCGGTTCCGTCGCTTGCTCTGTTTTGGTTTACCATTAGCACGTGTTACTTTACATGGTTATTGCATGTTATGGGAACATGAGGAACCCTACAGTTCAGTATATAACTCTAAATATACTGCATTCTTCTAAATATAAAGATATATTGTGAATACATGAAGTGGTTATATAAACAAAATCAGATAAACAGTGAGCTTCCAAACCCCTGTCAATTTTATTCACTATCCGTTGGTATACGAGGATGATGCTATGGAATTGGTAGCACTACTAAAAATGAAACACATTTCTAAGCTAATTTCAAATTGAAATTACACGTCCAAAATATGAATTTATCTTTCTCCTTTGTATGTATATATACGCTTTGTCTTGTTTAAAAAATGCCAATAGTAATTCAAAATTTAGATTTTTCGTAAAACAATGCAAGTAATAACATAGAAAAAGTACTGGTTAAGATGAAGTTAAATCACAATGCTAAAAATTTGTACTAACCCCTTTTACTATTTCTTTTTAGTATATATACGTATATATACAATGTGTATTATCTGATACGTACAATAAAACTAGCTATAATTGAATTTCATTAGAAAATAACTCTACTTTGTTTGCGGATAGAAGTAGTGTATGAAAATAATGGTTATACTACTACTACTACTACTACTACTACTATTACTACTACTAATGCTACAATTACTAGTACTACTACTAATGCTAAAATTATTACTATTACTACAGCTGCTACTAGTTCTAGTACTACCAAAACTACTGCTAGTACTATACTCCTACCATTGCTACTATACTATTACTAGTAGTAGTAGTAGCAGTACTACTATTACTACTACTACTACTACTGCCACAATTCCTATTACTACTACTACTACTAGCAGATAATAATATAATATACTATACTATAATAATAATAATAATAATAAGAAGAAGAAGAAGAAGAAGGAGAGAAAGAATAAGAAAAGAACGAATTCCATAAGAATTTCACCCACCTAAGACTATGCGAGACCGCGAGCAGTCTCGTGACACTACTCGCGCGAGACTTACTAAGGTCTCGTCTCGAGTCTCGTCTCGCACAAGTCAGGCGAAACGATGGCGAAAATCTTTATGATGCCGTCTCTTCGGGGGACGATGTCGTGCCACTGCTGGGACGAAGACAACCGTCTGTCTCATAGCTGTCGTCCCTGAACAGCGGCGGGGCCGTCGCGGTGTCCGTTGCCAAGCCGACAAATACGCAGCCACCTTTGAACCAGCACTAGCTCACCCTTTTCGCTGCTGCGACCCAATAACCGACGATGGTCCGACGAACTTCGTCGGCAATTGTTCATGGGGAACGTCTCGGATCCAAAACCTAATAGAGGTTCGGATTCCACTTTCAACTGTAGGTCCCGTCTCTCGCGTCCCGCTGCGGAAAAGGTACGATAAACACCCTAACCTACCCAATAGTCAAACCAGACTTTTGATTCATCCGTTATTTCAAACATAAATTAGCTTGACAGTTACAGGCTATTTTTGATAATTTCACACCATTCGAACATTTGCACGTTATAGGGTCAATTCTACACTATCCTGATCGTCAGATAAGATAACACTGGTTGCAGTGGTGATGTGTTATTTTGTGTAAGATGAGATCTACTACCGCGACAAGGTTGGATCATTCCGATAATTTAACTTTATCAGAGAATGGTACAATCGACTATAATGAATGTCATATTTTAGCAATTAGAAAACAGTTATATCAATATATTTTCATCTCAGACAGAGAAGTCATAAAACACCATAGTGCAATAAGCAGATACTTCAATAGGTATACTTTTTTAAAATTTTCCTTTTAATTTTAATTGTTTCATTTTTTGTCCTCTACTGGCCGCTTTTGAATTTTCTGGTTTGCAACACTGATACTGCCCGAAGCCCGAATGAAGAAGGTGTGCTTTTCCCTGTGTCTTCTGTCTGTGTGTAGTGTGATTCTATACAGTGATGAGAAGGAGCAGAGAAGTGAACCAGTGACACTGAACGAGAACAGAGGTCGGAAATACTACCAAGCTCATAAACGAAATGCGGGTATTGGGGGGTCATTTATTTTCCTCGATTACTGTGCCTTATTATGCATCGACGGAAAGTGTTGATGAAACCTTACATAGTTTGGGCCGTAGAATCCAAATCTGCAATAAAAAATTGGTGTTTCCATTTGAAATTTCAAAATTGACCATACCCCAGCCCCCAGGAGGTGGTCTAGAGGGTCGAGTTTGGTTTCGTCAGATAGTTTTTTTTAATATTACCAAACACGTGTTTTTTTGGTTTTTCACTCCGAAGTTCAGTTCTCGAGTTATTCCATCGTGTCCAGACTTTTGATTCACTCTGTATATTTTTAACTCATAAAGGTAGTAATATTATTTCGTTCATGTGTGAATATAAGAAGCTTCTAAAACTCTTCTATTCCTATCAATAACTTCGGTTATGTGACTTCTTCTTTCCTTCTTTTGCCTTCTTTTCCTTTTGACTTTTCGTCAGAAAACGAACTTGTGACTTTAGGATCTATAGTATAGAGCGTGTAGAGCAGTTTTCTCTGGTGCATCGGGCCCACGGCGAGGTAGTTTGTGGGGAAAATCGTGCACTTGAATTTTCCTGAGTCCTCCTGTCTCCACCCACTTTCGCATTCTACCAATTATTCCATTATTATTCATTTCCTTTTATCGTGCTCTCCGTGAACACAAAGGTCATAAACGTAGGACTTTTTACCGAAATATTCCTTTACATTTTCTTATTAAATTTAGCTCTTCCTCATAATATTTTACCCAATATAATAATGAAATATTACCAAATGCTCGAAAACCTGGGAGAGCTTGGTATCTAGTGTGCCACAGACCCAAGCTTCAAGGTATTCTTACTAAATACTGTGTTAAATTTGACTTTTCAACACTACCATTTCAGTTGTTAAATGTTTCATAATGTTATACTGAATTCCATGAACATTGAAGCAAAATAAGTAAAATGATGAGATTGACAGTTTAAACTGCACGCTATTGCAAGGCTACCGACGTAAATATTTACACCATTACTCAAACCCTATTATATAACCAGTATTATACATTTCATTTTCATAAACTTGCATCAATGTCCTAATTAAATGCAATTTATAGACAATTTGTTTTACATTAGCAGCTAATGCTCATGTTGTAAAGTAAAAAACAAGTAATCATTCGATGCAAATACATAAGAAACGTAAGATATTACAGATTACTGGAATTACTATTTTAAACAGTATATATTTTCTTTATGGTTTTTCAAATCACTTTATGAAAATTCAGATTATCTATTACACCATTTTTGCACTAGTGAGAGAGTTCAGCAGCGTAGTAGAAGAAGAAGCTGCGAATAAGTAAGTGGGAGCATTTGGAATAGGTAGAAGAAACGAACAGGGACAAATGCTTATCGATTTCTGCAGGCATCATGATATAATGGTGGCCACGTAGTTTAAAAAAAGAACAACCTAGCTGTACACGTAGAAAAGTTGAGGAGATAAGAAACGCTATTAAAATAGATTACATTCTTATGAGGCAATCTTTTAGGAATAGTGTAAGAGACGTGAAGACACTCCTGGGAGCGGATATTGATTCGGATCACAATCCCCTAGTGGCGGAAATGCAAACCTGGTTAAAGTCTATCTAGAAAAATTTAGGAGAAATCGAAAATGGAACATAGAGCGACTACGAAACGTCGAGAGTGATGTGAAAGAAGAGATTGAGGGAAAATTATGTGCAATGGGCAATATGGTCGACAATGTAGAAAAAAAGTTGGAGAAAGGTTGAACAGATTCTAGTGGACACAACCAACAATAACATTGGCAGAATGGAAAGAGTACTGGGAAAATGAAAGCGATGCTTAAGAAAATGTAATATCAGAAGGGCAAAAAATACGAACATCAACGAATACAGAAGACTGAATAATGAATTGAGAAGAGACACGGACAAAGCCAAAAGAAAGTATATGAAAGAGATGTGTAAAGAAATAATGGAACTCGAACGGCGCTCCATATTAAATAAGAAAAATGTATATTTTAGATATTATATTTGAGACAAGAGAAAAAGTTGCACATAATTCTGTCACAGAAATATAACTTATAAACAATTTTGACACGGCAATTTTGTACCTTTTTGAACTAAATAGTGACAAAAGAAACGACAAAAGCAGCTCATCTTCTCGTAGTCAAATTTGGAAAGCAAATCTGTTTGGTAATGGTCTCTACAAAACAGAAGTTTCGCATATTTGGCACAAGAACAACACCAATAGAACATAATGCTAGGTTTAGCAAATATTAAAAGCATAGGCGAAATGAACCCCTAAGGGGTTTATAAATATACAGTAGAGCGTCGATTATCCGAAGTAATTGGGGGACATGGGTGTTCGGAAAACTGGTTTGTTCGGATAATCGAACTGTACATGTTTATTTGCCAAAAAGAAGTACTGTACAGTAAATTTATTCATAAAAAGAAGTGTGCTGATTGTTGAAACACAGCGACTGGCGGCTTGGCCAGTCAGCACTGCCTTATGAAGGCCCCATTAGAAGCAATGTTCCGACAGCGGTGGCTCAGTGCGGCGACTACTGTGGGAAACTTGGTTTGGAAGTGAGGGGGATGATGAACGGTAGGGTGGGACAGTAACAGGTGCGAGCGAGTACACAGTTCGGTTAAGCGGTCGTTCGGTTGACCGACGTTCGGATAATCGACGCTCTACTGTACTACTATTTACAAATATTATATTTTGCTACTATCAAAATTTCATAGCAGAAAATAGTAAACAAATAATAACTTGTTATAATGCAATAAGAGTTTTACATGTTCATGTTTAATATGTATAACATTATAGGAAATACCAAGGAAAATTAATGATAATATAAGCGTATTATAATAATGTTTGAATCTGTAAAACAAATCCAGCATATCATATTCGGCCATTTAATTCCAAAACCGGAACAATATACTTAAATAGGATTCAAATACCATAATTGCAATCAGTGGCATCGGGAGGATATTTTGTTTCGAAGGGTTGGAGATCGTTTAAGAAGCAGACTAGCAGGCCAACAACTCCAAAATTGAATTTAATATTTTAGATTTATATCTAATCAGGAACATAGTAAAATTTGGTTCCTTCTGGGGAAAAAGGATAACGTTGCTGGTTTACAGTTTTATTGTTTACGACATAGTCGTATTTATTGTTGCAATTAGCTCATTCTAATATTTCTCAGACTCATTAAAATACAAACATGTCAATTTAAGAAAAAAGGATTTTTTGTGTGTGAATTTGTGGGGGGGGGGGCTTGGATGTACAAAATCATTATCATAAAGTGAAGTCCAGAATGTTCTCATAAGAAATATTCACATTTATTTGTATCTAAGAGAACAAATATTTCCAAAAATGTAGGCTTATATTATACCACAGTTAAAAAGGACATCTTAATATGCTCTTTCGTTTCGCGGTATCTTAAAATACACAGAAAAAAACGCCAAAATAAATATCACATCAAGAAATACGAAAAATTGGCGAAGCTGTGGCCAGAAAGGTAATGTTGCAGGCATTAAAACCATCAATTTCTGACGTAATCGTTGAAACAGTAAAGTCTGCATCGGGATATGACCAACGTGCAGAAAGGTTTAACCCTTTGGGGATCCTGGCTTTTTGGCCTATTTTTTAGACTTTCATTCAAGCAGCTACTGTTTCGTCACTATTTATCCTAGGATCATGGTTCATACCTCGTTCTCTTCAGAATAGAGCTGGCTTTCAAATGGTACCACTTACATGCTCATACCATATACCAGAAGCGGGGAAAAAAATGTCAAAGTGAAAATTTCGGAGGGAAAAATTTTTTTCTCGAACTTTGGCCCCCCCTGGACCCACCCTGTGTGATCGTAGCCATCTAAAAAAATCTGATAAATAGTACTTGGTGTACTGAATGTGTGTGCCAAATTTCAAGTTTCTATCTTGAATAGTAAGGGAGGGAGAATTTTTATCAAAAATTCCCACAGTGCCCCAACGTACCATAAAACACTATGATCTGAGGGAAAAAAATTCCTGAGACATCCATAATTACCCTAGGACTATAATCCACCAATCATTCTCTTCAGAATAGAACTGTCTTTCAGGCGGTACCATTCACATGTCTCCATCATGTATCTAAGGTGGGAAATTCCTCAAAAAAGGGATTTTTTGGGACAAAATTTCCAGTTTTTCAAACTTTGCCCCTCTGGACCCCCCCTGTTTTTACGCAGAATTCGGAAAAAAACTTCTGGTAAATACTACTCGGTGCACTGAATGTTTGTGCAAAATTTCAATCTTCTACGTTCAAAAATAGGCCCGCCAGAAAAAATTCCCCTACTTTGCCCCACTTTTACCCTATACAGATGTATATTTGGATAAAAATTCACTGAGACGGCCCTAATTACCCTAGAATAATAATTCGACCGTCGTTCTCTTCAGAATGGAACTGCCTTTCAGACGGTATGAATCACGTGGTCCTATCATGTATGTGTGGCGGGAAAATGACAAAAAACGGGATTTTTTGCGGCAAAATTTCCCTTTTTTCAACTTTTGCCCCTCTGGTTCCGCCCCTGTTTTAACACTGACATCGGAACAAAAAATCTGGTAAATACTACTCGGTGGACTGAATGTTTGTGCAAAATTTCAATCTTCTACGTAGAAAAATAAGCCCGCCAAAAAATATTGAACATAGGCTTAGAAAATGAGAAGAGAAATTTTTGACTTATGACGTCATCACCTCCTGTGTCTGGACGCAGGACGGTCTGAAACCATACGTAATGTCTTCTACAAGGCCTCTGGACTTGGAAAACAAAAAAAACCCGGACGGAAAAGCTCAAATAGAAGAGAAATAACGCAATGTACCATGAAAAGTGCATATGGTACAAATTGTACCATAGGATCCCCAAAGGGTTACTGCTCCGACTGATGCTATGAACATAAGCACATTACTAAAACAATATTGCGAACTAGAAGTCTTGCATTTGTATAGAAGAGATGCTTTTGATGGACAAACCAGAAGGGAGATAGAAGCTGATATTCGTACCATGACTTGACATTTGAATTCAGAACGGAAATATGAATATTGCATCAAGTGCGTAATGACCTACACATCAAGAAGATAAATTATGTCAACATTCTGATGTTTCAGCATTATAGTAAATTACTTGAGACTGTGTATTGTAAAGTTATCCTCTTACTTTCAAAAAAGGTGGTTTACAGGTAGAGCGTTTTCAAGATTTACAGTTCCTCTTTATGAAAATAGAGCTACTATTCAGACCTATGAGAAATTTCCTGCTACTAAACTCGCTCCTGCCAAACATGCTGTCAAACCCCATGAAAATATTTTCATTAAGAAGTTTGAAAGAATAGTGTGTAACGCCCCCTTCCGCCTAGCCCCGTCCAAACGAAACCAAATTGAGAGTTTTAAAAAAAATAAAAAAATAAAAAAATAACACAAACTGTCAACCCGGGCTCAGCTGACAAAGCCTGGCAGAGCGGGCTTGACAGAGTGGGGCTGCTCCGTATCGCGAAACCACCTAGATGCAAAAGGAAATACCACAGATCCAATATTTCACTTGCAAAGGCAAAAAGGTAAACACTTCAAACATAAACAGAGTAAACAAACCAACACACTGTTTCAGTTTCGAATAAGAAGAATTTTATTGACAAAATGAGGGAGGTGTATATGCGCTAAAACGTTAGGATAGTACATATACACTGTATTCAATCATTAAATAAATAACAATCAAAAATTACTATTTTCACTGTAAGTTAATAATTTGACTAAATTCCATCCAATCAATATTATCTTTGGCTTTAATATTAAGTATTCCTTAAAATCCAGTTTGTTATTATACTGTTCAGAATAAAGCAAAAATTAACAGTTAATAATCCAGTTAAATCTTGAATTTTTAGCAAAAAACCTACTGTTCCTTTCTATCCAGTATACTACTAAACTCCACTCGCAGTCATCAAATCTTAATTAACAAAAATTTGTCTGAATCATCCTTCTTACAATTTTTAAAGAACAATCCATGATTAAAATTAATTCAAGAATTGAATATTAATTAAGTTCTTGTTCAAAATAGCGAATCTTAAACCCTTATGAAAACTGAAGAGAAAAATCGAGAAATATTCGTATTCTTTGAAAAGATATTAATTTTTCTCTCAGTATAAGAACTGAATCAAATAGCTGCAAAGAAAATACAAATAAGAAATAGGAAATACTGGATCCGGGAATGGTTCTAGTCTCAATCCGTGTTTTCCGCAAAAATCAAGAAAATGTATATCGCCACTTAAATTGGGAGGAATTTTATTAAGCTTTCAGGACAATGCAAAGGTCCGAGAATTTTATCCCTTTTGGAATCAACTCTACTGACAACCGCACAAAATCAACACTGTTAACGTGACACAACTACTTCTTAAATATAAATCAAATTAGTCACTCACCTATAGCTAGATTGTGTGAATTTTACCTTCAAACGTCCGTCCTTCAATGGAAACCAAGGCCTCTTTGACTGAATTAATGACTAACAAAGAAAGCAATTCTTTGCTCAGTGCCAGATAAATTTTCTCTAAAAATTATCGCGATTCAAAAAAAATTCAAGTAACAAATTACGCCTTTAAAGAGCTTTTCAATTGGACAATTCTTTCGAATTACTGGCTGAAACGAGGTCAAATCCAGCAATCGCTCTATTTCAATATCAGATTGTCCAACACTATTAATTTTATCTCTTTGTAATTTTCTTTTTTTTTTTTAAAAAAAAAAAAAAGAAATATTTCAGAAAGAAATAACTGAGAAAACTGACGTAAAAAATACTTTGAATTAACACTCAGAGCACGCAAACTAAAGTAACATGAGGGATTTATAATCACTTTATATTCACTACACACTTTCCCTATACGGCTCTGTAACTTTCTAGCTCCACAAATATCACCTTTTTCTCTCCAAATTCTTCATGAATCACCGAAAACTTATTCCAACTTGTGAAATTTAATATAATACTTAACTCAGAAAGAATGAAGAACAGTATTAACTTCTCTGGCACGGAACACCGAGTTTCCCAAGTAGATGTATTAAACAACATATCCTATTTGCTCAAACGATCTAAGCAGAGAACGCCTAACAGAAAACAACTCCACATCTCCGGAAACACCAAGATACTAGACAACGTAACCAATAGTCACGCTATCAGGAAGATATCGGCGCGTTTGGCCACGCCCCCTAAACAATTGCGCGCATAACTCGTTTTTTCTCCAGTTGTCAATAGTTGAACTATTTTCAGTCTATTCCTCCATACATTTTTCTTTCAAATTTTCTTTTCTTTTTAAAAAAAGAAATAGTTTACAACAGCAAACTTATTATTTTAACAAATGATATACTCTAATATTAATAATATAAATAGGTATATTTATATATATAATTTTTTCCTTGTACACATCCATTCTTCGTTTTCCTTGAACTCGAAAGGATGGTATGCTACAAGTGATAGAAGAAAAACGTCAATCAACTTCAGCTGATTTCAGTTTGGACGTTCAGAAACATTTACGTCGTTAATAAACGCAGAAGCAATTTCGTTTCTCCAAAAAATCCTTACATGTTTTGTAATATTAGAATAATTAATTCGTTGGTGGGGTACAAAAGACTACTATCTATTTCATAAAGATAGACCCCTGACTTCGCGGTACTGCCGTGACGTCCAGTCAAAACTTATATTGCATTGTCGTACCTCGTTTGAATTGCTGGAATGTTACCTTTTCAATACTTAAGACATAAACATTTTCTTTGTACTATGTAGTGAGAAAAAAAATAAAAAATTAATGAAAAAGTGCGTATTTTTTCGTACTTTTTTGGTACATCAATGTTTATAGAACTATATCTCAGAAAAGAGATCACGTGAAATAATTTTCTGTGTACGATATGTAGATGCATCCATTAACTGTAAGTTGTGAAAAGTTCAATTTTCATCACTTGATACTTTTTGTGTAATTAAAACAAATGTACGACGCTCTGATCTCCTTTACCATGGTAGAGAAACGTACAAAACGCTGTTCGAAAATTTGGAAGTCCAGTGTTCCAAATATTTGGAACTATTAACAAAAAAGGGTTTAGTTGGTAGAGTATTTATTTTTTTAAAAAAAAAAGGTTTACTTCAACATATTCTCTGCGTTAAGCGGTGAGACATGTTGCAGCCCAATCTTTAATTTCCCCGCGCTTATATGAAGAAACAACATACAGTAACTGGAAGTGCGGCAACGCTGTCGTGCAGTGTACTCTCGTTCAGGAAGCTTGTAGCGTGAAGCCTACTTCATAAGAATGTAATAAGAAATAGTATTTATTATATCCTTTCACAACATCATAAAAATAATAATAATGCATGTACACTCATGTCCAAGATTATTGTCGCATGTCTATAAATATGTTATTGTAGGAATATGATTTGATAACGAATTCGCCTGGTATTTCTTATAATGTTAGTATGTGTATAATCGGCAAAGACATGTTTGTGGAAAATTTCATCTCAAAAGAGCAGTAAATAAGAACAATAAAACGAAAATATCTTTTTAAATCCATTTAGCAACATTTTGTTTTACCCATGCTAATTTTCGTATTTATAATTCTTTTCCTATGAAATTTTCCACAAATATACATTTTCAGACTACACATATACTATCAGTATTAAAAGTACCCTGCAAGATCATTATCAAATTATATTCTTAGAAGAAGACAGTTATAGATATGCAACAATAATTTTGAACATAGGGTGACCAGATATTTTTAAATACAAAAAAGTATTTCCAAGAAAAATTATATTAAGTATGAAAACAAGATGAATTACAGTATTTTATGCAAATGAGTTAAATACTTAAAACAGTTTAACTCACCATCATTTATATTTCTGCGACGATCTTGCTTTCTTGAGTAAGTTAATGTCATCCTTTATTGCCAGTCTGAACTCTTCAGAGTTCATGTCTACATTGAACTTCACTTTCATCACTTGCTCCAGGGTCGACACTGTGAGTTGACTTTTTTCTTCGCTCCAGTAAGTGTTAATAGCACTGAGGAGCTTCTCACAATCAACATTAGTGCCCGGTAAAGTAAACAAGAATTGCACGAGTGGCACAATCACTTTTAAATTTGACCCAGCCCGCACTAAGTCTTTGTACACTATTTTCCATTTGCTCATCATTGTCTCTCTTTTCTCTCTCCATTGTTCAAGGTGTTCTTTAACACATCTGGATTTTGCACAGTAAGTGTCAAAAATATCATTATCACTCAATTCCAATGAACTGTCTACATGTTTTACCTGCTCATAGGAATATGCAAACAACTCCTGAAATTCTTCATAGGTAACTGATGTGTCCAGTAGTATATGTTTCATCTTATTTACTTCTCCGAAAAAACGTTGTGACCACATCTCTAAGTATGTTATCACTTCAACGTAAAACCTTCTTGACACTGAGTAGGCATATTCTTCTTTTATATTTCCTTCTTTTACAAGTTTCGTAAGTAAATTTCTAGCAGAAAACGGAAAGAATTTTGTTCAATTCTATCTTTGTATTTCCTCATAAGTTCAAAATATTCAACAGAAACTTCAGTCGCTGTTACATCCTCCCTCTCAATTTTTGAAATTGTTTCAGTGAACAAGATTAGCTGAGCATGCAGGAAATACAACCACAACTCACTTGTTTCGTCTCCAAAGATATTGACTATAGCTATTGGAGCATTTTCATCACTCAAAAGGTACCCCTTAAGTGGTTCATACTGACGTATAATTTTTTCTACACACGGAAGCAGAGACACGAATCTCGTCTTTGAGTGATACAAAAGACCCTCATGATGACAGCCAATGAACTCAAAAAAGTTTTTTTCAAATTTTCCGTCCTTACAGTAAAAATACTAAAATGGTTGTATATTTTAAAAGCCAAATTTTCAACATCGATCGGTATTACTCTCGAACACACCACAGAAATTCCATTCTGAAGAATATGAGCCCCACACCCGATAGCCAAAACATTTTTCTTCAACCTGCACTCTAGTTCGCTATGCACGTTTCCTGTTGTTTTATATTTTATGCTTCCAAAATTGACTGGTGCATTATCAGCTGCAAAATCGATGACTTTACTTTCCAAACAAAACTGACGTAATGTATTCATTTATACGTTCGCCACAGTTTCCGAGGTTTCATTTGATATGAATTTTTAGAAGACATGTTTTTACATTAATATCAGTATCTACTTCACAGTATCGCACTAAAACAGGCATGAGTTCGGTTGCTTTACGATTGGAAGCATCACAAGCAACAACAACGAAAGAAGCCTTTTTAACACTATTACTTAAAATATTTTCTGACCACACTCATACCACATTTGTTAACAAGGCCTCCGTTTTTGTTCTCGCACATGTACATTTTTATTCAGTGTTGATTTCAAAAGTTTGCTAGTGCAGTCCATGCTTCTAAAAAAGTGGTTATGTTTAACATTATGGTTTGACCACACAAGTTCTAGTCAAATTAAATCTAGGTCTTCTGAGGATTCTGTGGTGAAAAACTATCCAACTTACCCGTTTCGGAAGTTGATGAGCATTTAGTGTGCGACTTAGATTTTATATGTTGTTCTATATCATATTTCCCTTTATTTTTTATAGAGAACTCCTTCTTACACACCGTGCACCATGCTTTGTAAACATCGTTACTGAAGGCCCTTTTAATGCAAGGATAGCTTATTTCAAATGCTTGATTATATTGATATTTTCCTCGCGACATTGTTAATAAAATACATCCTTCCAATCCTCGAATAATATAATTGATTGAGTGTACGTACGCACGTTAATTAGAATAATAATCACTGCGCGATTCCCACTACCAAGAACTGAATCACGTTGAAGGGAAAACAAAACCCCGTGCCATGAACTGTAGGAATACCAGATATGAATTCTGAAAATATAAATCATTCCAGGTACTCAATCAATTTAATTAACAATTTAATAATTAAAACGTTGAGTTTGGATAAATTTATCACTTTAATTTTTCCGTCTTTACTATAGTTTTAGTACTAACTAATAAAAGACAATTTAATTATACTGTATTATTATTTTTTTCCTTTGCAAAAATAAAATCTGGCAACCCTACAATGCAACGAGGACGAGAAACGCAGCACAGCGCAGCGGGTCTGCTACTACGAAGTATTAAGCAGTGTTGTCAATGTCCAAGTTTTTACAGGGAAAAAAAATGCGATTTTCAATGGGAAAATGCATTAAACGTTAAAAGAAATTGAAAATCCTACAAAAGAGTATAATTCGATATTTTTGGGAGGAAAAAAGAGTATAGAGTACATGAACCTCGAAAAGAGCATAATGCTCTTAAAAAGAGTATGTCTGGTCACCCTATTGAACATCAGTGTACACATCTTAATGTAATCGAAATAAAACATTGAAGTAACACATGCAAAAACTCATCTCTTAATCTATTTACTTCATTCACTTTCGTCATTGTTTTGTTGGCTCATCCTGCTCCTGCTATCTTCCTGAATACTTATTAACAATGGCTCCATTTCTACCTCAAGATATATCAGTATACACACTTTCCAGCTTACGGACATGTTAAAGGTTAAAAAGAAATGTACTGCCTTCGCAACCACGATTTCACCCAAGTTCTGCTATTAATTCCCCTGCCGAATGTACAGTAACACAGAATGGGTCCTTTGTTTCCTTTCAACGAAAGAAAACAATGAAATGAGTAGGTGACGAGGGCTGTATTTGTGTCTAATCACGTCGCACTGATTACGTCTTCAACACTTCCCTTAGGTTCGTAGGCGTCAAAAACTTACACACGCACTCACATCATATGGGTTCATTGCAATGAGACGACGAATAGGCAAAATATTTAGCAATAATGAATTTGCAGACCTGATGAATGACTCCGACTCAGACGACTGTGGGTTAATAATTAATGACACCGATTATTCTGTGCTCAGTGGCATATCCGGGAGTGAACTCTGTCTCAAGTAAACCTGAGACTGCGCCGGGAAAGAGAGAAAAAACGCGTCGTTCCTATTCAAAGGCAGATTCTGATGTAGCTTGGAGCGATAAAATTCAAGTAAATGCAAAACCCCTGTTTAGTGGTGTCCCGAGAATTATTCAAAATGTCGGGCTATCTTCAGAGTATTCCGCATACAAAGTGTTTCAGCTGTTTTTACCGATGAAGTTTTATAGTAAAGAGAAAAGTTGAGTTGATTTTGAGTTTAACGTCCTGTTCAGCAGCGAGGCTATATGAGACGTGGACCTACTGATTAACGTGGAATCAGAACTACACGAGCTTCCGCCAGGAATAGTAGTAAAAGAAATGAATCAATACGCAAAACAGCAGATTGAGAAAAACAAAATTTACTAAAACAAAAATCTTTGTTTTCTAAATGAAAACGTGTTACTTCAATTGAAAACAAGGAACTTTTTACACTAATTATTCACATATGCCTTGTACGTAAGCTAGCTTTACAAATCAAGTACGCAAGATCTATTAGTATGTCTGTCAAGTGGTGGAAGAAGCTGTCTTTTCTGCCGTTTGACTTATCACACATGTCAATGCTCACATATTGTACAGGAAGAAAGCAGGAAAGCATATTGCACTTCGAACTTTTTATGCGAATGTAGCAGATAAAATACTGCACTCAACAGGCATTGAAGTACAATAACCTTCACCCGGTAGAAGGCTGGTAACTAGGGGCCATTACCCATAAAGAGTTTCACCACAATATCTGCAAATTCTAACAGAGTAGGACAAAGGAGATGCAAAGTGCGTAGCATCCGCACGGTGAAAGGAAGTTTTTAATAAATATTAGCGTTTATTGCAGGGATGCAAATAACCACTCGCCCGAGGCGTGTGCTTCATTGGCGCGGGCGAGTATTTAATAATATAGTACGGAAGTTAAGTAAATTATTTTTATTATGTGATGTGGGCTAGTAACTTTTTTCTTGGGCGAGTAAACTTTTGTTCCTTATTTGCATCCCTGGTTTATTGTCTGATATATAAAGTTGAACCTTGCGTGGAAAAGTGCTTTGAAATGTACAACACTAAAGAAAAGTACTGGGACTCCTAGATCTGAAAACAGATTTTCTGTGAAGTTTAAACTCAATATTACATACTAACTAAGGTTGTATCATATAATAAACCTTATGCGTGTATTTGTTTCTGTGCAAGCTTATTTTACATTGCGTGCAATAAGTGGAAAACTGACAAAAAGCAACAAAATTTTGAGGACCCTCACATGGAAATTCAAACAAAATAAGAGTTCGCTTTTCTAATTTTGAACATTTGGCACATTTACTCTATATCCTGCTAATTTGTAAGAAATTGGTTTAAACTCTGTGGAGACATTAAATTTTAAAAATATCTCTAAGAAGTGCCGGACAGTGTGCGTGAGAAGTTTGAATACCCGTCCGGCTGAGAGTGTATACGCGCCAGGGAAATGTGGTGACGTAGCACAGCGTATAAACTGCGATACCGAAGGGCGCAAAGCAGAGAAAATCATAATGTCGTATTTGTGATTGTTTATCTTTTAAAACAAGTCAAAACAGTTTGGTTGAAAAAGCTACTTTAAGATCTTTCTAAATTTTTTTTTTAGATTATTAATACACCGTGGCAATTCAGAGATAATGATGTCTCACTTTTTACTGAATAACAAGAATATTACTACATGTTGAGTAATGAAATTTTCAGAACTTACAGGTAATATATGCATCTACATATCGTGCACACGAAATTATTTCATGTAATCTCCTTTTCGAGATATAGTCCTATAAACATTGATCCACCAAAAAAAGTACGAGAAAATACGCACTTTTTCATAAATTTTTATTTTTATTTCTCACTACACAGTACAAAGAAAATTTGTATGTCTTAAGTATTGAAAAGATAACATTCCAACAATTCCAATGAGGAACGACTATGCAATATAAGTTTTGACTGGACGTCACGGCAGCACTGCGAATTCAAGGGACTATCTTTATGAAATGGATAGTAGCTAGATATGCAAAGGAGAAAAGCTATGGAATTCAGATACTATAACAAAAATACGATTAAGGAAGGGACAAATACATTAATAAAACCAGTTGTTGCAGATAATAATTCTGATTTTCTGTTAAACTATAATAAACACATTTAACAAAACATAGTTTCTACTTGTTCTAAATTGTATTAGAATTTTAGTATGATATCTTCTATTAAATTTAGTACTTTCTCTCTTGGAATATCTTCAAGTAAATTAAACTCATTCATTTATTAAATAATAAATGATTGAAATGTTTAAGTTAACTTGTGATAGGCCTACATTTATTTTGAAAAAGAAATTACATTATGAATTAGGTTCCAGCTATATTGATTTAAACATAGGATTAGTAAGTTTTTATAGTGCATGTTTAACTTCAAACGTTATACATAATGCATGGCTCACATACAGAAATGAAATTATGCTTATATCTAACGGGACAATACAGCTTAAAGTACCTTAACGATTATTTAAAATCTCAATTCATAACCATAATATTGATCGATCATATAAGAAATAGAGTAATAATTGAAACAGGTATAGTTCCTGGATCCAAAGTTCTATCCTTTAATGTTCACTGTAATGTATCTTGTCGTATGTTTGTTAAATATAATGATTATAGTCACAGAGAGACAGAACTTATGCCAATTTAAAAGAAATAAATAGTTTAAGGATAGTATTATATATCAATCTGCGTATCGCTTATTCCTTCCTATAACAAGTGATAAATAATAGATTAGAATAAGAACTTGATTGATTTTCGTGGAGCAACTAAAGCTACACTTTTGCAAATCAATAATTTGTCTATTATAAATCGATAGTATTGAAAATTATGAGTTGCAAAGTTTTCCAAGAAACAGAAGAACTTTTAATAATGTGAATGAGCCTAACAATGATAATAAATTTGATTTTGATGTAGGAGATGAATTTATTTACCATCACAGAGCAAATTTGTTATATAAAATTTGACGTTATAGGTGCTCAAGCTGAAGAAACATTTGGTGATAACTGATAACGATAGAATAAAACTTATATAATATTTCTTACCGCTCTTCTTTTCGTAAATATAAATTAAGAAGTATTGAGTTGTTATAGATAAGATTGAAGTTCCAGGAATAACTGCAATTGTAATTTGAACTTTGCAATATCTAAACCTTAAGTATCATGTTTAAAGTATGCTGGTTTCGAAGCGTACAATAAATTTGGACTAAGAAAGTAAATTAGTGACTTAATTCCATTAAGATTAAGATACCTGGATAGGAGGACTGGAAGTTACGTTAACAAATACTAATAATGTTAATGATGTTTTGTGTAATTGGGCAGAATCAGGAGCAGGTGAATCTGTCCCACTTGATGTAAAAATAACAATAAATCGTACTGAGAGAAGAATTCCAATAATAGAATACAAGCCTAAGATCCAAATGTTGTATATTCATTTATTGTACGTCCATACATTCAAAGAGCTGTATCTAGTCGAATCTTTGAGGATGATATAACGCGATAATAACAAAAAATAACTGTAAATTTGATAATTGTAATTTAAAAATTAATATCTTAAGAATGGCGGAAACGGGAATTTTCCAAAAGAAAATAGGAACTTAAAATTATTGATGGGCTAGAAAATTATTATTTTATGATGTACGAAGATTGTTTTGCTTTTATGAGAATAAGATGTGGAAATATGGAAATGTATCACGATCAAGATGACTTACTAAAAATAAACAAAGTATGTGATAGTATTAGTATGTGACTGTAATTCTTGTAGAAGAAAAATGTATTTGTAAATGAAAGAACGCATATAAAAATAGTTGTAGATTTTACAGAAGCCGTAAAATACAATTTGTTATGCGATTTTAATTGGTCAAAAGAACTGTACATGTGGTCCTAAGAATGGGAAAGTGATTGAAGAATTTCAAGTAATATACATTGTAATTCGTTTATATGTATGACTATTATCCTCATGGACTATTATCCAGAAATGTTTAATTAAAGATTTTCTATATAATAAAAGATTCCAAGTATTATTGAATTTTTAAATTAATTAGGAAGTTTATAATTGAAACAAGTCATATGTTTAACACTTTCGAACCCAGGAGCCAAACTGGCACGGATGGGTGTCACTTTTTAATTCGCACCTTGTGGATACCCTCATGTTAGAACATGTCGTGATCTGCAATTTGATCGCACAAAATTTGCCGCACCTGTGCAGAAAAATTATCAGAGGACATAAAATAGCCAACAGAAAAGTATAAAAACATGCCTCCTATATGTAGATGTCTTAAATGGATTGATTTGCTCAGACGCGCCTCTTCGGTTTCGGCCCCCGAAGATTTCAACCGAAACGGGCTATGATCATTGCAATCTCCTCTATCTTCTTTATTTCATCATTCATTTTCTTTTTTTTTTTTTTTTTTTTTTTTTTTTAGAGCGGGGACAAGGACCAGGACGAGGGTGCGGTTACGAAGCCACAACACATTGAACAGACAAAACAAAACAAAATTAAATTAAAAAACAGCAAATCCTAACTACTAACTACTATTCTCTAATGATTATTTAAGTCTCCTTTATCTAATCAAACTAATCTACTCTACATTCTGACTCAAGTCGAGCTTAACATTGATCCTATCATAAATATCATCATCATTGGTTTTAGTCTATACTTAGCCCATCCATCTAATATTTACTCTTCTTCTTTGTTTCATTTCGTTCATTTTGTCCTTGTTTGATATGGTTTTTCACTTTTGTATATAATTTGATTCTCTCCTGTATGTTTTTTTTATTAATTTACCACATTCTCCTACAATCACTAAACGCACACTTCACTTATCACTATTAAACACTGTCCACACTGGTATTTATAATATTACACTAATACACTGTCACACTCCTGTGTGTGAAACACAGTTTAACGTCTAATTCCACTACACACACTACACTGTTCCGTTCTTTTCGTGCATTCTTCGTTAAATCTTGTCTATCTCATGTGAGATAATTTTGTTTTTGATATATGTTCCTCGGTTGTTTTACGTATGTCCACGGCCCCCAATACAACGGCTTGGGGTCCAGGACCCACTCGGAGCACTTAATGCGGGCCCTGGTCAGTTGTGTTCCACCGCCGTGTGCACCGTAACCGAAAGCGGCGCGTACGCAACAAGAACGCGGACGGTCACTGTTTTCTTTTACCCGAGTTCATTTGTCTCATTTCTTAATTCTATGAGATATTAATGTGCTGTATATTTGAATGCACTATGACCCACCACCGAAACACGAAATTCACTCCGGTCCGACGCATCCGGAGTTCCAATCCGGTCTGTCCGGGGATGTGTCGAGCTCACTTTTACTCCCGCGCTTCCTTCCGGGGCATGCGGAGTACCAGCAATCCTTGAGGAGACTCCCGGTCCGAAAGGAACGCCCCATACACACGTTAACACATTCAATCTAATTCATTCATTTATCTGTTAATTTCTTATTGGTTCCTGTTTGCTAGATTCGTTTCTTCATATTGTTTTTTGCTCCGTTCGGAAAACTCAGCCGTAATTCTATTCAGTACTTTAAAGTCTTTCTCTTCGCTAATAATATCCTCTAATCATCCTGCTCTTATATTGTTCCTCTCGTTCATTCGATCTTCTAGTAGGGGACACCACATTACATAGTGTTCCGGAGTTCCAAACTCACCACAATCACAGTTCCCTTCTTCTTTTAAGCCAGACCTTTGAACATATTGGCCATAGGGCCCATGTCCTGTGAGGAAGTGGACAAGGCCTGCATATGGTTCAAAATGGTTCCATTTTAGTCTTTCACTTATGTTTGGGATTAATTTATGTGTTCTTCTTGCCTTCTCTGAGTTATTCCAGTCTTGTTGCCACTTTTCTAATATTTCTTGCTCTATGTCTTGTATGTTATCTATTTCTTTCCCTATTAGGTCCTGTACCCTACTTTTGTTTCCTTTTCTAAACCAATACATTGCCGCCCGTATTATTATTATAAATGCATTGGTTTTAACACCAACAATACAGCTAGTGCAGTGTGGGGAGTAGTACCAAATGCCCCGCTTAGTCTGATCATTATGCTTCTTTGGGGTCTTTCTATTTTCAATTTTAGTGCATTAGAGTTCTTACAACCTGTGAGCCCAAACGCTGGCAGCATAATTCATAGTTGCCCAAAAATTGAGTCGTGGTATATTTTTATTATTTTTCGTGGAAGCTTATATTTATTACTTGCTATATTTATTAGTTTATTGGTAACTTTCTGTCCTTTATCACTAATGTAATTTATGTGATGTCCAAAATTTAGTTTATCATCTACCTGAATGACAAGATATTTGAATTCGCTTACTCTTTTTATTTTTTCTTCTCCAATTTTGATGGTTGGGTCCCTTGCCAGTTTTGTTCCGAAAATCATATATTTGTTTTTTTTTCTTGGATAATTTTAGTTTACTTTCTGTACTCCAATCTTGCAATATTCTTATTATTTCTTTTGAGTTTTCTTCTATTCACTTCTTGTGTTTGCTGATGTTATTACTGCTAGGTCATCTGCAAAGGCTATCACTCTATCTACGCATTTATTTTTGTTTAATGCTTCCAAGCATGGCTGGAATTCAATATCCCACATCAATGGGCTTAGAATAGATCGCTGTGGGCATCCTTTTTGTGTATTAATGCTTATATCTCCATTCTCTTCTTTTATTATTATTTTTCTGTCTTGAAAATAATCTTTTATTGTGTGCACTAGGTATTCTGGTATTTTTAGCTCTCTTAGTCTTCGTACCAGCGAGGGAAACCACAGATTGTCGAAAGCCCCTTCTATATCTACAAACAAGGTTAATACATGCCTTTTTGCGCTCCTGCGATCCAAAATGTCTACAAAAGCATTTAGAGCGTCCTCGGTTGATTTGCCCCTCCTAAAGCCGTATTGCAAGTTATCTCCTTCAATATTCCTATATTTGTGTAATCTGGAAGCTATTGTTTTTTCATAAATTTTGGAAATATTCCGGAGGAGGCATATTGGTCTGTAGGAGCTTACATCTGTTGGGTCTCTATTTTCACTTTTCATTAATATTATTAATTTTGATTCGTTCCAAGAAAGCGGAAATTTTCTCTTCCTTAGCAGAGTATTGCATAATTTAGTTAGATAAGGTATCCATATTTCTTTCTTCTTTTTATAAGTTTCATTTTTTATTCCGTCTAATCCATGGACTTTTCCTGATTTCAATTTCTTTATTACTTGTTCGATTTCCTCATTTGTTACTAGGACTATTTGGTCTTCATGTTCTTTTCTGATAATTTAAATATAGTCTTCTCTTAGTTTTCGTTGTTGGTCTGTTTCTTCATTTACGTCATCTCTTGGAACGAATTTATTTGACAGTTTAAGCATAGTTTCTTCTCTTGTTTTCGTATATGAATTATCATTATTCTTTAGTGTAGTTAGTGTTATGTTGTTAATTTTCTGCATTAAATGGAGTGACCACTCAGATCAATATAGTTTGAACTGTTTTTTTACGTCGCGTAAAGCGTATTTAAAAAAAAAAAAAAAAAAAAACAAGTGTTTCCTGTGCAGAATTCCTGCTGACAACTTTTGACTTTCATAAGCTCATCGCAGAAAGACAAAAAAAGTTCTGCCGTCGAGCTGGACACTAATTAAGATATTGGGATTTCTTTAGCCGAATATGGTTGGACCATAGTTTATCATATTAGTTTTTTCCTCTGGGTGTCGACTTTTGTTCTCAAATTTCAGTCCAAATTCAAACAATAGAGAATTTTCGATTATCATTTTTTTTCCTATAGCTCCCTTCGTTGTAGACAGATCCTCTTATGGCTTGACAAGTAGATATCTCGGATGGATACCTAATTGCTGAGATCAAGTGGACCGGCTCGCGTACAGTGTTGCCAGCTAAGGAAATTAGTTTTTTCTAAATTTGAACAATACAGTAAATTCGAAATGTTTGTTTATAAATACGTCCGAGCGCAAATAAACTTACGCCAGTGAAATAGTGGTCCTTACTAAATAAAAGTAGGTACAGGTCGTTAGAATGGGGTCATTAGAGGGCGCACGAAAGATTCGTATTAGGTTCTAAGCCTTGATTTTTCTAGTTTTTCACTACTTTTCTGTTTATCGTAATCTATTTATTTGTAATTAGAAGCTGTGTTCCTTAAGTATCGCGATGATACTTGTAGAATATATTAGTGGTGTACCAATGTTTATTTTAAGAGTTTGCGACTGTGTGGTAGCAGTGTTGCCAGCTACAAAAAATGTAATTCCCTTTCTCCCTTTTTGTTTGCTACATTGGGAAAATGTACAACCATCTGAAAGCCCCGTCTTTGGCCTACAAAACGCACTATATAAATTTTCACTTGGATAATTAGAGGAAATACAGTTGAGGTTTACAATAGACCTTGTTCTGTAAGAGGAAAGATATTGTGATATTTTTTGATATTTTTAATGAGAATGAGATTTTTTAATGACGTACTTACTTTATTAGATGTCGTCAGTATACTTGTACGACATATTAATGTGATACCAAAATTTATTTTAAGATAATTTGCGTCTGTCTGATAACAGTCTTTCCAGCCTCAGAAAATTTTAATTCCGAACTTTAGATGAAAAATTCTGAAAATATCTCACTTTTGCCTCTATGATTTCCCTCTTGTTGGCTAAATTAGAACAAGCGTTTTAAGATCTAAAAGTCTCTTCTGTGGCTAACCAAACGCACCATAAAAAGTTTCAGTAGGATAGTCAGGGAAGCTATAGTCCCGGCATGTATGTTGATTTTTGCTTCTGAGGCGTAAAAAGTGTCAAAATTGCATGTGTATGACGACAGTGAATTTTCCTTTCCCTCTTTGTATGACAGCAGCAACTTCAGGTTTCTACTGTACTTTGTCAGCGCACCAAATGATTCTTAGGTGACTCAGACCCATGTGGCAACGGTGGTGCCAGCTACAAAAAAATCTTGAATTACCGTTAGCAATTTTTTGTAAATTTTCACACCTACATTCCCCTCAACAATTTCCCTTCCGTTGGAAACACTTCAATGTAACTTTCACCGAAACGTAGCCACATTCCTCTTCTAACAAACAAGTCATTAACTGTAACAATCGGGTAAATTGTTCTTGAGCAATAAGTCACTATCTAAAAATGTAGGAGAAAGAAAAAAGACATGGTCCGAAAGAGTTAAAATTGTTATTTTTATTACAGAATACCAGATTCTAAAGATTGGAAAGAAAAGACAGTATGGTAGCAGCATTTTTGTTGAATTAGAAGACCTTAATATATTTCTTCCGCCTAGAGTTACAAAACATATTACAGATAAAATTATTCATAAGTTCCTTAAAGAAGGATTAATAATTAAATATACAGGACTAAAGGATAATTATTCTGCTCTGAGTTCCTTGCTGATGAAAATGAATAACTTATTCAAAAATTTTCTATATAATAAAGTAAGAAATTGCTTCCTATTTAAACATGAAGAATAATATTAATGTTATAAGACCTGTTAAGTTACAAGATTTACAGATAGTCAAAGGTTACAAGATAACTATATGGAAATTAATTCAAATGCAATAAAAAGGTGAAAGAGTTTAGTAAATTTAAAATTAAAATATAAGACATTATTATCACTGAAATATAATGAAGATACTTTTGTAATTCTCAAGGATTTAGAAACAAGGAAGGCATTTGAAAAATATCAAGAGCTTAAAGAATTAAATAACCCATACCAAATGCACTAATTCTACTTTACAATTGAAGCTACAATTGAATAATTGAAGAATAGTTTTCAAATAATATTCAACAATGTGAGTTACTATTATAAAACTTCAATAGAAGTGTATTTCTACAATTAGTTGTAACGTAATTGTTAAAGATATTCAGAATGATATACAAATAGAATTTGAGATCAATAATTGTAAATTTTCGTTAATCAGAATCAATTGACTGAGTTGAAGAAATTAGTATTTCTTAAAAACCAAGTAA
This sequence comes from Thermobia domestica, assembly GCF_964235325.1. NCBI lineage: Eukaryota > Metazoa > Arthropoda > Insecta > Zygentoma > Lepismatidae > Thermobia > Thermobia domestica. Next base: position 94,657,051 of record NC_137462.1, on the reverse strand, counting down.
ATAGAAGATTCCACTATGAATCTATTACATGCAATTACTCAAATGGATTTAATATGTAAAATTTAAGTATTTTTATTCTTCCGAAAAGAAACAGTTACATGAGAAACTTACTTACTTGTTAACTTTCGTACATATGTTATTAGATAGTGCACTTTATGGCATTCCGAAATATGTATACTCTATTAGGTCTGTAATAACTAATTTTTGTGATTTCTAAATAATTATCTTAAATATTTAGTTATTTGTTAACTCTCGTTTACACATAATTAGATATGTCTGATAAAACCTTTGATATATATATATATATTAAGCGAGGAGCTAATAATTACTTTTTGGCAGCACTATTATATTAAGAAGTTGCACAGATTTCGCTGAGATCTTTCAAAATATATACTATTATATGTATGAAAAATGTATTATAATATGTATCAAAAATAATAACGGAAAAATGAGAGTTTCTAGAATTTGCCCCTGAAATTCCCGAAGGGATGTAATATTGCAATAAATGCCCCTGAAATATGTAACCCGCAATTCATATACGAGGTATATACATATGAAGTCAGCTTACCAAAACATTCAATAGGAACTAATATCTTGATAATGGTATTAATGTTGCTTTTAAAATTGCAGGTTACTTCTTTACTAGTCCTTGAATTCGCCTCGAATACGAATAAAGTGATTTTAGTTATCAAAATTTCCTCTGTGAATCGTCTGATGTGACATACATAGATTAACCACACATTAATCACTTAAAAGAAACGGAAGAAAGAAAGAAGAAAAACAAATCGTAGAGATTGTCTGGCCTTAGTCTTTGGATTTGAAGTCGAGATATAGAGAAAAAAGTAATACGAAAATTACTTCCAATCTTACCCAGAAGGTATAGTTGAATATATATATATATATATATATATATATATATATATATATATATATATATATATATATATATATATATATATATATATATACATGTTCGTGGCGACTCTCAATAGCTGGCTGCTTTGGAAGCTCCCAAGAATACTTTTACTTCTTTTTTCGTTTCTTTTAACATTGCTCATATATGATAAGAAACCTCGAACGCTACCAAATATTAGTTCTGAAAATTTCCTATGCGAATGGTGTGACGAGATATCCACGTATAAACCACATATTAATTATTTAAAGAAAGAGGAGGAAAAGTCGAAGAAAGAAGAATAAAAAACAAATCGCACAAGTTGCCCAGCAATTCTCGATTCAGTTATAGTTGAGATGTAAAGAGGGAAAAATTGGGGCGGAAATTACTTGCTCTTATATTCAGAAACTATAGTTGAATATATACGTATGTGGGCGACTCTCAATAAGTGGTCCAATGTGATCTCACAAGAATAATTTTCTCTCTCTTCCCTTTAACATTACTCATTAAGTAGTTGTAATACATATATATATATATATATATATATATGTGAGATATATATATATATATATATATATATGTGTGTGTGTGTGTGTGTGTGTGTGTGTGTGTGTGTGTGTCAGATACGTAGAAACTGATTTTACGTCTGCGAACTGTGTAACCTGACAACCACATATAAATCACACATTAATCACTTGAAGGAAAAGAAAGTGAAAGGAACAATAAAAAACAAGTCGTACAATTTGTCTCGTCTCAGTCGTTGGAGTTAAGATGTAGAGAAGAAAAAATGAAGCTGAAATTCTTTCCTATTTTCCCAAGAATCTGTGGTTGAATATATGTATATGTATGTGGTTGACTCCCAAATACTAATTGATTGGGAAGATCTCATCGGCGTTACTTATATAGGACGCAACAGAGTAGTTTATGAGTAAACTTTACATGCACATTTACATCTGAGAAATGAAAGACTCTCTAAATACCTTTGATCTAAGATGCTGTAACAAGGCTTCATTCAATTGCTTTCGTTATATATTTTCTTATCAGTGGCGTATCCGATGGAGGTGTAAAGGAATGTATCCATGCAGCCTTTTACTAGGTATTGTATTTAGGTCATCGTGATATCTAGTACCAAACATCATACTCGTATATGCCTTTTTGTGCTAGGATAACTTAACATAGTAATTTTCATAAAATGTCCGACGTATTTTTGTATATAAATGCTTGAAATTATAGTGGGATGAAACTGGTATAATTTATACTACTTATAAGGTATTATTATATATTCAAGAATTGAATTTCAATGTTTTCCGTTTAAAAGCAAACAAAACAATATACATAAAATGTAAATTAATAGGGAAATTCTTAACTCATAAAGTACTGCCATAACGCACCGTACCCAATCACTAATACCCTGAGTGTTACATATAGGTATTAATGTGTCGTATTGTTACGTTACTTTAAAAATATTCTTTCAATAAAAGCTATTCCGTATTAACTTTTACGAAATTTGGAAATAAAATACTATACGGATTATTTTCAGATACTATCTACGAGAGAAATCTGTTGCACCTGTATTGTAACTTTTGTTGTATTAACCTATAATCTTTAGATTCAGTAACATTCTATGGAAATAAGTTGTAGTTTTACAACTTCATAACGCAGGTGAAGTGGATGGTGTTACAACTTCAAAATTATTAAAATATATTGAATAATTTCTCTGGAATAAAAACGTTTCCACAAAAACAAGAAACTTTGTAACATACTATAAACATGTAAAAAGGAAATTATATATATATATCTAAAGCTTGGAAGGAACAATTGTGAACTTGAGAAAGGTTACACAGTAATGAACATTAATTTCTGCGCCACTGAAAGTATATATTCTTTTATCTCACTTCTTTAGATGTACTGTAAAAAATTATGTATTTGTTAAATCATTAGATCACTAGTATTCGCAGAAATTAATTAAATTAAATGAAAATGAAATAACTTTTTTTGTTACAGCTTCCACGGTAATGTGCTTTAGGCTAAGGAAAATAGATAACCAATGGATGTGAACGATTTTCTTAAAATGTTTCAAGGATAATGTGGGATAAACCAGAGAACGCCGAGAAACAACGGAAACGATAATGTGCCTAGGTACATTACAAACTTAATTTGTCTAGGATCGAGTCAGAGGACACTTGCATCATAATTAAGTGCACCACCACTCAGCTACTGTGTTGTTAATGAGCCCAACGTGTAATGCAATTCTAACATCATAAATGCGAAACCTTTTTAGAGCATGCGCATTATAAATATGAAGATTACAACCTGTAGGGAGAAACATATTCATGCTCAATTTTCTAAGGAGTCACTAACAAACATTTTAATTGTGCGACAAGCAAATTTTAGTAATTCTATGAGTCACACTGCGAAATACTTTATTGACTTTTGTGACTTTGTAAGAAGAGCAGTTACGGATGTTTCTATAATTAAATCCTGTATTTAACTTGGTACAACTTTATATTAAAATAAACACTTTAAAAAGTGTAAAAAGAACAATTCTTTTTATTGTAGAATGTAGTATAACAAAAGTTATTTCTAATAGAAACACACAGCGATAGCTCTCCTTAGTTAAAGTCAAAACACTCGTGATCACTTGACTCCTAGAAACACTTGAAAAGGGAATTGTGTTTTATTAGGGCTGTGATTCGCTTACATGCTCCTGCCTTTTAATTACCTAGGTACATTGGTTTTGAAATACTTTTAGAGCATTTTGAGACTCTTTTGTGGGTAAACAGATTTCAGATTATAGAGTGGAAAAGTTTCTCATGATTCTTACTGAGGGTACGTGTAGCACGAATCCAGTAAACCGTAGTATCAACAATCACATGTTCCTGTAAAATTCGACGCTTTCAAATATTTTTTTATTATTAATTTTCTATAGAATACTTTTGTAAATATTAAAATGTAATATTTATGTTTCAATAACATTTCTATTTGAACTCATCAGGATCTTATCAAAGCTAAGTTATTATAGAAATTAATTCTTATATATACCAATTCTAATTTATTTTATTTTTGCTTTTGGCCTGTATGTAGACGTAGATAATTCAATGGTGACGTTATTCGATCCTTTGTTGCAAGTACATAGTTTCTTTGTGCAAATTCATCTTCTAAGTCCTAGATTTAATAATTTTCAGAGTCATTAATAATTTTTATCCTTATTTTGCATATTACCATTTTCAGATTTATAACACATTTATATGCTTCCTAACAAGCAATAGATTCTTTCATTCGAGGTCTGTGGCTAGTCACCTAAACTATAAACGAACTGCTACCTTTCTTGTGTTTGAAACAAAATAATACTTTTATTCCTATATCTAAACAGCTGTTCCGTTATATATTCTGCGGAAGAAGGACAGTTTTCTTTAGACTAGCTTATAGTGGGGAAGAAGCAAAGATTAAAAGCAGTAAGAATGAATAATATTTCAACAGTGGACTTCAGTCTACCGAGTTTGTGTAGCAAACGCTCTATATTGCTATTGCCTGACCAGTCACATATTCTCCTTGGTAACCATGAGTAGATGTTTCAAATGACCAACGATGTACTAAATTATGTACATATAATTTCATTTGCTGTTGTAGACAATATTACGAAACAAAATTTCGGCTACTATCTCAGATTGTAATATCGTATAAATATTTTTGTACAACGGATAGGCTTTTAACCATTTACTATAACTAGTAAATAACATATTTTTGTCAAAAAATACGTAATTTAGATTTAATTATAATTTTGATATGATTTTAATAATTCATCCTTTTTTCTTTCAGTAGCAAATGACTGTATTAATCGATGTTGAATTAAGTTTTAAACAAAGAAAGTTAGGATAATATTAGAAACAACGTTTCGTAAACTATCTAAATTTTTCACGATGCTTATGTCTTGACTTGAAGAAATTTAAATGTGAATATAATGCATAATACAAAAGTGCGATATTCAAAGTAAATTAAATAGTGTGAGAATACGAAATCAAATGATATTGTACGTTCGCTCACAGAGTAGAAAATGTGTTTTAGGGAAAGGTTCTTAGGTTATACGCTAAACTTACGTTGCCGTGTTAAACATTCCGACAAAGGTATACATGGTTCTTCTCCGGATATCAAAGGATCCCCTACATAACGTGGTAATAAACGTGCAAATCCTTCTTTACAAATGCATTTTTTAGGTCTTTCTGCTATTTCATCCTTACAATCCCTCAAGGTTGGAGATATACATGAGCCTCCACAGAGGTTGTTGTAATTAGGAACCTCATTCTCACCACATTCTATTTCAAGAAAATGAGTCATTATTCCATTGTCTTACGCATTTTCAAATTCTGAGTATCGTAAATTGAATATATTTTATATTGCAGCTTACTCAAATATAAACATGGTCACTAAAACATGGGATAACACAGTAACCACAATATTAGTAACACTTAATCATGTAATCTCTTAATTAACTGTACTGATGGTATTACTATACATTAACTATCACTCACCTTAATGAATGTCGAGATATTTACTTACCTCAATGTTTTAATTGGAGAAATACATCACTTCCATTAATATTCTTCAAATTTTGAATTTTCAAACACTATTATTTAACATTACATGATGATGTTACATGTTGCCAATGTAACTAAAGAGATGTGAGATAGATAAACATTTGATATTTGAAGAATACCCACTGAAGATGAAAATATCCATTAAAAACATATGTAGTAAAACATATCAATCTTTATTAAAGTAAGTTACAATTAAATTTTAATTGCATATTTTAATGTCATTCGTATATCAACATTATATGCTTATTAACTAATTCGAGTTTTGGACATCGTATAGCCTTATTTTCCTTTAAACGATGATTGAAATGTATTTGCTAGCTAGAACTTAATACTTTCACAAGTTAGAAGTTACCTACGAAAATGTATTATCCTCTCGTAAAATATAAACACGCACTTATTGTTTTAAAATTTTATATATTTGAGTAATGAGACTAATACAGCTTATCTCCAGAAAATGTAATTTCTAGTAAAATAACTTCCAAACTTAATTGTAGACTCATTATAAAATTAGTGCTAGGTGGAAAAACAGAAATGTTGAGTAAACAGCCTAGATGTTACTTCAAAACTGATGGGACATATAGGCACGCACATTCTTCTGGGAAAAATTGGAGCTACTTCCACAGTGAATACTAGATAGCCAGAGCAGTGTTGGGAACATAGGCCCCATTTTGACATTAAACCAAACTTTTCCATTTTTGGAACCTTGCACGGATTTTATATTCAGTCTACAATTTATGAATAAGTTGAAAACTGGGGAGACCATTCCACTGATATGCATGCGTTCGTAAGCATATATATATTAGCATTCTGTTTTAACGAATCGCATAAACTTTGTTAAAACATTTTTTTTATATTTTATATAAAAGATATCACCGAAAATTTGGTTAAACTCAACTAGAGTCTAGATTAAGACAAAACAGTCTTCCGTGAAAAAATAAATATCTCTTCGTTAACGGTAATTTTGTTTTGATAATGGATTCCTCATTTAGTTCTATCTAGTTCCACATAAGACAACAACTGCGCGTACAGTACAATCTTTTATATTTATATTACAATTATATTTTGAGTGACAGTGTCAGAAAATGACCAACTCGTTTTTCTAAGAGGTTTTAAATGGCAATTGCTGGGGCCAATCCACCGAATTCCATGCTATCAATTACATGAATGTCCGAATTTTCTACTTTTGTGTAAGTATTGAGAAAATCTCCCTAAGTATGATTTTCCGTCAAAAATATGCAACACTGAATAATACAACACTAATTGAAATATTCGGTTTCTGCACGGAAATAATAGGTTTGTGTAAAATATTTGAACCCTTTTCTCCCTTAGGATACGTTTTCTAATAGATGTGCAAAAATGAAAAAAAAACAGGTTGATGTAACTGTTTCTTCTAAAACTTCATTTAAAACAGTTCAATCAACTGTTTTCTCATGTCTTTCCTTTTGTGATACAAAATGGAATTAACACTTTCAAGCACGGTGATACTAATATTATACCAGATTTATATACCACTGTGCTTCAAAGAGTTAAAACGTTGAAGAAATTGAAACCATGCCCGTCCCTGAGTGTTAAATTTTCCGAAACTGCAGCATGTGTTAACTTATTTTTATTGAGTTATTAATATATCTCCATAAGGTGTGCCTCCATAAGTTCCATCTCCATAAGGTGTGCTGTGAGATATTTTATTTATGGTGGACGTCCTAATGTCCCTTCCTCTGCAGCATAAGAGTTTTATTAAAAGTTACAAGATAGAAACTCGGTCCGTGCTAACTATGTTTAAATTTTTATTTCTAACAGTTCAACCGTTTTACCTTCATAATGTGACAAAATTTTTATTTCATTTTTGTATATTGAGAATAATGTTAACATTTCCTTTATTCCTCCCCAACCTTGAAAGCGGAATTCTCTGAAACGCTTGGGCAATACGGTAGCCTCTCTTTCTTTCTTTCAATAGGGAGTCTATAAACCCAGTTTCATCTCCTTACATGAAGATATCATAATATTATAGAGTACGTATCGTATTAGCTCACATTACAAGCACTTTCTCTTCAACTAGAGCACACGCTTCAATGAAAGTGACATTATCAAAAGTTGCAAGAGGACAGTTCTAAGTATCTTCAAAGATTTATTGAAAACAGATTGGATGTTTCTTTCCCGTCAAAGTGAAACATATAACATTGATAGCACTTTCATATAAAGAGAAGAAATTATATAAACTTATATGTTTAAAAGCTGAATTTTCAAAAAGTTTCGGTACTTTTCATTTCCTTTTAATAACGTGTATTATATCAAGTCTTAGCTTGAGACCCTGTATTATTCTCATGCATTTTAAACTTCTCTACTTCCCTGTTATTGCACTACTATTAATGAAAGAGGCATGACATAAACAAAGTTCAAGATCAGTGCTATATATGAAAAATTAATTTCAAACAATTTAGAGAGTTTCCTCTGATGATCACACAAGCAATGTTAATTTGAATGTGGATACACATATCGATATTGCCAAATTCCTTCCATAAAAGCTAAATTTTGTAAAATACAAGGACACGTGTTCGTTTATTTTTAAACACTTTCGATCCTAGGGGGTATTTAAATTGATAAATTAATGTGTCCTGGAGAAAATAAGGATTATATAAAAAAATCATACATTCCTACGTTTTTATTCTCAACGATTGAAACTTTCAGAAATGAAAGACAAGATACCAATCTACTTGAATATTGCGGTGTCCGTTCAAGACATAATTACTGCAAACAATAACTTTATTTCTTGCATATATGCTCAGTGTAGTGAATCATAATGATAAACCTTCTTTAGTTCTCTTTCTACAATGATTGAAAGGCATTCTTGGGTCAGGATTGCCAGTAGATACCTCACAAAGCACTTAGAATTACTTTCTCAGATAAACGAGCATACAAAATTCATTCTTGTTTGGTATTATACATTTTAAATGGTTGTGTCATTCCCAAATGACACTTGGATTTAGCGTAATTTTACAGCCTGTCGTTTCGGAACTACAGTAGAATTGAAAGTGTTAAAATAGCATGGGAAAATTTGTTTTATGATATATGTTTATTATTAAGGTACATGCACATGATTTACGGGAGTTTTCGACTAGTGAAACATGTTTGTTTATCTATTGAACGTAAACAATATTTGTTGAAAACATTGTCTGTCATAAGCTATAACTTCCATCTATCTATCCAAATATCATGATTTTTTTAGCAGGGTTGAGAGCATACAATATGTTCAATATCATGAAATGATTATCGTTGGTGATTTCAATATTCCGTCAGTTACAGATTCTTCTTATAACTTTATGCAGGGTGGATCTGTTTGTATTTCATTAGCAAATTTTTTGTCTTTATATAATTTACAATCATATAATTCTATAAAAATGATTATAACAAATCTTTGGATTTAGTGTTATCTAATGTGAAGAGTGGTATTGCAGTAAGTCATAATATGTGTCCTTTCGTAAATGAAGATAAACATCATCCTTCTCTTACTTGTCAATTTTATATCAAGGAGCAGGTTAAGAAAATCAACTGTAGTCCGATCACTGTATACAATTATGCGAAAGCAGACTTTAATAACTTATACAAGGGACTACAGAGGGAAAATTGGAATAGACCAATTATAAATAAGGATGTTAATAATGCTCTAGATTGTTTGTATAATATTTTCAACAATATTATTGATACATATGTTCCAAAGAGGACGTTACATAAGAAACAATTTTGCCCATGCTGGTTTACTACAGAAATAATTAATATTTTAAAGGAGAAAGAATATTATAGAAAACGAAAACTGCATTCAGATTATAATCTAAACAAATTTAAGGAATTGCGTAGAAAATTAAAAAGTATTATGGATAAGGCACATAAATCGTATATTTTTCAAACTGAAAATATGATAAATACAAATCCGAAAACCTTTTGGACCTTTATCAACAACAAAAAAGAAAATAAATTAGCAACTAGTAATATGACCTATCGAAAACAATCTCTAGATACCAACAATTGTATTTCCAATGGTTTTGCTGAATTCTTTAAAAGTGTATATTCTCAAGATCCTGCTAATTATAATATAACCGATTCGGTTAACTTGAAGGTATCCCAATGCTTGAATATAAATTTTGTTACTGAAGAGGATTATGTAAAAGCAATTAGAAAGTTGAAACCATCAAAATCCTCGGGACCTGATTTAAAACCAGTTTATATATTCAAAGGCTGTGGTGAAGTATTGATGAAATCATTGTGTTATATTTATAATCTTATATTAAGAACACAAGTTTTCCCTGAAACTTGGAAGATTAGTAAAATCCGCCCAATTCACAAAAAAGGTAATCCATCTGAAGTTCAAAACTATAGACCGATATCATTAATTTCTACTCCGTCTAAAATATTTGAACAGATTCTTTATGATAAAATATATAATCATGTGAAATCTTATTTATCTATATACCAGTATGGATTTTATTCCAGGAGATCTACAGTAACTAACTTAATTAATTTTACTCAATATCTCTCTGATTCACTTGATATTAAGAATAATGTAGATGCCATATATACAGATTTCGCTAAAGCCTTTGATAAATTAGATAATGACATATTGCTTAAAAAGTTATCAGCTTTTGGTTTATCAGATAACCTTTTAATATTAATTTTATCGTACTTAAAAGGCCGTAAACAATTTGTGCCATTTAATCAAGTCAGTTCCCAATTGTACGAAGTTAATTCTGGCATACCTCAAGGATCGAATCTTAGACCTCTGTTCTTTTTGTTGTTTATTAATGACCTACCGGCAGTAAAACATTCTAATTGTTTAATGTTTGCGGACGATATGAAATTGTATAAGGAAATAAAGACCCACAATGAATCTTTACAATTGCAGGAGAATTTGGATGAGTGTTATAGGTGGAGCATTTTAAATATACTATATTTTAATGTGAAGAAGAGCTTAGTTATAACTTTTTCTAGAAAACATGATCCACTCCATTTTCAGTATACGCTGAACAAAGAAGCTATTCAAAGAGTTAAAGAAGTAAATGATCTGGGTGTAAGGTTAGGCAATAAATTGTGCTTCAATACACACATTTTAAAAATAATAAATGACGGATATAAATCATTGGGATTTTAAATCAGAAGTACGAAAGAATTTACAAATATGCAAGCGCTTAAGATTTTATTCAATAGTCTCATTTGTAGTAAGTTGTAGTATGCATCTATAATTTGGACACCTTTTTATAAGTCTATCAATAAGAAAATTGAAAGAGTACATAATAAATTTTTGAGATACTTGTACTATAAAACATATAAAAGATCATCATACAAAGAAAATGTATCTTATTCTTGGATAAAGAGTTTGACTTCATATCTTTGTGTGATAGAAGGCATTTTATGGAACTTGTTTTCCTCCATAAGTCTGTAAATGGAATAATTGATAATCCAGAGTTTCTCAAATTGTTGTACTTTAATATCAACAACAAATCTCTACGAATGAGACCTCCGTTTTGCTGTAAAAGATCATATTCAGAAGCTCATTCAAATTCTCATGTAATTAGATTATGTAAAAGATATAATAATATTATAAAAATGAATACAGATGTAGATTTTGCGATGTCTTTTTTCATGTATATCAACATAGTAAAGAAAATTATCAAATTTGGTCGAATTTAATGAAACAAATAGTATATTCACTCTGTAATCATTGAATATATGATGTTATTGTTTTATAATGAAATGTCCTGGTGGTTCCAAGGGTAATAAACAATATGATGTTTTCTTTTTAGGTTTTATATTTATATGAATTTTTGCGTACAATTTCCTAGACTCGCTAGTTAATCATTATGATTTCATTTAGTTTTAGTATAGATTAACACATTCTCTGTTCTTCTTAGAAATACTCTATGCATATGTATGTATTTCTATGTGTATGTATGTATATATACTTATATGTATACATGTATATATATATGTGTATGTGTGTGTGTGTGTGCATGTATGTATGTATGAATCTATATATGTGTATGTGTGTGTGTGTGTGTGTGTGTGTGTGTATGTATGTATGTGCATGTGAATGTATGTATTTATATTACTATTTTGGATTATGAAATCCCATGTTAATGGAGATAACTTGAAAAGAAGGTATGGAATTATCTCCTTTTCTCTTACTGTAACTTTTATTTGCTTATTTTGTTTGAGTCTATGTATTTTTGTTCTATTTACAAAATTTTTATATTTTACTGTTTGTAAGCCTATTGTAATTGGGGTTTATGCCCTGTAATAGGTGCAAAATAAATAAATAAATAAATAAATCTTTCACTTAAATTACTGATTCATCGGCGGATAATTTCACATCTTTCGAGGGAATCCATCCATCATGCTAATCTTTCAATTTTTTCACAAATTTTACGCAACATTGAATGGCGTAAGTGGTAGTAGAAGAAACAATGTCCAGTAAAGCATCCTTATCAAGTGCATTCAACGTTTCCTTCACAAGCTTAGCAACATATTGCTGAGGATTGTCATGAAGGAACATGACTCTTCAACGTCATGTTCCTTTTCTTTCTTGCGTAATTGTTTGACCGGGTTTGAAGAGTTCAAAATACAAAAGATTCTTCTGATCCCCCAGATGCAGATTAAGTTCATTTTTAAGCGAATATTGAGTTTTGCTTGAATTGTTAATCACTACCTTGTATCAACCCACAATAATTTACATTTTGGATAGTCAGAATTAATCTATGTCTCATCGCCAGCAACAATTCGATAAACCCAATTCATTTTGTCTGTCTGTCGAAATTTTGCAGATTCTTTTTGTCTTCCCATAGATCTTTCCGTTAGTTATGAGACCCAATTATCTTCCTTTCAAATCTTTACTAAGTCCGTAAATGTCTGAAAATAATTGCCTGCTTAACTTGCTTTTGAGATTAATTTTCATGCAGAACGATTTGCAATTTTGTGTCTTCGAACTTCTAAGATTTTTCACCTTTTTTATGCTGAACACTGAAATTCCAATTTTTGATTCGGTCAAATTAATGATCACACGTGCCGACTAACAGGATGTTTATTGTAACCTTCCAAGACAATGTGATGGGCTTCAAAAGAACATTTTTTTTTTAGAACAATGAACTGAATCTTCCCTAAAATGACTATTTCGAAAAAACTGGACATTTTCACAGTGGAAAGAAAATACGTTTCTTCTATACCTATCACATATCTTATATTTTGATTGAAGCTGGCATGTGCCCTTAAATATAAAGGCAACCAAGAATGTTCTGTCGCTCTTTAACCCATCATCTTCAACATTCATATACTACATAAGATGTACCTGTATGATATAAAAATAAACCAACATCAGCATCAATGACCTTCTGCCAACGTTCTGGAAGACCATGGATTACATCGCGGTAGAACTTGGTAGACTGTGAAACGAAGATGGTATCAAGTGCAATTTTGCAATTATACTGGGAATTTGAACTGGTGTCCTATAAGGTGATTTTCCAAGAAATGCAACAGGTGATAATCGGACAGTGCAATTTCCTGGAAGTTTGGTGGATGCAATAGTGTTTCCCATCCAAGGCGTAGAATAGTGTCCCGGTTCAGCCTAGCCACGTAGGGCCTAGCATAGTCCTGTAACAAGAGAACCTCTTTGTGATTTAGAAGTACTGATTCCAGGGTTTTGACTTTTCCTTTAACACGGCTCAACTGCTGACAGTACACAGTTGCATTCTTGCTTTGATCAGCTGGTAGCATTTCCCGATGCACGATTCCGTGAGCAGTCTACCAAACACACAATGCTTGGTAGACTACTCGGCTGTTTCGGAACTGTAACGGGTGTTTTGGAACCGGTTCAGGGGATGCTAATCAATGATGACGGCGTCATGGAGTTTTGTACAGGCTCATATCTCATTACATTCAATATCTTGTCTAGAAATGGCTCCTTCGTCAGACGAGATAGAAAAGAAACACAAGTGTCTCGAAATGCCTTCTGCGCCGGTGTTAAATCATGTGGAACACGTCGACCCAACTTGTAGTGATTCCCAAGTTGATGGTGGTGCTGCTGAATGAATGTGGAACTACGCATAATGAATTGTAGTTCCAGTTATTCACATGTCTGTCCACTATTCGCCTCAATTTCTGCTTGAAGATCTTCATTTTGTGCATGTGTTGGTCTTTCGGCGCGTGGTGCATCGTGGAGTGTTTCGTCACCGTTCTTAAACTAGTTAAACCACCGCTGCACTGTCAACGTAGTCCCGACACCCTCACCAAACGCCTGGCATATCTTTCGCCGCGCAGCAGCAGCGTTTGAACCCAGTTTGAACTTGTACATCATACATGCCTTTATGACGCTCTGTGGAGGTCGTATGTTCAATGTGTCCTTACGCAAGTTCATGGTGTAACAGAACTTCCACAACCAGGTATTATGTTGAATATACTCACACCAACAACTGACCTCTGCCTTGCCCATTCGCATTCAACTCACGACGTGAGGGCTACTTGAACACAAACCTCCACAAAAAGTGTCAGAACTTTTTTGGTTACCTCTATACAAGTATTGTCATATTAAGCAAAATGGCCATATAGGAAGTAATGCCATGAATCTTGAATATGAATCTTGATAATATAACTCTTGCCATCAACGATTCTGATTACCGGAAACCATTGGTGAAAATAAATAGATTGAATACCATTAAGAAACATTATTAATATGTAGCATTCTTCGGAGAAATAAGAGCCCCACTCGCACTGTTGGCAAATTCCCGAGTATCTCGTTGGACGCTTTCTAATCGATTGTTCTCTTTTCCTAAGCCGCCATTTGGTTTCTGCAATCTAGGAGATAATTTTTTATAACAGTAAAATATAGTGCGTTATGTCTTTATAAATTCAGTTTTATCATTACTAGGGATTAAAATTGTTCAACTATAACTAATTTAGCTACCCATAATAGAAGAAAGCATGTGACAAATTGAGTAAGTCATGTTACGGACGTATACACGTTTACATTTTCAGAACTTGAAACGTTACTTGAGCAATGAGGTAATATGAGTATTATTTCCTTCAATATGCATAAGAGATTTTCATACGTTATAATAAAGATTTTCTGATTATAACATCATAAAAGATTTTCATACAATAATTAATATAAAATTGAATGTTTATCATCTCTAGTTACAACATGGAGTCTCATATCTAAAGAGACAGAAACCTGCACGATGAGGATAGTTGAAAATGTGTGAAATCATCCGGACCAACGACGTGATGTCCTGTTTGTACGTCCTAGTAGTGTACACTGAAAATTTCCTTTTTACCGTGAATCTTATAGGCTTCACTAATGTTAGAAGGGTAGACAGAGAGGACTACGATCAACAGATCTGACTAACGCGAGCATTTTCCTCAAATATTTTAGTTACGCGTATGAACTTCATTACTATGAGACAGGAATCAATAACATAATAAGCTAGGGTTCTCATAATCCAGAAGTCCAATTGTGTCCGGGAAAAGCAACGTTCCGAATCACATACAGACAGACAGTGTGAAGAATTCATAGATTCTCGGACTACGTTGCGATTTAAAATTGGACATGGCTACGTATAACGCCAGGTATCACCCTCATCTAAGAAAAGATTCCAGGAGATGGAAGAGATACAGAAGACCAGTTTGTCGTTGAATCAAACGAACTAAGCACAAAAAGAGATTAGTAACTGTGTTGAACAGTGGATGCCTATTGTATTACAAATGATCAGAATGTGAAAGGGTAAACGAAAAATCGAAAACCAATATCCTGGTGATAGACAGGTTATCAAACCATCCTAGAGACATAGTGTAAAAATGATTGAAGTGTACGTTCCCACAGTGAACCATTTTGAAGAAAAAGTAGATAAAATCTACAAGGAAATTATAATAGACGAGTTGAACAATAAATGAAATTATTACGTAAAAGTTATTGTGAAAGATTTAAGTGCGAAAATAGAACAAACACGTTTCCTCTGACCTCTTTCTTCAAGAAAAACAACGTACTTAATCTAAAACTAAAATACACGTTTGCCTCCGTAAAGAGGTGGAGAACATTTCAGAAGCTAAGTGAGATTACAATTTTTTTTTTGACAAATTCAGCTAAAAAAATAAGAAGCATTGCGACGAATTAAGATGAGAAGAGATATTCTGTGCCCCGTATCCACAGACGTTCCACGCATAGAAAAGCGTAGGTGTGTATATTGAACTACGCAGAACTGATTATAAATGAACAAATGCAGGCTAAAAATAAAGATTCTATCATAGAGGTTGACAGCGTGATTCTCGTTACAACGTGTTTACTCTTCGATGTGTCATGCAAGTAGTTTATCTTTGCTTCAATACACATATATGTCCAGAAATTGACATTATTTTATAGTTTTAAGTGGTACGATAGATAACCTGTAACCTCAAGTACTTCGTAATGCTTGCTTGTTGAGCTGTACGCCACATTATTAGAAACTTTTTATCCTACTGTGAACATCGTACCAAGTCAAACTTCAATTCTATGGTTCCATATATTGTGTGTGAATGTCTGCTTTGCTTAACCGATTCTTGGGGTTGTGGATTCCCTTCGCTTTCATCCAATTCTTCCATAACCATTCACTTTACCTAATCATCTGCCTTCCATGGGACGTCAAAATGAAATATTTCATTTCAATGTTTTATTTTATTATTGTTTTTTAATGTTCATTATAGATAGGTGTGGGTGAATACTTCATCGTAGCTAAGTTACAGACAGTGATAACGCTTGCAAATTTATTCATTGATTCAGTCCCTATTAGGTGTTTCAAGCCCTGCATGAAATTCGAATTCTCACTTAGATCTTCTTTATACAATAAAATTTGTATAATTTATCTTCCAAATCGAAAAGGGACAGTAACCATCACCCATAAACTCCAATACTTTATATTACCTTATATTCTGCTGGCTAGCGCAGGCACAGGATGTACGATGAGAAATTGTAGTTCCACGTCTGTTATAGCCTCGGTGCTAAAACGTAGGCTAAATTCATATAAAACTAACCAACCTCTTTATATTACGTACTTTATATCTTGATAGTTCTAATCAATTCTCTGGTTTAATCTGGTGCTTTTGCTCTTTTTGTTTTACTCTTTCCAATTGCGAAATACTTGCTTCTACTCTCGCTTCAATCTTAACGTTTTACTTTCAGTTTCAGTAGAAAGATAGTAGGTGCTATTATTATTTACAGGAATAATTGCAGTAAAACAACAAGAAATTTTTAAACATATGTATCGAAGAAGAATACCTAAAATGGCGTTGAGAAATGAAAACCTTGCATGTTTACATTAGAAAATTAAATTTCAGAATATTTCCACATGGTCTTGTAGTCATTTACATGATTAGAAAGAAAATAAAATATGACAGGAAAACTGAAAATCGTTAGGAACATGTTTTTTTCACAATCGTCATCTTTAGTTGTAAGTGAAACCAAGTATATCGTCTCAATCTACATACCTTTCTTTCTTCCTTTCTAGACGTTGACGCTGTTTGTTGCCAGCACGTGAACACAGGCAGAATTACCAAAACGGCGGGCAGCGATGCTTCATTTCGACAGCGTGCTGTGATTGAATTCGTTGTTAAAAAGGAGCAATCTCCTTCTGAAATTCACCGCAAACTGCAACGTTCCTATGGAGATATGTGCATGGGTGCTAACAGTATTATTAGGTGGGTGAAACATTTTAAGGATGGAAACACGTGTATCGAAGATGAGCCTCGCCCCTGGTGCCCTCGAACTGCCTCTACGGAACGCAACGAGGTAGGGGTTGATGAGCTAATTAGCACGTTTAATAACCGAGGATCACAAACGTCAGAGACTAAGTATTGCCCAAACGCTTTTCACAGATTTCGACATGAATAGATGACTTTTTGACGAGTATGGTGACTGGAGATGAAAGCTGGTCCCATCATTATGAACCTGAAACAAAACGACAGAGTATGGAATAGCACCACGTTAATTCGCCACCGGAGAAGAAAGCGAAGACAGTGCAATTGGTAGGGAAAGTTATAGGGATCGCATTTTGGGATGTACAGGGTTGCATCCTGATTGACGTTCTTGATCCTGGACAAACCATAAATTCTGCCAGCTACATCCAGACACTTTTGAAGCTTCGTCGTGCCTTGCGTGCTAAATGATATGGTAAGAAGATCATCGTTCAACAGGGTAATGCGCGTTCGCATACTGCACGTGCCACTATGGAGCAGATTAGGAGATTTGCGTGTGAAACACTTCCACATCCTCTCTACAGCTCCAACAGGGCACCCCCAACTACTAAGTTTTCGGTTTTGTAAAGGAACAAATGCGAGGCCATCGCTACGAGACACTGAATGATATTCGGCAAGCAGTGTACCAATGTCTACGGGCAGCTGTAACGGATTCCTATTGAAAGGTTATTTTCAAACTTGCAGAACGACGAGGAAAATGTACTCAAAAAACGGCGCCTATGTGGAAACGTGAAAGCAAGGTATGTAGATTCAGATGATATATTTGATTTCACTTACAAATAAAGTTTACTGTTGTGAAAAAATGTTGCTTCCCTGTCGTATATTGAATCCCACCTGGAAATCATATACTGTGTAACATGTTCCCAATATACCTAGATATCAAGTGATGAGTGAGTGCGTTCTTCTCTTCCTCGTTTCTTCCATGTATAACACTATGTCTCCGCTTATCCAAAGGCAGCTATTTAACTATTTTACATAACACATAATTTGCAATGAATTTTGCGTTAAAAAAATAATTTCAGAAATTAGCTTTAATATTCGAGGCAAAACCGAACCTTGGTCTCGCCTGGATATTAACTAAAAGTACTAATGTCTTACTCAGTCTAGGTCTCGTTTTGACTAAGTGTGGATATATTGAGTCTCGGTCTTTGTCTCGAATATAAATATCCGTCAGGTTGTCGGTCTATTCTCACGATCTTAAGCATTTAGCGTGAGCATATATCGAACCATTGGCTCCGTGCACCCTGACTTTACGCGTTATTTATTACTACTTCCATGTATATATATATATATATATATATATGGATGGATGGATTTTAATTGCTTTTTGGCTAGTACTGGACAGAATTGTTTTGTTTAAAAGAAATGATTAAAACTTGTTTTAACAATTGATTTTGTTTAAAACAAATTTTATATACGTTTTAAACAATTTGTTTTAAACAGTGTATTTTTAAGGCTTGTTTTAAACATGTTTATTTTTTATTTAATTTTTGTAAAAAGAAATCTGCGAAGGAAAAGAAAACTACCAAAAAGTGATCCCGTTCAGAAGGCTATTTTCTTCCCGTACAGTGTTGCCACACTTGGTACAATCACCAAATTCAGCCTTTTTTGTCATTCATTGGCCCGTTGGTACTACGCTGGCATTTTCAGCCCCTTTTGTGAAAAAATGGTAAATTATATCCAATTCAGCACTATTTAACAGATACTCGTCACATTTTCAAAAGTGTCAGTAACTTTTCCTACATCTCATGATTGATTGATTCATTTGTTCCTCGTTTTATATATTTTTCTCATATATGGCTATAATACCGTTTTAGTGTATTGATCACTTCCAAATAGAGGCGCGTTTGATTTCCTTACAATACATACCGAAGATGATAACTGTTTTCCCTTTTAATTTTTGGCCTCTGTTATTCTTCCTACGTGCGAGAAAAGTTTCATCTACTTCCACAATTGTTCGCGTGTTCCTATATGAATGTTTTTAAAAACAGCAATTTCTTGATTTGGACTCTTGAAAAAAAGGGGCTGGGGTGTTCTAGAACTTTACGTCTTTTAGTTTCGTGTTATAGAGCCATGTATTACACTGTGATAAAATAATGAATTCAGCCCTTTTTGTTTTAAGTTTTAACTACTAATTTTCAGTCCATTCCAGAGCTAGGACTGTCGCAACACTGTTCCCGTGTGAATGTTTTGATTTCTCATGGCTACAGCAGGTCGATGTGGTGATCCACAATTTATTTCGTCTTTTTCTTAATTTGTTTCTTTATCGTCTATTGAATTGTTTAAATGCTTATCAGTTAACTTGCGAGAAAGCGAGGCTGTCGAAGGTTGGACTACTTGTAGAAATGATATTAAACAATATTTTTTAAAAATTATCATTTAAACAAGTTTTTCTGTTGTATTCAGAAAACAAAGGGCTCTTTACTAAATTGTGGTTCTGAAAATAAAATATCGCAAACATTCTTTAATACATACAGAAAATGTTGGTTCTCAGTCTTCGTACAACTTGGAATCGTTTAACATGAATTTTACGGGAAGAAAAAAAGACATGACTTCAAGTCAACCGAAGAAATTAATTTTATACTTTTCGAACAAACTTGATTGCAGGATAAATTTGGCTGCAACTTAGGTTTTTTAAAAAAAATTAGATACGGGTCGTTCAGAGCACAAGGATCCAAGACCATTTTGAAAAAGGTTCGTTTTTGCTCAGCAAACGTAGTATCTTCGTAGAGAAGAGTCCGAAATAAATTAACCAAAAACCACGTGAAAAAGTGTAGTGTAGGCTAGAGTTTCATAGGACAAGCGCTGGACAAGGGCGTTTCTAGAGCGGGGAACAGGAGAACTAATTTCCCCCTCCCTGCTCATAAATTTAAGATATTGTGTACGTCATCCGCCCTCCTACCGCATACCCTGAATTTCAAATTTTGGGACAGTAATGCAGATTTAGAAACCTTTTGCTGAGCAAAGTCCAACAGAAAAACATTGAAGTCCTTACACCGAATAAGTACGGAGTTTGATCAGTTAAAATCTATTTCCATTGGCCGCAAGGAGCTAGAGGTTTATATGGCTCTTTCATATTTTTTTTCTTTTTGACCCAAGGATTCCAAATATGGCTCCACTTTCGAGTTTCGGGCCTGCTTAAAATTCTGTAAATTGTGCCTAAGCAATTTCCAGTTTTGATCATCTATATTTCCTCCGTATTTATTCGGTGTAAGGACTTCAAACTTGTTCTGCTGGACTTTGCTTATCAAAAAGTTTCTAAATATGCCTTACTGCCGCAAAATCTGAAATTCAGACTGGGGGTGGGCGCGGCTGCCCTCCTGCCCCACTGACGCCCCTGTCTAACGGCTGTAATATGAAACTAGTCTACGCCCTTTCACGTGGTTTTAGTTTCATTTATTTCGTACTCTTGACTGCAAAGGTATTACGTTTTGAAATAGCATTCATTTGCTGAGCAAAACTGAACATTGATGAAAATGGATTCCCTGAGGTCATTGTGCTCTGAATGTCCGAAATATTGTTTTCCTTCAGTACAACTAATGATTTAAATAACAACCAATACACAGGCTTGCATAAAATATTATAAAGTTAACACAACATAAAGTGTGCTTGAAACATCACTTTTCGAAAATTTATTATTTTAAAATAATTTTATTGCAACAGTATTACGAAATAGCAATCAAATTTCTGGAACTAAAATTTCACCCTCCTTCAGGTAATCAATTGACTAAAAATTATGTACATGTGTGTACAATTCCAATAACAACACAATTATTTGAGCCAAATATCGTAAAAAATGTTATGTTAAATCCAATGATCATTCGAAAGTCACTTTGCAAACCCCTGGTGTTACACAAATTAAATCAGGTAAAGAAAAAAGAAAGAAAAAAGGTGCGTTATCAGTGACAGCTTACGGAAATACAAAGTCAGCATTTTGAATCCGATACGGACACTCAAAAGTCATTTCCAAAACCGTTGGTGCTACGAAAACGAAATTTGATAATTATATTAAGTTGAATTATCACCAGTGTACTACGAAAACATTTCATCTTTTTTTCGAAAATCATCTTGAACAACAAGTGGCCAACAAAAATTAATTAAACAAAAACATTAATTAAACATTCGTCAAACGATTTTATTTCTGTTATCAATGTTGCTCTAAACCCTTTCCGGTACCCGGTTTTTTGGGCTATTTTTTAGACTTTCAGTCAAGCAGCTACTGCATCGTCACTATTTATCCTAGGATCATGGTTCATACCTCATTCTCTTCAGAATGGAGCTGGCGTTCAAATGATACTACTTGCATGTTCATACCATATACCAGAACTGGAAAAAAAGATGTCAAAAGGAAAATATCGGAAGGAAAATTTTTTCTCATACTTTGGGCCCCTCTGGAGCGGCCCTATGTAAGCGTAGCCATAGAGAGGGAAATTTTTAAACATTCCCTGAGACATCCCTAATTCCCTAGGGTCATGTTTCGCCCATTATTCTCTTCAGAATAGAACTGCCTTTCAGGCGGTTCCATTCGCTTGTCTCCATCATATACCTAAGGTGGGAAAATCCCGTGAAAGGGATTTTTGGTTAAAATTTACCTTTTTCGACGTTTAACCCCTCTGTACCCCCCTGTTTTAACGCAGAAATCTGAAAAAAAATCTGGTAGATACTACTCGGTGGACTGAATGTTTGTTAACAATTTCAATCTTCTAGGTGCAAAAATAAGCCCGCAAGAAAATAATACCGAAAATGTCCAAAATTCCCCTATACAGAAGAATATTTTGGTAAAAATTCCCTGACACTTCCCTAATTACTCTAGGGCCATGTGTCGCACATCATTCTTTTCAGAATAGAACTGCCTTTCAGGCGGTACCATTCACTTGTCTCCATCATGTATCTAAGGCGGGAAAATGAGGAAAAACGGGATTTTTGGGCAAAATATCCCTTTTTTCAACTTTTTGACCCTCTGGATCCCCCCTGTTTTAACGCAGAAATCTGAAAAAATCTGGTAAATACTACTCGGTGGACTGCATGTTTGTGCAAAATGTCAATATTCTACGTGCAAAAATAAGCCCGCCAAAAATACTTTACATAAACCCCCCGAAAAAATGTTACACGAAAATAAAAATTTTAGACTTATGACGTCATCACCTCCTATGTCTCGACGCAGGAAGGTGTGAAACCATACGTGATGTCTTCTACAATGCCTTTCGACTTGAAAAACAAACAAAAAAAGGACGAAAAAGCTCAAATAGGAGAGTTATAACGCAATGTACCACGAAACACCCCGTATGGTACAAATTGGGACCCCCAAATAGCTAATCAGCATATACAGGATGTATCTGCAATACTGGTTGCAAGTAAAGAGTAAAAAGTCTTAACAAATAAGTTATTACACGATTATGAAATATGCTTTAAACTGTTCAAAATGTTTAAAACATGTTTTATTTTCGTTATAGGGCCGACCTTAGGTGGTGCGGGGCCCGATTGGAAATATTTTGCGGGGCCCCAGGTTTACAACTAACTTGCACCAAGGTCTATAGAACCTCTCTTTCTCTCTCTCTCTCTCTCTCTCTGTATATATATATATATATATATATATATATATATATATATATATATATATATATATGTATATATATAGGCGCGGTACCATGGGAGGGGCTATAAGGGTTATAGCCGCCTTGAAGCTCAGGTATACACTGGATAAAGCTGCAAATTATGATTTAACCCCTCCTTTGATCATATGCTGGATCCGCGGTTTTATATATATATATATATATATATATATAGCTCTCTCCCTGCTGGTCTAGTGGTTAGCGCGTGTGCCTGTGATGTACAAAGTCTCGAGCCCGATTCCCGGTGGAAGAGCACGAAATTTAATTTCATAATAACTCCCTTTCATTAGTCATCCTTTATTACTTGAAAAATTGGTGTCATATCTTCTTGGCAATGGTTTTGGAAATACCGTTAGATTTGACTGATAGTAATGTAAAAATTGTCTAAGGTTGATGGTATGTGCAGCTTGATCTGTAAAATCGTACTTTTCCTCATAATTTCAGTAATAAACATTGTAGCACTGACAACACATATCTACAAATTTCAACTTTCAAAAATTTGCAGAGATAAAACAATCTTTACTAAATCACACGAATCCTGAAAACGAAAAGGCAATCAGTTTTTTTTTTTTTTTTTTTTTGTATCATCCTCAGATTTTCTGCTATGTTAATGATAATGATTAACTGCTGGTAGGAGTAAATTTAATTTGAGATATAAAATAAAAGGTATTTATAAAGATAAATTTTAAGTTTTAATGAAAGAAATACATGCACGTCAAACTAAACATTGCAAACACATAATTTGCAAACTTATGTATATATCGTTATTACATACTCATACACACTGTTGTTGCGGGAAAAGCCGACAAACTTCGCATATGTGTTCAGAACCTCAATTACATTTAATCAAAAACGCATAATTATACGAAAATAGAGATAATAAAAGGGTAAGTGGAATGACCAATTCCAGTAATTAAATTTAATTACCTCACTCTCGGTATTAAAGAGTTTCCGAGCAAAGTCGCAGAAAAACATTTTTCTTGTATTGAGATCCTAAACACATATGATAAATTTATTAGTTTATACCCGGAACACCCTGCATGTTTACTTATAAGCTTGATTAAGAAAAATGATTAACGGCAAAGACATTTTCGAAAAATTTTCCCGTTTCTATGTTGTAGGTCCTCTTTGAGGAGGAACAACAGTACCCGTCCTTTGGTAGAGTGGACGGGTCCCATTTCCCTTTATAACGTTTTTCCATCTGCAAAATGTTCTGGTGAAAACACTTACCCTGTTCACTCCTTAAGCAGCGAATTTTTCAGAGAAATAGCTCAAATGAAAATGCAGATAGTGAATGGATTTTAAAATACATATTTCACTCTCTTCTTCAATATTTCTTCAATAAGGTTTTGTACCAGTATTTCATAGTTTTTTTTTTTCTCACAAGTAAACCTATCGATGTGGAAATTTAGTTTCTTGATCACGCTTGGCAGAGACGTGTGGAATATCAAGAAACAAAAGTAAGCAAAAGTGAAAGTGTTTCTGTCCATAAAGACGGCCACAGTGGCCGAAAACCTGATTGATCAGAATAAGTCATAACAATGTGTTTCAAGTTTGAAAATTTAATTTTATTTGTAAAACGCGTAAAGGGATGAAAAACAGAAACACATTAACCGACACCAGGAGGAAGTAGACATCTATTTTAGTTTCTGTTTATCATGGTCGCTGTCTTGAACTCGGCTATCTTGTATCTCGCTCGACTTAAAAAAAAAAAAAAAAAAAAAAAAAATAGGAAGGGGGTCGTGTAATATATCAAATTGGGATAGACTTTTACGAGAAATACAGTGGTGCACTTTATGTTTCCATAAGTTTATATTTGTAAAACATAATGAAACGCACAATGATATTGGTTCCAAGATTTCTGAATTCGTTGGTTCAAAGATTTCTTAACAGCTGTATCTGTTTGAAAATATTTCAAGTCAGGAAAACTTAATGTTGGCGAGAACATCGTAGGTAGCTACTTATGAAAAGTATAATCAGCTTGAAATCGTTATCGACTGCAGACAAAATGAAATGGTGCTGAGACGATCACAAACCCTAAGGAACTGATGGAAGATGGATGACACATTTTTCATTCTATTATTCGAGTGAGAACACAAACCTTCATAAGCAGCCACTAATACAGTACTCACTAGTATACGTTTGGTTTTCCTGACTCGATATATATATATATATATACCCACGAGATTTTTCGAAGAAGAGGGCAAAGTTTGTCCTCTGCTTTGTATTTTTATAATAGCTTAATAAGAGAAAGAATGTGCAAAGAAGTCGCACTGAGCGTGATTTGTTTGATACCATCTCGGTATTCACAGTAGTATCACATGACGATCAGTAAGAACGCCAGGATCTTTTACGTAGTAGGGTGTTCAAAATAAAAGAGGGTGAGAACCCAGAATAATGATATACATTTTTACACAAACTCAAAGAAAACAATAAGTAAATTTGGAGTGTTAGGTGTGTTGGAGATGTGCAGAATACTCCTTACACATAATATGTATTTTTACAACAGAAGTTGTAAACGTTAACAAAATAATTAAAAGAAAATACTGCAGCATTAAATTCAGAAAATATATGTTTATGCCCGGAAGCTTAATACAAACTATTCATTTACTTGTTGGGGAGAGGCCATACCCTCCTTTGTGAAGTTCATGGATGTACCTGTATTGTAATACACGGTGGCCCAAAAGTAGATATAGAGTACCATACTGATCAGGTCATTGCATTTCATATTATTTCTTATTGTTATCCATCAGTTGTTCTTAATGTGTTTTTTACTTACATCTTAAGCTTGGAAGAGCCGAAGCAAACAAACTTATAAACTACAGAGATTGTTCCGTCTACGTTTGGCCGATTTCGTTCCTTCCCTCTCCCGGGCAGAATAGACTCAACCAACCTGGCTCGTGGCGTCCTGCAGTGTTGTGCACTGACTTCCTCCGAACGGAGTTGTTTTTCCGCGCGGACGATAACAACGCCCAAAACAGGACCATTGTTGTGTTTGTTGTGTTAAATTTGTGTCCAAGTGTGTGGGTTTCCGCTCTTTAACCAAACTTCAAGCCAAACTAAGCCGGTTTTGGGAAGGCTATGTTGCGGCTCTTTATGACGCCCACTTTAGTGTTTCTGTCATTAGAAAACAGTGCAAGAGGAATGGTTGCAACATCAGATTAAGTGGAATAAAAAATGTTATTAAAAAGTAGAAGATTCGTAGGGTGGCGAAGAACTCCAAAATAAATTCGCAGTATTTTCAGGAGCAGATCATGCGGCCGATCTACGAGCATGAGATTCCAACAATGTACGGAAATTACGCCAATCTGGTGCGCATTCACATGGAAAAGGCCTCATCACATACCTCACGATCGTCCCTCGCATTTTACAGGGAGATGGAGGAGGCAAGTGGTATACAAGTGATACCTTTCAATGAGGTAACTGTTAAATTTCCAGATGCAAGTCCTATTGACTATGTGGATTTGGATTGCTGAAGCGGGCTTTAGGAAAATGGCGTGTGACAACTGTGGAAGGACTTTGGAAAGCTGTGCAAAGGGAATGGGACAAGATTCCTCTCCCAGTTCTTCAGAGAAGTCTATTACAGTGGAAATTACGCTGTCAGGCTATTGTTAGGAACCAAGGAAAACACATCGAGCACTTACGGATCTAGCGCCATGGATTCTTCTAAATTTTTAGGTAAGTCTAAATGGCCAAATGTAGACTGAATAACTTCTGTAGAATGTTATACTTGATCAATGCCGGGGTGTATACCTACTTTTGGGTCATCCTGTATGTTGTTGTGAGTACTTGACAACTGAGAATAGCAGAGCCATCTTAAAGTTACCATAGTCACTTGGTCGGGGGCCCCGCGCAGAGCCATCTTAACGTTACAATAGCCATTTGGCAGGGGGCCCCGCGAGCAGAATGGTATGTATTAATTACATGTATTAAAAGAAAATTTAGTCATAGGGAACACACAACAGTTGTTTGCTCTGGGGTCAAATATGCTGTTAAAACGGCAGATGGAGAGTATATTAGACTGTAGAATATAGTAGACAGCACTAGTGCGGGGCCTCCTTAGGCGCGGCGCCTGATTGGGAGCAATCGGTCCAATCGGCTTAAAGCCGGCCCTGTGCTTAAAACACTTTGAACATCTTTTTCATGTTTTAAACACACGTTTTGTTCTTTTATTAACAAAACTATTTTTAACAACCCTGACACTGGACTACAATGATAATAAATTCTTTTTTCTTTGTTTTTTTCAGATAGTTCAGCATTGCACTCGGATTTACCGTACACTTCTCAACAAAAGACAATCAGGTGAACAGATGTGAGTTGAACACTGTTACTGGACATATAGAGACGGATGAAACGTCACGATACCAGCATGTTATATTCCAAATATAAGATACGGAATCACACTAATCACATTTTTAATGCAACCATCCACTGAAATTTTATCTGTCACTGCTTCCAAAACTGCTAATTTGTCACAAGACATGAATGTGTAGTTAGTTCACACTGACGCCACACAGCTCAATTTAAACAGAGAACATATACATTATATTCGTTTCGTTGATTCCATCATTTATTTGAAAGAAAATAAAGATTAGAACTTCAAGATATGATACAAGAACTTAAATTCAGGAGCAAGGAAATCATATTGGAAACGAATATAGAAAAGACTAAGATAATGTTCAATGACTTCGTAAGGGACACAACAAGCCAAGTAGAAAATATGATTCCTATGTTCATATGTATAGAAAAAAGCAACTTCAGTAATTCCGTTGTTTTTAATGTTTAGTAGTATGGTAAAAAACGAGCATGTGTTAGAAGTAGAATTAGCAGTATCGACAATACTTAGTCTTGATATAAGAACATTATATCAGCGTTGAAAGAGTTCAATCTAAAATTTGAAGGTATTTGATATACAAAATAACTGGAATTTATCCCTGACTTGAAAGTCATGGAACACTGATAGACAATTTTAATATTTATTCATTTGAATAAAGGCGTAATATTGCCGATCTGATATTGCTTCAAAAAAGTGTTCAAAATGAATTCGTTCTTTAAACTTCGTATCTTCATTATACTTCCTTGTTCCTTCAGTTAGAACTGGAATCAATAACATAGGTATCTTTTATTGCAAAAAGGTTAGGACCAACATAATGCTGAAGTCATTAATCTGAAGAACATTGAATTCTTTCTATAACAAATTATGTCATAAACATGATAAAATTGATATATGTGCAATGTCATATAAAGAACTAAAGGAAACTGTTATAAAATGAATTATAATATTTCAACACTGTAATTGGGCATCTGCCTATTGTGTTGATAAGTTAATTAATTAATTAATACGATCGTAAGAACAAGTAGCAAATCGTGTTATGATAAGCCAGCTAAATAATAGGATTTCACAAAATCATTATTCGATATTTTATTTTATGTGGTAAGCAACATAAAGATATATAAATACCTACCTGGAGCAAATATGCACATCCCTTTTTTTACATCGTAAAGTAAACCATTACTGCAGAGAAAATGTTGTCTTTGAATTTGTGTTTGTGATATACTGACCATAAGTGCTATAAAGAGGACAAACTGAAAAGCACATTGTTTCAATATATCCATGTGGGTAAAGTGGCTTAGATCTTTGTATAAAATAAAGCTTTCATGAAAATCAGTAAAAGGATATTATATCAACTATAGGAAACTGATATAGATTTTCTTAAATAAGTATATGTTTAAAAAGACTATCCGAATATAATTCATGAAGGAATATAATTATTTCCTTTCGAAACAACAATAATCAAATATTTATGTACATCTTATACTTAATTTATAGTTTATTGTCTACATCCAATATAGTTAGTTAGTTTTCCTCTTTTTGATATTAATATGAGTTAAAATTGGTTTCCTAAGGTTTTACTGTGAGAAGAAAACTAATCATAGCAGATTTTAACATTTGCTTCCATAACAAAGTCAAAAATAATTACAAACTTGTATTTCCCACGCATACTATAAATGGATTCGCATTACAATCTTGTAGTTAATATATTATGATATTTATGTAGGCAGTTTTCAAATTAACTAACAAAATTACGCAAGCAGGGAATATTAAAATAAATATGTATTGACACAAATGCGTTCTGGAAATAATATTTACTGATATCGCATACATATATAAATCCAACTATACATTAATGTAACTTCATATATCAAAATAATCACATTGCATGTCATAATTCTATTAATTTTATACTGCTTTTACCCTGTAGGTGAGCTTGCTTATCTCGCAATATCTTTTTATAGTATAAAAATATATCAGTGTGTGAAAGGCATTATGCTGAAGACGAATGTATTTAGCTGTTTAGTAATAACAGAAGTCATATTAAATGTGAATAACAATGCAATTACGCTTATTTTTATAGAATCTACAAATGTTTACTTCATAGTCAAGGAAAACACAATGTAGTAATTACATGACATACGAAAAAAGTATGTGAACTACCATTGGTTGTTACCATTTACGACGGTCATACCGACTCGGACTTCATTAATTTCTGACTTTCGGACAAGGTTTTATATACCACATATGTTCTCTTTCTCTCTCTCTCTCTCTCTCTCTCTCTCTCTCTCTCTCTCTCCCTATATATATATTCAATGTAACCTCCTTTTTCTGTTTCTTTAATTTTGAACTTTTAGTTTTTAGATTACCCAGGGAAGCTTCGATGACTCTTTATATACTGATATGTATAAGATGAAATTAAATATGTTTTACGTAAAACAGTAATACCGTTTAGAGCAAAGGAGACGGTGATGAAGAGAAATTCATGAAAGGGTCTAATGGATAAAGTAAGTGAAAACGGGAAAAGCCCGAGAAAACCCTCACACATGGTGTTTGTCTACCAAAAGTTTCACTTAAGCTGCATATTAGAAATTATTCTATTGTAGAAAATATAATTTTCTAAGTATTACTAATAAAGAAAAAAAATTTACGTAATTTTCAATTTTGTACTTGTGTGTGCTAAACTGCACACTGACTGTTCATGCACGTAGGCAATGGCTGACAATGGAAGTCTCACTTCTTCATCGACGTATTTCATTTTTCATTTTGTGGTCTTTTAATTCCATACAACATCTAGAAGCCCATTTCCCATATATAAGTAGTGAAAATGGAAGTAAGACATTAACTTCCATAATATTCCATTCCTTACTGTCAGACGGAATGTAGATCAAGGTATTTAACGTAGCTTCAACTTCAATGTTCTAAAGGCTTTTAAATCTGCAAGTTTCTCTTGTGCAGTATTTGAAAAATATTCTGAATCCAATCGAAATTTTTACTACTGACTCAAAAATCATTTTTGAATTTATGCTGCAGGGTTTGTTAATGTTCTTTAAACCGATTTCAAACCCATCAACAAAGTGCACAAGTTGCGAACAGTAAAAGAGCAAACAACTCATCCAGTACATTGTGTGTAAAAAAAAAAAAAAAAAAAAAAACAGTTGTGTATGTAGAAGTGTA
Source organism: Thermobia domestica (assembly GCF_964235325.1). Taxonomy (NCBI): domain Eukaryota; kingdom Metazoa; phylum Arthropoda; class Insecta; order Zygentoma; family Lepismatidae; genus Thermobia; species Thermobia domestica. Next base: position 94,626,682 of record NC_137462.1, on the reverse strand, counting down.
TATATTGGACAAACACGAAGGGACATACAAATCAGGGTAAATATATATATTTCATAATTAACTCTATCGGGCATCAATGGTATATGTAAATACCATAAGTGTGAATAGTCTTAAAGCGTTCATATCACATCGGTTACTGGTGGATTTTTTATCGTTCAGTCGTACATGCATTGTTTCGAGAATCGTGCAATTCCGAGAACACTTCATTTATTTTCGAATAATATTTTAATATTCTCATAACCTTAATATTACATATTTTATAGTTGTAGTATGTGTATATAACTGCTCTTTGGAAAAACCAGAATACTAATAAGGCATGTCGAAATTTAATCGAAATTCATAGCATTAGTTTGTAAGCAACAGCGTAACATAAAAGATTAAAGTTTCATTAGCATATTTGATTCCAGCAGTGCTCGATATTTTAGAGTACCAAAGAAGATAGGTTTACCTGAAACTCTTATATTCAATCGCAGACAAGTGAACTAAAAGCGTGATAAAGCGTCCCTATGCGTTATTAAAGTCAAAGGCTTCACAGGAAAAGACAAGTGTATATGTATCTCATTGTTAGTTTTCGGAAAAGCGACTTCTCACACCTTAAAATCGGTGTGCCTATAAGTTATACATCCACAACAGAAACGTGGATTCGGGAAAAAGACAAATAACTGAAAAAATTGACATCATTAGTAAATAAAGGACATTTTTACATAACCATGATGAACCATCCAATGTTGGCTCGACGATGAAGCAAAGCAACAATCTACTTGTAGGTGTTGAAATATCGATGTCGAATGCTGAACGCTGAGATGAAAACGAAAACATGAATGCTTTCCTGTCGCCTTTCATTAACTTAGAAATACAAACATCTATCTTTGTTTATGTTTGTGCTGGCTTTGATGAAAGGTGGAGGGGATAGTGTTCTTGAATGAACAATACTTTAATATCTTTACATCAATGGTCACACATGAGTCAGATTGTTTTGTTATGAGAACAATCACCCAACGTACATTCTCAAAACTTTTAGAGGCGGAACAACACAGTGATGGTATGGGACATTGTGGGACGCTTTCGATATTAAACTTTTGGGCAACCTATATCGTAGGGTATTTGTTAAGATTGAAGTATTATATTTCATTCAGGATTCCAATGCATCACTGACTCGCATGTCCATCTGACGCATAGCATGCAGTACATGTTTGGTAGGCATATGGATGGCAGGCACCATGTAAGTAATGGTTGTCAAGAAGACATTGTGATGTTTTATCGATATTTACATAGTGAGTGAGGAAGGCGACTTTCCAAGAGCACCATTAAAGACTAGTGGTACGGGCGTTCAGTTTCAAGACGTGTAAAACCTCTTATTTTAATACGCAAAGGTTTCGCACTATGTTGCTATTGCTTATGTGGTTATGTTAAAACTCTATGGGATAAATTTCCCTCAACTCTCAGATGATTTTCCTTTTTGTTGCAGCTTTCTCAAAAAACAATTTGTAGCATAAGGACCAACAATTTTACTATAGTTCGAGAAACTGAGGTAAAAAAAAATACAATTCTTTATTTGTTCTATTTCCATGTATTTAGAAAGATCTATAATGTCTTAATTCAGAATTGTACTATCTGACATTATAGCAATCCTTTTATCTTAAATTTTTTTCTAATGTAAAAGTAATTGTATTTCCAACTTCAGTAGGTTAAGGTAAAAAGAGTTAAGAAATTAAAATTTATGCATTTATATTGTACTTTTATATTTAGGAATGTAATCTAGCATTACATTAGATTCATTACTTCTACAATACTTCAGGCTTACACAGTACTGACACGTGAGTATTACAACTACCTTTACTATTTAGATATGCATATATATAAAATCCTGTATCACTTATCATTCTTCTTTATATTGCTGAGAGAAATAAAGAGAAATGTAACACTAAATTCAGAATTCTAGAAATTAATCTTCAAGAAGACAAAACTATTTTACACTTTTATAAAACCATTCACAAATTGACACGTGGCTACATTTACCATCATAATGGCGTAAAATTCCTTCTTTACAAAAACAGCCCCTATTACAAATGCCGGCAATGTGTTTAGTCACAAGGAGGCAACTCGGTTCTGGTAGTGGTCTACAGAAGTCATATTCTTCATTTTCTCCACAAACTAGTAGAAAAACATAAAATAAATTATGAAGTTGCTTAACGTAAATAATCGTTAATTTATTAGATTTTTAGTAAGGATTTCATAACTAGAAAGAACTTGTTCGTACAAGTAGTAGAATATTTTACGAAGATAGACCTGTATTAAACTGTTATTAAACAAGATTAAAATAACACTCTCATTAATTTCTATTTATTTACGGTATAAATATGTAGTTCTTTATTTCTCATATCCACAGCCCCCAAGGTGACATTAATATAAATAACTTAACAAAGATATTTAGATTAAATTTACTAGTATATCTCACACAAGCATTTCGCCTGGTGTTAGTAAAGGCTAAAATTATTAAGTAAAGGCTAATTAAAGCAGTAATTGTTCAGATTTAACAGATTTAGATTTTGTTTAACTAACCAATCTGCAATTCGAAAGCCAATATGATATATATGATTACTTAAGTACTTTCTTATAAACAATGTTATGATAGTAATAATCGTCGCAGTTCAGGACTCGTTTTTCCCTCACGATCACTGGTCTAGGGTTGTATATAACCACCCCTCTAAGCTTTTACAGCAGCATTTCGGGCTGCCCAATAAATTAAGGTAGTAAACACCCATCTTAAATTTAGGAAGTTACTAACTTTCAAATTTTTGTATAGTATTATAGGAAAGGACTATGTAAGTTCAGTTGGTTTACCTTGTTTTGTTTTCGGATTAAAATTTTGTAAAAAGTCCAAATTTTCGACTTTTGAATTATTTTATAATCCCTGATAAGACTTTATTACCTTATACGGTTATGTAGGAGAATACAGGCCATCATGTTTTCATAAACATAGGTACATTGATACTTCCATCTTAAATTTTAGAAGAGATACATTAGCCCATCTCTTACATTTGGGAATTGATAAACATAGAATTTGGTAAATATTCCTTAAATTCTAAATAAATATCTCTGTTAATTCGGTTGTTGCAGGTTGTTCCTTGAGTAAAACATGCCAAAAATACATTTTGTACCTTCCACGTGGTCGACCATTGATCTAATTTATCTTGTTCCATTAGCTTTTATTACATATGCTTAAATAGTTTAATGTAGATGTTTAATCTCTCTTATATGACATGAATACTTTGATGTACCTGGAATAGATACTTATGACCAGTCTTTAAATTTGAGAATTGTCAGAATGTTAGAATTGGTATTTTTTTTTTCAAACCTTTAATACATAGTTCTTCAAATTAGGTGTTAATTATATGAAGCGTGGTTGGTTATTGGTTTAATGTACCTTTTTTGATAATGAATTATTAACACGCATACTTCATACTCGTATATTGTTATATAGTCGAGTACAGGGTTCTATTATCTTTAATAAGATGTGGGTAATTTGAGGTTCACTGAGATATGGGTTTATCACGTTATATAGATATATTGTTGAGTACAAGGGCCTATTATCTTTCATAGATATGGCTAGCTTCAGATTCACTAAGACGAGGGTTTAACACGTTATATCGTATTTGTGTCGGGATATATTATCTTTCATAAGACTAGGGTTACTTTGGAGGATCACTAAGATGAGGGTTTATCACGTTATATAGTTGTGTATAGCGGGCCACAGAAATTCCTGAGGTAGAGAATCCGTGAGATAGGCAACCCAACTAACGCCTGCTCGAAGATTAATTACGCCTGGTAGTACGTAGCACAGCAGCGTCATGTTGCCCCCAACTGTTAAAAGCACAAATCATAAATAGTGGTTTCTTGCAGAAGTGGACCGAAATGCTGGCTGACGAAATGACAAAAGGAAGTCTTTGGATACTTGTACTCACAGTACTTCTTGTTTGTATGATATACACTTAAAACTATACACAGCCACTCGAAAAAATATACGGATATCAGAGACGCTGATGAGAAAATAGCAGTTGGGGGACTTAAATAATCTTATAATTAACTCAAATAAGAATTATATAAACAATTTTACTTAGTTCAAATAACTATACATATCCGCGTATCAAATAATATACGGATAGATTTGCGGTATACGTATATGGTAGGTTATTGTTTTAACTAGCTGAAAGCTTTGCGCTAAGTTTCGAAACTATTAAGAATAGTCCTACATGCAAATCAATTAAAAGTACGGATGGATTATTTGGGAGGAATAACCCAATGAACATTTTGGGGATGTAACAGCTCGTGAGCTCCTAGGTTCTGGCACTACTGATTCATACGTAATACTACTTCGAAAGAAGACATTTTTGATTTCATTATTCGTCAAATAACTTTTTAAATGCTAAATGTTGTTATGCTGTAATTTATTTGTAAATATTAAAAATGCAAAATTTGATAACACTCAAACGTGTTGGAGAATTTATCCATATTAAAGTAGGTTTTTTTCCGTTAGCTTGCAAATATAACTGAGGGTACGTGACTTGTTAAATATTTGTGACATTTTACACATTGAGATACAAAGAGAAAAAGGGAGAATATAGTGTCAATAAACACCAATTTAATAATGCATGAAATTAACGGTTAATATCAAATATAGAACCATTGGTAGAATTAATTCTGTAACTCGTTTTCTCCATTCACTTTCCTTCCTTTATTTTCAGGATTGCATCATCACTGAATTTCTCCGCTGGAGATTATCTTTCATTTAACAGCATCCAACTGGAGTTCAGCCTTGTGAATGAAACATTCTGAAGGGTGAACCTAGAAAGCGGGAATCGAACACGGGTTGCCGGATTAAGATGCTACACCGCTAACTACTCATCTAAAGCGTTACTTCTTCCAGCTTGGCTAAATAAAGAGCCTCTTCTGTTCGCTCAAAACAGTAGCTTGTTAATAGTCAGATTGATTGGCAAAACACAGGAATATGTAATTAAGGACTCCGAGAGCATTATATCACTGTATTCACTAAATTATTAACATTACAGATTTTTTAAGAACAAAATACAAAACTTCTTTATTTGAACCAAATACGACGCGTGTTTTATACTCGTAAACAAACTAAAACAAAGAAATTGCTGGGTAATAATCGTGGTTAAGTGGTCAAGGCGCTCGACCAGTAATCTGAAGATAGTCGAATCGAATCGGATCCACGAACCACTAGTACTTTTTTTACTTTAGAATTTTTGATGCGATTGATCGGCAATGACACACGTTTTATTTTCTCAGATATTTGAACACTTGGATGTTTCAATACTTGAAGTATCAAATCTTCAGGAATAATATAAAAATAATAATAAACGAATAATAATTATATTACCATATAGAACATTAAAAGTTAGGAGCTAATTATCGCTCAGAGCATAACATTATAACCAGAAATGTAACATTTGGCAAGAATATTTCGGTTTTGTTTAGTGTTGCTCACAAGAAGAGGAATTTTTCATCTCGTTTCTGAAGCAAAACAAACAAAATCGAGACGAGAGTTAGCATTTTACATTCAAGACGGGACAAAGATAATTCAAATTATCGTCTCGCTTTGGAGATGGAAATCGAGACGAGACGAAAAGTATCGTAAACATTTCTCAATTTATCTCTATTCCCAAAATAGTAACGATTGCTTTGTTGACTGAATCTTATACGCTATTTTGTTACTTTATATTTCTGAGCTCATTGAATTTATTATGGGATGTGTAGGTATTTCTGTAGGAAAGATATTATAATATCTTCTGCATATCCTAAAAGTTAGTTTATTATATGCCTTACTGTTCAATGATGTTAAGTTATTTTTATTATAGTTATCTTCCTCAAAACGTACAGTAGAATACTTTTTACATGAAACTTGAGTGTAAGCTTTCTTTTTAAATTTTGGTAGTTGTTGAGGTGTGTCCTGGAGGTCCAGACACCCTCCCGAAATTATGAACTTATCTGTATGTTTTGCCTAATTTTAGGGCTATTTTAAAAATATTATTATTATTATTATTATTACTGAAAATTATTTTCCAAAAAATAACATTTTTCATTTGTATAACATAGTTTGGATTATTTCAGTTAAATGACTGGTTTCAAAAGCAAAATGAACATTGTAAAACCGTTCATGCAACTTTTTTTATTTTTTTAAATTGTACTTAAAATTTAAACAATTTCATCTGCAGCTCTTCGCCCATTCGTAAACAGGAATGACCCAGAACCCACCACGAGAAGGTGGCTGCAGTTCGAGTTCCCCCCCACACCTTTCCTAACCAAACATCCAATGCAGGTGTTTTTAACATATTTTTAGTTAATCTTTTATTTTTGTGGATTTTTCTCTTGCTTTAGCAATGAGGATTCACTTTGAAATGATTTTTTGGCTGAATGTGACAATATAGCTCTGGATTGCAGAGTTGCCCTGATATATCAATTTCTTGACTGAGCACCACATATTTTGTCAGCTGCTTCTGGTACCACTTTTACATGTCTCTCGACAGTTTGTGTGTTGCAAGGGAGTCCTCTTACAACTTCCCGATCGGGTACCATGCCACTCTGTTAAAGGATTCTGATTTCATCATCATTGATTCGACGTAACAGTGGAGGAGAAGATACTTTGCAGGTCGACCACTCATCATTCAGTAGGCCTATAATCTTTAGCACCAATATTGAGTTTGGGTGGTATGAAGTTTCTGATTGTCTTTCCTTTAGATTTTGCCTGTCTTGCCTTTATTATTCGTCTAAGAGTAAGTTCTCTAATATATTCCCTTTCGTCCGTCATCATAGCCAAAATCAAGTTTTCTGAATGGGCAAAAAATGCGTTCCTCTCAATTACAGGCTCTACCACTTGCCGAAGAGTTTCATGGAGGTTGTACTGAGATTTTTATGAATTATGCTTCAATTTGGAAGAATAGGTTTGACTAGTGATCTTGTATTAGTAAAAATCTTGGCCGCTAGAGGTTATGGTAGGTAGCGCCATGGGTGGCGAGTTTCGAAATTATTGCGTTCGTAAATTTTTTGAAGTTGGATAAAGGTCAGTTGCTAACAAGAATATAACCGGTCAAGAAAGAAAAAAAAGTTTATAGTTCCTATAAGTGTTATATATATTTAGTGGCTGCCTAGAGCTTATAGTGAAAAATTATTGTATTTATAATATCTGGTGAGTTACGTATTAATATATATATTATATCAAAGAGATTAATACGCATTATATATGGTGATGAGATTGATATGTAAGGCGAGCTTATATTGTTAGTCAAATTGTAACAGGATAAATCGATTGACTCTGTCCTTGTTGAGATTTATATATATATAGCTAATATTCATAATGTAGTTGATTCTATTTAGATGTTTTTTTTTCAGTCGTTACCGATAATGTTAAATTGTTCCTATTAAGTTTGGATATTTTATAAAGGATTTTTTGAAAATTAGATTTTCCTTTATCCTAGATTGACCTTATTTAGTTACAAGGAATTGCATATTAATAGAATACGCTTAATTATTGAAGGTTGAACTACCCGTATTACTTTTAACTGAATTAAATGTGCGGAATGTTTGACATTCCTGACCGGTAACAGTGTAGTTATCCTTATCACGGGTGGCTACATGTTACACAAGATTCTTGTTAGCAACTCATTTCAGTTAATGGGTAGTTTAGGATTTACGAAACTCACCAGTTATAATAAACTGAAAAATAGAGAATTGTGGATAAAGAGGATAAAATTAAAAAAAGAAAGAAGGAAATTAAGAGTCTGGTATATGTGTGTAGATATATGTAAAATTATATGCTTGTTTTTTTCTTTTCTTGTAAAGTTAGTGTTAATAGCGGGGCATAATGGACTCTGACCGACCACAATTATATTTAAATCATTTCGAAAATGGTGATCAGGGAATAGTAGTAAATAGGAACTGGGATATGTCCTTCTTGACGGATAATTCCGGATTGTTTGATTCTACTAGTGATGAAACGCAAGGTAACCCGTTTGTTGGGTCACGTACAGACACCTGTAGTGATACGGTTCGATCGACGACCTTGAGTGCTGTAGAAAATTTGCTGTTTAGTAGTGGTGTTCTGGAAGGTCATGGCTCTATGCATTCGCTTTATGACAGCCCACCTGCTTGTCCTTCAAAACAGATAGATAAGCGATTACATAATAGCAGACCTAGTAATGTTAGTAAAGGTGTAGGAGCAACAGCTGATCAGCCGTTTATACCATTTAATACGTGTTTTGATGAAATAACAGTAAATGCTGCAGGTCGTAGTTTTTCTGAATATATGAATAAAATTCCGAATTGTAATGGTTTGAATGATAGACAGTTATTTTCGTTTATGTTGGCTGTATACAGAGTTACTAAGTTAGGATTATTTCCTATAGAATCTGTATTAATAGCAGCTTTGGGTAAAACGTCTGGCGTACTTCATAATGAGTTATTGCATTTGTTTTCGTTAACGCATGAATGGATTAAAATATGTTCTTCGTTGTTTGCGAAATTTATAACAGATTTAGGAAAAAGGGAAATAATAAGGTCGTTTGTAGAACGAATACAACAGCCAAGTGAAAATACAGTATCATTTGTAAATGACATTATTGATAGTTACACTATTTGTATGGGTCTTAAAGATAATACTGTCATTTTGGATAATGTAATGAAGGGACTTAGACCTCAAATTAGATATGAATTGTTTAAATACGAATACCCTGCAAGTTTAGAAGTGGTTATAAGGGAAGTTCAAAAATATGACGTTTTTCAGCGGAATCAGTTGGTTTATCATTCTATAGTTCGTAATACTCAACATTGGGAGAAGAAAAAAATAGACTGTTACTTTTGTGGAGGTGATCATCGTATTGCCCAGTGCCGAGTACGAGCAAGGACAGTGGCGGTAAATAGGAAAACAAATAGTGAGCGGCAACGCGACGTGACTCGTGAGGCGAATAGTAGGGATCAAACGAGTAATAAAAACTATGTATCACAAAACGCGAAGAAAAGGGACAGGAATTCGTCTGTTATTTTTAGTACTCAAGAGTTCCCTAATCAACGTGAACGGTTAATTGCAACATTTGTGCGTGCATATGTTTTGGGAAAGCATTACTTTGGGGGAATTGACACATGTTCGTCTATTTCTATGATTAACAAAGAGTGTCTCGAACAGTGGAATAGTACAATACGTCAGCCAATTGAACTAATTCAAGAAACTTTCCGTGGTAGTGGGGTTGATGGGAAACATATTACTTTACATTCTTGTGTGATCTTGCCTATTCGGTTTCATACCAAGGTTTATAAATTAAAGTTTTTTTAGTGGAGAAGTTGGAACCGGTATTCATAATAGGCATAAATGAACTTTCATTTATAAAGGTTCAAATTGATTTAAGTACTAACAGATTAATCTTGAAATTTGAAAATGTGGAAATCCCTCTTAGTTATAAACCGACACCCCCCTCAAGTGATTTTAATAATGCTGCCGGAGGATTTGTATTTCGTAGTAAACATGATCAACCTGCCATGAAGTGCTGTGTCCAGACAGATCGAGAGAAGCAGTTAAACCCGCATGTTAGAGGTGAGGTTGGTGATTCGACTTTTGGAAATTGTCATCCTACGTTATTCCAGAATCAGGAGTTTGCGGATGTGGAAGATAAGATTATGGTAGATCCACTTCTACATGAGACAGATCCTTCATTACAAGGGTATGTAAACAATTTATTGTGTCAATTTTCGGATGTGTTTACAGATAGGGTTGGTGAGATAAAAGATTTTGAGTATGATATCAAGGTTGATAATGAAACTCCCATAAGAAACAAACCGTATCCGTTGTCCCGTGTTGATCAAAAGAATTTAGATAAGGTATTGGATGAAAATTTGGCATCAAAAAATTATACAGCCTAGTGATAGTAATTGGTCATTTCCTTGTTTTCTAGTAAGAAACAAGACAGGAGATCCTCGTATGGTAGTTAATTACCAAGGTCTCAATCGACGTTTGTATTTAAATCCACAGTATACGCCGCGGATAGAAGATGTTATGGCGGAATTATCAAAGGGTGTTATATTTTCAAAATTAGATTTACGCCGAGCCTATTTGCATATTAAATTGACTGAGCGTTCTCGAAAATATACTGCCTTCCTTACGCATAGAGGGTTATTTCAATTTAATTATTTGCGGTTTAATTTCAATTTAAATCGATTGACTCTGTCCTTCTTGAGATTTATATATATGGCTAATATTCATAATGTAGTTGATTCTATTTAGATGTTTTTTTTCAGTCGATACCGATAATGTTAAATTGTTCCTATTAAGTTTGGATATTTTATAAAGGATTTTTTGAAAATTAGATTTTTCTTTATCCTAGATTGACCTTATTTAGTTACAAGGAATTGCATATTAATAGAATACGCTTAATTATTGAAGGATGAACTACCCGTTTTACTTTTAACTGAATTAAATGTGGGAAATGTTTGACATTCCTGACCGGTAACAGTGTAGTTATCCTTATCACGGGTGGCTACATGTTATACCTGTTCAAAACTTTTAACTTCATTTTGTACTTCTGTTTCCATGACAACCAAACCGTTAATAGAATGCTCCGTTGTCACCTTTAAACCTGCACCATCCATGTTTTCGGGCAAAGAGATTTTAGAACTGATGTCTGTAACATTTACTTGACCAGTACTGTCGTTACTCCCTTGCGCTATGTTTGTTTGAAACTGTTGTATCTGCTGTGCTCTATTCGAAAAAAAATTGTGTCTGCAGGCGTATGCGAAGTGATTATTTCTGTGGTATGAAAAACATTGTTTTCCATATGCAGGACAGTTACAGAAAGCATGAAATTTCTTGCACCTTTTGCATGGATACTTCCTTCTTTGATTTTTATTTCTTATGAACACCGTTGACAAACAGTTGTTACTCCCTGCTGATTATTGTGCATTTGCCTAAACGAAACATGAACATTAGAATCCTCCATATCACAAGCCATTTGAACTGCTTCCTGAAACATTAAATTGTCCTTAGAAAGTAACACATTTCTGATTCGATTGTTTGATAATCCAAAAATTAATTGATCACATAACGCAAGCTCTTGATATGTTTCAAATGCACACGCCTAAACTGCATTCTGAAGCTCTGTTACAAACTGCAAGACATTTCGGTTCTGTTTCTGTTTTATAGAATGAAATTTAAAGCGATGTGTCCATTTGCTGTACGTGATGTCTGAGTTGAACATGAATAAATGCTGTCTCTGACTTTGCTCCAAAGACGAAAATGTTGCCATAATAACTGAGATAGGAAGCGCTGCTCGAATATGACTGCGCCAATGTTAAATACCAAGGTTAGGTTAGGTTCTCTTAAACTTAATCTACTCTTTTATATTTTACATAGATATATTTGCCTAAATCACTTCCAAATGTCTGTAAGCTATTACTGTTGGACAGACTGATATTTATACTCAGCTATAAAAACTATTAATTCCAATTCACTAAATCTATTTATTGCCGTATTACATCCACATCATACTTGCATTTCAGTATACCGTAGTATTTTCAAATAATAAACAAATGTATTCATTACCTACATATCCACATACTACGGGAACATACTAGGATTCACATCAATCCATTTTTAGCATATTTTCATTACATAAACTAACTGTTTACACAGTATAGACCCTATTCCCTAGCAACCTACTAATATGAGTATGTATCATTATCTCAAAACGTTATCAGCCCATGGCCTCATTCCATACCTACCAACAGGTATATGCAAAACAAATTGCATCAAGTACGGCTTCTCTGACACATGGCACTCGCCCCGGCCGCCGTCTTGGATCCGCCATATTGGATTTAACTTTCGGTTTTTCAAATGGGAATAGGTGCAAGTGATATAACAAATTCATGTAGACTTTTCTCGAAAATCCACTGGTGTAGTTTATTTTACCGTAGCTTGTACCGTTTGGAAGATACTGCATATTAAATCCCTCCAGGCAGTTCACGAATAGACATTTTAGAGTAATATCAGTTAAGGTAACGATGTTGACAAATCAAAACAATTTCTAACTGAAACAAATCTGTAGGCAGTGGCGTATTTAAGAGGGGGCTACCGGCCTTAAGCCACCCCAAAAATTTTATTTACTATCTTAAAGTAAATGAAATATCTTGCAGACTGTTCACATTTCCAGAAATAAAGTTGCAAAGCCCCCGAAACAAATTTGTAAATGCGCCAATGACTGTAGGAATAAACAAACTCTTTTAAATATTGGTGTTATAATCTTATTACTTTTCTGTGATGATTGTTATTACTTTCATGTTATACCATATGAAGGAAGTGTTCTATTACGATCAAAATGAAAAATTTAAATGAAGATATGACCAGATTTGGATGAAGACCTACCATTTCCTTATTTATGTTTGTGTGTATGTATGTATGTATTTACGTTCAGCGAATATTTCGTCAACAATAAATTGTTTTAAAAATTACATATACACACGGGGAACTGCACAATTTTCTATTTTTTCAACAATCGTGAAGTGTCTGACATTTAACATGCAATACTTTGCAAACGGTACAAGCTACATTAAAATTAACTACACCAATGGATTTCAAAGAAAATTTTATATCAATTTAATGTATCACATGCACCTATTCCCATTTGAAAAACGGAAAATTGAATCCAATATGACGGATCTAAGATGGCGGCAGGGATGGGTAACACGTGTCAGAGAAGCAGTACTTGATTTTTATTTGTTTTGCTTATACCCACATTCATGTCCATTTGTATCTAACGAAACTAAAGCAATTTGTTTCCAAGCGTTATAGTAGTGTATGAATTCTGGATATATGAAGACCATAAATATGCAAATTACTCGTATGGGCCGCTAAAATTAGTACAATACGCGTTGGGCCGCGGAGAACTTTGAATTTAAATCAATTTTACACGAATACCAAGAGGACACTTCGCGAATATACCTTGTAAGACGAGAAACAAAATAATCAACATATGACAAAAGCAAATATATAACAATAATTGTAAGTATATATCAATAACAAATAGGAAAAATAGTAACAATAGAGATAGAATTTAACAAACATAAAAAAAGTGCAACAATAGAAAAAATATATAATAATAAATAGGAAAATACAATAAACAAAATATAAAAGACAGAATAACATATGTATAACAATAAGAATAAGTATGTATCAATAACAATAAATACAAATAATGATATTAATAGAGATAATATATGACAATGTAGATAATAAAAAATGCAAGGTCACAAATCAACGCTTGGCACGAACCTTTCCAGGTGGGACGAGGACTGACCACTCAGTATACATCAGGTCGTCTTCCATCATCGAGGATTATAAAGAAACTATGAACAGATGTAGATTTTATTCTTCCCGGGAAATCCGGATCATTTAGATGAAGTATGTACTAAGTTTTAGGCCGGCGATATATAAGCTGAGTGGCGAAGAGCTGGATCTCACTGAGGACCAACACTGACAGCAAAATGTATGGCATTGGGAATTCACTAGTCGATGCCACTGGGGTCGGGATTATGGATTTTCACCGGCATCAATTTCTTTTGGATTGAAATATCGGGCTTCTGGGTAGCCACAATTTACAAGGGATAGTCGCAACAGTGCAAAGGGCATACAAACCGAGGAAAGAATGTTTCCTTGAAAATGGACGCTTAGAGATCTTGTCAACAACCGATACCTCTCGTCTACAACTACGTATCTTTATCTTTAATTACAAGTTATTGAACGACAGTTGTCATTATATTTGTCTTTTCTACACGATCGGCTACTTGAGAGTTTGTCTAGCTCTCGTTTGGTTTAAAGTTCCTAAGAGAGGGTGAGACCGGACGAAATTGTATTGCTTTAGTACCCATGAAAAATATATAGTAGATATACATCTAGAAATAAAAACATTTGTAAACGCCGGTACTTCATACCGGAGAACTTGGGAAGAGAGCTCCTCTGGCTATCACGTAAACACTCACACGTCTTAGGATCAGCGTTGGGCCTGCGCGCTCAATCGGAATGGGAGTGCAGTAAAAGCATTCCCATCGATGAAATTATAACGCCTTTAAATAAGAAATTAAAAAGATAGACTGCCCCAGCCCAAGACAACACAAAGCGCTTTTTTTTCTATATTTTGAATGTTTTAAAGCTTTTATGTATTCGTACATATATTTTTAATTTTTTTTCCAAGAGTCAGACACCGGACAACACAAACACTGGTCGCATGAAACAGCAGGCCGAGACATGTGAACGTCCACCCTTGATGAAGGAGCACTTCCAAGGACCATCCTCTTCCCAAGACTCCCTCCAATGACCAGCGAGTACAGTAAAGTTAATGGCGGTTAAGGGAGCATGCGAGAACATGCGTATGAAGGGTGATGTACGAATCAGGATTAACGCCCTCCTCTCAACTCCACATTCTTTCCTACGATGACACTCCGCTTCATTTAGGGAGTCCTATTCTACGAAACCCGTTGATTGTATTTGCCATATTTGCCGAGTTTTGACAAGTTTTTGACAATCTATATGTATAAAATTGAAAATCAGTATGTTTGTGACTCTAAATGTTCTGAACCGCCCGATCGATCTCGATCAAGTTTGTAACGTAAATAGGGTTCGAGGCTGGACGGGTTTTAGGCTATTCACTTTGATGATAGAACTGAGGGTTCCGGGAGAGGGAGGGTGTATAAAAATAAATAAAACTTAATAACTCCTGAACCACTAGGCCGATCTTGATCAAATTTTCAACATAGATGACCTTCAGACCTGGAATCGTTTTTATGATTTAAATTTGACGGAGCAAAGTCGGGGGAGAAAGAGGGGAAGATATATAAATATCATTTTTATATAAGACTGAAAATGACTATTTTTCTAACTCTTGAACTATCCGACTGATCTCAATCAAATTTTCAATACATGAGATTTGGATTTGGAAACATTTTTGTAATTTCACTTTAAGGTAGATCCTAGGGGAGGGGAAGGGGAGGGGTCGTATAAATAAAACAAATAAAACCTAATAACTTTTGAACCAGCCAACCATTTTCAACATATATGAGGGTCAGACCTTGGATGTTTTTTATCGTTTCACTTTGACGAGCCAACGTAGGGGAGGGGGAGGAGGATATATATATATATATATATATATATATATATATATGTGTGTGTGTGTGTGTGTGTGTGTGTTAAAAAATAAAATATAAATGACTGCCTTTGTGACTTCATCACTCTTGAACCACCAGACCGATTTAAATCAAATTTTGCACATGCATGAGTTTATGACCAGTGATTACTTTAGGCTATTCACTTTGAAGATGCAACGTAAGGGGATAGAAAGTGCAGAGAAATTTTAAAATGATCAAAAATGACTGATTTAGTGTTGAATCCATAGTTTTCGTCGTCGATGGGGGAAACAGTGACACTTCCGATGCTGTTTCAAACCAAGCTCAACCTGATGGCTCGGGAGGGGGAGGGTACAACGTAGGGGGCGGGGATAAACATTTAGAAATAATCGAAAATGACGAATATTAGTGTCGAATCCATAGTTTTAGGAATAGCTGACATTAACAGTGACAATTCTGATACCGTGTGCCACAGCACGGAGGAGGAGGAGGGGGAGCTATATAAAATAATGATCGAAAATGACCAATATTGGTGTCTAATTCTTAGCTTTCGGGATCATTCAGATGAATAGTGACATTTCCGATCCGATTTAAATCGAAAATGATCCCCGTTACTTGGGGAAGGAGGAGAAAGAGATAATTACAAATCATTGAAAATGACCGATAATAGTGCCGCTGTCGAATTTTTGGTGTCGCTGAGATGAACGGTGACATACAAAGATGTGCATTTAAATTATTTATTTCAACCCGGCGAAGCGGGTAATATATGCTAGTATGTCATAAACTTCAAGTTTAATGAAGGACCGACTAATCTTATCACTTAAAAACATTTCTCAGTTAGATATAATCAATTATTTAAAGTCAGATAAACCAGTACTGTGAAGCAAAATATAATTTTTATGCTCACGATATAATTTTAAAGCTTCTCTTTATAATGAAAAGATCTCTACAATAACTTTTTCATTGTTTATTTATGTTTGTTCAATGTGTGTTTATTATTATTGCATATTTTTATACACAATGAATATGGCCGTATTATACGCAAACACAATATTCAATAGAACACAATCGGATACCTCCATCTTTTACTTTATATGATAGCGCAATGTCTATGGACTACAATAAAAAAAGGCTGGATTTTGTACTCAGATAGTTTGTGAGTATCTTATATGACTAATACTGAAATTTACAAACAACAAAATATGTTATGCAAGGAACGACAATTAATTACGTTTGTTTTTCAAAAAGGGAAAATAGTTGCACACCCGACGTAAACATTTACATCCAGCACTAAACTCCTCCTCATAATGTTATAGTAGTAAGTGCGACACCTGATCGCGTTTTGGACTTTGACCCGACATTTGTAACGTCATAGGTCAAAGGTCAATGACCTTGGCCCGGGGTCAACAACCGAGGGGTACTTAGGACCACCCCCTCTAAATTTTGGCAGAGGTACCATGGCCCACCCCTAAATTTTGGCAGGGGTACATAGGACCACCCCCTTAAATTTTGGGAATTCCTTTAATCTAGAAATTGGGTGTTGTAGCCTAGGACCATAGTATGTGCCTCTATCAGTATTTTGGTCTATGTCGTTCCCTTTCATGGGAAAAAATTGAAAAAATTCAAATTTCGGGGGTTTTTGACCTAATTATCCCCTTTGATGAGGTATTATTACCTTATATAGTTATATGGGCGTATAGGGGTTCATTCCCTTTCATAAGACATGGGTATATTAATGCACCCCTTGAAAAAATTTGGGAGGGGTACCTTGCCCCACACCTTAAATTTTGGAAATTGACCAATTTAAACATTTGGTATTATAGTATAGGACACTGATATAGATCACTATAAATTTGGGTGGTTCACCTCGTTCCCTTTTAGGGATACAAAAATCGCCAAAATATAAACGTAAGCAATACGTTGTACCACGTGTTTGGTTTTTTGGTCCATTTTATCCCCTTTGATGAGATCCTATTACCTTATATGATTACAGGGGTCCATTTCCTATCATACGACATGGGTATATTGTTGCACCCTTCTTAAAATTTGGCAAGGGGTACACCCCTTCAATTTTGGAAATTGTACAATTTAAGCATAGTACAGGACCTCAATATGTTTCGGTGGTCCTATTGCAAATTTTTTAGTACAACCACGTGTTCGGTTATTGACTCAATTTATCCTACTTGATAAGGTTGTAAGGTATATCCCCTTTCAATTTGGTAGGACCCTTCGGGTGTAGTACGGTCACGTGATCGATGATTTGGTTTTGATGCGCGACGAGGTCCCTGGTCAATGTTCTCTAGGAATTAGGTGGAAACTTTGCCCAGGGTTCTCGTCTTATATCGCACAGTTCTTTAGGAGAATCTGATAACTTTGTATGTATCATATTGATGGAATGAACAATAAAAACACATAGATAAGCATAAATTTTATTTTATTCATTTTGCTGGTTTCTTCTTTTTCTTTCTTGTTACACTAAGGTATTGACAATGTTTGTATATTGAGCTGTGTTTCTTCATTAGACCGCCTCCTTTTCTTGATTGCGATGATTTGTTTCCATGTTTTGCAGCATAGTACCCGTTTGCAAAGCTTCGTATTGTGAATTCTGTAAAAAGAACGAGGAAAAAGATGATTAGTATAGAAATAGATGATAATTAAACAAATACACTTTCAATGGTAAATATGATAAAATTACCTGGAAGGTATATTGCAGTAGTCTACGATCATTAACCGTGGGTACTGTTGTGAACAAGTATTGAATTTCACGCAGAGATTTTCCTTGGGCTTTACAGCACAAATAAAAATAAGCATAATAGCCACATACGGATGAACCAAGACTTTGCATTTGGTTATTATTATATTTATAGTACATACAATGAAGTTTTAAGAATGCAACATGTTGTGGTACATAAGGAGGAAGGCCATAGCTGTCAAAATATTCTCCAACACCGCGATTATCAATATAGATTGCAATCCAATGGCTTCCTAGTTTTGTGGATGGATCTGTATTTACAATGATTGCCAGAGGAAGAGAAATCGCTTGCAAATACCTCGGTAAAATGATTTCTGAATAATGGACTACCGTTTAAAGCACTAGCTAATTGTAATGTATTCAACATCGTGAATGGAAATGATACATAACGTATACGTACCTTGTAATTTAAAATTCCAGGATAATGCTGCACTGGTGATCGATCTCTAGGAGTGAGGAAAGCTCCCCATACATAATACAGTTTGCAGGTGCTGCTAATTTCTCTTGGAAATGAACTTCCAATCGGATGGCTCCATGTCGTTGTAAATTCCAATAGTGACAATCTCCAGCAGACGAATCGGGAGTTAGGTCAAATACAAACAGTGTATATCCATTCTTGTAGTCGGCTCTTGAAATTATATTTCCAGTATTGGTAAAATGTATGCCAGAGCCTGAGAACAATGTGTGGTGCGATGGAATGGTACGAGATTTTCTTCCAATTTGGGTTGCAATGGTTTTGAAGGTACAGCTTTTCCATCCACGTACAATGTAAAGAAATTAATGTTTAGATGTTGAAATTCAAACGCACTGAAAATATTCGAGATAGGAAGATCTCGGTTTTTAAACTGTGTTGCTAATGTTTACGCAGTGCTCGAAGTGGAAAATCTAAGGAAGTATACCCCGCATACTCTCCATCTTCTATTTAGAATATTGCCTTTACGCCATTTATGAAAAAAAAAAACATAATGTAAAGGCTTAGATCGTAAGTAGATAAGATTTGCTATATTCGATAACATTTACATGCATCCCGACATAATTAACTTCAAAGTAATTTGTGTTTTAAGCTGACAAAGTAGAATAAAATAGCTTTCATATATTGTCTCACTATGTGGGCAGATTTCAAAGTCTATCTACCGAAAGATACGTTCTTCAATCACGCTGAAAAGCTACAGATGCAAGACTTAACAAACACTCTACGATGCTACTATGATAACTGTAATGGTTTTAACCATACTGAGAGCTTTATACAGAGAGTTCTACCTGAGTTGGAGCGGCAACGCCGGAATCTAGTTAGAATGAAGAATTTATGGTAGGAACAAGTAAACCCTTAGATCTTGACCTTCGAGAAAAAAAATTGGTTATGTTTTGTCGCGTACTATATAAGGGACATGCTAGGGAATATGCTGAAGGAAGGAGAGGGAGGGGACAAAGAGGCTGTAGTTGAAGGAAGGTATTAAAACAGAAAATTGCTACGTCAAGACGAAGAGACTAGCTGAGGATCACCCTATATCGAAGTTTCTGAGATACAACAAGTGACCTGCCAATAATGGCAGAATAGCTATGATGATGATATGTGAGCAATATTGCCCAAAAAAGAAAGAAAAAAAAATGATAACGATTATAATCAAACCTCTTAATATTATAATATAGCTTCAGTAAAAACTGAAAACGACTCAACTGTCCATGTCTTTTGTGTGAACTCAACTTACAAAAATATTTTTGATCTATATTAGAAATACAAAAACCCAGCATCAAACTCCAAGTTATTTGTAATAACTGTACAAAATCACTCTCACTTGTGAATATGGATTATTTATTGTTGTGTAATGTTATATAGCTAAATCCTCGTGTGCCATATACCTGAGGAGGCTGAACGTTATATTGACAAGCAATTGTTCAACGTATAAGCACCCACCTATGAAATTAAACTTGCGGTCATATACACAAGTTGTTGTCAATGTCATGAAAATGTTATTTCAATATTAATTCTTTGAGCACACATTAAAATTTTCTAACGGGTGCTTGATATTTAGAGTCAAGGCTATACCCATGTAGTCGGCACCTATGAAGTACGGAATTGCCGATGTTCAATATTACATTTCTCTTTAGTTTTAGAAGAAGAACCCCACTAATGCGAAGTATGTTTTGAAATAGTATAATATCTAGTTTTACGTGCGACGCTTGCTTACCGATAATAAGACAGATGGTGATTATAAGAAATGAATGACGTATTGGAATGAAGAAAATAGGAGGGAACTTGAAAACCCCGAGAAAACCTACGCATACGGTCTCTGTTCACGAAAATAGTTCACATGGTGGAAGCTGGAATCGAACCAGGTACCCCAGCACCAAAGGTGAACGCTTTACCACTGACCCAGTGCTTGTGCAAGACTCTTGCTCAAGTGCCTTTGTCTTGGTCTTGCAAGTATGGTCTTGGTCTTCGTCTTGCATCGGGATTCCTGGTCTTTTTCTTGGTTTTGCATGCAAGACTCTAGGAAAAGCTACAAGACCAAGATTCTTGCGTTCATCACTAGAAGCAACGGTATTTTTTGTGTTCCTACCTTAAGTCGGAGACACAACATTTCTCTGTGTCACTCTTTGACAACTAATTTTCTTTCAAATTCTATTAGAAAGGAACATTATGCGTACTGCAAATCTAAAATCCAAAGGTGGAAACAAAATATTAAGTATGTATATATTAAGCAAGTAAGTATTAGAGTACATTTACTATTCCATCATCCTCTGATCTTTCAAGAAAAGCTCTTTATAAGTATTAGTAATTTCAGGTGATTCTTCCCGAGGAGATTGTAAATAAGCGGCAGAGAGACAACTTGAAAACCAATGGTACTTCACATTGCTCACGATCGAATATATCACCCAAAAGAGAGACACTTCAAGGCTCGAAGGGGTCTCAAATTCTCTCGCAGGTCACACGCTGTAATTCTTGCCGTATAAAATATTCTCTTAACAATTAGAATATTACATTTGTTTCTTGTTATACAATTTAAAATGGTAAAATCAAACCTTTTGTAGAATTATAACGAAAGCATACATAATTATAATACTAGTTGTGTAAATATTATCATGAAAGTTACCGATTTATGTTTGCATTAAATCTTAATATTTTGTTTTCGGATAGTACTTTCAAGTAAATCCTGATAGAAAGATACGTTTACAATCCTGATTAGAAAGATACGTTTAACGACTTTAATATATTTTATTGTAATATTTTTACTATTCATTGTTGTTTATACAATGAATTGTACTTCATTCCCAAAAAACAAAATCTCGCAAATGTATATTGGATTATTGGATATTCCCAAATAAATAATCATTTAGTTTATTTAACTACTAGATCGCTTCGTTTTGAATTTCATAGTTTAACTAGTACTACTACTACTACTACTACCACGAATAATAATAATAATAATAATAATAATAATAATAAATTATAGTTATATGTTTATCACAAAATTTCGGTTTTAGTCAATAAATGAGTTAAACAAAACCAAATGTTAGTTATCGTTTCCATATATACACCTCTTTTGGTCTCTATTCCAAAGTCTATTTAATCGAATCCGACAGAAACATCGAGAACGGATATACAGGGTGTCTCAAAAGTCCCTTACAACCCCTATTAAAATCCAAATGGATGTATTTTCAGCGAATTTGATGCGATAGGTGAACTTGAGGGTTAGGGGGACACTTTCTGGCTTAGGGTATGCGGACGGCCGCTATCTTGGTGCCACCATCTTGAATTTAACGTTTTTATTACAATCGCTACGTGGGTCATGTGATACATGACCATAGGCTAGAATTTCACCAGAAAACCGAATCTGAAGTCAAAATGCATTTATCTTTATGTGATAAACAGTTATCCACAATTGCAGGTGTGACTTCCCTATTACATAATGTGCTCAACATGTTGTCCGTGCTGGGCAATGCACGTGTTCAGAGGCTTCTCCCAATTGCTATGGCCACGTATTAAGGTTTCTGGGGATATTTGTTCACAGGCAGCGATGATACGTTGTTCCAGATAACAAACATCACGAATTTTCACAGCATACACCATAGCCTTTACATGTCCCCAGAGGTATAAGTCAAGCGGGCTAAGTCTGATGATCGGGCAGGCCATTTCACTGGTCCACGTCAACAAATCCACGTCCCAGGGAATTGTTCATCCAAGAACTGACGCACCTGGATGCCATAATGGGGAAGTGCTCCAACTTGTTGGAAAAACGTGGGGAAGGTACCATCCTCGGACACCAGAGCCGGCATTATTTTTCCTGCAACAACGCGAAGTATCGGTCTGCATTTAACGTTCCTGGAATTAAAAACGGACCGACGATTTTTGTTCCACATATGCCTGCCCATACCATAGTTTACCCTGCACCGATCATTTTCGAGGGATCTGTCCAAGCGGGGTTGTCACGGAAACCAATAGCGCATGTTTTGCCTATTGACTTTACCATTTACGTAGAAATGGGCTTCATCCGAAAAAAATATCTGCATAGCATTCTGCGGATTTACTCTCAATTGCTCAATAGCCCACTCGCAAAACTGGACGCGACGATCGGGATCGTCCTCCGACAAATATTCCTGCAATTGCATCTTATATGCATGCCACTTATACCTTTGGAGCACCATGTGCACTGAACTGTGACTCACGGCACCATTGCTAAACGACATGTGCTTCGCTGCGGCGACTTCGAGAAGGAGGCCAGCACGGGAGTAGCTGTTTCTTCGCTCGTGGCTGTCCTTGGACGTCCACTACGGGGTATATCCACAACCGTTCCCGTTTCCCCGAATTTGGTCAATAACCGTGCCACTGCAACATGCGATACAGGTGCTCATTGTGGATGACGCGCATTGAAATCGGCAGCTACTGCGCGGGCACTCCTCCCGCCCCATATTTTGATGATCTGGATGCGTTCGTCCCTCGTTAACGGCATGGTTCACAACCTGCAACACAAAGGAAACGCAGTCAAATTCACAACTTCAATTGTGGATAACTGATTACTACATAAAGATAAATGCATTTTGACTTCAGATTCGGTTTTCTGGTGAAATTCTAGCCTATAGTCATGTATCACATGAACCACGTAGCGTTTGTAATAAAAAAGTTAAATTCAAGATGGCGGCCGTCCGCGTAACCTCCACCAGAAAATGTCCTCCTAACCCTCAAGTTCAACTACCACATCAAATCCGCTGAAAGTACATCCATTTGGATTTTAATAGGGGTGGTAAGGGACTTTTGAGACACCCTGTATAAAAAGTACGGAGGGCGCAAACTAAACTTTAATAGTGCTTTACTATCTATAGACGAACGCCTCAATAAATGTTCAATGATAACCCATCAAAATAAAATAAATTTAAATTTCAGTATTTTTCGAAGAGTTATTCCCATTTTAAAGTATTTTTCCTTTTGAATTGATTAAATATGCCTACACAACGACATCAGTTTAGATTATATCTTAATATGTACATATTTGTACGGATTACGTTAAACATGTGTTTGCCGAGTATTTTGAAATTCATTGTTGTAAAGTATAAATGAATATTCTTCCTGTTCGGAGAAGTTTGTATCTGAAGAAGACGTAACGCATTTTTGTCTAGGGATGATTCCATACCGGGACTAAGTACCTGGAAAAAATCTATGTATCATCTGGAAGCTCTTGCCATTCAAGCTCACAAGTAAACCTTACGTTTGGGTGAATCGAGTTGCTGACTGAGACACATATGAGAAAGTAGTACTAAATGTGGTCAGTATTTCAGTGAAGTTTTAGGTGCGAAGCTCCAGGGGTTTAGGAGATACAGCTACCAGAACATCACATGGAAGTACAGAATAGTCTTCATACAGTTGGAGGTAAAAGCTCTGTAAGACCTCTTGTAACGACAAAAGGTGAATAACAAATATATGGGTACATATTAGGACTAAGGGGAAGACATATAGTAAGGGTATACCTGACGGCGGCCATCTTGAAATCCGCCATTTTGGATTAAGGTTAAGTTTTTAAAATAGGAATACGGTCATGTGATACAT
The DNA here is from genome assembly GCF_964235325.1 of Thermobia domestica. Classification (NCBI taxonomy): domain Eukaryota; kingdom Metazoa; phylum Arthropoda; class Insecta; order Zygentoma; family Lepismatidae; genus Thermobia; species Thermobia domestica. Next base: position 94,602,710 of record NC_137462.1, on the reverse strand, counting down.
GATTTAAGGCGCAAATTTAATAAGAAAAACAATGGTGACGTTAATTTTGATTTACGCGCAATTGGTAAAAAGTTACAGGGAAATTAAATATTGTTGCTGCATATGTATTAGTCCTTTACCCCACCTTGTAAATTTTGTGCTAATGATAATAATTAAATAAAAAGCAGATGGATAAATATTAGGTCTATAGTAAGAGTTGCCTTGATGGCGGCCATGTTCAAATCCGCCATTTTGAATCAGACAAAAGTTTTAAACAAAACGCATAACAGTGACACCTTATTAATAGCAAATTTTACCATAACACCAACGGTATAACCATTTTTGCTTTATCATTAACCAGCACAAAATTAAATGGATCGCTCCTTACGACTACTGCTTTGACGGAATTGTTAACGACAAATGTGCCAAATGTAACTCGATTGCCTTTGTCAGGTGTGCTCACTGTGAGCAGAGCATTTGTGCAAGTCATGCACTCTTTTCTGAACTACATATTGATTGTACTAATTGAGGACCTTTCTGGAAGAAAGGCCCAAGTTCAATTATGACTCAATTCCACTTTGGTCATTTTTCCTTAAATTAGCAACTTGTTTATGCGATAACAAATGCTGGTTACTGATAAAGCAAAAATGGTTATACCGTTGGATTTATGGTAAAATTTGCTATTAATAAGGTGTCACTGTTATGCGTTTTGTTTAAAACTTTTGTCTGATTCAAAATGGCGGATTTGAACATGGCCGCCATCAAGGCAACTCTTACCATAGACCTAATATTTATCCATCTGCTTTTTATTTAATTATTATCATTAGCACAAAATTTACAAGGTGGGGTAAAGGACTAATACATATGCAGCAACAATATTTAATTTCCCTGTAACTTTTTACCAATTGCGCGTAAATCAAAATTAACGTCACCATTGTTCTTCTGATTAAATTTGCGCCTTAAATCATGTATCACATGACCGTATTCCTATTTTAAAAACTTAACCTTAATTCAAAATGGCGGATTTCAAGATGGCCGCCGTCAGGTATACCCTTACTATATGTCTTCCCCTTAGTCCTAATATGTACCCATATATTTGTTATTCACCTTTTGTCGTTACAAGAGGTCTTACAGAGCTTTTACCTCCAACTGTATGAAGACTATTCTGTACTTCCATATGATGTTCTGGTAGCTGTATCTCCTAAACCCCTGGAGCTTCGCACCTAAAACTTCACTGAAATACTGATCACATTTAGTACTACTTTCTCATATGTGTCTCAGTCAGCAACTCGATTCACCCAAACGTAAGGTTTACTTGTCAGAAACATGTTTATATCATTAGATAATATAAAAAAAACACCAAGCTAGTATACTATTTGAAGACGTTCCATTTTGAAAATGATAGCAATACTGACAGACTGGAGTGCTTGGGGAATGGTACTAACCACAGTATATTTGTCGTTGTGTCGAATGATGTTCTGTCAATTTTTGTCTCTATGCATGGAATGGTCTGGCAACCTTTCGAGAAAATGTATTTTATAATGGTTGGAAACACTGACAAGATCGGTGCTTATGGCTTCACACTAACATAATACAAACCTAGTATGGGTCACAAGTTTAATTATGTCCGCAAATGTTATAGACTTCACGCGAAAATCTTGAATGTTTGCATTCGTTGGCAACACGGCCAAAACTAAGGTCCTTTGGAGACGAGGGCATTCGAACTATGTTTTCCATTGTCCAATGCTTTTGTCACATTTGTTATATATTCGTTCAATGGTACGAACGAAATTTCCAACAATGTGATGTTTACACTTGGTTTGCCACGTTCCATGGATATACATCCAGTGGTACAGGAGTCATCGGCTACAATTCGTTGGGAACACTGACCAAATGGGTACATCTCGGTGCAAAGTGATATTATCAAACCCTTGCCCGAGTCACGTTCTAGCAATGTGCATAAAAGGATAATGATGGGCTCAGGCACATACGCGTGAGGCATCGTAACATTAATTTTTACTTATATCGAATATGTCATACATAGAGTCACAAACACCAACAAACTGGCCCCTTAAGGGAGAAGTTGCGGGTTTGCCTGTGATTCGAAAACAATTTCGTACTTCTCATGGCAATAGCTTTCAGACGATACAAAGGTTTTTTCTAGGTACTTGGTCCCGGTATGGAATCATCCCTAGTGAGAATAACGGGAGTACCCTGAGAATAACGGGAGTACCCCGGGAGTACGTCTACTACCTCCACCCTCTACTTTACCTACTAGCATCCACTCAAATCATTCATGCTCTAATTAAACTAAATGAACTTAAATTAATTAAATTCCCTCACGTACACTCCAACAATCACTCTTTGGTTAGTCTAATAGGTATCTAGGAGTCTTAGGTCCGACCCAGAACCAATTAGAATTGTACTTAAACCAGTACGACGAGCTTATTTAGATAACCAAAATTAATTAATGGCAACAATTTAACACAAAAATATTCTTAAACCACCATATAAAATCCAAAATATAAACAACATATACAAATGGTGATCAGAAAAATGGAAACAACTGAACGAGATTGCAACTTACCAGTACCAGATTAATATGGTGTCGGGCCAGCTTTCGCCTTCAGAACAGCCTTGATGCGACGTGGGATGGAGGCATAGAGGTCGTGAATGGTAGCATGTGGAATATTACACCATTCCTCGTGCAGGGCATCGGCCAGTTCTGTGAGAGAGAATGGAGGTGGAAATCAACGCCGGAGTCGTGTTTCCAAGACGGACCACAGATGTTCAATTATCTTGAGATCTGGGGATTGGGCGGGCCAGGGGAGGTGTTGAACTTCATCCCGATGTTCCACAAACCACGCTGCAACAACGCCAGCTGTGTGAATTCTTGCATTATCATCCTGGAAGATGGCGTCATTGTCCGGGTACAACATCCGGACCATAGGATGCAAGTGGTTTCCTAAAATTGCGACATAATCGTTGGCAGTGATTCGTCCGCTAAGTGTGACCACAGCACCCAATGAAAACCATGATATTACGGCCCACAGCATCACCGAGCCGCAGCCATGTTTCACAGTTGGGCGGAGACACTCCAGATCATAAGCTTCTGTGGGCGTTCTCCACACATAAAAACAGCCCGTGGTTGGGAATAGGATGAAGGACGACTCATCCGACCATATCACACGTTTCCAGTCCTCAACGGTCAAGTTGCATGGTCGCGGCCCCATTTGCGGCGTGCGAAAGCGTTATGATCCCTGATGAGCGGTTTGGCCCGTGCAACACGACACCATAAGTTCATGTCATGTAATTCACGGCGAACTGTGATTGTCGAAACAGGGTGGGGGAGGTGCTGATTGAGTTCCTCCGTCTCTTGCTCCGCAGTGGCACGACGGTTCTGCGTGGCAATGCGCTTTAATATCCGGCGTGACCTGTCACTCATGATTTTCTTCCGCCCACTGTTCCGCTTCCCCGATGTGGTTTTCCCGTGTGTTTTGTAGGCCGTCATCACCTTCGACATTGTCCCACGCGACACACCTAACACAGTAGCCACTGCCATCACACTCACTCCACATAACCGCGCACCAACAATTTGCCCTCTTTGAAAATCTGGGAGGTCTCCCATCTTACACTACCTCCGTCTGCTGCAGCCACTGGACACTGCTGTTCCACTGCGCCTGACGTAGTATGGAGACCGATCTAACACACCAAAACCAGCGGTCCAGCGCTGCGGGCACCACGACACTACTCCCAACCCGTACATTTGGCATGTTGCCAACTATAGGTGTTTCCATTTTTCTGATCACCATCTGTACATAATTCTAGTAACTTACAGAAACTGGAATAAATATAAATATTCAAAGTTACAAAACAAAATTTCCATTTTTTGTTTTTTTCTTGGAAGGCTGTCTTCAAACATCTCCATCTTATTCATCCGATGACAATTCAATAGGTACCAAATTTACAAAACATTGAATCAATCCCGACAAAAATGCGCATTCATAATCATATCCTCTATCACATATGCAGATCTGCAAATAGAAACAGATGTTAATAACTTGTATATATATACTTTACAGTATTTACATATTTTAGAAATGTCGACATCTAATTTACCATTCTAAATTTTTTTTACAATCTCTTCCTTTGCATTCCAAACATTCCAAAAAGCCACACTTACTGTCTTAATTCCCGATACTTCTTCGTTAACGGCACATGAGATTTCCTTACATCGCGAGAATCATTTATATTTTTAACTTCTATGGTATTCTGAGTTAAGAAGCGTATAATTTCATAAGGACCAGTCCAACGGCTAGATAATGACTTGGTAATCTTATCTGCTAGCGACGACTTGACTTGGGCTTTCAACGAAACCTTATCCCTAACTTGATATGAAGTAGATAACCTACGTTTATTATATTGCTCCTTCTTCCTTCGCCAGGATAGTTCTAAATTCTCCAAGGCTTTTACTACCAATTGAGGATCTTTCTTCATCACATCGGGACTGGGCACATTCAATTTTACATCCAACGGATCACAAACGTTATAGGAAAATACCATTTCCATCGGAGTACATTTCGTTTCTGCATGTTGGGCATTATTTATCGAAAATTCAATCTCGTGTAATCCTCGTTCCCATTGATTCTGCATGTTTCCGAAGAATATCTTCAGACTATCCTTTAAGTACGTATATATCTCTCCCTCGGATTGGAAGCAGCATAATAAGGGGATATACGCACATCATAAATTCCATTACTAAACAGGAAATCATTAAATTTAGATGACGTTTAAACTGAATAATTATCGTGCCCAATCGCAAACGGAAACCCTCTTCGACACATCACTTTGTATAATTTATTTATCAAGGTCAGGCTACATATATTCTTGAAAGGTTCCAGAAACACCATTTTGGAAAATGAATCAACTACAATCATACAATATCTTCGACCTTGTATCTGGCATTGGTCCAAGGACATCTGTATACCATAATCCATTTACCATCGTAGCGTAACTCGCAATCAAATGACCCATAGGCTTCTTGTTACTACTTTTGTTCTGACAGAAGTCGCACGATAACACATAATACTTAATTTGGTCCAGCATCCCCTGCCATGAATATCTTGAGGACAACTTTCCTATCGTTTTGCCCAACCCTAGGTGACTTCCGGGCAAAACAGAAGAATGATAATACTCAATTATATTTGGAGCGAACTTCTTGGGTAAACAGATCTTGTATGGATTACTATGGACCTTAGTCTTCTTACACAGAATTCCTTGCACCATTTTATGACCATCAACTGATTCCTTAATACTTATTTTGTCGATGATTGATCTTAATAAAAGGTCCATCTCCTGATGCTCTTGCACTGATTGACTAGCAAAACGCATATTAACCCCACACCTGTTTGTCATTTGTTCTTCATATGTTGGTGCCAAATGCATTGATTCAAAATTTTCAGTATCATACAACCTCAAAAGGAAATCGGCGGAGATATTCATATTCGTGGTGATTGACGTAACTTCAAAATCAAAGGCAAATAAATGATATAACAAGCTACCATATTTCTTAACTCTACGCAAGTTACGCATCGCATACACTAGTCGGATATGATCCACTAGCAACTTGAATTTCAATGCAGGTACGTTTTAAACCGTTCCATAGTTTCGATAGCCGCTAATAACTCCAAAACAAATATAAGTTTATATTTATCATAAGGCTTTAGTTTCTTGAAAAAGAACGCAATTGGACGCTTCCTACCTTGGTCATCCTCTTGCTCAATACAGCCGCCTAAGGATTTTAAACTGGCATCTGCGCTGACTATAAACTTCTTATCCAGATCCGGAAGTTTTAAGATCACATGACTCTCACAAACTTCCTTAATATCCTCCAAGGCCTTTTGCTGTTCGGCACCCCAATAATACTCCTGCCGTGGTGAACGAAGTCGAGTCATAGGTTCTATGACTTCATGGAACTGAGGAATGAACTTACTATAATATTCGAGAAAACTAACCAATGATATAAACCCTTTTCTATTTTTCGGTGCAGGTAATTTCTTGATCACTTCTAGCCGAGAAGGGTCTAAATACATATTTCCTCCTTCTATTTCATACCCTAAATATGAAATCCTCTTGCGAAACAAGTTAGTCTTCCTCAGAGATAAAGTTATACCCGCTTCGTCAAATTTTTCCAAAACTTTCTCCTAAAGATGCTTATGCGATTCAATATCCCTGGAAAGGCAACAAACATCATCAAAGAACCAATCAACTCCTTCATTCTTCAATGGATATAACAGTTCCGTTAAAACCCTGGATAACATATAAGATCCGGTAGCTAACAAAAAAGGAAGAAATTTAAATACAAATAAGCCTCTATGGGTTAAAAATGCTGTGTACTGAGTAGATTCAGGGGAAAGTTTCAAAGTGCCAGTATGCTTTTTGTACATCTAAGTGGTTATAAATAGTTCCTTTAGATAAACTCGCTAATACATCTTCTATCCTTGGCGTATACTGCGCATTGATACAGAGTTTCTTATTCAGCTCTTGATAATTAATTACCAATCTCTTATCCCCCGTTTTATTGCCTACAAAAAGCACAGAAAAGCCCACTGGCTTTCACTTTTCTAGGTTTTTTTTATATTAACTACAAATTTTATTATACATCTATTGTTACAAGCTATTGTTTTAGTATTACATTTTGTGAAAAAGTTGCATATATCATGTTTAAACATCTGATAAAGGTAAAAAAATCTATTTCATCACACCTAGCACCTAGCACTTCTACACCTAGCACTCCATTTTAGACAACGACAAACACATTCAATGTTACCAGAACACAGAACAGGAACTGGAGACCACAGTTTAGCACTATATTTTTTTTAAAAAAAGAAAGAAGTCCGTCTAAGTTCAATATCTTAGGCAAATCTTTTCGGAATTAGTGATGAAAAATTCAAATAAGAATATAATGCTAGCGAAGAAATATAAAAGCAAATAGAACGGATTTACTAAATAAACTTAGAAAAACAAATCGCTGTCCATCACCATGTTTATACTACTTTAAGTAAAAAAATTCATCCAGCTCTTGTGCTGATGGGAAGGATTTTAAAATGCTGACTGCATTTCCACTCTGTATTCCTAGGCTTATTCGTTGTATTAAATAGTGTTTGCTTCTTGGGTCACTTGACTTCTTAATTAAAGCTGATCCTAACTTATTCAAAAATGCACTGGTTTCTTTGCTAAAAACCCCCATCGTTTCTGTAGCAATGGCAACAAAAAGATGGTCTTCTTTCAGTCTGGAGTACTTTGTATGTTTACGTTTAACCGCTGCTTCTGCTGCATTTCCTGCTTCCTCACAAGTTAGTGTTATGTATGAAGGAGCGAAAGTATCAACACATGTTACATCCCATGCAAGACTCTGGCCCATTTTCCAAGGTATTAAAGTTACTCCGTCCGGTCTTTTACCATCATTTCGATACAATCCTTGTGGCTCAATGATGCTAGGAACATCGATGCTGGCGAGTGCTCGTTTGATTATTTGGTTTAATTCCGTGTGACGTGTAATTCTACCACCACTTCTAATGCAGCTCAAAGCATGTAAGCCTTTCTCGTTCACTTGATCTTGACACGCACATGTGAATGGGTGGCAAACATTTAGTCCCAACTGCAATGCTACACATATTTTGAAAATATCGTCTAAAAAAGTTCCAATGTTTTTTGAAGATGTAGCTTCTAACCAGGCGCCAGACTCTTTTTTCTGAAGTGCTTTTAAGCGAGCAACGTCAAAACTATTTTGTGAAATTACCTCCTTCCCAGCTATCTATTTCCTATCCTTTAGTAGTATTTCATCCCATTTTCTTTGTGATTCCTTGGCCTCCGGAATGGTATTATTATAGATGCCTTTCCATAATTCCAATGCTTCTGACAGATGAGGGATTTTCACTTCGTCAACTGAAATTTTGAAAATGTTGGAGACTAGTGACAACACCCCACAGCAAGAAGACAGAAACGCAGTAAGGCTCAAATAAGATGCTCTTCGAATATTTCAACCACCGAATCGTATTGGTAAACTTGCCTGAGCCCATTGACTTTCATTTAAAACTTGATTTATTATTGTTTGTAAAGATGTTTTCAGGGAGTTATCCAACTGAAGAATTTTCGATGGGAGAAGCCATGTCCGAGTGGTTCGCGAAAAGTAAGTTAATTTGGGGACACCTAGACAATTTTTTAGGAGAAAGAAGGCTATATGTGATGGCAGTCTATTTAATCTATGTGTTATCATTTTTAAACTGTTCAAATGGTCTTCAAAATAACTTTCATAGTTATCTTCAAGTAGTGGTGTTCCTAATAACGATAGCTCGTGAGCTTGTGTTGTCCGAATTCCAGGCAACAAATTCTGAAACTGGGCTTCTATAATTGGATCTGATTTACCCGACGTGAAGAACAGTTCGCACTTAGAAGGATTAACTTGCAGACCTATCTTCTTAGATTCTGTCAATAAGATCTTTAGATCTTGTATAACCGTATCTGGTGAGCCCCCTAATGTGCCATCGTCTAAATAAAATAGATTTATTTCAGAAGAAAGCAAGCGCATCATTGGGTGGATTGCTAAGCTAAAAATAATCGGTCCAGCAGGGTCACCTTGTTGGCATCCTACTTGGGATAAAATAGTTCTATTTCCATAAAATAACAATGATGGGCTAGAATAGCTCTGCCAGAAATATGGATATAGTTGAGGTAGAATTAGTTTCACTTCCTTTAACATGGAGTCTCTTTCAACTAAGTTAAAAGCATTTTTGTAATCTATTTTGAGGACTACCTTGTTCGAATCTTTATTTGCTTTTATGAATGTTCTGGTAGCGTGAATAATGGCCTCATTGCCCTTTTTTGTGGCAAATCCCAATTGACGAGGCTGTAAATACTTAGTACAACGATTGTAGACCAATGAAACAGTAATCTTTGAAGCCAATCTTCTAAAAACACAACCTACTGCTATTGGCCTGATTCCACCATCTTTCTTTCGTAAGGCACATAAATTTGCTCCGTAGAAATATTTACATATATCCGGATTTGCCTTTCCATTTAAAATTAGATTTGTCATTCTAGTTATTGAATTTAGTAAAAAGAGCGCTGAATCACATGCTGATTTGGACGTTAGGTCTTTTAAATGTTGAGACGACAGTCAGTCTATTCCTGAAGCCGAACCGCAGGGAAAACTATGGATGGCCTTTAATACATCATCCTCATTAACTTTTAAGCATGGGTCTAATTCGTTTGGAGGATCTGGCATTATTTGAACTCTAGATGGTGATGGATGTTTTCCTTGCAGGAGTTTATAGGTTTCCTCATTTGCAGGAGCCAAGGCATCATCTGAAGCTAGTAATCTCAAAGCCCCTTTTGTATCAATTTCAGAAATTTTGGTTATTATCCTGTTTGTTAAATCAAAACTACGTTTTCTACTAGGAGCGGGAGAAGTGTCGATAGAGCAGGTTTCGTTTAGATTTTGTTTTATGATGTTTGTGACAGATGTTGAGCTACGATCTCTGGGTAGGCATAAATTGTGAAAAAAGAAAAATAATAATTTCTTCCACGAGACAAAATCATTGTTCTCGATGCATTCCTCTACTACAGATGAGAGTTTTCTTGCTACTGCGTTTCTAGCTCCTCGTGGGATTCGTTTAATCAGCCAAGTGCTTGATTTCAATTTTGTGAACTCTTGAACAAAATCCTCCGTATTGGGTGTAGGTATTTCCTGTGTGCCATGTTTTCGTGTCTTATGTATGTTCAAACCTTTTTTGTTGGAAATTCCTTGCCACATTCCGAACATGTTTGAGTTTCGATTTTAATTGGCAAAGGTATGTTTTGCGAAAAAATCACAGTATTATTTTCCATATGAAACAACAAAGGTACAGACATTTCGTTGAAAGAATGTTCATTGTTAAAAATTTTTGAAAAATTTAACGTTAGGACACTAACCGAATTCTACATTTTCGATTATGACACTTCAACTGATTAACCAAATTAAAAACTGATTTCACAAAAATGATCTCGAAGACTTCAAAGATATTTCGCGTCACATTCCACACATTCAAAAAACCTGCTCCCGCACTTTTTGTAAAATTTCTTGCACAGAGATATTTTCAACTCACACCTTTTCTGAATTATATTTTGTTCTATCAGATTATCAAGAATTTTATCTAACTGCTCTGGAGAGAGGATAAGCATTTTTCCTGATGGGAACATAATCCTTAAGAAGTATGGTGTATTCAAAGCTCTTAACTTGACCTACACGATCACAAAACACATTAAGAAATTTCTTAACCAAATGTCCTACGTACCCTTGCACGTTTGGATCCAACTCGGCAAATTTAGAATCCACTTGAATAGGAACAGTATGAACTTCTTCCTCCCGTGACTGGAAGTTTGTGCGTAAGCTCCCAGCGCTCCATGCACCTCCTTGACTGGAATCTCCCGGAGACACTAGCTGACTGGAAGTTGACCACATGCTCAGCATCCTGATAGTGACCACCATCTCCTTCTCCTATTGGACCACTGGAACCATTCCTTCCAAAATGAAGTAACAGAAACATTCTGCTCATCCCCATTTCCCGTCGATACCATTGGATTGCTAGAATCACCACTGCACATCGGGACATGGACTGGATCATCTTGACCTCCACTGCAAATCAAGGGCACCTCTACCCTTGTGGCATCCATATTGGAATTGGAAGAGCCGCTACTGTTGATCATGGAGAGGCCTAACCCATGTTGACAACCCCTGAAGATTGAGGGTATACCTGGCTGTACACGACCTCCATCAGAGACTAGGGTCGATTCTCGTTCCACTTGGATTCGACTTCTTGATGGTGATTCACTCCCTCCAGACACGCAACTGGCCTGAACAGGACCAACTATAAAATAGTTTAAACTAATCCGATTACCACTTCCTAAACCTGGATCATGAATTGAACCCATAATGGTAGGACAATCAATGGGTAATGGAACATCATCTTTCAATGTCCAATGATCAAACGAAGACTCCAATGGCTGACCAATTTCCGCTAAACCAGGCACATGGTATGACGAACTTGAATCTCCACTCTTCTTAGATGCACTCAAGTTCCTTTCTAGTAGCTCTAAGTCTGTAGACTTCGGAGATTCTTGCCCAAGTATCGGTGGGACCTCTGACACCTTATGCTCTAATGATGATACCGGTAGTCCATTGATGAAGTAAATTGTCATAGCAATTAGAAAGTGTGCAAACTCAATGCACAAATAGTAGGATTGCTTAGTACACAAAGACTGGTTAATCTTGTCTGTCGGGCAGCTCGGCAATAGGTGAACACACGTAGGGCAGCCCATAGTTAGTACTGAATAGAACAGTGCAGTAATAGAATAAAAGCAAGGAAATGCTATGACAAGCATAAAATCATCATGAAAGCTAAGAAAAATTAGGTAAAATCAGAAATAAATTAATTCAAAGTACCGTGAGAAATGCACTCACAGAGCATTCAGAACATGCAGATTCTCCAAATAAGTTAACACTTTCTGGATCATGGATTCATCGTTTCCAAGCAAGATTGCCATATCGGCTGGTAATCCAAGGCGAGCTCGCGGTTTGGGTACAAAACCTCGCGGCGACTACCTCGCCTGGCAAAATCTCGCCTCCCAAAACCTCGCGGCCCGAAATCTCGCCGGGCCGAAACCTCGCCTGGGCAAAACCTCGCCACCCAAGACCTCGCGGGACAAAATCTCGCCTGGCCAAAACCCCGCCTGGCCAAAACCTCGCCGCCCAAAACCTCTGGGGCCAAAATCTCGGCGGGCAAAACCTCGCCTTGCCAAACCTCGCGCCCCAAAATATCGCCTGATCAAAACCCCGTTGTACTGATATCGTGACACAGAATCTCACCTGGTCTAAATTAAGCCAGACGTAGTGTCGCCTGGGAAGAAATGTCGTCAGGATAAAACCTCTTCACGACGATTTCTTCAATGTAGAATGTTCTTTCGCCAGATTTACAAAACTTATTAGATTTTGAAACTTGACATTTTGTATAAATCTTCTTGCTCCACAAGGGCACAAGCTTCAGATAAGACAATATTTTGCGAAATGCATGCCCTAAGGAGGAATGAAATGGAAAGCCTTGAATGAATTTTGTCGTTCTCCAGATCTAAAAAACTACTAAGCATAGAACCTTTACATTTTGGAACAAATCTTCTCCTTGTACCATAAGAAGGTATGTTGCAAAATGCTCCTCGTAAGGGAGTGTTGAAGTTTGGATAATTCTTGAGTGTTGGCTTGATCTCAGGTCCTACGAGGTTTTGACGGCGAGGTTTTGGCCACGTGATGTTTTGGGTGGCGAGGTTTTGGCCCAGCGAGATTTTGTCCCGCGAGGTTTTGGGCGGCGAGGTATTGGCCACGCGAAGTTTTGGGCGGCGAGGCTTTGGCCACGTGAGATTTTCGCACGGCGAGAGTTTGTCCCGCGAGGTTTTGGGCGCCGAGGTTTTAGCCTTCGAGGTTTTGGCCCGGCGAGGGTTTGTCCTGCGAGGTTTAGGCCGGCGAAATTTTGGGCGGCGATGTTTCGGCCGCGAGATTTTGTTCGTATCCCGAGCTCGCGCAGGAGCAAGAGGCACACATTCTACTAAAAGTTGACAAATACTCAGGCTCTGACCACAATTACGACACACAGGCGGAGGCGTACGTCGCAGAATAATGTGCATGAGTGATATGACTATGTCCAATCCGAAGGCTTGCTAAAGTCCGCTCTTCCAGGCGAGATGATTGGGAGCTCGTCGACCAGACTCCAAGGCGGGGCTTCACTGCATGCAGCTTATTGTGAACCTGCTCGTCCCAGGAGGACTGCCAGCGGTGAAGGAGAAGACGATCGATCATAGGATGAATATCAGATCGGGGGAGCGATGCCGGAGAGGCAGGTCCTGTAAGGGCAGCTTCTCTGGCAACACGGTCAGCATGCTTATTACCTGGAATACCAGCAGGGCCAGGCACCCAAAAAATTGGACGTCACAACCTGCAAGACGTAAGGTATGGCAGGAGAGTAGAATTTGCTGAACGATAGGGTGCGCAGTTGACACGTCGGTAAGACTACATAAAGTGCTGTTGGAGTCAGAGCCGACAAGAACCTGTCGAATATGCCGTCGACGAATATAATGCAGGGTCTCGAGGATAGCAACCAATTCAGCAGTGAACACAATGGAAGTAGGATGGAGCTACAAGCCAGCGCCATGGTTATCCGTGACGAAGGCACAGCCAACAAAATCTTCATGCTTAGAACCATCTGTGTAGAAGATAGGTCTAAGTACGATAAGCCTCCAGAAAAGAGAAGAATTCCTAACAAAATTGTTGATTGCTGGTAAGAGACTTCTTAAATTCCAGTAAATGAAAATGGTGGAAGAACAGTCCACGGAGGAATAGGAAGGAAGCCCAAGGGACAGATAGCAGGGACTTCCAGCAGAGATGGCTCATGAGCCTCAACATAGAGAATAGGAATAGGGCTGGTTCGAAAAGCTCCAAGCGCCAGACGATGATGAACCGCATCCAGATGACGTAGGATGGAAGGTCAACAATAACCATAGGCAACAAAGCCATAATCCAATTGGGAGCGGATGAGGCTACGGTATAAACGCAGCATCACCACACGGTCAGCACCCCACGAAAGATGAGACACCATACGTCGTAAGTTCATGGAGGGAAGACAGCGAGACTTCAGTTCCCGAACATGAGCAGAACATGTAAGTCTGCGGTCAAACTCCAAGCTCAGGAAACGAACATGATCGACATAGACAATCGAGAACAGTAAAGGAACAGGTCAGGGTCGTAAGCATATGACGTAGGCGACAAAAATGTACACAGTGTGTTTTGGTGAGAGCAAAGCAGAAACTAGTAGTGGAAGACCAGCGGTGAAACGGTTAAGCACTAACTGCAACTGGCGAGTAACAGTACGGAGGTCGCGTAAGTGACAGTAAATAGTAAAGTCGTCCACATAAAGCAACCCATGATCTGTAGGGAAGAGTTGCAACATCACACTGTTCACAGCTACAGCAAATAATGTGACACTTAACACACTGCCCTGGGGAACACCATTTTCCTGTGGAAATTGAGCAGACTCGAAAAGTACGTTGTGCAAGAAAGTTCTGGATGAAGAGGGCCAAGTGGCCACGTAAACCCCATAGATGTAGTTGTCGTAAAATGCCATAACGCCAAACAGTGTCGTAGGCCTTTTCAAGATCGAAGAAGATAACTATCAGATGTTCTTGCTGACGAAAGGCATCCTGAATAGCACTTTCGAATGGAATGGAAAAGGGGTTGGGGAGGGTGCCTCAACAACAAAGTTCTTTTGCACCCGTCAGTGGTCGTGGAAGAAACGAAGTCACACGAACGAGAAAAACACAGATTAATCACTGAATGTGCGTGAAGATCACACATTAAAACTATCACACGCTATCACCAAAAGGAAGACAGAAAAAGTACCATACAATGAATAAAAACAACGAAGAAAGAATTGGCAAGACTAAAGATAGTGTACACAGATCGTAGGTCGCAAGCACTGGAACACAGAAGAAAGTCAAAGCGCCGTCAAAACATGCAAATTCCGCAAAAACTGGAACAGCTTCAACACAATGGCTTCATCATCGCCGAGAACAGTAGCGAGGTCAGCTGGCAGTCCAAACAAAAGTCTGGCAGCAGCAAGAGGCAAACATTCCACTAACAGGAGACGAATACTCAGGCGCTGACCACAATGACGACACACAGGCGGAGGCGTACGTTGCAGAAGATGTGCATGAGTGAGATGACTATATCCAATCCGAAGGCGAGCCAAAGTCCGCTCTTCCAGGCGAGATGATCGGGAGCTCGTCGACCAGACTTCAAGACAGCGTCGACCAGCAACAGCAGCTTCCTTCGCAGCAGCAGCAGCAAACACATTGCCAGGGATGCCAACATGGCCAGGCACCCAACAGAACGTGACATCAAAGCCCTCAGCAAGTAGTGCATGACAAGTAAGGAGGACTTGCTGGACCATCGGATGCGTAGAAGCGACATCGGCTAGGGTATGTAAGGCGCTGCTGGAATCAGAGCAGATCACAACACGGCGAAGATGGCGACGGCGGATATGGTGGAGACTCTCCAAGATGGCAACCATCTCTACAGTGAAGCCTGTGCAGAATGGATGAAGATGGAACCTGAAACGGTGGGCATCCAGGATAAAAGCACTTCCTACAGCATCAGCCTGCTTGGAGCCATCAGTGAAGATAACACGATGGCCTCGATAAGAGTCGAGGAGACACAAAAACTGTTGCCGAAATTCCAAATCGGTAGTAGTTGCCTTCGTGAACCGCAACAAGTGGAAATTGACCACAGGCTTCAAAACCTGCCAAGGTGGAAGAGGCAGGAAACCCAGCAAAGAAAGCGCAGGGTGATCGAAGTCAAGGTCAGCTAAAAGCTCAAGGGCTCGAATGCCAAAAGGCCGGGTGCAAGTGGGTCGGGAAGGCCCAGATGGTGAACAGTGTCCAAATGACCAAGGACAGACAAACAGGGAGAGCCATACGCCACACAATCATAGTCCATCTTAGAGCGAATGAGGCTCCGATACAGTCGAAAATCACAACACGGTCAGCACCAGATGTGGTATGGGAAACCAGGCGCAGGAAATTCATCGCACGGAGACAACTATACTTCAGCTGGCGAATATGGGCAATCCAAGCAAGGCGGCGATCAAACTCAAGGCCATGAAAACGAACACTCTCCACATAAGACAGACGAATAAGGCCCATATAAAGATCCGGATTAAAAGCACAGTTCTTCACACAACAGAAGTGTACACATTTCGTCTTTATTGAGGAGAACTGATAGCCTGTGTGGGAAGACCAATGGTGAAGGCGGTTAAGCGTCAGTTGTAGCTGGCGAACGATGGTGCGAAGGTCGTGTGACCGACAGTAGATGATGAAGTCGTCCACGTACAGCAGCCTATGCACAAAAGGTGAACGGCTGTTCGGCCATGACACTGTTCACAGCCACAGCAAATAAAGACACACTGAGCACACTCCCTTGTGGAACACCAGTGGCCTGAGAAAAAGACCGAGACAGTGTGGATGAAAGCTTCACTCTAAAGGAGCGCTCGCGGAGGAAATGCTGGAGAAAAAATCCCATATGTCCACGCACGCCCCATGCGTGCACTTGCCGCAAGATACCATAGCGCCAGACCGTACCGTAGGCCTTTTCCAGATCAAAAAAGATGGCGACAAGATGCTACTGATGTCGAAAGGCGTTCTGGATGGCAGTCTCAAGATGAACAAGATGGTTGGTGGTGGAACGATACCTCCGAAATCCACACTGAAAATTTGATAGGTGGCCATGATGCTCCAAAAACCAAACCAATCGGTTGATCATCTTTTCCAGGACTTTACAAAGACAGCTGGTAAGGGCAATCGGCCGATAGTTGTCAGAAGACGTTGCAAGGTTGCCCGGTTTCAGGATCGGGATAATATAGGCTCCACGCCAGGCAGTAGGGAAAACCTCTTCAGTCCAGATCCGGTTATAGAGGGTAAGAAAATGGTGAAGTCCCTCAGGAGGGAGATGCCGAAGCAGAGCATATTTAATATTATCCGGACCTGGGGCAGTATCCTTCGTACAGCGTAGAACAGAAGACAATTCATCAGCACTAAAGGTGCATTATAGCTCTCACTGTTATCAGAGCGAAAGGCAAGGGACATACGATCCGCACGCTGTGTCACAGGCAGGAAGGCAGGAGGATAGTTTCCAGAACTGGAGACATCAGCAAAATGACGACCCAAGTCCGCCACAATTCGATCCTGCTCCGTTACAAGATGGCCATCAATAAGCAAAGATGGAACACCAGTAGATGACGGATACCCTTGAAGACGGTGAACCTTAGACCACATTTCGGAGATGGTGCTCCGGACAGAAAGCGATGAGACATACACAAGCCAGCTGCGGCGTTTAACCTGCTTGATCAAATAGCGTGCTCGAGCACGGAGGCGGCGGAACTCAGCTAACTTGACATCACTAGGGGCACGTCTAAAGGCACGCAAGGCTCTTCGGCGGGCAGGAATAGCTTGGCTAATTTCTGCGGACCACCAAGGAACAACACGACGATGAGGAAGACCATGGTGGACAGGAATAACCGCATCAGCTGCCGTCTGGATGCTGCAGTGAAGAGCCGCACAGTATGTATCCACAGACAACCTAGGATCTGGTGCAAAAGCAAAGGCCGCAGAAAAGTGTGCCCAGTCAGCCTGACGCAGGTTGTAGCGAGAAGACGTTCCCGGTAGAGGGAGCTGAAGTCCAATGAGTACAATGGCAAAGTGGTCGCTGCTACAAAGATCCGGATGTACTCGGCACTCCAGTTGAGCTCCTAAAGCTGGGCTACACAAAGAAAGATCAATATGTGAAAAAGTCCCCGTTGTAGCGGAAAAGTGTGTTGGGCGGCCATCATTCAAAAGAATCAAGAAACAGACATAATTGATTCGAAATCGGTGTGCATTTTAAGTTTAGTTTTCTGAAATCAAAGATGGGTCTCCTGTTATATGAGTTAGGCTTCGAGATAATTAAAACGTTCTTTCGAACGTCCGTTTGATTCCTCAATGTCATTATATAATCGAAGTTGAAGAAGTTATTTCACGAGCTCTCGCTCGCAACTTGTCGGGGATTGAAAATTGCGGCGATTAAAATGGCTCACAATACTTCAAATTGAAACATGCCTCGAAAGTCTTCATGGCAATAAAAGCAACTGGATGTCTTTTATATACATTTGCGTAACGTGTAACAATTCACGTAATTCCTCTTGCTGGTGTAGTGGTAATGCATTATCAATATTAAAATTTGAAGGGTCCACTAAATATGCAATCTGAGCATTTTACTATGATTCGTTTCGTGTATTTCGGTCCCACGACAGTCCAGTGACTGAATAAAGGTTTTTGCTTACTCCGTACCTGAGGCTGAGTTTGGGCAAGGAATCATTGTCATGCTTGAAGGAGCGAGCGGTAATAGCTTGTTGTCTGTTGCGCGGTATTGTTAAAGAAACAACATTTTTGTTTCTAATGCAAGAAAGAAATATCAAACAAGATGCGTAACACTGGAGAGCAGCACCACAACAAAAATTAATTCGTTCAACAACGTTGGCAATACCATATAGCATAAGGCATGCAAGTAAGAATCCTTGATAATTGAGATAACGACTCACAATTCCCTACTGTGCCGGTAGTGTATTATCAGTCGTAGCTCAGAATACTCATTAAATGAACCCAATAAATTGGGAATGAAACTGATGCACAACACGGTACTTAAATGTAAAATTATGGTTGAATTTAAATGAAATTCAAATGTTTCTATTTTGAAGAATGACTAGTTGTGGGAAAGGTAAGAGAAAGAGAGAAGTTTTAATTAAGGAAAAGGAATGAGTACTAGCCTGATACATCCAACGATGCCTGATCATCCTGGTCATCTGGAACGATGAATGTCTTTCTCTGGAGGAGCCTGGATAAACTGGAATCAGTCAACATCTGGACCCTATTCTGTTGATCTGCAAGGGGCGCCGAGCCCTCTCTTGACAATGTGTCTTGATGATGTTCTCCTACACCTTCATTCCACTAGTCCAAATTAAGCTCGATGTCTGCGGTGATAAACCAACAAAATGGTATTCTTGGGTTATGAACCTGGTTGTTCTCCAATGGTGCGATCCCCAAATTCTCTCGTCGATCCTGCACCTATCCTAACCGTGTGTCGAATACACTTCGTCAATGTGTCCTCCGTGGTTTTATCTGGCTGTAAAGTGATGACTCTGACGTTAAATGAACGGGGAAGTATCAGGCTGTGCGTAAAGGTATGCGGAAAAGTAAGAAGGAAACTAGTACTGTTTATTGACAATTTCGAAAGTGACAATTAACAAATACATGCTTATTCAAACTGTCTGGCAATGTACAATATTAATAAAAGTTTTGTTCCGATAGATTTTAATGAGTTCATATTTCTGTCCTTGATAAATGTAATTTAATAAAATAATTGAATTTAGCGAATTAAGTTAGGAGTTTACACAATTACTACATGGTCACTTCGCATCGAATACACAGCTACTTTACACTACAGAAAACGATTTCGGGAAGCCATAATATACGACTTGAATATATTTGTGATTAATTAGACTTAGAATTTGTATAGTGATATGTTAGAAAATAGCAATCAGTATTTGTCACTCTATGAGTTTACTCTTTTTAAAATTCATAAGCGGCGTATCAGAATACGCTCTAGTTTATGCAATTGAAATAAAAGAGTAATTGTCTTTATATTTTAATTCAAAACTAATAACTTTGATTATGAAAGAAGATGAAGTGTCGATAGGAGAGACAGTACTTAAATAAAATACTAACAGTAAACCAGCAATCTGCACATTGACTCAACTACTCAAACTAGATCATCAATGAATGATTCTTATTCCTAATAAAATACAATTTATTACAAATTAGTAGAATGAAAATAGAATGAACATGACAATATAAGGCTTACCTTAGCGGATCAGAGAACCTGAATTTCGTTTTTCTGAATATTTAATTAATAGTGAATATAAACAAGATTACTTACTTCCTTATACTAGACCACACATCGAGGAGGCCTGCAGTTTACTCGCTAACGACTACACTAGAGACGCACTAAAATACTCGAGTGTCTTCCTTCGGCAAACATGGATCATTGCACCGTATGGTTGATGCTGATCTCGTCTTCGTCTGCTAAGCTCCTTTAACGTCTTCTTCGAAGGCAGCGTGGAACAGAGAGCAACTCAAATTTTAGGTGTTCTTAACCCTCCAACACGCGCGCGGGCTACTATTGTAGCCCAGCGTTTTTATTTTCCTTGCCGCAAAGTAATTCGAGATGATAACTCAAAGGGTGTCTGTGTACCTTTCTATTAACTATCATTCTGCGTGTTTAGTGTGTGGACAAACGTAAAATCGAAAGGAGCTCATTGTTATTCTGCTTGAAAGTTTCATGGGCTACATCTGTAGCCCGCGCGCCTATTGATGTCACGGGTGTTCCAAAACGTCGAAATTTTTTATTATAGTTTGAGTGTTGATCAGATGGTCAATGAGTTTGCAAAATACCAATTCTGATGAGGAATTGTTTCTAGATGGCGATAGTTAACATTTTGAGACCGCAAAAATGCATTTTTCGGACACAGAAATTGTGAAAATTCAGAAAATGTGACTGATAATTCCGGGGGGCAGGAATCACTGATATCTGTTGATAATAGTAGTAAAGACAGTCCTGTAGTAAATTATTATGTAGTAAAAGACAATCTAAAATGGAAAAAAGTCACTCCTACTCGTAATATTTGCGCCCGTGCTCATAATATTGTGGTTCGTTTTCCAGGACCTAAAGGCGGGGGTAGGTCTGCATTGTCGGAGCTTGAATATCTAGAAGTGCTTTTGGATGCAAACATTTTGAGCCTTAAGGTTGATTTTACCAATATTTACATTGACAGTTAGATTGAGATTTCTACTTAACCGTGATGCAAAACTTACAGACGAGATTGTACGTGCCCTTATTGAAATTTTGATGCTTTTGATGAGTGGTCAATGCTTGAAGGAAAGTGTGCATTGACCACTCACCACTTGTGTTCAGAACATGCTTAGAAGGACATGAATATGGAAACATAAAAAGAAAAATATATGAGTGTAAATAGCATATGTAAAATTATGAAAAATCGTAATCAAACTTTGATAGCAGAAACTCGTTATGCTGAAAAGGTATATGTTTTATGGATAATACGTTTATTTGTAATATTTGTAATTTTTTTGAAAAATTATACTTAATTTTTAAAGAATTCTAACACACATCTTTAAGATGAAGGAAAGTTTAAAATGCGCCAGATTGGTCCATTTATTGATAAATACGAATAACTTTTACAGTCTTACTGTATCACTTTTGAAAAAATGAATGGTGTTGGTCTTTTTTCTATATACATAGCTTTCAAAATAAACATATTTCTCAAATTGTGTATAAAACCCTTAAAACAGTTTATAAAAATAATTATCTACAAGAAAGACAGAAATATTAACAAACCTAGGCAACATAATAAAATAAAAACAAATGGGCTACAGTGGTAGCCCGCGCGACTATCCACGTCACAAAAATCCGCGCGCGTATTGCAGGGTTAATTTGTTCTCGGTTGTCGATGGTCGTTTTACCTCGCTCCTTGTCGCTGGTGATGGGTTGATGATTAGAACATTAGAAAACCTTTTTCGCACTCCACGGTGGGTGGTCTTCCAGGATACTGGTGTAGTGAACTGGATTAGTCATAATGCAGCTGATGTCTGGCTATAGTAAGCCATGGTAGACCAATTGGAGGAAAACTGAATTACTAATATCAGACTGAATTCGCTGGAGGAGAGTGACAGAAATTATTTGTTGCTTGATAGAACAGAATGACCACATTGAACTGAATCTAACAGCTCTATCTTCACTGAAGGCATGAACGGAAGAACCATATTGCTTTTTAATCTTAATTTTTATATTCTTCTCAATTTCCGTGTTTTCATATTTCTTTATCACTTTTACCACCTACGAAAGTTTGCTATTTCTGTAAATATCAGTGACGTTGTTTGACTTTCACTTATGACTGTTCCAAAATAACTACTTTCACTGGATATTGTTTAGTTGCTTTTTTGTTATGAAATGTGATGGCTTTTAATAAAACACTTCTCTTTTTAAAACTAATTTTTCACCATTTTGCCTATTACATGTTAGATAATGATATTATATTTGTACATTCCTTTTCTGAGGATTTTGATTTAGGCCAACACTGTTTCATATATTTTACAATATGTAAATCATTTTATCTTAATTTTAAGAAAATTTGAAATGAAGATACTAAAGGTAAATTAGTTTATTCGTTCGAAACGAGTTCCTAGGAATGAATTATCAATGAAACAACTATGTGTAGTTTTAATGTTTATTGTAATATTTTAAAACAGATTATCTTTAAAGTTGCAAATCCCATTATTTAATATGAAGGAAACTTGAAATAATTACAACAGATGTTGTAGTAATTGTTCATCCTACTGTACTAATGAAATCTTATATAAATCTCCATAAGTGGAAATGAAATATAATATGTACAAAGTAACATATACAATTATCTAGAATTAGTTCATTGGAAACTCCCACTAGGTATTATTGTTAATCGAAAAGAGTATTCTTATTTCCAGAGCAATGGGAAATACATATTTTATAAAGTTCTAATGCAATTGGCAAAACCCCACTTGCAGAAACAACATTCATAAAATACTTAAGTCAATTTGAATTTATATATCGCATAACTCAAAGAAAGCTCCGAATTTTCAACCAAAAGAAAGCTCCGAATTTTCTCACATTAATAAATACGTTCAGCTGTAATTATACTGAATATTCATTTATACAGAAATACAGAGAATTCTCTCACCGGCTTGGTAGAATGTTTTCACCTCTCTATTTTGTGTGTGTGTGTGTGTGTGTGTGTATGTATGTGTGTGTGTGTGTATGTGTGTGTGTGTGTGTGTGTATTTATGTATTTAATAGTTAATGTATATTGAAGTTAATTTTGAAAAAACTTGGGTATGCATTTAAAAGCCGTAGACGTAAGGGTATCACGACGTTCATATCCATCTGCACAAAAACAACCGTGAAAGCACCCTCCAGATTCGATAATGTTTGGCGTACACTCCTCTCCTCTAAATGTTGCCTGTAGTTTGTACACTTGATTTTCTCCACAAACTAGAAAGAGAGAAATTCGTACATATAAGTTTAATTACGATTTTAAGATTATTGGTTAAGGACTTATTGGTAATAAAAGTGAAATAGAATGTAGTACAAGTGGGAAGTGTGTTCTAACTATTTACGTTTTTGTATTTCACCACTCATCAAAAATATCAACTTAATAATGTTTATTTCCCATACTCAGAAAGTTATTTCTGAAAGTCGCATTTCGAAGAACACTGAAGTTACTATATGATTGTGATATGTTTCTCTGAGTTCACATCTTTCTTGCTGAAACTATCTATGCTTGTGTCCTTAGCTCAACACTTTTCTTTACAAAGTAAATTGTGAATTTCTAAAAGAGTTAAGAACAAAATAATGCATGTACATAGAGAACATTTTCTAATCAAGTTTAAAACTATGAACACTGCGTAAAGTTTGTGCTGTGTACGAGGTGAATGCACAAACTTTTGTTGGGAAAGTTTCAACTTTTAGAAATGTGTGTTGAATACTACAAGGCACTATGTGTATATATTTTACTAGCGTCATTCTATATTATAAAAGGTTATAAGTGGGTGTTAAATACTCCTATATGTATTCTTAGAAAAAAGTGAAAAGACTAAACTGTTTTTATAATGATAGAAAAAGTAAAGATGAAATCCAACGTCAAGTGTTTGAATACAACAAGCATCTCTTTGCTAAGCAAGTGTAATTTCATTGGCAAAATGCACACGTATGGCGGAATTTGATTTTTATTTGGGGGGGAATGGTTATCGGGTTCTAGATGGATAACCGTACGTGTGAGTAACTGGTGTGCAGCAAATATTCCTATGATAATTTATTTTAGGTTAAAGAGTTAGGTTTGGAGAATTCATATGAAACTGAAAAACATCAATAGATTTATTCCCATTTTCAACTTACTCTTTTTATAACGATATAAATAATATGCTTCCAGAGTTACCTTGTAGTAATATCCATATAAAAGTAATTGCTGCTCACTATAAACAATAGTTAAAGAATCGCACGCTTATTTCAACTATATGAATTATATTTCTGATTATTGTCAATTACTTTACTGTTATAAGGAACCCGTTCGTACTACACTACGTCTTGATTAGTTATATATATATCTTGGTAATTATCAATTAATATTTACATCGAAACGTACCTCTTTTCCTAGGAACCGAATAAATAATAACACATTGCAACGAATAAATAAATACTTCCATATGGCAACGCAAAATTAAACATTACAAAATCAACATTTTCACGACATTAGTTAATACATTTTTTCTTTTTCTTCTAACGTGTAGCTTGTGAGTGCTAATATAGCACTTTTGCACTAAATAATAAAATGAACGGAATAAATACACGTTATTGTTTTATATATCTCCCGAACGAATGCACTTCTTAAATTGTTTACAATTAAAGGAAGAATTCTTTTACCGTATTATAGTTTACACATGCTATATACATGGTTTTTAATTGTCATGGTTACCTTAGTTTTCGAATTGATTTCATATATCAAAATTAAAGTTTATTAATACAACACATAACATATTTGTGTCTAATTTTTAATATCATGTTTCAATTTTCTTTTGGTAATAATTACTTACATTTTAATTAACTCGAAGAAAAGACAAATCCAAATTTTCACACTTCAGATATTTAATTACGCCCATAATCTGATTCTTGTCTTAATAATAAATTACAATTTTTAATGTCAAGTGAATATAAATGAAAATACTACGTAGCAGCGATTTCTCCTCAAATGCAATTAACATAAAATTGGAAAATATAATTCATATAGTTATTATACAGAATAAAGATCACAAAAATCGTAATGATAATTATAAGGAAACAAACAAAAAATATATAACGAACGATCTTTGCTATTAACAGTATCATTTTTGTCTTCAGTTTTTTGTATCACTCTTTAGCGTCTACACTGAAATTTTAAAACTTTGAATTTCAGTTCCTGATTTGGTTTCAACCCCTTTCCCTCCAGCAAGCGTTAATTATAAGTATTCCTGTACATCGCATCAATTAAATCTCACTGAGTCACACACTCTTGCAATGAACTATGAGGAAAACTCAATTCGTTTCCTGTTTGTCTTCCATTGTAGGAATTCCTAACACTCCACATATTTCCTTCCTCCTAAAACTGCACGCTGACAGTACTCTTTTGGAGACTATAAGTAATATATGTTGTACTTTTGGTTACAATTACTCCAGGCAAATATTAATATACTGACGTTCTGTGAACACTTACCACATCAAAGTTTTTCCATTGGTTACTTATGTCCTTACATGATTATAAGAATATATATATATATATATATATATATATATATATATATATATATATATATATATATATATATATATCGATGGTACTTTGCAGCTAACTCGTATCTTTTACAGAAAATACAGACATTTCAAAAAGTTAGAGATTAGCTAAAATTCAGCGACTTTTCTGATGCAGAAGTCAATTTGGTATCGTGAAGTCGCTGACTTTCAACTAATCTCCAACTTTTCGAACTTTTGTTTCTTATATAAAGTTGTGTTTTCTTTTTGAGATGCGAGGTAGCTGGAAAGTACAGTCGAAATTATTTATTATAATGTAATTATTTTATATAATTTTTAGCGCATTGTGGAAAATAGAATTTCATACATACTATTTTTGACCCAAAAGGAAATGGAATTCACTACCTTACTATTAGACTTCTCGGGGTTTACCACTGAGACAACATGACAAACCATGCTGAGTTCCTTCTAATGAAATATAATTGAATTTCGAGGACAATGACATTCACATCCATTTCAAATGCTGTTTTTCTCCTTTGTCACTCTTCTTTTTCCATGTATGCTAGAACTATGTACGCTGTCTTTCTTCTTTAATTTACAATATTCTATTACATATACAAATATTCTCTTAGGGATGGAAACATTAATGGAAAAACGAGCATGTGCTGACATGAATACATAGCTTTGAAATGTTATGTCATTAAGCATTTGAATCAATTTATTTTCTTATACTTGATTTCTTCGTGTCTTATTATATTTAAAAGAAGAAAACACATCTGCACAATTATTTCTGATTGCAAATGTTCTCCTCCATATTAGAACCTGGTATCTTAGGTTTACTGTTTACGGAAGATATCCGAAGTAATGCTTAGATGTTTGCCTCAAGAGAGCCATAACCAATGCGCTCAACCCTTTCGGGAAAAAATATACATTTACAACCAAGTCTACACGTCATCAAAATGGATTATGTGAAACTCTCGATGTAGTATTAATGGAAATTTGTAAATAAGGGCTCCAATTGAAGTGTGTTGCAATGGATATGGCGACATCATGTAATAGTAGGCAAAAGATCAAGT
Source organism: Thermobia domestica (assembly GCF_964235325.1). NCBI lineage: Eukaryota > Metazoa > Arthropoda > Insecta > Zygentoma > Lepismatidae > Thermobia > Thermobia domestica. The sequence goes on along the minus strand of NC_137462.1, from coordinate 94,576,595 downwards.
TTGTGAATACAGAAAGGTTTAATGAGTAATAGAAGTGTTATGGAAAGCCAGGTGCTTTTCGTGTTTGGAATAACACGTGGTGTGATGTATTATTTTACACTTATAAGTTTAGAAAGTCTAATACACCAAGGGAAAATACATAAATACAAAGTGGCTGATCATGATATATAACTGTAACTTGTAATATTATATAAAATGACCTAATTGCTGGCCATACTTATAGCAAAATGGGCACATTATTTAATTTCGAATAACCTCAATATTACCAATGTTAGCAACCTAAGTAAAATGAATAATGCCCGGACATTTCAAGTACATAATCGTCGAATTTTATGATAGTAGTATGTCGTATTTTGAATTAATATAGACTACGTTACAATGAATTGAAAATTCAATAATATAGAGGCTTTATTTCTAAAATGAATGTTAAGATACGTTCCCATCTTATGACTTAGAAAACCTTAAATATGCTTATACAATTTATGCAAGTGTGACATTTCAAAAAATGTGCAAAATATTAAAACATAAATACAGATTGTTACAATTCTATAAGTTGGGCATTTTTTGTGTTAGTTAAAACTTAAAAGAGCGTTTAAAGACAATCTGTCCACCAGTTTTGTATATATACATATATTGAGATGGCCTGAAATTCTATTCGCTGCATTTCGAAGTTCACAGAAGCACTTACGAGGGAACCTATCCAAGTGTAACTCTGACTTCGAGTCGAGACTATGGCCGTTGGATACCTTGTCCCAAAATAACATAACACGAAAAGGGACACATCCTCGATTGCAACCGTTGCGAAGTTAAGAGCGTGAAAAGTTAGAAATTGAGCTCCATACTATACATTACAAAGTCGGATTCCGGGTCAGATTTTGGAGGAACGGTCGGGTAAGGAAACGCAGCGAATACATATCAAATTAGTGTGGGAAGCTCAGCACCTTTTGAATGAAAAATGTGTGTCCCCAGGGCACTTGGAGGGTCCCAGGCGGAGTCCAACTCAAAATTTGCAAATTGAACCTGGGTCAAGTAGCATACTGTATGAGATCTACTGTTAAATAAGAGAAAATAGAACAAATCTCAACTCTACGATAACCCTGTGCAAACGGGCAACTGGTCAAAATTTCAATACAACCTACATCAGAAAATCTATGGCCACGCATCTAAATCCACTAAGTTGCGACAATTACAAAACAGAAAAACACTTTTAAAAGTTCAAGGTATTGCTTCACTGCTTAGCAGAATGCTAAACTCCAAAACAACCAACAAACAATCATGTAGCAACCGTACGAAAGTGAACTTAATTTTTTGCGCATTTTCATTATAAAATATTTTAAATAATTTCTCAAAAAAGGAAAATCATTATTTATGAAATTTCAAAGCAATTTGTTTAGTCTTGGAAGAACAGGGATTATCATTAGCATCAGTAAATAACTCGTGGATGAAACTCATGATCACTATAATACATTTGAACTACCATATTTACCTGATACTTTTTCACAATTAATACTCGGTATGCATACGCCGTTGTGACGCAGGAAACCATTCTTACAAATGCATCCTCTTTTACATAGTTTAAATACGCCCATATGGTCGTCTATGCAGTCATCACTACCTTGAAAGCAGGTACGGTATTCTTCATTTTCCGGACATATCACAGCTGCCAAATAGGATAATAATAATTAATAATAATAGAAATAACAATAATAATAATAAATAAATAAATAAATAAACTTGTAACCCTATGCACTGTTGATTTGGTGCAGATTTTCTCTTAGTAGTAACTTTCAGTTCAAAACTCATATACAACGAAGCACACAATATATTGCTTAAAAACAGAAGTAATTTTAATCATTTTTCACCCTAATAAAAAGTATGAAATATATCATAAGCAAACATTCTGTTATCTTAAGTGTAAATTGCTTGTGAGGTGGGAAATAACTATTAGTACAAATAATATTCCTAATTAATTGTCTTCGAATTTCTATATGGAAATAGACAACATATGTTAATACTGTTTTGAAAGTCTTCTTCTTGTTCACTTCAACCATAGGTTGGTGGGCAACACATAAATTTTTAAACTTTTCTCTCGCTTGGGACAGCTGTTTTATACTTTGATAAGACCTCTTCTTCGTAATTGCATTTAGATTTCTTTCCTTGGTCTTCCTCTTACTGGTTTTCCTTTTGCCTTTCCCTCTCTCAGCACAGTGATCCAATCGGAGCTTCTTTAGTACTTCTTAATTCCTTTTCCTTTCGGTCCATGATATGCGCAGCATTCTGCGCCAACACCACATTTCAAATGCTTCCAGCTTATATATTCCAGCTTTTCTCAATGTCCACGTCTCTCATCCGTAAAGCGCCACGCTCCATACCAATGTATTAATAAATCGTTTACGAACGTTCAACGACATATTTCTTGATGTTTTTAGTCCCCTTTTCTATTGAATGCTTCTTTAGCCTGTGTCATCCTGGAACTTACGTCTTTTTCACTTTTTCCGTCCGAAGATATTAGACTTCCTAAATAGGGGAACGTCTTAACGTCTTCGATTTTCTCTCCATCTAGCCATGCGTTTGCCCCTTACTGTCCTGCTCTTATCCACTTTATCACTTTCGTTTTCTTCTTATTTATCTTCATTTTGAATGTTTTTTTCCAGTTGGTCGTTCAAGTTTGAAAGTGCTTCCTGCATGTCCTCATCGTTCTCCGCTATCAATGATATGTCATTAGCAAACCTTATTGTGCTTAAAACCTGACCATTTACTTTTACGCTTTTCTCGTTTTTATCCAAGAATTCTTTCATAGCCTTTTCTATACAGACGTTGAATAGGAGAGGTGAAAGCCCACATCCTTGCTCACTACTTTACTTATTCTAGCTTCCTTATGATCTCTTTCTATAACAGTTGTCTGGTTCCTATAAAGTTGGTATATTATTCTTCAGTCTCTGTAATCTACTTTCAGATTCGTCTCCGGTCTGAACACGATATTCCAATCTACGTTGTCAAAAGCTTTCTCTATATCTACTAATGCTATCGCAATTGGTTTGTTTATTCTGATGTGGTGTTTCATGATCAACCGTAGGCTCAGTATTGCTTCCCTTGTTCCTCTTTTCCTCCTGAATCCAAACTGGTTCTCCGATAACCGTTCTTCCCCTCTATTCGTTGTGCGATAATTTTGCACAGTATTTTTGATGCGTGGGAAAGTAAACTTAACGTTATATTCTCTTCACATTTCCGTGTTCCTTTCCTCTTTGGGATAGATACCAATATGCTTTTCTCGAAGTCTCTTGGTATTTTTCCCGAGATGTACATTTCATTAATAAGATTAAATAGTTTCTTATTTGTCGCTATTGAAAGATTTTTAATCACTTTCGTTGGTATTTGACCTATTCCTGGATTTACTATGTTGCATTTACTCCAAAGCATTGTCAAATTCGCACTGTAAAATTGATGATCCTAATTTATTTTCATCCACGTCTTCTTCCTTTTCTATCTCTTCATCGTTCACTCTGTCTCCTTTGTAGAGTTCTTCAATGTATACCTTCCATCTTCTTGTTATCCGCTCCTCTTCTATTAGCGCTGTTCCGCCCTTGTCTATGATAATGTTTGTTGGTTTCTTTTTCTCCCTGAACTGTTTTCTAATCTTTGTATATGCCGTTTCTGTATTGTCTTTGACTATATGTTCCTCAATTTCTTTGTATAAATTGTTTATCCAGTTTTTCTAGCCATCTTTTTTCTCTGTTGATGCGATTTCTGCACCTTCTGTATTCCTCTTCTTTGTTTTTTAAATCTTGAACTGTGTTCTTTGCTCCATCATTTCCAATATTTCTGTTGTTAGCCAGGGTTTATATTGGGTTCTCGTTTCTCTTTCCCTGTCCTCGTCGGCAGGTTTTGCAATCCCTGCTTTCATGGCTTCCCATTTCAAATCGATGTCATCACCTGCTGAAGCTACCATGAACGTTTCTTTGTCTGTCTCGTTTGCAAATTCCCTTTTCATGTTTTCATCTTTTCTTTAGCTTGTTTGTGTTCCATCTTTTGTTCGGTGCTACCACTCGTTTCCTCTTTAGTCGGAGTTTGCTCTTCGTCAAAACTAAATGCTGGTCGGAGACAACGTCCGCTCCTGGTTAATTCTTACTGTTCTTCACTTGATTTCTAAATGCTTGTCGGACTAGTATATAGTCTACTCGATATCTTTCTTTGTCTACTGGTCTTGACGATGTGTATTTTCTTCTTAGTGGTTGTTCGAAGAGAGTGTTCGTTACACTCAGATCATGGCTTTTGCAGAACTCAATTAATCGTGTACCTTTCGCATTCCTTTCGCCTAGGCCGAATTTCCCAGTTACATTCTCTTCTCTGCCTTCGCCGAATACTGCGTTCCAGTCACCCATGATGATTAAATTGTCCTGGTCTTCAACTTTCATCAATACGTCTTCTATTTGCTCATAGATTTCTTCTACTTCCTCATCTGAGTAGCTTGATGTAGGCATATATACTTGGATTATCGTCATATTCCTCGGTTCGGTTGCTATCTTCAACATTATTATCCTTTCATTGTATTTCCGACTGCCTATGACTTTCTGTCCTATCTTCTTATTCAAGACAATACGACTCCCGCCTACCGTTTGCAGCTAATGAGTAAATCATTTTGAAGTTCCCGCTAGGCATGTCTCTTCCATCAGGCTATCTAACTTCGCTGATTCTCAAGATATCTATATTCATAGTTCCCTTTCTTCCTTCAGGTTTTCCAGTTTTCCACACTGTAACAGCGATCGCACATTCCAGGTTCCTATCCTGTAGGGGTTTCGTTTGATGACGACCAAGGAGGCCTCCACTGCCGAGGACGACCATCTGTGAAACAGCATTGTCGTATTCTGTAATATTATATTCTCTTATTTTTCTTTCCATATTGTTTTCGAGGGACTGAGTAAACTGGTGGTGTCCCAGGTCATTCCATCTCGCAGTGAAACAGCCATAGAGGACATCCTGTTCCTGCCTGTTTTTGTCCACATCTGAGCCTTGCCGATGTCAATCATCAAAAGCCCCAGTGTGGTAATGGTAGAGCTGCTACCCACTACCATAATATCTCTCTTCGTCTGACTCCTTCCCCTAAAGACCTGTTCGTCATGGGAAGCCCTCTGATAGTGAAGCAATCTCCATCATAGCTGTTGGGAACATTAGAGTACGCAAGCCTTCCCAGCGCGGCAAGGTGGAGATATTTAGGGGTATTGAGGATTTAAAACTAGGGCACTAAAATAGTCCTTAAGATGTAATGAATATGACGAATATAGTATCGCATCATTTCTTAATACGTAGTAATGCTATAAATAAATCTGTCTAATAGTGCGGAGAACTAGCAAATGGTACACTGAATAAATGCTACGTAATTAGGTTGAAATTTCAGTAGTAACTTTCGTTTGTAAGAAAATTCGGTTTACTAGGATGTCCACTTGGCTCAGCACTGCTGACTGGACCTATTCGTCTTTCCATATTCAAAAATAAATGGAATTGGGCGTGCTTGTATTGAGCATTTAATGCGCTTTATTGCGTATTAATTAAAAGTAAACCCTTTTCAAGTTGCGTGTTTTCAGAGCAGAGAAATATCTAGAAAGCAGTAGTACTTACCATTCTGCTGTGGGACTCGCTGTGTTTGGTGCGAGTGATATTTTCGATTGACTCACACGGGAAGGTAAAACAAGTTGTCGCTAAAATCTGATTTCCATATAGAACATCTGATAGAGCATCAAGAAAAATGAACATGAGCAAAATTTAAGGTGCTATGGACCAGAAGGACAGGAGCTAGGGGCTTTCAAAATTTGAATAGCCAAAAAATTATATCATGGAATTATGTACGTTTAAAGTATATATCTTGAAAACCGTAAAGGCAATCAAAACAAAGGTTGCACAATATAATGGAAACAAAGTGCCCTATCGAAAACCATAAACAGTGTTTCCATAGACAAATCAGTGTTGCCAACTCAGCATAAATATTTTTTTTGAAATAGCAACATACACAAGTGTGCACTGATTTAAAATGCACTATTATCACTAAACATATCCGTGAAGTGTAGTGGTACGGTCTTGCACACTATTCGAGCTACATGTGCTGAAAAAGTACAATAGAAAAGTCTGATATGTGTCAACAAAATGTAATAAAGGAATGTATTAGAGAAAAGTGAGGATTTTGTATTATATTTCTGTAGCCTCGATGAATAAGCAGACAACTCGCGAAAGCAAAATGATACACTTGAGGAAAAAAGTCTTTTCTAATTCTGTAATAAACTGGTTCTCAGGGGACAACTGAGAATAATTTTGAGGAGTTCGTTTGTTATAAGTTGCATATCAGTGTCAGTGTAGCTATATATAAAGCTATCTTTATTTACATTAGAAAACTTATATCAGTCTTTTTGAGCATCCATGCACATTGATATATTTCTTTATTATATATATGGTGTTTTAAGTCATGCATCTGTAATATATAATTAAAACAAGTTTGTCTTTCAAAAGTAATTGCGTCACTTTTTATATTTAACCCTGCTGCTCTGTTTGGGTCTATTGAAATGGATTTTGATTTTTCATAAAAAATTATGATTATTTTCGTGGTGTGGATCAGGTTTGTGACTTTGTTTTATTCAATCCAAATGATGTTTTCCGAAAACCACATACTTTTAATATTAATGGTTTTCGGAATTTTCCTGTATATTACTCATGTACTGTACGGATCAATATGACCCAAGAAGTTTTTTGTGCTATATATGTGAATTTTGCAACTGGTGTCATATTTCTGGCTAAACATGTGTGTCTACTTTCGAGATGTGTGGGAAAATTGGGTGGATGTTCTTCCTAATCTATATCATCCTTTTGAAAACGTCACTGTTGATGTAAAATTGGTAGGATGTAGAGGGCGTTGCCTTTTCAAGCAATATATACCCAGCAAATCGGCAAAATAAGGGTATAAAAATTTGGGCTATATGTGACAGTAAAACGTCTTACGTACTCAAGCGACAGGTATATACAGGTAAGAAAAAAAACTTTGCACAGCCTGAGACATACCAATGTATGCGTGTTATAAATGATCTTGTTTCCGACTAAGGGGCCATAATGTTACTGGTGATATTTTTTTCACCTTGTTCACTTTAGGACAGCATCTTCTTGGAAAGAAGAAAACTATGGTTGAGACTCAAGTCTTTCCAGCCTTAGAACAAAGTAGACGTATAAAGCGAAATGTATTACTCCGCGGCTCATACGTGCTTCGGCAGCGAGAGACGTGATCAGCAAGATCGTCTGCTTACTTAATGTCGCTGCATAGTTTCCAAAGTGTAAGGCTACAGTTGGTTGGTAAATATTTACCGTACTGACACTGACTACTGCTATGACGGCTATATGTACTTTCTTAAAACCTTATATAAACAAGATTGCTTCTGTTCCTGTTGTCCTCTTTTGTAGTTTATAACACGAGACGAAAATGGATTATTGTTACACATTATCGCCATGAAACTCTGCATTCTATACTAATTTTAAATGACTGGGGTAGTTGCGCGAACGCATATCCATGGCAGTAAATACGATATGTCCAAATACGGGTGAGGTTGAAATCAAGCCACAACTGTTGCTAAATATTATATATATTGCGTTTCTTATCACAAAATGCAGGATAAATTCAGATACCTTTATTTGAAATGATTAATTTAGTAGGGATTATATTATGGTAGGATACTAGTTCAGTGAGTCCAACAACTAATCACTAGTCATCGACTCACTGGTAGTCAGGTGGGTTTGCTTACATCTACTTTTCTGTAAGGCTGGAAAGAGAATATAAGTAAAAACAAACCTGAACTTCCGAAGATTTTGTCAAAGAAGTGAATTCATCGTAGTTTTATTTTGTAAACAATACACCCGTACTAAATTATATTCCTATGAAAAGTAAAAATGTTGTGCTCATAAGTACTCTTCAAACAGGAACAGAAATCAGTTACCGAATTGACAATAAAACCAACATAATATTGGATAATAATTCAACCAAAGGAGCTGTAGTCACTTGGATCTACTTGTGAACATATATACATGTAATCGCAAACCCAACAGATGGCCCATGATATTGTTGTATAATATGAACGATTTATCAACATACAATGGATTTCTTTGTGGACTTCAATCAATCCATACTGGCAACAAAGGAATCTCTTCTCTAGAAGATTGTATTTGGAAGAACTTGGAAAATCTCTTACTTTACCTTAAGTAAAATCTAGACAATATATGCCAAGAAGTGACGAGTCTCGAAGGATTGTAACCAGAGCTCAAGGAAGTGGTGAATCTGTCCATCATCTAACGACACCAAGACAAATTTGGTGTGCTTTGTTTGCAAGAAACATATCAGTGAATGTCATGCTACTTCTATAGTCCGCGTTGTGATCAAAGAATTGTGCTCGCGTCTCTTACTAAGTTGTTTTATGCAAGCTTGTCAGTAGTGACACTTACCAATTTATCAACAAGAATTATACGTGATAAATGTGTAATATTCTCTTTGCTAATTATCGATCTTGTGAAGTTTAAAAACAGCAAAGCAATGCAGTGGCATGCGGATTTTATGAAGATGAACATCTCCATAGTAATAAAATTGTTATTACCATAAGCCATGTTATTTTAGGTGGAAATAAAGTTCCAAGTTGAAATACAGTAAATCATTATAAAATGTCTATTTATGCCTAAACCAAAATTTCCTATATTTTGGTTTCATCATGAGAATGTACATGTAAAAATCATGATGCTAATGAAGTTTTCTGCCCGATGGCAGGTCTTGACCCGAAGATCCCTCTGCAAGGTCAACCCATACTGGTTTGCTATTGACTTGCATCGAATGATGATGACTTCCTAAGGACGGGACCTACAGTTTAAAGTGGAATGCAGTCCTCTTGTGTCCCACCGGGAATCCAACCTTAGACCCCTTGATTACAAGGCAATGAATGTAACCATTCATCCACTGGGGACAATATGTATATGTAATGCATTGTAAAAAAATTAAAGTAATAATAAATTTTACGTGGCACTATACTATTAAACAAACTAGTAATTGTTTGAAAACCTGGCCCTTTTCTCAAAGAATTTAATTATGGGTTATATTGACCCGAACTGTATATGTGTATGGTAGATAGAAACAGAGCAGCAGGCTTAATAATTAATAAAGGGTCCCACGGAAATCACGTCACTAAAAATGCACTAAAAATGCACTATGCACTAAAAATTCACTTCACCAGTTTAGGGCTAATAATATCTAAAATTGTTCTTTTCATCCCCTCTAACACCCTCTCACTCGGTTCCGGCTTGACCCAGCTAATTCTCTCCATTTTTCTCTACACCAAAATTTTGAAAATGTTTCGGTTAATGTTCAATTTTGGGTAATGTCTATGTTTCAGCCTCATACAGCACAATATTCCACACGGAGACGTTGTAAATCTTTTTCTCAACTCTTTATTCAATGCTCCCTAGAACAGAAATTTCTTCTTTCTATACTCTTCTTTCGTCATTCCTATCCTTGCTTTTGTTTCACGTTCGCACCTTATATCATCAATAATTGTACTACCGAGGTATCGAAAACTAGTCACGTGTTCTATTTTCTCCCATCATATTTCCGCATTTGACGCCGATCCCTTCGTTCTAATCAACATGTTTTTTTTTTTTTTTTTTTTTTTTTTGTCTTTCTAACATTTATTTTCATCCAATGTCTTTCACAGTCCTGCTTCAAGTCTTCTAACATCTTATTGATTTTCTCTGAAGATTCTGCAACAAGCGGAATTTCATCTACAAACTGTATGCACCTATCTAGGTAATTATTTTATCTCCTACTGAAATGCAGTCTTCATTTTGTATTATCTTTTTCACTATGTCTTCTAGATAGATACCAAATAATGTAAGAAACAGAGTCGCTGTCAATCTTTACTTTCAATTGCCCTCTCCTTTATGATTTCCTTTTCTATTCTTCTACTTCCTTGTTGGTTCATATATAAATTACTTATAAGCCTTTGATTTTTCCATTTCAACCAAACCTTCTTTAGAATTCCCAACAGCGATTCGCAATTCACACGGTCAAAAGCCTTTTCTAAACCAATAAATATTATGTACACATCTTTCCACTCTTTTGTAAATCTTTCATCAATCCCCCATAATAATCAAATTGCATCTCTTGTGCCCTTACCTCTCCGGAACCCGAACTGTCCCTACTCAACTTTTCTCTTTCCTCTTCTTTACAACTTTCTGTTCACAATTCGAAGCATTTTTTCCTGCATGCGATATTAGATAAATAGTTGTATAATACTCACATCGCCTTAGGTTCTATTTCTTAACCATCGATATTGTGATCGTCTTTAGACAGTCTTTTGGTCACTCTCTTAATTTTTATGGGTCATTCGACAGTCGGGAAAATTCTTTCTTGCCATTCTCTCATATATTTTTAATGACTTCGATAAATATATTATCTAGCCTGGTTGCCTTTTCATTCCAAAGCTGGGATATAGCTTTCCCAAATAATCCTGAAGAATACTAAACCGTTTATCATCCTCACTACTTCATTTTGTACTTCAACATATAGACCACAGGGTCTGTACCTACTCTCATGTAAGTCCTCAACTTATTCTTTCCATTTTTGTAGTCGATTTGTAGATATAACTAATGATTATAAATGTCATAAACACTTGCATAAAAATCTTACTTCTAATTATCTAAAACTAAACTTAAACCTAATCATAATTTCTTAACCAGGCACCAGTCACATGGTGAGGTAATCTGTCATTCCTTGTTTCGACATGTAATAATGCGCTATGGTCGTGCACACGTATATATCTTTCAATGTATCCCAAGTTCACTATTTTTCGCTTCAGTCTGCAGCAGCTACTTGTTAATGAAGAATCACTTGTTTTAGCTAGCAGTGTATTGTTGGAAGCTTTGCAATTGAGTGAGATTTTATCTCACCTTACTATTTCTGGCATTGTTGAGTAGTACATATGCATTGTCTGTAGGTAAATATATTGAACTATGGATGAGAAAATACACAAAAAGTGTAACAATGGATGGATGACTGATCTCAAGATTTTCAAGAAGGAAGACGCAGGTGAAAATGCTAGTAAGATAATGGGCACTTGCAGTGATAATGAAGTAGATAATGCTGAAAAAATAGCCAAAGTAGCGAAAGTGAGTTTTTTAGGAATAGAAACAGAATACGATGTTGTATATTCTGAGCAAGTAGTAAGAGATTTAATTATATACACAGCGTAAAATGGTGTTAAAGCGTAGGATGTACACTGCAGAAACATGGTAAATAAAACTAGGCATATGAATTTCGTGAGACAATTACCAATTGTCAAAGACAAGAAAGAAATTTAAATTCTGCAATGGAAATATGGTATTTATTTTTCACTGAAGATACTATAAAACATATAACATGACTTATCACTATCGGTTAGCAAAACAGCTATATGATTAGGATATTCATGTGTTAATTGAAATTCACATAGTATGTCGTAGTTGATCATTATTTCAAAGCGCTTAGCTGCTCGATCATGCTGCAGTAATTTTCGCTTAAAAATGGACACAAAAGACATTTTTTGTATAACATTATCACGATGTTCTACTCAGCGGATTCTGAAGCAGATCCAGCATGTCTCGTGTGAAGTGAGATGATGATTTCACTATTTATTATCGCCTGAAAAGTAATTGTCTGGCTACTCAAGAGCTTCGACGACATTAAAGGGTTCTCTTCTTTGGTAGAATATCATAGGCTTCCAGCTTTTTGTCGAGTAAATTAAATGTATACAATTTTTATCTCAAGTTGTATTGTTGACCCGGAATTGTATCTTTATGGGATACACTTGTTTATTTTAACATCCGCTGTCTGAGCTCGATATTTAAATGCCAACTATAATGATAATCGAACCTTTGGAATTTTAAGTATCTTTGTCTCGAAGCTCTTCATTTGTTTCCTCCAGTATCCCACCACTCTTGGGTGGTCATTGTATTGTTGTGTTGCAGTTATGTTACTGAACACTTCAATCCAAGTTGATCCATCGTTGTATCCTGTACTCGTCATCTAAATTTTCTGTGGTAATCAACTTGACACTCCTATATTGATTTGAAATTCGGTTACATATGCTTGCTTTACCTAATACCTTATCACTAGTCTTTACGCAGAACATCATAGACCACCGTTAGATTATATTCGTGAATGTTGTCTCAACAATTTATGCAGCTCATGTGTTTTTCTTAAGTTCTGAAAACAGCAAGCATAGTTGTCTTGTGACCAGATATGAATGGTTTAAAGCATTAACTTGGATCCCTTTGCCCTATATTTTAAAATACTGAGCCGATAAATATTTATGCCCTTCTCTGTGTTAAATACATATTTTCCACATGCATGAACCTTAAATTCAGGTATGCTCGACCTTCTTTTTTCGCCACACACCATATGCAAGACAACAACAAATGAATTTCTACAAGAGTACGAAACTATGCTATAACATCATCCTTATTTTAGTAAATAGTATTTTGTATGGAGAGATAGGCAAATGAAAGTTCTATTAACTGTATTTTTTTGCACAAGATGGAAGCTAGTAATATAGTCTGCAAACGGTCTTTTCTGTATTCGCTGCTAAATAACAGCAAATAACCCATTAACTAGTATTTTCATTCTTCAGATGCGTATAGAACATACATTGTATTTTCTGAACAAAATTTCAATTGTATCGTCAAAGAATATTATTTATAATTCTGATTTCCAAGGTCAGAAACAATAATACGGTTAATATCACTTTGAAATCTAGAACCAGGGTAATTGGTAATTTCAATCTCTGAAGATAAATGTGATATCTGCATTGAAACGTCAAATATCAATATCTTCACCTGGCTGATAGCCCGAAATGACTTATTAAAACAAACGGGTTTTCAATTTAGCTGTAATTTGCTTTTGCTGTTCCTGTGATAATCCCGTGTGCTCATAAATCAAAGATGAAAGGGGGAGGTAAATCGAGAGGGATTACTTTCATTGTAGATTGTTCCTACACATGTCCATGTGCTCGTGATCTGTCAATCACACTCTTACCATTGTTACTGTCTGGTAACATCTGGTGTCATATTTCCTAATATTATTTACAACGTGACCCATATGGCCAAGGAACTGTCCATGTTAGTTATCGCAGTGAGCAGGCCTCTTTCTATTAGTGTACATAACTTTCCTTGTAGTTCTCCTATTGTATAGCTTATATTGATTCCCTTAACTTTTTTCATATTTAGCCTAAGAGGCAACACTGTGTTAATTTGTTTCAAACAACTCTGGGATGATATGGTACCAACTCATGTTGAGATATCTATCTTCTTAAGTGGACTTTTCCTTCGTTTTGTCATCACATCCAATATGATGTAAACAGTCACTTCTTTGCTACGTGGGAGGGAGAAAAGGTGTACATGATAACACAGCGCCAGTGTGCTCTTATATGGCAAGGAGTCACCTGTGGAGACTCCCTTGCGCCATCACTCAGCAATGCAGAATCTTGCCTTTCTTGATAGAGCAGATTACAACTCTAGAACAATAATATACAGCCTCTGTTTAGTGGGTAATAGTTTTGGCGATATTCGCTCCAGAAGTTAATATTCAAATGGGCTTTTGAAATTGTTGCTCTGAAACTATGCATTTTTTACCATGGTTCCATATGAATTATTTCCTTAATTTCATGTGTCAATTACCTGTTGCAGTTTGACCAACTAGTACAGTATCACCCTATATATATCAAATGGGAAGTTGGTACTGCAATTAAGTGCAATACTTAAAGGTAAAATTAATATATAATTTAAAATTCACATAAATGGCGCCTACTTACTGTTTCAAATTAGCCACTTAGAAATCGTTACATGAAATGATTCCTAATGACAAATATATAATTGGAAGTAATGCCGTGGGTGATCGACAATCACCGTTATTGATGTATATTGCGAGTTTTGAGAATGACTCTTAAAGCTCTGAAAGCAACTTACTCTGTTCACAATATGAATGTGGAACACATTCTCCTCCAGGTTCTTTTCGAATAAAACCATCTTTACAAAGACACTTTGGTTTCGTATTGGGACCCGGGCCGGGTATAATAAGTTCGCACGTTTCTTCAGGAATTGTCCCATAAAATTTAATTACTTCATTCTCTCCACAAACTGCAAAAGAGAAGTTGGCAAACATTTATAAACACATATTTTCTTTTTGTTTCTATCATATCTTACTACACAACTAAAATCTTTGGGAAATGTATTAATACTGAATCAGATTGAGTGAGCTATTGACAATTCGTGTCCATGTGAAAAGGACACTGTCTCATTTAATATGTGTGGACTATCGTAGTTAATATTTCATTTAGATCGGTAGGTTATCGAGTGGGTAAAGTACAGATCCTTCCTAAAATCCCTTCTATGTATTTTTTTAAATATTTTGTTCTACTTACGAGCCTCTAGTTAAAGTTATATAATGACATTACTCCATACAGTGAGGAGGTACCTTCATACAGAGAACTAAAATCTTGGTAAGAGTTAGAGCTTAAAGAATGACTTAATACAGAATGAAATATCCATCTGTTCATCTAGATGGCCCTTATGTGTCCTCTGCAATGCAAATACCAATTCACGCCTCGTGAATGATTGCTGGAAGTTTAAGAAGATGGTACTCCCTCTAAATGCTTCTTCTCTTCGGATGGACGTGCACACTCCCCGACTGCTTTGAGTATGACCTCGGTGCTAATTTATTTTACCTTGTGTGTAAAACCTTTCGAAAGTCAAATGTACTTCATTTCAGAATCTATATAATTTGTTTACAAATTGTTTCGTTTGATAATAAATGTCCTTCCGTTCATTTACATTATTGTTATTAATTTTCTTTTACTTTCTTCGTCTTCTCGTCCTAAGTGGTTTGCTGACGGAAAATGGAGGTCTGTTGCACTTTAAATCCCACTAAATTACACCGGATGCATGCCGATCCCACGCTGAGTGAGTGCTTATCGCATTGCTAGATATTGGGACATGATTTTTAATTAAAATGCTATAAACGTTTGAATATATACGGTGACAATTGTTTGCGAGTCTAGGTAGTATGTGGAGACGAAAAGCAGATTAGGATCACAAGATTAAGTCTACTATATTTAAATATTTTACTTAGCCCAAGAAATGAAATGAAAATTTCATAATTGCCGCGGAAAATTCAAGACAAACTGGGATTTTGCCACTTTTACGACCCAACTACAAGTGCATTTACCCAAAAGTAACTAGCCCTCCCCCTGTACTTTCCTCTCCACCACCTCCACCACCTTTATCATCTAAATTACAAGGTTTACGATTATCGCTTCTTTCTGCCTTATTCTTAATCCGATTTTGAAACTCCTTTTTACGCTTTATTTCCGTGAACCAACAATTTTCAGGGTCTGATTCTTTAACATTTACTGAACAACATGTTGGGATTAGAGAAAAAGAAGAAAAAGAAATATGTAACATTTTACATTTTATATGTGGTTTCTCCGTTTTTGTATTTTAACTTTTATGTATTCAATAACTTGTAGAAATATTTCTAATAAAAGTTGTAGAGTGCTTCTTTAGCTTTAAAACGGTGTTTATATTATTATACTTAGAAATATGGGAACGTCTAAAACGATACATTTAAGAGAGCAAAATGCGTGCTAACCAGTGCCACAAACACTGGCACCGGACTGGCGCTCCCTGAGCATGGTTTAGTTAATTTTCATATGTGAACATAATAGTAAAATGTTTCATATGATTTCCACCATAAATTTTGGAGTTCGGTTATATTGATCCAATTCGTGCTCATGAAGTCAACCATGGTTAATTAATATTTTTACTGAAATAGAATTTTTGGTAAGTTAGTATAGATTTTGAACACCCTTTCGTTTAAATGTGACTTTAAGTTAATATTTTACTTATTCAATGTTCAAAGTCTATTTCATTTCGTGTTTTAGCAAATCTGAGCTCTTGAAAACAGATCACTTGTGGGAGTTATATAAGAAGGTGAAAATAGTATATTTCATAAAAGTAAATGTACCAATTAGTTTCTTACATCTAAACTGAATTTATAAATTAAATTACGTCTCCTCACTATGCATTTTGGTCACTTACTTGGAGAGGTAAGTGTTTTGAGCAGTGTTTCATGCGTCCAGTGAAATCCGTTGGAGGTTTGACACACGGAAGAGGCATAACTGAAAGCACGCATTCATGGTTGGTGTAGGGAACTTCTTATGTTTTAATAGTTCACGGAGCCATTGAAGAGTCTTTGGGGACTACTATAACAATTTCTGAACAATATGAGGGCGTTGAGGAAACAAGAAGAAAAAAGACCAGGGTATTTGTAAAAGTTCATTACATGGCTTAAAGAACACATTCCATTCACTAAGTTGTCTGGAGAACTTGAGTCTTTATTATCTGGATTAGTGTTTGTTAATTCTGGGTACTGCGATTAGGCTTCTGAAGTAGGAATTGCAGCGTTGGAAAAATTAAAGACAAAACTTTTCTAGACAAAATGAAAGACAAAGACAAAGACTATGTAATATCTAAGTGTGGTGAAAATGCTACTATAAATGTTTATGGATATCTGGATCATTCGAAAACCAAACACGAGGAAGAAAACAGAAGTGTTGCAAATAAAGCTTCATGCAAAATAAACTTTGAGGATAACACAAAATTTTAACAGCCAAAGAAAACATTTTAGTAAATAGAGAAAACAAGAAAAAATTTGAAGGCAGTAGCATCAAATTTGGAAAGTGGGTATATCAATCTACACGACAAAAGGTGCTGATGCTAATAAAGTGGACGTTCCCATAGAGAAAGTAAATCAGTGTTCCAAGATCGTTGTTGCAGGTTCCGATACGGATTATTAGGTTCTTTTAGGGTCAATCACTCCTGAAAAATAAGAATAAATAGTATGCATTTTATAAGCAAATAGGAGGTAAGGATCGAAGAAAAGTATTTTATAGTATTCAAATATTGATTGAAGCAAACAAACCAATCAGAGAAAATCTCTTATTTACCCAATCAGTGACTGGCTGAGACACTACGTCTCTCTTTTATGGTTTAGAAAAGGTAATAGCAGTAGAAATGTTGAAATCCTCGTCTGATGCTAAGAAGTAAGCTTTGATGTTTAACGAGAACAATATTTACAAAGACGAATTGCAAAGAAGTGGAGAACGGACTTAACAGACTCTCAAACTTGAATGAAGACCGATACTTCAAATCCACTATTCTCGGAAGATTATGATCGACTTTCGATTTTGGTAAACTACCTACAGAAGCAGAAGTGTGTCAACAACTCTTACTAAAAGTTTATTTCCATTACAGAGATGGTTGGGAGCCAATATGTCAGCTACTGAATGGGGATGGAAGCTAGAGTCCGTAAGAAGAAATGGAGGAGGTAGAAAAGTAGTTAAACCAGTTGCCCCTTCCAGGTCTTTTGCACCACATGATTTGTTATGTTTAGTGTTGTATTCTTGTAAAACTGATTGTTTGGATTAGTACCCCCAGGGAACTAACCCCATTTTTGGCGAAAACTTTGAACAAATTAAGGGCAAGCTATTTTTTACATTTGTTTTACTACTAATTTATATATATCTCCCCGGAAAAGTCCATACGAATCTGAGCGTCGGAACACACTCAAAATGGCGGCCAAACTTGTGGCTTCCATAATTCTTAAAAACAAACTTTCGCTCTTACTATCATTCGTACCTGCATGAAATGAAAACAAGTATGCCTAAATTGAGTTGCAAAGAATATTTACTTTCCGATTCATATATTTTCTTAATTTTTGCGTCATAGAGAGAAGTTAATTATCATTTTAAACACAAAGATTGTATTTATAAAACAACTAAACCAATATATTTCAATCTCTCAAGGTAGCCGTGACATAGAAGCCTAGTTTTCAATTACCGCTACTTTAACTCCTTGTTGATGTTAGTTCAAACCACAACGAATGTAAAAAAAAAGTGTCTCCTCTGTAGTGAACTTATCTCTAGTGACAGTAAATGCAGTTTGCTTGGATCGAAAGCCCTAGAAAAGTTCATGAAATGTAGCTAAAATCTTGAGAATGGTATGTGGAAAACCAGCAATCTTCTTACTGTACAGTTTGTTCATAAAACATGTCAAAAATATACATGGAAGTCGACAATTATTTTCTCCATAATGAAAGTGCAGTGATCAGCCAGATGGCGAAATATCTGGATCTTCCAGGTTAACGAGAAATGAATCACCGTCGTTTGATTTGAAATTACACTGTTTGTATTACAATGAGTCAATGGTTAGCAAGTGTAAATTCAGTAAAGGAAAGGAAAGACGAAAATGTCAGTGAAGTCCGTACCTTCAATATCCATAAGACAATGACAGCTCAGTGTAAGGAGAAAAATGATGGTTCAGCATCTGAAGTTCTAACTCGAATAAGCGAAATCGGTGCTTTATTATCACCCGAAGGAAGGTATCACAGAAACTGTTACAAAATTTTCTTTAGGGCTACTAGTGACCGAGAAAAACTAGGTCGATCTCTCGATTCTGAGTGTGCAAAAGCACTTCTAGAAATTCGCTCCTATATTGCGGAAAATGCAAAGCGCACTCATTTTCTATTATGGAAATGAATGACTTAATGGGAAAAAGTTATAATAAAGACAAAAGTCGTCTGTGATGTATATGAAAAGTAGATTAGAGAAATATTTTGGAGACAATATTTTGATCAGTGAATCCCAAGGTGCACGAGATGAGTTTTGCTGCAAAGGATGTGACAAGAACCTAATTAATGATTCACGGTACGCTAATAGATGTGATAGTGAAAGTGATGAGAGACAAAGAATTTTAGATGCTGCAGCTCTGATATTGCAAGAAGACATTTTGTCACAAATTTACGATCTTGAACGTTTTCCTTGTAATGATGAAATCCTAGCTGGAATAAAAATGGTATTTTTGAATCGCTTCTTCTCCTTAAAACAGCTTTATGTAAGACTTCAAACAGACAATCTATTTCAGAAGATATGAACAAAAATATTTGGCAATCAGCAACATTCTTATTAAACTGGTGCTGCCAAAATCTTACACACCTTTTGTGATGTTTGTATTAACTCTTTACCTATATCGGAAGTATGAATCTCGAGGACTTGTCAATGTAGTTCATTCTTTAGGATTCTGTGAATGTTACAAAAAAGCATTGAAATTTGATAATTTGCCCACTACGACTTCAGTTGTTATGTTGGATATTTCAACTTTCATCAAGTGTTCACATTGAAGACAAACTCAAAAAAATATAATCGGAATCCATTACCTGCGGACGTTTTGGAAGTGAGTCATACCTTGTTTTCAAATGACCCGAATATGGAATCAACAAAATTCAAGCTCAGTACCTTTCAAATCTTACTGTGAATCACTAAACAACATTCGGTTTTCAAATGTATTGTTCCTTTGTGCACAGTCATCAGCAAGTCCAGAAAATATTCCGACGAGAAAAGGATTTATGGAGAAAACATCAGCAACGTAAAGTGGTATTTTTTATACCACAAGTGAAATAATTCTGTCACATCTCACAATTTACACTAGTCTCCTTTGTGCCATTGAATGCGCAAAGAAAAACAAACAGAAGACATACGTAGTAACACTTGATCAGTCGTTATATACAAAAGTGTTTGAGATAGTTTCTGGTGCTGAACTCAACAGTGATTTGAGTGGTTTTTCACCTAAGTGATTCCATCTTTTCATATCCTACTTGGAAGCAGCAGGTTAATTAATGGCTGAAGCGGATTGCAAGATGTCTGGGGACAAATTTAAGGCAAAAGGTGTGTTTCTCACATGATTAGAGGTGAATATTATTCGTGCAATATACGTGGGCATCTCCTAAATAGCATGGACCTCCAGCGCATTCCTTATGAGATCAATATAAAAGTGGATCAAAAAGACAAAAGGTATCTGTATAATCACGAACAAGCTTTCGAGGTTTCTCCCAACAATACTTATTTGCAGCGAATTTTGAGGAGTTTAAACACAATCAAGGGCAGAGAAACTGCAAATAGCAGACCTTCTAAACTTTGGATTCAGTATTTGGAACTGACTGAAAATGCACAAGTTTTCATTGCTGCTGAAAGGATGGGACTATGGGAACTTCATTTGTACGCATTTGTAAAATGTAACATATATTTCATGCCGCCGGGCACAACAAATATGCAAATGTGTTCTTCTGTATTTACGAACCATGCTTAATTGCAGAATGCATTGGCAAAGAATAAGTTCGAACTATTTGTTAATCAATCGCTCTTCGCGGTTAGGCGCACAAACAAGTTCTAGAGTGGTACATGGTTAGATATAGTAAGCGAACAAACATTATTGAGATCGATGAAGACGACTAGAGGTTTGGTGCACAGAAGACACATGACACCATCTAGCATTGCTCTATAGATATTAGCAACGCCAGAATGAGGAAATAAAATGAAAGCATTTGAAGAATACACAGATGCTTTTTTAATCTACAACTCATCAGTTCTTGGAACTAAGAGACATCAGAATAGAAAGAGACAAATGTGATCTCCAGGACACAAAGATTTGGTTTAATAAGTATAATACTTTCGGATTACATTAGGCAGGGGTGCCCACAAGGGGGGGCTATGACGCAAAGTGCGTCATTGAAATATTGGGGGGGTAAAAATCTGTATAAATATGTTTCAGGGAGTGTCAAAATTAATCGAAAAGATGATTTTTTCATGGAAGAACACTTACGGATAGACAATTGGGGGGGGGTGCGTCATGGACATAAGGGGGGGGCACCACTGCATTAGGACAAATTGTTTAACATTTCAACTAGAATAGTGAATATTGCTTGAAGAGAGACAATACATCAAAATGTTTGAAATAAATGATTTTGTATATTAACAATGTATTTTACATACCCTTATCTTTCAGAAAAAACACAAAGGCCATTAAATCTTAAAATTGTTTAAAGTACGATTACCTCCAATTTGCACGAGAAGCTGTGTTTTTGCCGATTGTTAAGAATTTTGAATATTTGACGCTTTTGTAATACAAAAACAAGCAAACTATCTAATGCTGTTCATATCATTACACTAAGAACTGTACTTAATTATACATTAAAGTACAAATTGCCATATATACTTTCAATTTCGTACACATTGGCTTTTTGTTTTGAGGTACTACGATCGATGGTACCAGAGAAATTGCATTTCTAATAACTACGGAAGCCGCCAGTTTGTTGATCACATTTTGAACAACATCCGACGCTCGGATTCATGGGACTTTTTAGGGTACGTATATATCAAGTAATTCTAAAACATACGTAAAACTCAGCTTGCCCTTAATTTGTTCAATCTCAGAGGGTTGTTTGCCTGTGGTATAGAGTAAGTGACGGAAGTCAGATATTAATTGGGCAGCTACATGCGAACATTGAAATGGTCTCTCATGTCACAACGCAGCAACTATGGATGAAGAGCAAGACGCAATTCATTATGAATAATAGCATTTGTATATTGTAAATAGTGTTAAATGCCTTCAACATAGACAGGAATCGTAAATATGAATTATTGATAGAATGATGTGTTAAGAAGTCAAAAAATGAAGAATGAACATAACGTGTATTAGGAACAGAAAAATTGTAACATTATCTAGCGGTGGGTGGGAGGTCTGCGATGCGGTGAATGCCAATGATTATTTTTAATAGATAATAGTGTCAATTAATTCATAGTTGGCTGTTGCCTGGGCAGGACACAGCAGGTCCATATGTGTTTGATAATGGAATAATCATATATCATATGGCCGAAATTGAAAAGTACTAGTAATATATTCGACAAAATCAAAAAAATATTTACTACCATCACTCATCAAGAACGATAGTGTGTGTGGCAGGGATCGTGCAAAGAGTGTCACAGGTCAGAGAGCCTACAAAATCAGAAAATAAATGGAAGAGGCCCATATTGGGATAATGTGTAGAGATCCATGCTATCTTGTGCTACGGTATTTGAAATAAACGAGGCGAGCTAGTGTGCAGCAACTCTGCGAAGACTCCAATAATGGTGAGCGCACACTTTGCAATCTTAAGGTGCCTTTCTACATGTTTCCATACGTATACGTATATTAATATATGCACTGTTCTAAAGAAAACGAAGGGGTCTACAACTTTTATTTCAAGTATTTTTACACATTATCAAATACACAAAAGTTAAAATATAAAAATAAAAAAGTACACATAAAAATGTGAAATTTTCCTTCTCTCAACGGGAATCTCTTAAAGTATTAGACCTAGCGAAAATTGTTAAGAATGACTTTTCTTAGAACTTGGTTCTGGGAGAAAATCTGTAAAAGGGGTTTGAAAATCGGATTAATAATAATGGAGATATGAGCGATAAATGAAACTCATGAAAATTAGATGTTAAAGGGCTGTGAAGGGAAAGCTCTACCACCCTTTGATAGAAGAAAATTACGAATAATGTAGAATATATAATATTTTTGTTTTCAGTCATAGAAAAAAGTCCAAAATGGCAGCTGTGGAAGGAATTTCGTAATTAAAATATAATATTAGTGTATCGAATATGGAGAATTCTATCTCCAAGAATGTATCAGTGCCAAACTTTTCTGTTTTCAAGATCAAAATCTATCGAAAGTGAAGAGATTCAGTCACATGTGCATAGCTGTACATATTGTAGAGGAAGGTATTTAAATAGTTTATTATTATTCAAATGAAGGCAGATGTGCAGTTCTGCCTACCTATCCCTTCTCAAAAATCTTATAACAAACGGTTAAGAAATGAATCAAAACACGTTATGTGGTCTATAAGTTCTAAATGAATGTCATTTCTGTGCGCTAGCGCTTTCGTACTATGAGAAAGCGAAACTAATCGATAAGAAGTAATTTTCTACCTCTATAGGTAAATTATTCTATTGTAGCAAAAAGTGATGCTTGTATATGAATCTTTGAAATTAGTTTGTATTTGGAATATGTGAAGAAGTCATACGCCAATAGGTTTCTTATATATAAGAGAATTTAGTTCAAGAAGACAACAGTGGTTGTACTACAAACGAGAGGTGGGAACAAGAGTTATGTTTGTATTAGCCAACTCAAGACAGCGGCTAAAATGTAATACAACCATCTAGAATCCATTATGGTCAGTTCTGTAAACTACAATTCCAATTCGTTATAAGCCAGACATTAATTTAAACCATGATTGCACTGTAAAATTATAAATTACAGTATCCGAATAGAGCATACCAAGTTTGACGGAAGGCGTGTTTGGAATAGGAAATTTAGAGTCATTTTGGACTGTTATATCAATACGATGCCTCTCAATCATCTACCAGTGAACACGAACCTCTGCTTGCCTATGAAAATGCGTCTCAAGTGAATAGTTATACGTCTAGAGGATATGGAAAAATTACAAAACGTCATTCAAGTTGAGGTGACGTGTGTTGAGGTGAGGACAATTGTTTTTAACTATTGTCTCGATTTGCATTACTAATATTCTTTATTCTAACTTCAAATTTCCAAGGAAGAAAAGACAGCAGACATTATTGTTTCATTCTTTGAATTATACCAACCCGTGTAGAAATAGAAAGTTTTATTTGTATCTTCAGTAACTAGAAGTTTTTCTTATCTCTGCATGAGGAATTTGTGGCAGATTACTAACGATTATAAGGTGAAGCACATTGGGGGTTCGAGTCACTCGGAAGAACAAGGTCGAAATTTTAACTATTCTTGATATTTTTGTGTTTGTGTCCCTGTCGTGTTTGGAATAAGTCGAAAAGAAGTGAGGTGCCACTAGTGAACAATACCATGGTTGAGGCGAATTTAAAAAATATTATCAAAGAATGAAACTCATATATCAGAAGCCCTGGTTCGAATCCTATTGCGGCAATTATGGTTTCCTTTATTGCAAAGTATTGTTTATGTAATTGGTTTTCTAATTCTGTTATGCCTTTATTATTATTATTATTGGAAAGTGGAGCTTTTGCTATATATTTTATATTATGTGAAGTTCTTATTATTCAATTTGAAGTCATTTTGTTGATTTGGAAGGTATCTGAAACGGTAAACTGCTTAAAACATAATATTTCTAATGGTAGTAGTAGTGGAAGAAGTGTTAGAAATATAAGTAATTTCTGTGAAATTATATAAAATATGAGTTTTTGATCAGTCGTATTTTTGACCTATACTAACCATATGCCTTATGTATTCATCAATTGATCGGTAAACACGATACGTTCCCAAACAGTACAAATCAAGGTAAATACGAATGAGGTCATCTTGTAGACGTATTTTGTAGTCCACTGTTCTATTAAGAGTGCACTGAAGAAAGTCGTATCAACATTAACAAGGAAACGGATTCAAGTGTAACACGAAATTCTGGACGAATTCATGCGCAATTGAAGTATTTTTGTGAACAATTAACTCCATTAGAAGGAACAACCTTTAACTCAACCGTTTCGAAGATGTAGAGAGGTACGGAGGAATCTGGTACTCTGATATTTTGTGGATTTTCGGCTTTGTTGCGAGTGAATATGTTTGAAAATTGCATTGAAACGTTAAGAACAATGCTCCAGAGCGAATAATAGTGGGGTTGAATGTTGAGGTTAGTGGTGTATCTTTTACCCGGAGCCGAAAAAAGAAGGGTTTATGAGGAACAACAAACACCATTGACACGAAAAACACAATAGGATGATATTACATCCTAATATATCATCTTTAATTCGTAGAAAATGAGAAAAGTGATATGAAAATGTATTAGTTATATTGCCAAAGAATCAGATACATTATTATGTGACAAAGATACGAGGTCATATTCTGTGTTAAAATGCTTTAGAAAAACAAATCAAAATAATACGAAACATAAACACACAGTGTTGCAAAGTGCAAGAGTATGTAGTTGTTTGAAATATTAAAATGCAAAATATGAATCAATAATCGAAAGTAGTATCTTCCACTTAAAAAATGAAAACCTGTACGCCTGATATACTGCATATCACATAAAATTGTTGACTTTAAACAACACTGACGTCACACCTTAAAGTAGTTTCGCATACTGTCGTATGTATGAGCAAACCTTGTGAAACGATACAAAGTTTTAAGTGCAAGATCATTGGACACTTTGGACGGCCACCGTTTCTTTAACAGTACTCTACTATTACTATTTGACCTAATAATAATCTTATTCGATTCAGCGTTGAAAAAAACCTATACCCAGACACCTTACACACCTGTTTTAAGCAACAATGGAACTGCGTTAATTTTGCCTTCCCCCTCCAAAACCATCGTCTCATAGAGTTTTTATGGACTCTTCGGTTTTATAACCCTCATGTCTAAGACGACGTATTACTAAAATTTCACGGATGAAAGAATTCTTAATTTTTAAAAGTCTCTTATGCTTGTACTGTCGCTAGTACACATTCAAAAATTCGCAACATATCGGAGGACCAGCCTTCCCTTATTCCGCTATATCTCAGAAACTGACAAGATAGAAGTTTTCCCTCAAATGGATTTAATTGTACACAAAAGCACTTCTTCTGCATATAAACTCGTCCACAATTTCGTTCACATTTGAATCGGTTCCCTCGTAAGATGAAGAAAAATTGAAGATTTTCTGTTATCTTGCATTGCAAGGACCAACATCACATCGAACCCGACATCACTGGAATGTGAAACTAACGCTTATCCCACTACTGTAAGACATCGCTGTCAATTAACAGATGGAAAACTTGGTGTAAAAAGTCTTAAGAAAATTGCATATTATTATCATTTCAGTGTTGCAAAACTCTTATTTTAGGACTAGCTCAGGAGAGTAATGCTCCCGGAAGTAGGAACGAAAAACACAGTTCTGATTGGTTGGCATTATCTATGTCTTGCCACGTTGCATTCAAAAAGCAGAATTCAGACGATTGTTGTTCTCGATTCTCGTGGCCGAGTGGGCTAGCGCTATATGCTAGTAACGAAAATCTCTTTTGGCGTGAGTTCAAACCCGGCCTGAGGAAAGTTTTTTAAACATTTTTTTACATTTTTATAACACTACTAGCATATATTACCCGCTTCGCTGGGTTGAAATGAAAATTTAAATGCACAACTCCATATCTCATGTGTTTAATACCCGTGAAATATGCTTGCAGTAAATGTTATCATTATATCGCCTGTCATTTATGTTAACCCGCCGAGTGACACGGTCATGCGGGTTGCATATAAATACGTTTATTTTTACCTATGATGAACTAACAAAGGATTTGTACGTTATGGACACTTGAATGGTCAATTATCTCAAGACACTGGTAATTAAAAATTAAAGTGATATGATAAAAACCATCTAGGGTCCAAATCCTAATAACCCCCCAAAAATGAAAGAAATTGGTTCAGCCGTATTAGCGTGATGAGGGAACAAAGGATTTGTACGTTCTCTTTTATATATAAGATTTAAATTAAAATAATACGAAAATAATACTCAAAAATGTGATTTACTTACTTTTGTGCAGATAAGTAGAAGTAGTAGTAGGAACGGATTAGAAGCCCCGCAGGGCTCGTTTTGTTGCCCTTGTACTCCATGATATAAGGCTCGTTTTGTTCCCCTTGTACTAAATGATATAGATTTTGTGACCAACTTAAAACAACTGACTAGGATAGCGCGTAAAACACCTGGCTAGAATAGCGCGCGAAAACACGTACTTCCGGGAGTATTACCCTCCGGAACGGGTCGTCTTGTTTTGGTCATAATAATGTTGACAGCCTTATGTAGAAACAATAGTCGAGAGAAATCAAATCTAAATTGTTAGGGTAAATTGTTGAAAATAAGTGATAGAAGTAGTATTAGGGGATGTTGTTGCAGCATATAGAAATGTGGAAGTTTAACTCCCTGCTTGAGCATCGAGGCTAATGTTATTTGAAACTGCAGTTTAAATCTAGCCCTTCGAGTATTTCTTTATAATTATATTATTTCACGAGTCATTAGCATACACTGCAGATTGTCGAGTTCAAACTTTTATCCAGTTTACTCGATATTGGGGAAATAAAACTCTATAACAATTGCCCGCGAAGACGGGAGTGTGGCCCGAACACTCAAACGTACTTTGTATATTTACTGTTTATTACGTTATGTTGTATGGAACTTTTCTTGTGACAAGTAGAGAAAGAAGACTGATAATGTGAACAACGTGAAACTGAAGTTATCCCTCGCCGAAAGCGTCGGTGTACCAGTGATGAATAAGTAGCAACCACTCGGCAAAAGTTATGTGATCCGCAGCGACGATCCGCTGTGGCCTCATTTGTGTTTTGAAAATTATACCACCTGCAGCACAGACGCGACGAAACGCCATTGAACAAAATTACTCCCTCAAAATATGTTAAATCACATGTATGCGTGATTTGTTTATATTAAAGTGGGTCTAAAAGACACTTTAAAAACAGTAAACCGGGGCGGCTGCAAACCAGCAACCTTAGGATCCGAAGGCGAGTCTTCTTCCTACTTCGCCACAGAGGCGATAAAGGAGACGTCGCTTGTAAAGGGATAAATCGTTGAGGTCTTTTTAATTAGGCCAATCAGATTGCTCCTGTGATCGTGTATATTGAACAATAACCGTTTGAGATCAGAGGAACTGCGTTCGGTATATAATTTTATATCAAAATTACGTGCATTTATTTACTTTATTTCTTAGTTCTCCCATATTCACTCTCTAATGATCGGCGAAAGTTGCCTTCGAAATTAATACAGTTATACGCACTCATCTCAATATTTTTCACTTCATGATAAAGAGACAGGGGTTACCCTTCACCCGCGGAGTTTACCTTAGAAACAATTCGTCTGAAAAAAAGTAATATATAATAATAACCGTATGCACATCACTGGCAATTGTTCGTATTGGCTGCGAGAAATCACATGAGCGCGGCCAAAATGAAGTCTCCGCCGCAAGAGACAGATTGGTCCACACAGGAAAGCGGGCAATTTGAGTTAATAATAATAATAATAATAATAATTACTATTATTATTATTATTATTATTATTATTATTATTTTCACATACTACAAGTGAAGTAGAGCTAGTTTTATGCGAATAGTTATTTATGATAGGGTCCCGTTGGTTACGAAACGGCCACATGGAACCTTATAATTTGTTTATCGAATGCCTGGCTACGCTCTTCTAAAAATACGTGCACCAATAACAATAGCACTTCATTTTGACAGGCGAAGTCTAAAGGCCTACTTTAAAAAGAATGAATCCCAAAGCTTAGGCCTACTATAACGCCATATTTATTTTTATATTGAATACAGCTCAATGGAATTACACAACACAATTACTAGGCCCTGAGAACTAGCCGAGACCCTTCCCAAATTGCCTAAGATAGAAGTCCCTTGAGATGATAATCGATGAATGGTATTATTTGCCTGTTTTGATCAGTAGCGGCTCTTCAGATTTTGATCTTCCAATAAAAGATTTCTAGCTCTGTTAACAGGAAATGAAATTAATTTCAGGAAATTGAAGGGGAATCAATTAAAGAAGGGGTCTTGGTAGTGATGGGTAAATTCCCGGGGAAGTATTTTTCCGAAATATTCCCTGGGAAAATTCCCGGGAAGATTCCCAAAATGGGAATATTCCGGGAATTTATGTACAAATACAAAGAAAATTGCATTCAATTATTATATTATGGACTCAATATGAAAGTCGTTTTTATCACAGTATACATATTACTGTTGTCTCCAGAGGATTCTTTAAAATGCATATTCTGAACTATATTATGCTATTTTATTATTACTTTATTCTATTTAGAGACCACGCGTAATATGTTTACTTACATATGTTTTATACAAGCAAATATGCACGAAAGACAATTCGTATTGAAATTCCACATAACTCTAACTTTAAATTTATATGTAAGTAGATTTTCTAAACTTGACGCTACTACTAGGTACTAATATGATCGTCATATTAAAGTTTTTAAATGTTATAAACAAATTAGGCTGATAACTGCCAGAAAACATATGTAGTCCCACGAAAAATTCTTAAGCTTCCCAGTGATGTACACTGTTCTTTGTTACTATGCTTTCTACTGTGTGCTATTACATCTCTAATATAAAAAGATAAACTATTTCGAACACTGTACACAATGTTACAAAATTCGCCAACTAAACTTGGTACATCAGTACACACGTAAAAAAGAAGCAAAAAAATCCTAATTAACACTGGTTCGGTAACCGGTACTAATGAAACATCCCGAGAAGCAACTCTAATTTTGATATGGAAACATTACTTTTTATGATTATATGTATTTACAGCTAGAGACATTTCTTTATTCAATATCTGATTCTTTCTCAGAGAGTGAAATTCGAATCAGAGACAGCAGACAGACTGACATCGATTACTGACGGTGGTTCGGGATGTATTGATAGTACTTCACTTCTATCTCTACTGAATTTCTATATTCATTTACTAAAAGGTTCCTTCTCATCATTTATAAATTAGTACTTTACTATTTTCTGGTGCAAATGGAAATGGAAGTTAAAAAATCATATTATTAATTATCTATATAAAATAAACTGAAAGAACATCAATTTTTAATCTCTGAATTATTTAAAGTCTAGAGTAAATGATAATAAATGGATATAAAGTGGTTAGTCATATGGTTCTTATAATTTGGAAAATAAAGTAAGGAAATGGAAATAAATTACTTCCCGGGAATTTATATCCCAGGACTAAAAACCTGGAAATATTCACATTTTTTCATTTTCTTTCCCACCGGGAATATTTCCAGTACCCCTCTCTAGGTCTAGGAGTGTCACACATCCGCGGGTTTTCAAGGAACACAGGCTGTGGTCATAAGACTAATCCCCCAGAAACTGTCAGATTTACTAGAGCATTACACATTTCGCAAGAAAGTCCTTTAAACCTTATTCTGCATACTAGGGACTCTTTTCACAGAATTTTAAGATACTGCCCCAGAATCCTTACTTTGTAAGATCCGTACTTGAAGCCCTATAATTTTGCACTAGAATTGGCATTCTCAGTTCTCAATGTGTTGCATACTCGGAAGGAGCAAAAGTAATTAAAATTGAACGTTTGTGGGACATTTTGTCAATTATTTCAATATGAATCAGACTACTTGAGTACTAATGCAGCAATCAAACGAGTTATTAGTTAGCTGATTGTTTTATATTATTTTCTGTGTCCTTATTCAAATAAAACCCAATACGTTAAAACGAATATTAAACTCACAAGTCAAGAGAAGACAAAGAATTTAGATTTCTATCCATGTGTACTAGCAACCAAGTCATATGAGTTAAAAACTTCTTTTACATAGTATGTAGTGTATTATTTTTTCATTGCAATAACTGTGAAAGGGCGCAGGTAGTGTAGTGTATACTATATTTAGGGCATTTCGGATATTTAGGGCTTATACCACATTTAGTAAGCACAATGTTCTATTACTATAAAATAATATTGCTTATTGTTTACTTTAAACCCTACGAATCTTTAGTATTTTGCACATGAGTCCCTAGATGCAGAATGAGGCTTAAACGACCTTCTTGCCAAGTATGCGATACTCTAGTAAATCTGATAGCTTCTGGGGGATTGCACCCCGACCACAGAATCTGTTCCCTGAAACCCCGCGGATGTGTGACATCTCTGGAAATTTTTTATTGCTTCCCCTTCAATTTCCTGAAATTACGTTCCCGTCAAGAGGGCTACAAATCATTTCCTGGGGACCCCAAAATCTGAAGAGCTGCTACTGATCAAAACAGGCAAATAATACCATTAATCATTTATCATCTCAAGGGACTTCTATCTTAGGATATTTGGGAAGGGTCCTGGCTAGACCGTAGGGCCTAGTAAGCAGGTGTTGAGTAATTTCATAGAGCTGTATTCAATATAAATAATAAATATGACATTAAAGTAGGTCTGACTTTTGGGATTCATTCTTTTTAAAGTAGGCCTTTAGACTTCGCCTGTCAAAATTAAGTGCTATTGTTATTGGTGCACGTGTTGTTAGAAGAGCGTAGCCAGGCATTCGATAAACAAATTATAAGGTTCCAAGTGGCCGTTTCCGTAACCAACGGGATCCTATCATATGTAACTGTTCACATGTAACTAGCTCTATTTCACTTGTAGTATGTGAAAATGTGAATAATAATATTTATTATTATTATTATTATTATTATTATTATTATTATTATTATTATTATTATTATTATTATTATTATTATTATTATTATTATTGACTCAAAGAGCCCAAGAGGGAATACCCGCCTTCCCACCGGTGCCACTCTGCCCCTGGCAGCGAGGACTTCATTTTGGCCGCATTCATTTGATTCGTTGACAAGAATCCTGAAGGGACCAATACAACCTGTCGCCAGTCATGTGCATGCAGTTATTATAATATTACATTTTGGAGACGAATTGTTCCTAAGGTGAGATCCCCTGCCTCTTCCATTAAGTTAAAAATATTGAGATGAGTGCGTATAATTGTATTTCATTGGCAGCTTTCACCGATCATTAGAAAGTGAATATGAGAGAACTATGAAATAAAGTAATAATTACACGTAATTTTGTTATAAAATTATATGTCGAAAGCATTTCCTGTGACCAAAAAAAAGATTATCGTTGAATATACACGGTTGCAGGAGAACTCTGATTTTTCAAATTAGAAAGACCTCAACGATTTATCCCTTCACTTGCGATGTCTCCTTTATTGTCTCCGTGGGGAGGTCAGAAGAACACCCACCTTCGGATCGTAAGGTTCGTGGTTTGCTCCCGCGCCGCGTACTTTTCAGAAGTGTTTTTTTTACTCACTTTAACATAAACAAATCAAGAATATAGATTATTTAACATATATTTGTGGAGTAATTTTGTTGTTCAATGGCGTTTCGGTGCGTCTCTGCCGCTGGTGGTATAATTTTCAAAACACAAGTGAGGCCACAAAGGATCGTCGCTGCGGAACATCTAATGTTTGCCGAGAGATCACTAGTTGTCCATCCCTGGTCCACCGAAACTTTCGGCATGGGATAACTTGAGTTTCAGCTTGTTTACATTATCAGTTTTCTTTCTCTATTTTTCACAGAAATCTTCCATGCAAAATAATGTAATAAACAGTAAATATATATATATAAAGTACGTTTGAGTGTTCGGGCCACATATCTCGTCTTCGAGAGCCAACGATTAGAGTTTTATATCCCCAGTATGGGGTAAGCTGGATAAAATTTTAAAGTCGATAATCTACAATGTATATTAATTTTCGTGAAAGAGCATAATTATATACAAATAGCCGAAGAGATAAATTTAAACTGTATTTTCACATAACATTAGCCTTGATGTTCAACCAGGGCCTTAAACTTCCTCATATCTAAATGCTGCAACACATCAATTACTACTACTTTTATCTATCATTTTCAACATTTTGACAATTTAGATATGAATTCTCTTGACTATTGTTTCTACATAACACTCTCTGTTTTATTTTAACTCAAAAAACACTTTTACAACCTTGAAATGGTAAACGTTTGTGATTGGATTAACCAAGTCTTTCCCTCCTAATTGTCAGCGATGTATTAGAGTAGCGGGATAAGCGTTAGATTCACTTTCGGGTGGTCGTGTATTCGATTCCCGTTGAGTAGTTAAAAGAAATGTTAATCATTTGTAATGTTGATACATCCAAGGTAAGATAACACAGAAAATATTCAATTCCGCTTGGTCTTAATGTTGATACGACTTACATAAGTGCACTCGAAATAGAACGAAACACATCTGCAAAATGACGTTAGCCTTATTAAAATTGATTCATATCGTCTGGGAATGTAACATGTCTAGCAAATAATTGATGAATATGTTAGGCATAACGTTAGTATAGGTAAAATAATTCGACTGATAAAAAACAAAGGTAATTATTTCACCAAAATTACTTATGTTTCTACTATTTTTTTTTCTCCTACTACTACCAGAAATATTAATGTTCAAATATTTCATCATTTCACATAGGTTGCATATCAGCAAAGAAACTTCAAATTGAATAATTAAATACTTCATATAATATAAAATATGTAGAACGTCTTGACTTTCTAATAATAATAATAATAATAATAATAATAATAATAATAATAATAATAATAATAATAATAATAATAATAATAATAATAATAATAATAATAATAATAATAAAGGAATAACATACTTAGATTAACAATTACGTAAACCACATTTTCCAATTAAGAAAACAATAATTGCCACCACGGGTTTCGAACATCTGTCTCGGATACGATATCATAATTTACCAATATTCCACAAATTCCTTACACAAAGACAACAAAATAAACTAGTAGTTACGGAAGATACAAATTGAACTTTCTATTTCTATACGTGTTGGTACAATTCTAAGAATACACAAATGACGTCTGCCTTATTTTCATCTTTGGAAATCTTACATGAAACGATTTTAACTAGGTAATGATTTGGAGGGAAGCTGAATGACACGGTAGGTAAGTGGTTTGCGCATTTAACTTCTATTCTGCTAAACGGGGTTCAAATTCCTCCAAAGTTTAAACTTTTTTAAATGTTTCATTTTCAATTTCATTATACTAAGTGTGAGATGCAAGATTTTCTCTACTGCAGAAAGAAAAAGATGTTGGGATGAGGAGAATTGGAGAAGTTCTTTTATTGGAAGCAATCATATACAAGCTTATTTCCAGGAGTTGCTCTAGATTTGATATCTTCACCTACTTTCAAACATTTTCTGATTCATATGTGGTCAGTATTTTTATATTTCTAAATATACAGTATATAAAAAATAATACATTACATACACAACAATAATGAGATGAACACATGGTGTTCTTTCGAAAACACGATCTGAAGCACCGAGATTCATCTTAAAATGCGAAACTGTTTCGTTAATCACCTACTTTAGAATTTTACCTGCACAAACACCTGGATCAGGGCTACCAACTGCTGTCAGTGGTGGGAAAATTTACGTGTAAGTTGGGTTGCATCCCTCTTTTCTTGTGACCACCTTTCGAACCGAGCACTTCGGTTTTCGTCTGCTACTGGCAGAGGACTCGCTGAAGATCCCAGCTCTGTTTAACGACAATGTATCCAAGTCAGCAACTTTTCTTCCAAGTTATCTTACGTTCGCTATCAGTTATCACATGAGTTTTTTAAACCTTATATGTTTGTGACACAACAATTTGTAAATAGATTAAGGATATTATTGATTAACCTCATATTATTGAAAATAATAAATGCGTAAATTAAGGGGATTGTTGCCTCGCCATTTTTCTGTTTTCTTTTCCGTAAATAAAACATATTTTCTAGTATTTATAGTTGCAAATAAGAAGGTGCATAATACTATGATTTTTGTAAGTTATTTTTTTTAAATATGCTAAATAATTGAAAGATAATTAATAATTAAATTTTTACTTTGAAACCCAACGAAGGAAATTCAATCAACCAACCCTGCAAATAATGGCTAAGTTACTCTTCCTCTATGGGATAAAATAATTTACAAAGCATCATTTACACACAGTCACTTAATATTTAATTGAATTAATAGAATTGTTAGAGGATCAAGTAATTAAAATGAAATATAGCGTGATTATTGGTAAATGAAGCTTTGCAAATTATCCGTATACAGGAAAAGTAATTAATCGTTTTCTACAGGGTTGGTGCTTTGAATTTCCTTACGTGAGCCGAAAAATAAAAACTTTAATTAGTGACTAATTATTAATTATCTTGTAATTAATTAGCACTTTTAAAAATTTTCAATTACAAAATTAATATTATGTTCCTTTATACCCAACTATAAATACTAGAAAATAGGTTTTAATTACGGACAAAGAGAAAATCAAAATGGCATGACTAAAATCCCTTTAAGCTGTTCAGTGTTATCGATTCCATTTCCATGGGAGTCAGCGGAACTGCTCTTTCGAAGTTTGTACAAGTCTGTACAATTACGGTATATTTAGTAAATCTGCTCAAGAATACCCTTCGCGTAGTGTAATATGTCATTAAATAGCTAAGCTAGAAATTAATTATATTGTTCAAGTTCAGATATATAAAGTTGATAATATCCGATTTAACTCTATTATTTGACTAAGGTAGACCATAGATTACCTGGTGTGCTATAGAGAGCATTTTTACTGGTAGATATTGGATTTATTAAGTTCCCACTTTTGTTCAGTTAATTGAACTATACCAACATAACCGTAATTCTTTTTTTAGTGGGGTAATTAAATTCTCCTTCCTTCCAGCGTGCACGTTTAAGTTGCCTCTGCGGAAGCAGGTGTGCGTGTAACGTGTTAATATCCTTCCAAAATAATATATATATATATATATATATATATATATATATATATATATATATATATATATATATATATATATATATATATATATATATATATATAAACGTTACAAATCTAAATAGCAGCCTGTGATCTCAGTTGATGAGTGGGAATGTGAAATATGTTACTATTTTTTGTTATGTGATAGCTAGAGTCGGATGATTTTGTGAAAGGGTGCCTTATAACTAAATAGTAAGTAATAAAAAATTTGTATTGAGCGTCACCGAGTGGTTCGTAAGATGGCGGCCGAATCTGTTAATCATGACCTGCGTCTCGAACTTGATCATTTCGAAAAAGGTGATACTGAAGTTTTAGTAATCAACCAAACTCAATTGACAGATCCTAGTATGGAAAATCACACTAGTGATATTAGTGTTTTGAGTGACACTGGGAAGAAAAATACGGTAGAAACTTATCAATCGCTTATTGCGAGTGGTAATAAAAATCAGAGTGATAAGTTTTGTACTAACAAGGGACATCACCCAATTGTCCGACACCGATTTCAATG
This sequence comes from Thermobia domestica, assembly GCF_964235325.1. Classification (NCBI taxonomy): domain Eukaryota; kingdom Metazoa; phylum Arthropoda; class Insecta; order Zygentoma; family Lepismatidae; genus Thermobia; species Thermobia domestica. Next base: position 94,540,750 of record NC_137462.1, on the reverse strand, counting down.
AAATTTTTTATTGCTGATAGAAGACATGTATTCATTACTTGTGATGAAAGAAATTTTTGCCATGGTGCATGTTTTCTATTTTTTAATAATTTTTAAAAGTTGTGATGTGGTTAATAGAGATTACTGCAGAAGTCCTTTACTACCCTTTGAAAACAAAGTGTTAATGAAAGAACAACCATGTAGATACGTATAGGGCATAGGGGGAAGTCGTATGGTATGTATGACCTTGACGGCAGCCATCTTGAAATTCGCCATTTTGAATTAAGGTCAAGTTTTTTAAATGGGAATAGGGTAATATGATACATAATTTCGGGCTAGAATTTAATCAGGAAGACAATGGTGAAGTTAGTTTTAAGGTGCGCCCATTCGGGGAAAAGTTACAGGCATATTAATTGTTTATACTTACTATGTGCGTAAGTCCCTTACCTCCGCTTCTAACCCGCGTATTAATGATAATAAGTGGATAAAGGTTTCGGTAATACATATGGCTAGAGGGAAGTGATACGATAAGGGTATCATTGACGGCAGCCATCTTGAAATCCGCCATTTTGAATTGAAGTGAAGTTTTGAAAAATGAAAACCATAGCATAGTAAATTTTCCCCAAAAGCCAATGGTATGCTTATTTTTGTTCTATAGTTAACTAGTATGAATTTATGACTCTTCTAATGAGCATGAAACGTCCATTATTCGATCTTTCAAATTGGCAACACTCCTAATTTTCACCGCGTGTTTTAAGATTCCAACTGGCACTTTACAATTGTTGCCATGACTCATGTTTTCTAAATTTATTACATTTTTTAAGAGTTGCGATTTGCCAGTTCGTGAATAGTGTTGGGATAAGCATCCAGCAATCTTTCTGAATTTTGAAGACTTGCCATGTAATTATTAATTTCCTAGGCAATGAAATTATTTATTTCCTATACCTGCCCTTCAGAAACTCGTTTACTGACATGAATCATCACACAACGAAAGAACTCCAACTTTGCATTCAGGTAATACCGAAGACGTAGTCTGTAATGGATAGTAGATGAGACGAGAAATCAAATGACAATTCACTTCAAAAAAGAAAACGAAATATGATTTTTGTGTAAATCAATGGTCTTTTGTTTTGTTATATATTGTTTTGTTTGTTGTATATTTATTTATTTTCTATGGCAGTATTTTAGCTAGTCAGACAAAAAGTCATTCGTTTTCTAGCGAATGTTGTCGATGGTTATGTTTGTAAGATTTATAATCGGTATTGATCGGGAACTCGATTAAGTTACGCCTCTTTATAAACAAGTTACCTGTTTTCATATTTTGTTCATGGTACAAACAGTGTGTTGGGAACAGTCATATTATGTCTCTTTGATATTTTCTATCATTGCTGCTGTTCCTTTAAAGTGGTAAAGTTGTATTTATTTTAAAAATACTGTTTATCGTTTGCGCAATATGTAGGCCACATTTCATGATAATTTTGACTTCGTGTGACACCAATTTGTTATAATTTTATTTGTATTTCTTTACGTCACATAGGTCCATAGGTTCCTCATGAACTCTGGGTTAATATAAATGATTACACTGACTAGGAAATTAATAATTACATTGCAAGTCTTCAAAATCTAGAAAGATTGCTGGATGCTTATCCCGACACTATCCATGAAGTGAACAGTCGCAACTCTTAAAAAAATGTAATAAAATTAGAAAACATGAGCCATGGCAACAATTGTAAAGTGCCAGTTGGAATCTTAAAACACGCGGTGAAAATTAGGAGTGTTGCCAATTTGAAGGATCGAATAATGGACGTTTCATGCTCATTAGAAGAGTCATAAATTCATACTAGTTAACTATAGAACAAAAATAAGCATACCATTGGCTTTTGGGGAAAATTTACTATTAAAATTAGGTGCCACATGCTATGGTTTTCATTTTTCAAAACTTCACTTTAATTCAAAATGGCGGATTTCAAGATGGCTGCCGTCAATGATACCCTTATCGTATCACTTCCCTCTAGCCATATGTATTACCGAAACCTTTATCCACTTATTATCATTAATACGCGGGTTAGAAGTGGAGGTAAGGGACTTACACACATAGTAAGTATAAACAATTAATATGCCTGTAACTTTTCCCCAAATGGGCGCACCTTAAAACTAACTTCACCATTGTCTTCCTGATTAAATTCTAGCCCGAAATTATGTATCATATTACCCTATTCCTATTTAAAAAACTTGACCTTAATTCAAAATGGCGAATTTCAAGATGGCTGCCGTCAAGGTCATACATACCATACGACTTCCCCCTATGCCCTATACGTATCTACATGGTTGTTCTTTCATTAACACTTTGTTTACAAAGGGTAGTAAGGGACTTCTGCAGTAATCTCTATTAACCACATCAACTTTTAAAAATTATTAAAAAATAGAAAACATGCACCATGGCAAAAATTTCTTTCATCACAAGTAATGAACACATGTCTTCTATCAGCAATAAAAATTTCATTGAAATCGGAGCCGGACAATTGGGTGATGTCCCTTGTAAGTCTTCGCCTAGTCGCCTGGCGGTGGCAGGTGGCCAAGAGCAAACAACAGTCGGTAGTCAAGGCCGTTCACCTCCAACAGCTGGTGGTAGCTTATCAGCACAAATACAAGCAATCCGTTCGCACTTGGCTGGAACTCAGATATTTCCTTCAGAACCAGTTGTAAATACTTTCACAAGCAATACTAATGCTTCTGTTTTGAGAACAGATTAAAGTAAATTTGTAACTGATTCAGCACAAAAATCTTGAAACGATTTTGCTCGTAATATACCCTTTTGTGATGGAAGCAAAGATATAGAGTTTTTCAGTTTTTGCTTTCTGTTTATAAAATTTATAAATTGAGGTTGTTTCCCTTAGAATGTATTATGATAATGGCTATTGGAAAAACTACTGGGTTATTAAATACAGAATTACTTAAGTTATTGGGCAACGTTAATGATTGGTTGGAGGTATGTCGTGCCTTACGAACTTCTCTGTTGACACCATTACGGTTACGAGAAATAAATAGATTGCTTGTTGAGCGTATTCAAAGCCAGAATGAAAATATATTAGAATATATCAGTAATATTTATTATGCTTATGTGGTGTTTCAAGGAACTCTAAATGAAGAGGATATAAAATTAAATATTTTCTAGGATATGAAACCAGATATTAGATATGCAATCTTTAAGTATAATATTCCATCGACTTATTAAGAACTTTATGATGAAGTTGTTAAATATGTGAATTATGAAAGATCAAAATTAGTCTATGATGAAATGTGCAGGTCGAATTTTTCTATTGAGTGTAAAAAGAGAATAAAATGCTATTTTTGTGGCGGGGATCATAGGGTCATAAATTGTATGTATAAAAAGCAACAACAAAAACAGGCAGCATTGATGAATAGAACGTCAACCGAAGATAATAAAAAAACTATAGCTGCATTTATCGTTGCGTATGTTTTGGGAAGAAAGTTAGGAGCCCTAGATACTTGCAGTACAGTGAATCTTTGTGATATAGACTCTTTTAAAGAATGGGAACAAAACACTAACTGGAGAGTGCAATATATTAAAGATACTTTTCGTGGAGTGGGGATTGGAAAGGAAGTGCTTTATTTAGATCAGTGTGTTGTTCTACCGATAAAAATTGGAGGTTTAACTTATAAACTTAAATTCTTTTTGCATAAAAACTTGTTACCTAAGTTTATAATAGGAATAGATGGAATTAGTTTCCTTAAAAGAACAATAGACATAAACAAGAAGCAATTTATAATAGATAGTGGAAAAGTTAAGATTCCCGTAAGGTTAAATAATACCCCTAGTCCTACGAAAAATGATTCTGCCGCAGAAACTAATCATTCCAGGTCCCATAAGGTTCCAACGTTTAAATGGTATGTGGAACATCAGGCGTTTCGCGATGGTGTGTGCTACCTACCGTTTCCCTCGGGTGCTGGCTTCCGGAGAATTCCCTAAGAAAACAGCTGATAACAATTCTGGTCAGAGTTCATGTCCTGTTCAGGCGCAGATTGATGATAGTGAAATACAACAAGTGATTTGACATGAGCAAGGTTGGTGCTTTTTAGACTCAGGTTGGATTATATTTTCTTTTACGTATGCATACGTATACATATACGTGACTGCCAAGCCAACAGCTCGCAGGGATTCGTACACGCATAAATGAAGACGATAGTATTCCCTTAGATGAATTCTTACTTATTAAATAGGCATATATGTGGATACGGACTAGAATGAGAGATATGAACAACACACAAAATTTTCCCTTCACTGAGCATGAATGCTCAAACAGAAGAAGTTACACTCACACAACTGAATAAATAAAATGATGAAAATAAAACACTTAATATTGCATAATATACGTAAATATGTACATACTATATAAAAACACTAGAAACATAGCCCTTCCATTATCGTGATCACTTGCACTATATAATTATTATTCGCACTGGTATGAGACTTTCACTGCGTAATTGGGACAAGGGGGTGGGGAGATACAGGAAACACTAAATCTTGGCGAAGCTTCTTGATTCCGAAGAAATGCTGTACTCCAAAAGATAGTTGTTCACTTTTTCAGTTGGTATCGAAATAAGATTCGTATCACATACTTAATTATTCGTCGTGCTCATCTTGTACTAATATATAGGCAAAGTGTTGTTCAAAAACTTTTCGTTCCTTCTTGCTCTGATGACCTAGGCTGACTCCTCGCTTCTACCAACGCTTGGGAACATCCCGCTCATTATACTTAGGGTTGGTAGTGCGTTGTACAAATTAATAAAGAAGTGTCGAAGTTTTCTGTATTCTTACACAGCACAAATATGACGACGGTATAATTGAGAGCTCTGGCAACACATGTTTCGATCCTGTGGGAACGAAACTTAAAGGCGATATTCAAACAAGTGTTGCAGGCTGAACTAGCAGATTCCTTCCACGACTGGTGGATTTTTCACCTTATGATTATACATAAAACAGTTCAGTGGAAAAAAAACGTATGTTGGTAATTGTGTGAATTAGTCATCTCACCTGCAACTCCTACAAGCTATGAACACTGTTTCCACGGTAGGAAGGGTGACGCAATGTTAGTGCATGGGAACACAACACTCGACGAGTATTCATACACACACAGTATCAACTTCATGTCCAAAAATATTCCCAACCTTAATAAATGTCGTTATGAAGAAAGTATATATGAAACAGTCATAGTGGCGAAAACCATAGGTTGGTAACTATTTTTAGGGAAAGAAAAAAATGAGTTTGATGCTACAAAGCACTTTGTCCAGACGATAAGCGTTGTACTGGGAAAACAGCAAGTCCTTTGTTTCGTCGTGAGAAACGATAAAAGAAACTGAGGAACACCTGCAGACAAAGAGAGAGAGTCGTTTTTGGAGTTTTAACACTTGGCTTTTTTAACGCTTGGCCAAGGCTTTGCATCTCCGTCTGTTGACAAACATGATTGTCTCAATATCCAGTAGTGAGGAAAACATTGGTTGAATTTTCGTTCAGCACATTGGAAAATACTAAGAGCTCAGATAAATTTAGAGCACTTATTCGTCGCGACTTTTCAAAATACGGCGAAGAAGTTATAATTATTTAACTTTTCGAAAGCCTATGTGGTTTCAAAGGGTGCAGAATGAATGACCCAAGATAATTCCATTGACTAAGTGAGTAAAACTTCATGTATGATGTCCTGGCGCGTGAGTTAATTCCGTGATCTCCAGAGTGCTAAGCCAAGGCTATACCAGCTGAAAGTGAAACTATTAAGGGTTTTACGTCCTTTTTCAACAGCGAGGCTATATAGAGACGTGGACCTACAGTTTAAAAGAGATCCGAATCACTCCACTCAAGGTGATCTCCCGGCAGGAATAGATCCCCCGACCACTCGGGGGAGCCCAGGAATTTTCATGTATGTTTTGATGTTGTTTTTTTTCTTTTTGCACGTGTTTTCTGGTTGTCAGCAGATAAGGGACTTTGTCGTGAGAATGTTCTTGTTATTTTTCTGCAGAACTCTTCGCACTTTATAAAGAAACCTTTTGCTCACAGATCCACTGTTATCGACAGCAAGAATAGTGTCTTCGTATTCACGCTCTTATTATTTTATACAAAATAACTTAAATCTAATAAACCTACTTAACTATTTTCTAAATTTAAGTTTCTTGAAGATACTTATTGGCTAATACCCACTTGAAAGGAAATACCACCTTGCTGTTCAAGTTTTATTATTTTTATCAAGTCCTTATGAAAATGTTCTTTCAGTTCGAGAAACGCGTCTACAGCATCGCGTCTACATAAGAAAGCATTGATTCTACTTGTAGTTTTTTTCCTGCTCTTCAAAAGTTTTGTCTGATGCTCAAGTGCTTTTAGATCCGGATGTCTTCAAATCACATATGTTCAAATCAAGATTTTGACTGAAGTCAAGATCAGCACGATTTTCACAGCACAAGCTTTATGTATGAAAGAGATATATTTCTTTAATTATTTTCTCTTTTCCTCTTCTACTCTATAACTTGTTCCTTTGTTTCTCTTATGTGTTCATTCCCCCTGACGAAAAATCATTGTTTACTTTGAGAATGAATTTGTAAAATAAATAAACAAAAATTGTGGCAATGGTTGGGTGAAAGAAAATTTCATTCCGTAACTCTCCCATTTTTAAATAAGGAAATAAAATAACTCATCTGACGGAACCTCCATTATTTCAGAGCACTCGCCTTCGGTGCACGTGGCAGGGGTCTGCACGGGCCGGTATTTTTATCCTGGGACCGGCCCGGCTAGTGAGTTCATAATCTCAGACCCGACCCGAGTCCGAAATATGTTTTAGCATTTAGGCCTGAGCTCGTGGTAATCAAATGAGCCCTAAATAAACTCGAATTACCTAAACTTTATAATTTACTCAAAATTGTAATTTTTATTTACAGCAATTAGAAGTTTAATTTTGCAGTTCTGCTTTAAAAGTCCTTAAGAAAGAATGGTCTAAACGTCCAATAAATATCGTTGCACAGTACAATTACAAAGTTATTTCCCAAAAGGCCGGAGAAATATAATTGTAAATTTAAACATTTACGGCCCGGCCCGAGCCCGAAGTGATATATGCTTTGTAGGCCCGAGTCCGGCCCGCGAATTGCACTTTAACCTGAAGTCCAGTCTCTATATAGTTTCGCTATTGGGGAGGGGTAAAGACGTTTACAAACCTAATAAACGAATTTTCTCTTTGAGTGTATCCCCTCGTGGCATGCTTATCGTGAGAAGTGCTATCTTATAAAGAAATTTGCCATATGAATTTCATTTAGCGATATGAGAGTAATAAACTTACCGTTAGCGTTGTTCTCAAATATTGGAGTTAATGATACGATTCCAAATGACTAAGAACACTAGAAGTGTATCTTTTCTTGTATTCATTTGGGGTTGCTACAGTTCGATTCATTGGTCATAGATACGACGATCTGAAAAAGAGGAGTAAGCAACACAACTCATCCACCCCCAGTGAGAGGATGACTACCTTTGTTGCCAAATGTCAACGACCGCTGAAGAGCCACTTTACTGTTTTAGAGAAAGCAATCTATTGCCTTGTTACTTTGCGTATATCCGTGGAAAATATTTAGTAATATTTATGTAAATATATCAACTGTACTGTATATATATACATTATACATTGTTTTTAGTGCAAAAGTTCTATTTGCAGAGTTTAAGTTATTGTCCTGTGACTCTGTGTGTATTTTTGTGCATCGTCTCAAAATGTGCTGTGTATGTGTGCACGTTCGTGTTTATCTTTTATCCTCCTTTTATGCTTCTTGTATATTGTATTGTTTTTTTGTAAATAGTTAATTGCAAATAATGGAACCATCAACATCTCTGCATTCACCCGAATGTTATAGGATTGGAGGGGAAAAAAGCATATTCTTAAAAGTGAAGAGCGACAAATTATGCTTAATGTTTATTTGTATTTCCTCTCACAAGAACAGGAAGGAGGAAGAAAAACTTATGTGCCGCAGGCTTGGATAAAACTGCTGCGGCCACTCTCGTTGCGAAATCTACTGTATATGATATAAGAAAGCAGCATTTAATAAAAAAAACAGGAGATTAGAAACCCCACTCAAAGACAGAAAAATTGGAAAGCGAATGACACATGTCGACATTTACCACAATTTTACCCGAGATACTATAAGGCGGAAAGTACATGAAGTTTTTAGAAAGAATGAACTCTCAACAGCTCAATATGTGTTGGAAATCGTGCAGAATGACCCTCAGCTCCCAAATATTTCACGATACACTTTGTACCGCCTTCTACGAGAAATAGGTTTTAAATTTTTAAGAAATAAAAGAAATTCCATCTTGATCGACAAGGAAGACATTATTGCTTGGAGACAAAGGTACTTAAGAGCCATAAGAAAAGCAAGGCATGAGGGTAAAAAAATTACACAGATGAAACTTGGTCGAATCAGGGTCACGTCAAAAACAAAAGGTGGGTTGATACAAAGATAAAAACTGCGGAGCAAGCTTAGCGAGAGTCTTACAGCGGGAGCAAAAGCTCCCTCTGGGAAGGTAGGAAGGCTGATACTGGTTCATGCAGGATCAGAAGGTGGTTTTAAACCCTTCGCTGAACTGATTTTTAGGGGCCAAAAAGATAAAAAGAACCAAGAATATCACTCAGAAATGGATTTCAGGGTGTACGAAAAATATTTCAAAGAAAGGTAACTTCCTAATATTCCCCCTAACTCTGTAATAGTGATGGATAATGCCCCCAGTCACTCGGGGAAAAGTGATAAAGCGTCAACAAAAATAACTAAAAAAGCAGACATTCAAGAATGGTTGACCGAAAAAAATATTTCCTGCGATTCATCTCTAAATAAATGTGAACTTCTTGAATTAGGAGATCGTGAGCTTATTCGATACGTGACGTATAAGCTTGACGAGATAGCTCAAGTTGCGGGGCATGAGGTATTGCGGACTCTGCCGTATCAGTGTGAGTTAAATCCGATAGAATTGATATGGGCGTCTGTGAAGGGTGAAATCGCGTCGCGTTACTCAAAATTTAAATTGGCTGATACAGAACAATTGATGTTAAACGCTGTACAAAATATCACGCCAGAGAAGTGGAAAAACGCTGTGCAACACGTACAAACGGTAGAGGATTATATGTGGGAGACCGATTGACTTACTGAAATACTGCATGATCGTGTAGTGGTTAATTTGAAACCAATGACGAAAGTGATGAAGAAATTGTGAGTGCATCGATGATCTCGGTATGGATATCTTCGAAGATTATAAATCAATGGATGAACAGTGTCCACTATAGCTGCTATTTGTAAGTACATTTTTTTTTAATTTATTAGAAATGATGTTTTGTACATTTGGATTTCTCGATTCTCAGAAACCAAAATTAGAGAAAACGATCCAAATGATGAATTGTGAACCATCCAGGCCCGTAGCCAGTCCCCAAGATTTAATGGAAGTAGAGGAATTTAGGGTGGATATATTTATTATTATTATTATTATTATTATTATTATTATTATTATTATTATTATTATTATTATTATTATTATTGCCACAAGAGTGGAAAGAATCAATCATTGTTCCAATTCACAAGAAAGGCGACAAAACTGACTGTAATAATTATCGAGGCATTTCTCTTCTGTCAACATCCTATAAAATCCTTTCAAATATTCTGTTAGCAAGATTGACCCCATACGCAGATGAAATTATTGGAGATTATCAGTCCGGATTTAGACGAAATCGATCAACTATCGACCAAATATTTACCATTCGCCAAATACTCGAAAAGAAGTGGGGACACAATACCCCGGTACATCAACTATTTATTGATTTTAGAAAGGCTTACGACTCGGTTAGGAGAGAAACATTATACAACGTCCTTACAGAATTTGGAATACCGAGAAAGCTAATTAGATTAATTAAGATATGTTTAAGTGAATCCCAAAGTAAAGTCCGGGTAGGAAAATTTTTGTCCACGAGCTTCCACGTCGAAAATGGCCTGAAACAAGGAGATGCGTTGTCGCCATTATTATTTAACTTTGTGGTGGAATACGCCATAAGGAAAATCAAAGATAGCAACCAGGGCCTAGAGTTGAACGTCATTCACCAGGTTATGGCATATGCAGATGATGTAAATTTAATAGGGGATGATAGGAGAACAGTAGAAATAAATGCAGAGATCTTATTAAACGCTTGCAGGGACATGGGTTTAGAAGTAAATGCAGAGAAAACTAAATACATGAAAGTGCGTCGGGATCGTAATACGGCAAATTGTGGAGGCGTTAAAATATTAAATAATGCTTTTGATAAAGTGGATACTTTCAAATATTTAGGATCAATATTAACAGACGAAAATCATATTCACGAAGAAATTAAATGTCGACTAAAAGCAGGGAATTCGTGTTACTATTCGGTTCAAAATCTCTTGTCGTCGCGAATTCTGTCGAGGAATTTGAAGCTTAAAATATATAAAACGATAATCATGCCTGTTGTTCTGTATGGTTGTGAAACATGGTCGCTTACTCTGAGGGAAGAACATAGACTGAAAGTATTTGAGAACAGGATCCTCAGAAGAATATTCGGACCCAAGAGGAACGAGAATGGGGAATGGCGGAAGCTTCATAACGAGGAACTACATAGTTTATACGGATTACCCAACATTGTTAGGGTCGTCAAGTCTAGGAGGCTTAGGTGGGCAGGTCATGTAGCTAAAATGGAAGAAAGTAGAAACGCTTTCAAAGTCTTGACTGGTAGACCCATAGGAAAACGACCATTAGGAAGACCTAGGCGCAGATGGGAGGACAATATTAAGACTGATCTCGCAGAGATAGGAATACAAAGTAGAAACTGGATGCAATTAGCTAAGGATAGAAGTCAGTGGAGAGCTTTTGTGAACGTGGCACTGAACCTCCGGGTTCCATAGGCCATAGAGTTAGTTAGTTAGTTAGTTAGTTAGTTATTATTATCATTTGCAGAGAAAAATAGTAGTACAACACGTCATTATTTAGATTGCAAACCATAGATTCTTAAAATTTAACAACAGCATTATCTTAACCCCTTGATATTATTACACGCTTGGAGCCATCCCATCATATAATAAGCATTATCTTTCTGAATATTTGTAATCACTCATAATGGTAATGGCTGAGGTAGTTCAGCTGCATTATTATTATCAGTTACTGTAATATGAACTTGAAAAATATACATATTTTTATAAGTTTAGGAAGAAAATTAAATCATGTCAAATATTTATGCTCTTTTCAATTACTCACGACGCACTACGATGCTTCCCCATTCCTTCTGACACCGCTCTTTCTGCTCCGTGTCTAATTCCCATATACACTGACTGTAGTGGTCTGATTGCCATATACAATTTGCATATTATAAATTGGCTTTTATGCGAATATACCCAAAAAAGTGCTTTATTTATTCGTTCATTCTTGCTCTCAGAACCAAAATTAATTCTCCTTATATTGTCCTATTTTGCGTAACTGAATTAAATTTCTTATCGAGTATTACATAGCATTACATAGCATAGTGGGTCTCAAATGATTGCGCTTAATAAATTACAGTTGAATCGAACTCGATCACTCAATGAACAGCAGAACCTCAGCCATATCGCTCTTTCTCCCTCGCACGAGTAGCTACACGAATTGTCTAGTGCTCCGTTTATGACGAACTGACAACGCAGCAAGTTGGCGAAGGGGTGAAGAGGACAGGAAACGAGGCACTAAGTGCTCTGATGAAAAGGTGGAATCCAGTATAGGCGTTCTCACAACTGCAAATTACCTGGACCCCAAATAATGTAATTATAGCATTTGGTTGGAGATACTTTTGCTGGTGGCTGTACATCCATATACTAGTCTCATCGGTGTGCGAGTGCTTATATCCCTGCGGCATAGATTTTTGGGACGATCACTCAACCATTTAAGCACACGCTTAGAATTCGTAGCCGGTTTAGATTTTTCTCCTCGGAAGTGCTCCTTAATTTGGCCAAGGAGATGTGAGACCTAAGGCGACCGATTGCAGTTAAACAGGGTATGATCTATTATCTCCCAACTAAGTTTAATAATACCTGTGATCGTTCTCGTGGCCGTATAAGGACGCTCGTTGTCATGCAGTCAGGATAATGATGCCATCCTTCACTGGCTGTTTTCTTCTGAAAACTTCTTTGACTTTGGTTCATAGGATATTACTTTAGTACACAGCATTAAAAGTGGCCCCAATTGCCAGGAAATTGGACCATGCCACCTCGTCCTTATCTCAGAATACCGTCAGCATCACTTTGCCAGCGGATGCTTGTGCCTTGAATTACTTCGGAGACGGCGAGTCTGGATGTCACCACTCCTTGCTGGAGCGCTTTGACTCCAGAGAGTAATGATGCACACAGCTCACATCGCAGGTGATTATAATTACAAGGAAGCTCTCGTCTTCTTGCTGAAAACGATGCAGATGCTGAGAGGAGACGTTTTCCCATATATTGATTCTCTTCGAACGTTAGCATTTTTGGGATCCACCTCACTGTCATTTTCGTTAGCACATTTTTTAGTGGTTGATTTTTTTCAAACATTCTCAATAATGTATATTTCACATTCAAATCTTCCACACTGATCCGTTGATTACTCAAGGTGCTCCACCAGACGAATGTTCGTTTTGTTTTCTGTAGTGCAAGCTACATTGATTAAGGATTATCTTCCTGCCTTGGATTTTGTAATCCACTCGTACACTTGTATAAGGAGAGAGTTTCTTCACCATATTGCGCACTTAATCTTCTGAAGATTTCTGCAGATTAGGCTCCTTCTACAAGTGGAACTTGATGATGCAGCTCTGCTATACTAGGGCCGCAAGGTCCACATTATCAGTCTTGTTGTTATCTCCTTAATTGCCCATTGTCGCAGAAAAGTGCCAAGATTACCCTATCAAAGGATGGGATAGGGACCCAAAGCTGCGCACATGAAAAGACACTGGTAAGCGATACTTTCGGTGAAAATAAATTATTAGTTGCGATGGGTTGGCATCGAGCTAAAGAACAGCATACATATAGTTTATCTTCAAAAATGGACCTTCAAATGCTAACAGATGTTTGTTTTGAATGTGCAATTATATCAGGCTGCATGGAAGTGTTAAACATTCTTTTTCAATATACTCGAAAATTAGAAAATGTGATGTACAATTACTTTCAACCCAGTTCATTTGTGTTTTCAGTAATATAAGAGGTAAGCAAGAATAAGATATTTTACATTTAAGAAGTAATACCAGATAGTATGGTTTCTTCTTCCGTTTAAAGGTTCCAGTGTAGTTTTACAGGACAACGCTCAATTTGTTTCCTCAAAAAAATAAAAATTTTAAGAAAAACGCATAATATGTAAAACAAGATTAATATTGGCTCATTCAAATTAGAACTAACTGGATTGAAACTTGTAGTAATATTTTAATAATATTTAAAACTGGTAACTTGTTATTTATAAAAAAATGTGAACCATCTACACAGCTGTACAGGTTAGGGTAATTTGTAAACCAGAAAAGCGTCCTGTTGTATTGAAAACAATGAATGAAATGTAATCATGGAAGCTATTCATATTAGAAATCTTTGGACCACTTTGCATTTCAGTGGAGCAGCCCCATCTACTAAATGTATCATAAAGCAAGTTCATATTAATATTTGATTATGCACAACCGGTACAAAATATGTACACAGGTAATGTACAAATATGCAGTTCAAAACTTCGAATTAAACTCTAGCAGTCAGGTGAACTTCTAACAATATCACTGTTTTGTAGTTTTAGCATTTCTATGTTTTAGAATCAAAATTGGACCAAAATTCTAAGATCTTTTTGCTATATAAGTGCCAGTAATTCCAGAAAGAACAAGTTTTGTAATAGGAAGGGAGGTAATCGTTCGAATTGTGGCAAAAGGAGTTATTGTGTACATTTCTTTACTGACGCTAAGCTCTATTATGTAGATCAGTCACTTCGCTAGGTAATCAAACGGAAGAGATATATGCTTGAACTCATTATTGTTTAAAGAAATTACATTACACTAGCAAACGATCATATGAAAACGTTTTTCCGCCCTTTCTGTACCGTATCGCTTGTATATGTAGTATCTAGAACAAATATAGTCAGAACGAAGAAAATTTGCGTTACCACATGAATATCGTTTACAGAGATTAAGGTTGAAGATCGTAAACCCTCAGTCGATACCTCATTCAGACAAAGTACAAGACTAAATATATTTTTCGTCCTGGTTGATATTGTTTCAAATAAACTTACTAGTCATTGCCTTTCATGTACCAACTCATAAAATGTTACACCGATAAAATTAGACTACGTGTTGTCTGTATGTTAAATATTCTTAAATTTTAATACTGGAATTTTTACTAATGACAGGACACAATTTGGATAACCCAAATTTACCAAACTCTTAAAGAATCGGGTGGTCATTTTAATATTTCCACTGACATATCTCGAAAACGGTTAAACATAAATGAACCGAACAAAAACTCAAATAGGAAATGTCATGAGGCATATTAAATGGTATTGTCCCGGCGCCCCCTAGGACTGTCATTCATGGTGACCCAGGGTCCAACTTTAAAATGTTTAAATGGAAACATGAGTCAGTGATACCTGGTTCGATAGATCTTCAAACACTAAACAGAGTTGTGGCAAAAGCTTTTTCATATCGGTCACCATATTAAAAATGGCCGCCAAGATATAGTGCCTGTATCAGATAAAAGGTTCAGAACCACTAGTATGAAAACAGTTGAAATCAATAACCGAATAAATACTCAAATAAGAAATGCTATGGGACACATCGAATCGTATTGACGCAATGCTCCAGAGCCGCCCTTCATGGGTGTCCAGGGCCCAAGTTCAAAATTTTAAATAGAAACATGGGTTGAACGGTACCTCATTCGATAGACCTTCAAACACCGTTTTCATTCTGTGGAGACTGGACGTTTTATGTAATACAGGTATCATGTCTTGGTGGTCATTTTGAAAACGCTGACCCATATGAACAATTTTGTACCAGAGCGCTCTTTAGGTTTTAAAGACCTATCGACCGAGGTGTCACTCGCCCCATGTTTCCATTTAAAAATTTGAAGTTTGGCCCTGGACACCCGTGAAGTGGAGCCCTGGAGGCACCATGACAAGACCATTCGATGTCTCCCATAACATTTCCTTTTTGAGTTTTCATTCGGTTATCTATTTCAACTGTTGGTACTGCAAATTTTCTCTGCTACAGGCACAATGCCATGGAGCCTATATTGAGTATGGTGTGTAACGAGTCGCCTTGAGGACACCCCCCGGCTCGCGACTGAATGGACTCGTCCTATGTTGATGACGACATATGATAAGCAAGATATTGTACAATACGAAGCAAAAAACCTGCAACATGAAAGTTTAAGTTCATTGTGAAACTACGCCAACAACATAGGCAACCAACCTAACGTCTTTGTGGCACTGATCACGCCAGGATAACCTTCGGCTTCGTCCCCCTGCACACTTCGTTTGGAGCAAGAAATGCATAGACAACGTGACTACAAACCACAAATTTCTCACAAGATGGAGTAATAGATTGAGGTTCTTCTCATTTCTCTTCTCATTTTACATCCTCAGTTTTAAAGAGAGAGAAAAAGAAAAAGGTCAACGTGATAAAAACTAAATAAAGAGGAATATGCGAAATATAAAGGAAAAGAAAACGTGCGCATATATTGACAAATGACACATGCACTTCAAAGGAGACCACCTCAAATTTTGTTATGAACCATATATAATAACTGTGAGAATCAGCAAACCACAAAGACATAATTACACACAGTAAGTGTTATATAACACATATTTATTTAAACAAATAAAAATGCTCGCAGAAAGCTGAAAATGTCTTTAAAATCTCAACCATAACTGAAACAAGAAATTACTTCTCTATTGTTTTTCTTCGTAGCATCCATCTACATGGAGAAATGAGAAAGAGAGAACATCTTAAGAGATTCGCACGTATACAATATCGGAAACTGCTAAATGGAAAAAAATTGCAGTCTTTGGATGGGATTCGAACCCAGAACCATAGTATTAGAAATCCCACACTCTACCGATGTAGCTAGTCTGACAGTAATACCCTTTTCCTCCATCATTACTTATGAAAGATGGAATGGAGTCTGCAGAAAACTACGTCTAACATGTCCACGACAGACCGCCTATAACCTATGTCTAATTGGTACTTAAAAAAGCTAGTTCTACACGTGCATAGAAAGGTAAAATCAAATGAGTAGTTAGTACACATCACTTTGTCTGTCTCACTCTATCTCTGACTATAGAAATCGAGGAAGAAGAAAAAAGTATAGAGGTGAGAACACAGGAAGAACAAGCAAAAATATAAGCTGCAGGAAACTGAATATCAAGGAGAGAGAGAAAGAGAGAGAGACATAGAGACAGAGAGAAAAATAGAGGAACGGAGCAAATGATTTAATATACATCGGAAAAGAAGGTTCACAACTGTGCTATACATTTAATGTATTGAATACTCTGCAGGCCCGTTTCCACGGGGGGCTAGGGGGGCCGGGCCCCCCCTAAACTTTGGCTGACCCCAATAAAGGTTTCACGATAGGCTTGCAAATGAACTATAATATGGTGATGAAGTATAATATGATTGGGTCGGGCTCCCCCTAACTTCGCCCCCCCCCCTAAATTTTTGGGAAGTGGTCGGCCACGAGTGTCCTCACCGACACAAGACCAACGATTAGTTGATCAATGCTGTCGACAGCCTTTCATGTGTGCCCGACAACTGCAGTAGTCTACCGCCTTTCCAGGTGATGTAACTACAGTCCGACGGCGACTTCGGGCCGCAGGCTTAAGGTCCTTCCGGGCTGCTGTTAAGGAGAGATTGACAGAAGATCACAAAGTCGATAGACTGGTGTTTGCAGAGCTAAATATTACTTGTCACTGGGACACTGTTGTCTTTACAGATGAGAAAATATTTTCCACTGGAAACTTTGGGCCAACACGTGTGTATCGCCCATCTGGAAGATGGTTTGATCCACAATATATGGCCCGTTCAGCGCGAACGGGTCATGTGACGATTCACTGTTGGGGATGGATATGCGAGACTGCAGGTTGAGGTGGTATCCATCGAATTATAGGCCGACTTATTGGTAAAAAAAATGTTGATCTTCTCGACTTTATGCTCCCTGAAATAAAAGCACATGTTGGGGACGACGTACTCTAATCCAGATTTTTATGTTATTCTCTTCTTTTAGCTAGTTAAATTTCGTATAGTTTTATAATTTCGATTAATGCATATTTCCAACAAGTTAAGAATCGAAGTGAGAACGCTGAAATCTAGAGCTAAAACCGAATCTATACGACATTGAATTCAAATAAGTAAAACAATGTGATCGACAGTTGGATATTAAGTTTTCTAATCACTTTATGACTATATACCGCCACATGGATGTATTGATTTTACAATAAATTCTCTTTAAGTAATAGTTTGCAGGACTATCGTTTTATGTATTTTGCTGATCAGTTTTTTCTTTTGCTTAGAAATTTATTACCAACAGTACATGGTTGCTTCGATTCCCGGCAGCAGCTCATATGGTTCGGATTCCACGTTAATAAGTAGGTGCAAGTCTCATATAGTCTCGCTGCTGAACGGACGTTAAACTCAAAATCATCAACAACATCTAAATGATTGTTGTGGGAAAATTAGTAATTTATTATGTTGCATAAACCACGTTTTCCACTATTACTGAAACAGTAAAAAACAAGACAACGCGGGCATTTGCTACGTTTTTACAAATTAATATTCAATACATTAAATGTATAGCACAGTTGTGAACCTTCTTTTCCGATGTATATTAAATCATTTGCTCCGTTCCTCTATTTTTCTCTCTGTCTCTATGTCTCTCTCTCTTTCTCTCTTTCCTTGATATTCAGTTTCCTGCAACTTATATTTTTGCTTGTTCTTCCTGTGTTCTCACCTCTATACTTTTTTCTTCTTCCTCGATTTCTATAGTCAGAGATAGAGTGAGACAGACAAAGTGATGTGTACTAACTACTCATTTGATTTTACTTTTCTATGCACGTGTAGAACTAGCTTTTTTAAGTACCAATTAGACATAGGTTATAGGCGGTCTGTCGTGGACATGTTAGACGTAGTTTTCTGCAGACTCCATTCCATCTTTCATAGGTAATGATGGAGGAATAGGGTATTACTGTCAGACTAGCTACATCGGTAGAGTGTGGGATTTCTAACACTATGTTTCTGGGTTCGAATCCCATCCAAAGACTGTAATTTTTTCCATTTAGCAGTTTCCGATATTGTATACGTGCGAATCTCTTAAGATGTTCTCTCTTTCTCATTTCTCCATGTAGATGGATGCTACGAAGAAAAACAATAGAGAAGTAATTTCTTGTTTCAGTTATGGTTGAGATTTTAAAGACATTTTCAGCTTTCTGCGAGCATTTTTATTTGTTTAAATAAATATGTGTTATATAACACTTACTGTGTGTAATTATGTCTTTGTGGTTTGCTGATTCTCACAGTTATTATATATGGTTCATAACAAAATTTGAGGTGGTCTCCTTTGAAGTGCATGTGTCATTTGTCAATATATGCGCACGTTTTCTTTTCCTTTATATTTCGCATATTCCTCTTTATTTAGTTTTTATCACGTTGACCATTTTCTTTTTCTCTCTCTTTAAAACTGAGGATGTAAAATGAGAAGAGAAATGAGAAGAACCTCAATTTATTACTCCATCTTGTGAGAAATTTGTGGTTTGTAGTCACGTTGTCTATGCATTTCTTGCTCCAAACGAAGTGTGCAGGGGGACGAAGCCGAAGGTTATCCTGGCGTGATCAGTGCCACAAAGACGTTAGGTTGGTTGCCTATGTTGTTGGCGTAGTTTCACAATGAACTTAAACTTTCATGTTGCAGGTTTTTTGCTTCGTATTATACAAAAATAGAAAATAAGGGAATATATGTTTACATTATGTTATAGTGTTGTTTAAAACAAGTTAAATCTAACCTATGTATATATTTAATCTTTTTATTTTTCAGTTAGTTTTTTTTTTTAAAAAAAAGTAGAAAGGAAAGAGTAGGAGTGCGCGTATATTCGAACTGAAATGGAAATCATTCATGTCTGCTAGCGCGCCACGTGATTGTTCGTAGCTTCGCGGTATGCGGTTGCCTTGTGCCCGCATACTCTTTCTTAGTTCATCAGCCAGGACGGATCGTATACTCATGGTTGCATGTGTGGTGACGGTTATGGAACGAAACGTGTACCAGTCGTTGCTTGGTGTCGTTGTCTGTGTCTATGTTTAACAGTGAAGTTGAACTGGGGCAATGAATATATTGGGCATAACGGCAAAAGGAGTGAAAAGTGTGGAAAAAGGTGCTTAGTGATATGAAAATAATCGCAGTTTCTCAGAAGCAAGTATTTCTGTTAAGCTTCTTTTCTTATTTTAAGCAGAAAGATTACAGGAGTATTGGAGCCGAGGCAGGAATTGTGCGGGGGACCAAAGGAGGTCAACTTTGTGCCCGTTTATATGTTACAAATTTGTCCTAATAAAAAGTGTAATCGTTTTGATTACTATAACCCTAGTTGTTTGGTTAGTTTGTGGAGCATTTTTGCCCCAAAGGACGAATTCTGCATTTTTTTGTGGGACAATAAATCTGCGAAAACAAAAGAAAGGAACTGAGAAACGATAGTTACTTGCTTTGGTTTTGTAATGCAGGAAGCCTTCCCCTTAATAAGCTCAACTGCTATTGCAAGTAACCGTTTGTATGCCAAAACTATTTTTAGTTTGAATTTTTTGGCGAGAATCTTTAAAAAGCGTTCTGCTTAAAAGTGCCGTTTGACCAATATGTTTGTTCGCTTCGAGTTTCATCTCGATGGTCAGTCAACGAAGCCAATTCCAATATTGTAACACCGTGAAACAAGGTAACAAGAAGACGGAAAATTTGGGTGAGTGGATTTTCAATTTAAGTAGTAGATGGGCCTAACAATTCCTGTTTGGTTGTGGTTAAAGTTGTTTCCGCTTTGGTTAGGACGCTATTTGCATTTGATTTAAATTGCCACAGTGGGGATCTGTTTCATATTCTAATTAAATCCTCCCCAGATTGTTATTTTGAAATTGGGGGAATGATAATCCAGGAGTATTGATCCGAATTATTTTGAAGAATAGTAAGAAGTTCGCCATTATTCCTTGTGGATATGTTTATGACTTTTAAAGCGTTATTAAGACTCGTTAATACGTGCATATTAAATTTACTTCTGATGAATGATTTCCATTGATATTCTAGATCGAGCACTTAAGAGTAAAACTGTCCAAAGAGCATTTAAATTTGAAGGTTCATTGTGCAAACGTTTCATTATCATAAAAGATTAGCAATTGTGGAATCAGAATATTACGTGATTTGGAGATCTAGTATATTACTTCAACATTGTACAGTCACGGTCAAAAATAATAGGACTAGGTATAATTTTTAGTAACGAGTATTATATTATATATTTTGAATTTGATTGGAAAGAAATTCATATGATTAATTGTGATAGTTCTTGATGTCACCAATTAGCGATCGATGTACAGTCGGTGACAAAAGTAATTGAACCATAGATTTCGAGTCAACATTGAAACTTTCACTTAATATTTAAGAAAGAAATTCTTTGAATAGAATATTAGAATTGATATAAGATTGTTGAGACTTATTAGCTTCAGATTTATTGTATTATTAAATTTTTCAATTACTTTGAGAAATTACCTTTTGACTTTTGTATTATACTCAAATGGATTTAGATTCATATCGAGGTACCGAGATTGCTATTAGGTATTGCAATTAAATTAAAAATCAAATTAAATTGTAGTTTGAATTTGGAAATCTCTTACGAATTACTACGCGGGTTATATATATATATATATATATATATATATATATATGTGTGTGTGTGTGTGTGTGTGTGTGTGTGTGTGTGTGTGTGTGTATTTTACTTCTCATGTTATTGTTGCTTTGTGCATATACATTAATCTAACGTATTAGTATATATGCACAACCATCTCTTTGAAATAAAGTTTGTTATTGAAAAATTTGAAATCTGGTTCTTCCATTATTTATGATTATTTGTATATCCTGTTTATTTTGTGCAATGCATTAACATATTCACAAGGAACACAAGGAATATCAATCCGTCCAGTCTGTCGCGGCGACTTTGGGTTTATGTGTCTGTTCGGCCAAGATCCTTCTTTCGGGTTTGCTACTCGAGTTTAAATCGATTGTTGAATTAAAAATTAATTTTTTTAAGACTCTTGATTTGGATTCGTGTGGCGTGACTAGGAGGAAAGGGTCGTTACATAGCTAAGAAAGAGTATATTTCAAAAAAAAGGAGTATCTCTTACAAAAAATCTGTATTAGTAATATATCTAGTCCATATTATAACAGTAAAAATAGAATTTGTTTTCGAATATTATTTGATAGTAAATATTGTATGTCTATTCCCTTTAAATTTATGCTTCTCTTATGCAAAAAGTTTTGCGATTTAATAGAAATAATTGGAAATAATTGTGATTTCTTGTCTCTTCCGAATATTGAAATTTCGCAGCTAGTTTTTGTCATATCGATTTTCATTTGTGTAGTAATAGTAGTAGTCTTAGACTTATCTTGTATTTATGTTAATATTAAGTAACATTTATTATATATTACTTGTATTGTGTTTATGCATATTGAATTTCAGTACAATGGAGGATCTTAGAGACCATACAGTCATTGATATTCCAGAATCCGAATATTTAACGTTGGATGCCACAGGGCATGTCGATTTAGATAGAACTTTAGAATTTGGTTCTGTTAACATGGAATTAACTCCTCCTACACAGGGTAGTTTATATATACGTCAAATACCATCGCCTTTTGTTAATTTGTCTAATCGATCCACCCAATCGTCGAATGGTTCTTTTGGTTTCAGCCGCATGGTTAATGCAACTAGTTTAGGTGGTTCTAGAATGGAACAGAGACAGGTGTCCTTTGCTGAACCGATGTTAAATGAAAATGATTCAATACCTTCCGAGAATAATCCTGTAGGTGATGAGCGGTTGCGTCATCGATACTTGAATTTAGGAAACTATTACAAAAGAGTTTCTTGTATTAGAAATTCAAATCCTCGAGTGGGTAGTAATAATATTTTTGCAGGGAATGCCAACTTCCGGTCAGAGGATAGAAACACCGAATCCTGTAGACCTAACGTTGTTTTTTCAAACCCAAGTTCTCATGTAGAGTCTAATCGCTCTGACTCTCATATTGAGCATAAGCTAATGGTCAAATATACTTATATGCGATCATTGAGTTATTTAGAAAATATTTTACGAGACATTAAGAATGTCAATGGCAAAAATAGTATTCAGGTTTTTGAAATGCTATTCAAGTTGGAAGAAATATTAATGGATAGCAGTTATTCTTTAGGAATGCTACTTTCTGTCTTGATACCTAAATGTGAAGCGGAAGTACTAAAAGTAGTAACTTCAGCATTAAATGAAAACATGAGTTGGGTAAATTTTAAGCAGAGTATTTTGATGAAATTTGTAACTCCCATTACTATTCATTCACTAATAGGAGAACGTGTTTATAGAAAACAACGAATAACCGAATTTGTTAATGATTATGTGAAATCAATTATAGTTTCCATGTCTGTGTTGAACATGAGTATTCAGGAAGGGGACTTGGTTAAAACAATTTTATGCGAAATGAATCCAAGTATTAGGTTCAAAATGTTGAATTATTATGTGCCTTCGAATAGGTGGGAATTGTTAGATATTTCAGAGAAATTTGTTTTAAGATATAGAGAACAATTAGAATACAATAGATTTTGTGGGATTAACAAACTCAAACCAAATATGGTATTATCAAATAATAGTTCGTCCACTCGAGATATTAAGACGAAAGATAATAGTGTTAAATCAAATCATAATGTAAAACTGAATTCAATGAATGAAATATCTAGGAGTTCGATTTCTTCAGGGTTTCGTTCATCCAAAAATAATCGGTCTAATCAAGAATTGAATAAAAATTTTAACAAAATTCCATCTGAAACGGACTGAGTTGTTGCAACTTTTGTGGTTGGCAAAGTGAACAATATACTAACTAGTGTTTGTGTCGATGAGGGGTCAAGTTTCCATCTCGTTACCATTGATATGGTCAGGCGTTGTGGTTCCGAGAAATTTATTTACGAAGTGGAAGAGAAAACTGTTAATGCTCCTTCGGGTTTAAACTTCGTAACAAAAGAAGAAATATTGCTTACTATCAATCTTTCGGGACATTTCCAAACTGTAATCTTCAAGGTGGTTGAACAATTACCTTGTGATTGTTTGCTTGGGATGTCATTTCTTCGGACTACGTCTGCTATATTAGATTATAATAAAAACCTTTTAATTTTGAACAATGGAAAAAAGACTTTACGACTTCTACATCGGCGGGGTGTGTTCAAACGGAATATTGGATTTAGATCCAGTGATCGTGGTGGCCAGCGAAAGTTTTGGCAGAATAAGTCGTCTTCTGCGAATGCGGTCAATAAGAATTCTTCGGGCCAGACTTCATTGTTCTTCAGGGCCGATTTATCTTCCATGGGGATTAAAGAGAAAGGGATCCAGTGTGATTTGGATTTACAGCAGCTGGAATCTCGGATATTAACAATCAACGCTCCGAGTTCTTCGCAACTTTTAGAACTGCGAGATTTGATCGAATGCATCTTGTCAAAGGGACATACTGATGCAGTGATTTGGCTTGCCATTTTCAATACGGGACCAGATGTGGAAAATCTTTTGCCACAACTCTGTTTAGTGCTTGAATATCTATCAAACCAAGTACCATTCGATCCATGTTTGCATTTAAAATTTTAAATTGGGGCCCTGGGCCCTGAATGGCGACCCTGGGAGCACTGAGATAACACCATTCGCTGTGCCCCATGACATTTGCGATTTGAGTTTTTGTTTGGTTCATTTATGTTTAACCATTTTCGAGATATTTCCGTGGAAAGATTAGCATGGGCTACCCTATATATATATATATATATATATATATAATATATATATTAGGGTGGGTCTTATTACTTTGGGAAAAATAAATTTAGGAATTTCCTTCGACGAACCCTCTAAAAATAGTTCCATATGGAACCAAATTAAGCCAGTAGAAAAAATAGATCCATTGAATAATTTGAAATGGTGCCTCAAGCGACCTAAAGTTTTGTATTCGATTACCATACATAGTATTTGGGGAAAATATGAAATAAAATGTTTTAATTTAGAAACGGCTTAAGGCAATGGGGATATATCTTGGATAATGGAACTAGAGGATGAGATCAACCTAGTCTTGTATAGCATTTTCATAGCGGCCATGTTGGAGTTCGCCATCCTGAATTCAAGTCAAAATTTTCAAATAGAAAATGGGCACATTATATATTTTGAGGTAGTGTTTTCCCAGAAGCAAAAACCTGGTATTATTTCCAAGCTCCAATAATCATGTAAGCGTTGTTACGTTTGAAAAACGAAATGCTTCGATGTAATGTTATTTTATTGTAGTTATGGACCACAAATTTGTAAGAATTTTGGAAGTATTTTACATAACTTGAAACAAACTGCTAAAGAAAGTTAAATCTTGTTTTCTTCATGAACTACAAATAACCATCAAGATGATTCATAGACCATTATGAGGAAAAAGAAAAATTATAACTTGGAAGAAATTGAAATATCCCTTATTTATGTAGTAGCTTTGTGGCAAGGTTTTAATAATTTTTCAATGTTATTTGCTACACAGTTCACTTTTTTCACATCTAGTAAAAGATTGTCTATGAGCCTTCACTATCTGCAAAAGAAAGTGTTTCTTATCGTCATTTTTCGTAAAAACATTTTTGTAATGATCTATTACTTTCACTCCCTGCTGCATCGTTTGTTACGGAGATGAATTTGCTTATTGTCTTTCCTTGAAGATAGTCATTGTTATTTGACCATGAAATCGGATCAGACTCAACGAACCCTTTGGGTATTTTAAATCTCTCGAGAAAAATTTGTTTGTTGTAACAAAATCACTGATTTCTCTTTTCACAAGATTCTTTTATGGTATCACGTCTTGCGTCGAGCCTCTTGGCTTCTTCATTGTTTCCCCTTACCGTTGTAATACTTTCATTTTTTTTTTTTTTTTTGTTTTTCCACTATGCTAACTTCGTCATCAAAAATCCCTAATGCTACGTATTCCTCCTTTAAGTACCAGAGGTGCCGAAAAAATTTAGAAAGAGCCACTTCAGATAATTCAGTATATATATGTCTATAACTGTACAAACCTTTGAAAAATTGCAGGTCTTGTAATGGTGAATGGGATGCTTGATCACATTTAAATCTAGCTTGAACATAAGGACGTATCAGAAAAATGCATGATCTCCGAAGACTAGTTTCTATTTGCTTCGTTAAACGAAATTGTTGGCGAAAGAGAAATAATTTTAAACAGTAGATTTCTTTTCCCTAACACCTAGCATAGTGAATTGCTCCCAAAAAACGAACATTAATTTAGTCTCATTCGGAACCATTTTAGGGGGTTCGTCCAAAGAAATTCAGAAACCAAAAATTAAGGCGCACCGTAATATATATATGTAAAACAAATTTGGTAAATATTCTCTATTACTTCTTTAAATATGCTCCTTCTCTATTTTATAGGTACAAATATATATACCTATAAAATACAGAAGGAGCATATTTAAAGACGTCCTAGAGAATATTTACCAAATTTGTTTTATCACAATTCAAAATTTAAGTGTTATACCAATATATCGTTCCCTAAATTAAGGATCAGTGCATCAATATACATAGGTCCTATTAAAAATAGAATTGATCTTGCAGTTAACCATATAATCATAGAGGAAAATTTCGTTTAAGAAGATGCATTAGTTCAATAACCCCTAGATTTTGAAATTTGGTAATTGTTTACCTTAGAAGGTGATAACCTTAGTCACCATATATATATATATATATATATATATATATATATATATATATATATATATACTATATTTATTTTGATAATTCCAAATATAAGAAGTTGCCCCATGTATACCTTTCAAATATTAAGAATGTAGCATTAAAGTACCCATACCCTATGAAAAAAGAATGGATATTTATATTAAATAATCGTTATATAATATGTTACACGCACATCAACGTACATAAATCAAGTCAATAACCAACCACGTGACAACACTAATATTTGACAGCTATGAAATAACAAAAGAAATAAACAGAACTACACGAATTTACAATTGTATATATTTAAATCGTTGAGAATATTTTGTTAGATTCTATGTTTTAATAGTTCCCTAAATGAGGGGGTTATTCTATGTCGTTATCCTCAATAAAGTTAGAGATGGACATTAAGTACCCATGTCTTATAAAAAAAGCAATGTATTCTTATACCCCAACCTATAACCGTATAAGATAATAAGAAATTATAAAATGGGAGGTAAAATGTTAAAATTGTTCGAAAATTGTAACAACAAATGAAGAACATTACTATGTATAAATAATAGTGTGCAATTGTGTTGATATAGGAATGGGGCCATAAGTGGCTAAAATTACTTGTATTTTTAAAACGAGTTTTAGCGTAGTATGATAATTCATGGTGATGTTGATGAGCAAAGAGTGGCTATTGATATAGTAGGTTGCAAAACCAAGTGTGAACGAAGAATGTCCAACATATGGCAAGGCTTGTTTTCGTTGCACAGGGCTTCATTATTTTGCGACTGTGTGTGTGTTACGATCAGTAGAGGCAGAAATGAAACAACTACAAGTACAAAGCTCAGAGATTAGTAGTGACAAAAGAAGAGATAGAGAGGCAAGTGCAATACCAGCGTCGTTGAAGTCTGAAAAGGTGATGGATCCTTACCCTGTTCTCACTCTTTGGACACTCCATCAACAATCACAGGACGATGATTTACTGCAAGTCAATCATGCAGAAGACGATTTAATAGATGTAAAGAAGACAACCGAAGAATATCGAGAAAAGATGCCCAATAGCAGGAAGATTGGAAAATGTTAGAACAGCGGTTGCTTAAAGAAGCTTCAGGAAAGCAGAATAGTGCTGGATTAGAATCAGTACGGTCCCAAGGCAATGGTCCGTAGTTGAAAAGACGCACACCGAGTACAAGTTGATGTCTGATTCCGAAAAAAGAGTAAATTGAGGGTCTTAAGAAGCAGAAGCGAAGCAGTAGGCATAAGAAGGCAAAACTAAGATATCGAGGGAATGATCGAAAAATCAAGGTTCATACTACCACTGCAAATGAGGAAAAGAATGAAAAACATAATTCGAAATTTAGCATGAAGCAACAAATATTACGATTTATATTTACTGAGCTTATGAGTAGAGATAGGAAGATGCAGAAGATGAGTGACAAGGTTAATGAACTTGAACAGAGGTTGAGAACACTAAGAAAGGAGAAAGAAATTTTTGGGGGACTGGAAAATATGTAGTCATGAATTAGGAGAATGTTAGGTTGGTACTATGTTTTTGTCAATTTCTTTTTGGGCAATACCCGGGAGAAAGTTGGGTTATGTTAATTAGCCGGACAAGGTGTTGATATTGAATAATAGGACAAAGTGTTGGAATATTCTAACAATAAATGAAGGACGATACTGTATATAAATAATAGCGTGCAATTGTATTGATATAGGAATGGGGTCATAAGTGGCTAAAATTATTTGTAATCTTTAAAACGAGTTATAACCTTGTATGAGAATTCATGTTGATGTTGATGAGCCAAGAGTGGCTATTGATAGAGTACGTTGAATAGGCAAGTGTGGCTATAGATATTTTAAGTGTATTTTAATGCCAGATATGGCTTGCGTGATTGGAATAGGTTTTGGGATACTGGAAGCTTTCTTTTTGGTGGTTGCATTGGTGTATGTCGATTAAAAGTTGAGAGTGAAAAGAAAGAGGTATCATCATTCTTTAGTAAATATTAGTAAGATAGAAAAGTTAATTAAAGTAATACTTTGTTTCCCTGAAGATACCAAAACTCAACACATCTGACTAAAAGCATGTTGTACAATGTTTCCCTCCTACCAGAGTCTAAAGTCAATAATTGATGTGCCAGGATGTTGTATTCTCTCATTTCTTTTCAAGTATAAGTCGAATGGTAAATATCTGGTCGATATTTGATCGATATTACCTAAATCCGTTCTGATAATCTCCAATAATTTCATCTGCGTATGGGGTCAATCTTGCTAATACAATGTTTAAGAGGATTTATTGGATGTTGACAAAAGAGAAGTGTCTCGATAACTATTAGATCTGTTTTGTTGTTTTTCTTCCGAACTGGAACAATGATTGATTCTCTTCAATCTTGTGGTAATTCCTCCTTGTTCCAGATAATGAGTTTGTGTATCTTACTCTCCAAGTTTTCCCCTCCAGCTAAAATTAAGTCAACCAGAATTTCATCTACACCCGGAGATGTGTGTTTATTTTTTTAAATAGCGATTTCTATTTCTGTCTGGATAGGTTCTGGAATATAAGGTTATGCTGGATGCATTTTACTTTCTCCACGCGCATTAGTTTTCGGCTACGTGTTAAGCAAATCGTCAAAGAAATCTTTTCATCTATTTAAGATGCTATATGTATCAGTGAGAACTGTCCTTTAGGTTTCTTTAATATATAAGCATGAAGTTGATATCCTTTCTTAAGTTCGTTGATGCGAACGTTTTTGACCCGAATGTTTTTGTTTTCACTATTATCTGCAAGTTAATTAATTTTAACTTTCAAAAGTCGCGTTTCTTTGTTCTAAAAGTTTTAGAAGTTTTAGAAGTCACTGTCAGATGACAATGAAATTTTATGTAGTTATTTCGTTCCGATTTTGTAGCCAACGCAGTTTCTTCTGTTTTCTCTTCTTTACTACTTTGGTACATTCCTGGTTGAACCATGAATGTGTGCTACGTTTGCTTAAATTTTAATGTTATCTCTAATTTCAACCAAGTATCGTGAACACTAGTGCACTCCGAACCTTCTAAAACCGAGAATATATTCGACACTTCAATCTGGCTCCCCTCTCACCTGACTCTCCTCTATTTAAAAAAAATTAAACCGCTTAGTTTTCAGATATTGAATATTTCCTTTATTCAACGATAGTCTCTCTCTTACTATCACAATCAACTCCTCTGAACGACCGAACATCAGTTGTGCTAGACTGTTCTTTTCTGTCTACTAAAACATGATCAGTTTGAATATGTGTTTTTCCATCTGATAAGTCCAAGTATATTTATGAATGTCGCGATGTTGGAATTTTGTAATCTTCACGATAAGGTTTCTGGATATTGCACAGTTCACGAGTCTAACACCGTTGTCACAACCTTCCTTATGCAAACATTTATTCCCTATAATCGGTTTGAAAATACCCTCTGGTCCTACCTTCGCATTGAAACCGCCTAACAGAATTTTCACATGGTATTGCAGGAGAAGATCAAATACCGTTCTATTCTTTCGTAAAAACTGTATTTTTTAATCGCCATCCTTATTTTCTGTTGGGGCATGTGTATTTATAATATTACACCACCGACCCTTAAGAGCAGTAAAACAAAATATATCAACAAATTCAACCTATGCAATTGCTGATATTACGTATTCGTTTGTGAACGGAAAGCCCTGTTTCTAGTTGGTAATTTTTAATTTTGTTCCTCGTAAAAGAACGTAAAATTTCACGACTTGACTCCTCCATTTCCTTCTCATTTAACTTCCTGATATCCCCCTAGGTCCAACCTCTATTTCTAAACTCATTTTTTTTACAAATTTTAACGCGCCTGACCTATAGAGATTTCTTACATTTCATGTTCCAAACCTTATGTCGATTTTACTTTGCGGAATTCATGCCAAGTTATCAGTTCTGATCCGAGGATTCTGCGAATCTATCTGAACAGTCCTTTTTATACAGGATGAGGTTGTTAGCCTCACACCAAATTCTCAAGCTGGAGGATCATCCCTTGTCTTTCCGCGACTGCTTATTCAGTACATTCGAAGCTAACCTTTATATCCCAGAGGCCTTCTCCTCGATTCACAACCTGAGGACGCGCCGTGCCATGGTGACAGGAAGACCACACTTTACAGAAATTAATACAGCTATATTTCAGAAATACAACAGGTACTGATTATCTGAACACTGCTTTAAAACACACAGGAACAATCAATATGCTCAGATATATGGATGCGTATTAAGACTGTGAAAGCTTCGATGCCGTAAAAATCGTAAATTAGTGACTATAGTGTCAGTATAGTATTACGTATAAATGCATCGTACGTTTAACTATCCGAACTATTCTTGATATATCACTTTATCTCGTTTTATAGCTATATAACTTTATAATATTTTTGTAAGTGATTATACTCTACCTGTTCTCTGCCAATAGCAACTGTATGAATTTATAATACAAAACTGAAATACAGAAAAATAAAATAAAAAAAATAATGTGATATTTCGCAGGGCATCCTAAGTAAAGGGCGCCTTGTATTCTTCACAGGTTCTGTACTACCAGTCAGTATTTGAATTTATTAAACAAAGCTCGTATACAGGATAACTAAAACCACTTATCTATAATGTGATGTTTCATAGGACGTCTTATGTAAAGGGCGCACTGTACCTTTCACGGGTTCTTCGCCAACAGTAACTGTGTGTATTTATTGTACTATTTATGTGCTATACAGAAGAGTAAATAAAATCGTTCATCTTTGATATGGTCTCCGAAGGGCGCCTAATGTAAAGGGCTCACTGCACCTTTCATGGATTCTTTACCAATAAAACTGTAAGAATTTATTACTAAAAACTTGTACCATTATTTATAGTGTGACATTTCTGAGGGCGCACCGGGACACGTCCGGTGTCCCGGTGGGCCAGCACGGGCCTGTATATATATAACTAACAAGGATATGGCAAGTAAATAAGACTTACGGATGTATGGAGAACAACTAGATGTGATAAATTGAAGTATTATTACAACACTGAAACAATACTTAACTTTTATCAAATTTCATGCACTATTGAATACATACTATTATTTACATTTGAAAATATTTTAAATTGGATTATATGCACCAGCCATTCATTATGACTACCATTCTAAATATTATCTTACATACCTGGACATTCATAGGATGGCAGACATAAATCAACACCAATCGGGGATTGGAGATAACCTTCTTTACAGAAACAACCCCGCTCGCAATCGTTTAAATTACATTGAGTTTGGTTAGTTTTATATTCACAGGATGTTCCGCACCTTGAACCACACATCCTGAATTCCATATTTTGTGGACATTCTGTAAAACATATATAAACACGAGTAATTCTTGATTACGTTATGTTAAATTAGCTTGAAACCGTGAAGAGTTAAATATGCAGTATATGGAAAGCTGGCAATCATAACATATAAAAATCGTATTCTAGTTTGATGAGAAAGAACGGTGCTTGAAATGGCATGATATACACTTACTATATAGAGTTTTTTATCTTAAATGAAATATTTGAAAGCTGTATTTAACCTGCAAATAAAATAAGGTAAACTTAAGAGTTCTAGAATACCTGACTTTGGAAATAAGTATTTCTACAATATCGTTAGGGTATAATGGAAAATGTTATCCGAAGTTGTCATTCATACTACTTATTCAGGTCACATTAAGCTGAATAAATTTTAAAGTTCATTTCAGGTACATAAATTTGCATGGAGCTTTCATACAGACAAGAAAACTTAAGTTTCTGTCAAGGGCGCCGATCCTGGAGGCGGGGGGCTCGACCCCCAATGCTTACGTGGACCCACGAATTATATTTAAGAATATACATTATTTAGCATAACTTGAATGCAATTTGTCTTAAAATCCTCATATATGCCATCTGCATCTTAATTGGCCCCCTGCATTTACAAAGAAATCGCCGCACTTGGTTTCTGTTCACCTATACATTAATGGTTTACAATAGCAAATTCATTTTTTACGACAAAACTGTCAAAAGAATAGAGATAAGGAACGTTCTCCTAAAGAAAAATAAACGTTTCATTATAAAGAGACAAAATGATGATATACGAAATAATTATTGAAATATAGCCCAGAATTACGATTAGCTCTAAAAGTTTTGCTTTTACTTAGCTATACATTATCTAAAGATAAAATATACATCAGTAGATAGATCAAATCATCTACAAAATGACATGCTCGAAGAGGAATTATCATATTTAGTTTTCCATAAATCGAGAAACCGAACTTTTATAGCTTTAGATCGTATGATATTTGGAACCAGTCTTATACAATCAATAAAATTTATTCTTCATTAGTTTTCCGGCCTCTTCTCGTCCGTTGATTGTACAAGTCTGAGAGTTTCTATCTTTATACGATATTGCCTAAATGAATATTTATTTCAAACGATACTTTTATTTTCGCACTGATTCAATTACACTTCAATTGTCATTTTCATTACTAGAAACCTCAACAATACTGCACTCATAACCTTCTTTCAACTAAGAAGAAACATAATTCACAAAGTTAAGATAGATCATAAATATAATAATTATGAATAAAGTGTCCAATGATTATATTTAAAAATGTACGAAAGCAAACAGTAACAGGGATGCTAGTGAATATAACAATACCATAATCCACTACAAAAAGAAAATGAGAACCCCGAACACATATATTCTAATGAACATAGTTGTTTCTGAAGCTTACATGAAGGTGCGAAAATCTGTGAGTAATATTACTAGAATTAAACAACAAAATACTTCGAAATGGAATTGTGCGTCTCGCCTGTTACCACCGTGCGGGTAAAAGGAAGTTTGTTGTGCAGAACTTAGGAATTGCATCGAAAGTGAATAGTTTAGCGCTTTTTCTGAAAGAAGTTAGTTCATAAATGGTAATGCTAAAGTACTACTGTTAAACTTTATTGTCAAATTGTATCCATAGCAGATTTATTAAATATATACTCTCATATTGTGTTTCTGGTTTTGATTAGCAACACTGGTCGCAGAAAGTATACTTCCGTATGATTTATATTTGTGTTGCATTTTTCATATGAAGAAGTTTATGTTTCATTGATTTACATTAGCATGAAGAAAATGCATATTTGTATGTGAAAATTCTAGAATATGTTTACCTTCAGCAAATAAATATTATAGTAAGACAGCACTAAGAAAACCACACAAAAACTTGATGGTCTTTTTAAGCATTCCCAGGTAGCGTACCTCGGATAACATTACAAAATTGGACGAAACAAATATGCACACTATAATGAGTGTGTGATATAATATAATCATGTTAAGTAATCAAATGTAGATATTAAAAAGGAAAGTTTATATGGAATATCATTTTTCTTCAGATCAATTATCTAAGCATCAATAATATAATACGTAAAGGGAGATTGAGATGATACATCATTTTTTATTGCGACAGCTAACGCCCTGCAGTTAGGACACCCAATATACACCTTCTTATGCTATAATCGTGTCAGGTGAAGATACCCCCTCTATCTCCTCCTTTCTCCACTGATAAAGGAAAAATATACAATCGGGAAAAAAATAAATAAATAAAATATATTTTGCACTAATTTTGCCATGCAAGTTCAAGTGGACACTAATTTCTCTCTAGGCCTCGAATAAATCAATTTCGTTGTGCACTTTGGTGCCAATAACGTTACAGGAAGAAGAAGGTTCGACCCAAAGATCAGGGCTAAAGTACAGTAGAGCGTCGATTATCCGAACGTCGGTCAACCGAACGACCGCTTAACCGAACTGTGTACTCGCTCGCACCTGTTACTCTCCTACCCTACCGTCCATCATCCCCCTCACTCCCAAACCAAGTTTCCCACAGTAGTCGCCGCACTGAGCCACAGCTGGCGGAACATTGCTTCTAATGATGCCTTCATAAGGCGCTGCTGACCGGCCAAGCCGCCAGTCGCTGTGATACAACAATCAGCACACTTCTGTCAGTTTGGCACTGGCTGTAGAAGTAGCGGCAGTATCAAAGCTGTTCACAGCAACAGCTGCGCCAGCTTAGAGTTGAGGCGTGCCGCTCCGCGCAGTTTGAAGGATTAATACTTTGTAATACTTAAAGAGATGCCTGTTTTTATGAACAAATTTATTGTACAGTACTTCTTTTTGGCAAATAAACATGTACAATTCGATTATCCGAACAAACCAGTTTTCCGAACACCCATGTCCCCAAATTACTTCGGATAATCGACGTTCTACTGTAAGTAATATTTCGTTTGTAATTTCAGACGGCGTGATAGTGTAGGAGTAAAGTAATGGCCTTATCAATAACGGAGTTATCAATAAGTTCAAATCCTGTTCACGCCAAATTTAAACTTTTTACAAAGTGATTGTGAAAAATCGACTTATCATACTGGACAAGCAATACATAAGAATGTGGAAGCAAACACCTGTATCACGGTTGAGACGATTTACGGATGCTGGTTGGGAAAGGGAGGGGGAATTACCATGACATTCCAAAAACATCATTGATCTACAGTATAGACTTTTCGTGTCATCGTTCTCAGAAAGAAACACTACACCATTTGTTAAACAAAGTTTGGCTAAAGCAATCGGTGGTGTAGTTGTAACGTGCCAGACTTTCAAATGGAAAATCTAGGTTCGATTCACCATCAGGTAGTATGATTTTTTCGCATAAAATAATGGCTGCAGAGATTTATCTTCTGATGGAGAACTTACAAGGAATCACTGACGGTAATTCAAATAAACAGTGTGTGCGTTCTATATCATACACCGTAATGATAAGTATGTTTCATATTTATATTTTTCCCCTCTCTCTCTGTCTTGACGTTTCCCTATCCTGTCTTTGCATCTTTCACTCCTCTCCCTCTCCCCTTCCCTCACACACACGCACTTAATGTTCCGAAGTTAAAACGGAGCAAGAGGCCGATATACATGGCCTGGAGAATCTAATTAACTCTTAACTTCGGCGTCGTGTTTTTCGTGCTCTGGTGATAACATCTCCAGTCCTGGTCATCTCTGACAGAAATACTGTTTAAACGTAAGGGAATAAAAAAAAATCTCTTTTTTATCCTCTGGATTACCGAGTCTCAGTCGAATTACCGGATCACTACGGATTTGAATCATCGATCCAGTGGTAGTCTATAACCTAACCATCATCCGACTGACACGATGATCCGTTTGAGCTCTTAGCGTGTTCATTCTATCTGTGCAAATTACGTTATATCCGGAAGAGGTGAAATCAATGCTGGATGTTCGGAACAGATAAATATTCGGAAAAGACTAGAAAATGGTAACTCTTTTGTTGTTTGAAAACAAAATTTTATTTATACTAATTCGACACAAAATTTGTTCCCATCCTATAGTTCAATGTGTTTTTTTTTTTTTTCACGTTGAAATTTGAAACATGCTACATCTATAAGGAATATAAACTTTTGCTTTCCAACATTTGTAACTTTTCGTTACTATACAGTTTGAACTTTTAATATAGAAATTTAATAGTAAAATAGAACTGTGTTCTATTTTTTCTTTCTTTCTTTCTCTTTTCTTTTCTTTTCGTTCCGTTTCGTTTTTTTTCTTGCTGTTTTGTTCAATTTCATTAATAGTCTGATGTGGAGGACATGACCAATGCTATCTCCTGGGTTTATTAGAATGTATTTTGTAGCAGTACGTCCAACGAACACTATCGAATTTGTAATCGAACCACGCGGAAACAAAGGATGTGTGTTAAACTTTCGACATCCCAGATGTGTCTCGGAGATCTACAGTTCTACTTGAAATTGAATATGTTATCCATTACGAAAGTGACAAAATGAATGTTTAAAGTATCCACTATATATTCGAATATTTCTGAAAAAATATGTAAAAACAATCGTTATTTCTATATTACTGTTGGATTTCTGGAAACGGAACTCTATAATGTTAGTTTTTTCTCACTACGTTTCAATTACACAGTTTTATCTGTGCTCTCCTTTTCTTTTCTTCTTCTCTCTTCTTCTTCTCTCTCTGCCTCATTTATGAACCTCTGTGTAATAGGCATCCGTTGGTTTTAATTTTTCATTGTGTGTGTTTCAGTTTCTCCCTACATCAACCTATGTATCTTGTTTCGTCTCGGTTTTGTTGTTTCATTTTATCGAAACTATTACATGTGTAGTTTTAAATAAGATTTGCGTTCATATTGTTAGCTAATTTTAGTATAGCAGAGAAGAAAGGAGGCGAAAGAGGGGGTATCTTTACCTGACACGATTATGGGATAAGAAGGAGTATATTTGGAGGCCTAACTGCAGGGCATTAACTGTCGCAGTTTTTTGATGCGGAGTGTACAAAATTAAGATTAGGCTTGCAGCTCACAGAAGAAATTTAGAATTTTATATATGTTTTCGTTTCATGTCATTTAAACTCATTTTTAATTCACGCTCATTTACGAGCATTTTGTTCTACCGTCTAGCCCAACCAAGCTCCCTAGCGTCGCTGACTAGGGAGACAGTTGGTGATCCACTTTGGACCAGACATGCTCAATCTGCGAGCGATCTGCTGGATATGCGTCCTACGGAAGCAAAAGCATGTTGTTCGCTTCCAGAAATGCGAGGACATTTCTTCCAACATGGAATCATGCGTTATTCTGTTGGAAAGTGACGTTATGCAGTCCCTGGGGCAACAAGGGTAGGCACATCTGTGAAGAACCGATGCTTGTTCACTGTTCGTGGAATACGTATGAGACACGAACGAACACCTAATGCGAAGGGATCTCCTACCATGAGGTCCAATGAAGATCCTGTGTGACTATGCATGACACAAGTGTCTTTGCTTAGAACTTTCTACATGCAAATAAATTTTCTTACTTATTCGTTAACTATATTTAAAATTTATACGATAGTGATGCATATTGCACTGTATGATTGCGAAAGATGCTCTCTCTTACGCATAAGGAAAAACGCATGTTTCAGGTATTAGAGAATAAAATCCACAGACAAATATGGGAACAGGATTGAAAAAAAATTAAATGAAATCTTTCAGCTCTACGTCCCATGTTAATGTCGACCAGGCTAAAGGGGACAGTGGTGAAGAGAAATGCATGAAATGGTGGAATGAAAAAAAGTGGGAGGAAACTGAAGAACCACTAGAACACCACACACAAGGTGTTTGTTCAACACAGGGTTCAATTAGTGCGAGCTGAGATTGGAGTATGGACCCCAAGCCCCAGAGGTAAAAGCTCTATCATGAGCCTCCGCGCCTCACAGGAACTGGGATGGCGAATGGGGGAAACTTCATAATGAGGAACTCTTTACCAAACGGTTTTTGGGTCATCACGTCAAGAAGGTCAGGTTGGCAAGTCAAGTATTCACAATAGAAGAAGGTAGGAACGCTTTTGAAGTTTTAACTGGAAATCCAATCGGCGAACGACTATCAGGAATACCTAAGGGCAGATGGAAGGACAATACTTAAATGGGTATCGAAGAAATAGGATTCAAAGTAGAAACTCTGTCCAGTTGGCTGAGGGCAGAAGTTGATAGATAGCCTCTATGAACACGGCAATGAATCTTCATTTTCCATAGGACATAGAGTTGGGTATTTTTTAACAATATCCATATCTACTTTGTTTAAATATGTATCATACATTTGGAAATTCGGTACTTCATTATAAAACAGTTTTAAATTAAAACAATGAATAACTTATAACTCACTAAAATTACAATTATTTACTTAGTGTTTCATATAAATGTAACTTAGAAGACACTACATGAAATATTGATTCTTAAGAACAAATTTTAATCGGAATAAAATGTTGAGTGTCTGGAAACACCATAACTGCTGTGTGTTGCTGGTTTTGGATGTAACAATTTTAAAGAAGTCGAGAAGTCGCGCCGCAATCCAAAGCACCACAGGAAAATTATTTTTTATCATGTAGCTACTCTGTTCGTCTGGCAGGCTCCACCGTCCAGCTAATATTCCGCCGCATCTTCTCGAACATTCCTTCTCAATTACTCCAATATCCGTTGTTTATTTTAGTTAACAGTGATTGGTTAGTGACTCTGCGGTGCTTTCCACCACGCACGACTATTGTTTTCTCCTGCGTTTTGCTTCGCAGGTAACTTTTGCGTTGGAGACGCTTTAAGCTTCATAAACATAAATTTATATTTTTACAAAAATGGATAGAAGAGAGGTCGACAGAGTTAACAAACTGATACAAAGTATGGAAGAAGAGGTAAGTAGGAATTAACTGCTTAAATGGACGAAGGAGTATGTTAGGAAAAGACTATGCCAAGAAATTAGCCAAGATGATATCGTGGAAGCATTGCCTGAGGAAGGTGATAACAAAGGAAATAATGTAGAATTGAGTGAACATGAAAGTGATAGTGAAAAGTCTGGAATCGAGTTTGAGATCGTCAACCCAGAAATGCCTAACGAATCTTCGAGTGTTGTCAGAGCAGAAGACCGAAATAAGCGAGGACAAGTGTAAAACAGAGTAAAATTGAATAACCTAAAGTAATTCAGTGTACTTCCGTATAGGAGATCGAGTTTCAAAATAACAGGGCCGTAAAATAATTCACTGTAAATTTGGTTTTCATTTGATTTCAATCTAGCGTCACTTTCAGCATCGATTCTATATGAGACATGGACCTACTGCTTGGTGTGAGATTCGAATGACTGACACTCGGTAATGAAAGAAACATTGCATTTCGTTATAAAGCAAAAGAACAGCCTCAGAGTTCGAATTTTCAATAAAAGCAATACTTAGTAATCTATCTAAAGAGTTATGTAACAAAGGAAAGCATGTTTTACTCTAATAAGAGAAAGAAACATTATATGTCTAATTGTAAGTTGCCCTAATAGTTATTATTGTAACACTTTTATTATAATACTTTACAAAATTACCTTTCTAATACAAGAAAAAAATATTTTAAACGATATTTGCATAATGTAACGTTCATGCGGTTTCTTCTAGCGCGCGACTACTTGCGTTATTTCAGCAGCGTAATTTCTCGCTGGCAAGACTGTACATTATGTTTAAATTCGGTTTTAGAATTTCCTGAGGCAAAAATAATAAATGATTTCGTTCCATAAGGTAATAATAATAATAATAATAATAATAATAATAATAATAATAATAATAATAATAATAATAATAATAATAATAATAATAATAATGACTTTCATTTCAGCATAGGAACCTGTAACGAACTTTACGACACTTGGGTAAACTTGAAATTGACAAATGTAAAGTGATTATAGTGGGCATAAGTGAAGTGCGATGGTCAGAAAAAGGTTAGATAATATAATGAAATTACACAATATTCTATTCGGATGGCGTTAAGGACGAGAATGTTGTCGCGAAAGCAATGAAGAACGAACTAGCAAGAAGTGTAACCAAAGTAGAACGCTGCAGTGACCGCTTAATGTTTGTAAAATTAAGTGCAAAAGTATTGGACAATGTGATAATATAAGTGTATATACCAACAACCGACGATGATAACAATGAAGTAAAACTATTTATGATGAGATCAATGACATATAGCACCAGGACGGAAGAGATAAAGTCAACGCCATAACGATGGTGGGATACTTTAACAGCCTAGTAGGGGAATGAGCCGTAAATTAGGTGTGAAACAGTTTGGACTAGGTAGAAGAAACAAGCGGGCAAAATGCTTATCGACTTCTATAGTCAACATGATATGGTGGTAATGAACACTTGGTTTAAGAAAAGAAAAACCAAGCAGTACACATAGAAAAGTGCAGGAGATAAGAAACGCTACCAAATAAATACGTGCTTGTGAAGCAACGTTTCAGGAATAGTGTATGAGACGTGAGGACGCTACCGGAGGAGATATCTATTCGCATCACATCCTCCTTGTGATGGAAATGCAAACGTGGTTAAAGACAATCAAGGAAAATGGAAGGTGAAATTGAAAATGGAGCTTAGAGCGACTAAGAAGAATGGACAGTGATGTGAAGGAAGAGATTGAAGAAAAATTCTGTTTGATTGGCGATATGGTAGACAATGTAGAAAATAGTTGGAAAGAAGTTAAACAGATTCGACTTTACAGACTCCACAATAATATTAGCAATATGGAAAGAGCAAGAAGAAAACCCATGGATAACTGAAGCAATGATTAAGAAGATGGATTAACGCGAAGTGCGAAAAAAAGGACATCAAAGAATACAGAAGGCTGAATAATAAATTGAGAAGAGATATGGAAAGAGCCAAAGAAAGATACATGAAACAGATATATGAAGAAATAATGGAACTTCAACGGCGTGGAACATAAGATCTAAAGTATCAGAAAACACAAGAATTAGGAGGGAAAGCTAACAAATGGATACGCTCGTTTGGAACCGAAGATCAACAAGGTCATGTAGTCAATTACTATCAAAAAATTCTTAGAGTTTGGGAGTAATATATAAAAGATCTGTATGATCAGAAGAATCGCCCCAAAGATATTGCGATCGAAGCAGAGGAAGAAGTAGATGGTAAAGAAAAAGGACCAAGTATATTTGAAAGAGAAATAATACAAGCCATCAAGGACATGTGAAGAAGAAAGGCCACTCGAGACGACGACATACCAGCAGATTTGCTCACGAGATTCGGAGACAATGCAACTTAGGTACTAACTTCATTTATTAACAAGATCTAAATGAGTGGAGAATTGAAAAAGGATTTTCTTGATGTTACAATAATTGCATTCTCAAAGAAAACAGAAGCGAAGAAGTGCAGCGATCACAGAAACATCAGCCTTCTTTCCCACACTGTAAAGATAGTTGCGGGCATACTGAACAGGCGGCTGTAAAGTAAGATAGAAGAGATGTTGGGAAAGATCAATTTGGATTCTGGAAAGGAAAAGGCACCAGTGATGTCATTGGGTTGATGAGAATTATCTCAGAACGAGTTCTGGTTGTGTTTGTGCTTGGAAGACTGACAAAAAACTTTCGACAAGGTCAATTAGACGAAACGTTTTCAAATACTTTAAAAAAATTGGGATCAATTGGACAAACTTGCGACTCATTTACAACTTGTACATAGGACGGGTCAAGTAGCGGTTGAGAAAAGGAGAAACCAATATTACGGAAATTAGAAGAGGTGTCAGACAAGGATATAGTATGTCGCGTCAATTATTCAACATTTACAATGAAAGCTTAATGAAGGAAGCATTAATGGGAATTGGAGATTTCAAGATTGTAGGGCAGATCATTAACAAGATCAGGTATCTAGATGATACTGTAGGTTATTATAACTAGAACCAAAAAAAGACTGCATCAGATGATTGACAAAATAGTTGACACTGGAAAACTATATGGAATGGAAACCATCATCAAAAAATCGAAAATCATGAAAATGTGAAGTGGACTCTCACGGGTCAGAGTAGAACAAAGAACATTTGAAGAAGTCGATCATTTCTAGTATATAGTTACTATTTTGACGAGAGACGCTTACTGCACCAAAGAGATCATGTCAAGAATTGCCATAGCCAAAGAAGTATTCAACAGCATCACTCCTATTTAGTAGCCTTAATATTGGACTAAGGACGAAATTTGACTAGTGCTTTATATGGAGTATTACACATTATGGTTCAGAGACTTATGCATTACAGCCGTTAGAGAAGAAATATTTACAAGCCTTTGAAATGCAGAGTGGAGGAAGATGGAGAGGATAAAATGCACAGAGAGAGTAACAAACGAAGATGTTTCAAACGGATAGGGGAGAAGAGAACGCTTGTAGCAACCATTCTTCGTAGAAAGGCCAACTGGTTTGGACAAATCTTGCAGAGAAAGTATCTTCTTCATACTGCCATACAAGGAAAATGGAAGCAAAGAGAGGAATAGGAAGAAGAAGAACAGAAGTGATCGATGACTTTTAAAAAATAGAAGAAAATATTGGGAATTACAAGATGAAGCTGAAAATCAAGAAACATGTCCAGGCCCAAACTGAAAATTAAGAAGAAGAAAAGGAGAAGAGTTCATTACTCATAGGACCTGTCAAAAGACAGAATATTTATTATTATTATTATTATTATTAT
This sequence comes from Thermobia domestica, assembly GCF_964235325.1. Lineage (NCBI taxonomy): Eukaryota > Metazoa > Arthropoda > Insecta > Zygentoma > Lepismatidae > Thermobia > Thermobia domestica. The sequence goes on along the minus strand of NC_137462.1, from coordinate 94,498,731 downwards.
TATTATTATTATTATTATTATTAATAATAATAATAATATCTCATTCTAAAATAAGGCTAGAAAGGCTCAATTTATTTATATACATTTCAAAGCATTACCGGCATTTATGACCTTAAGCCTGTCACCCTTGAGGGATGGCGTTCGCGACGAACATAGTACGCAAGGAAGGACAAACGGAGCAAATAAAGGGAAAGAAACGGAAGCAGCCTTTAATCTGTATCTTAGATACCATATCGCCATTTTGTCTGCTGTAAAAGAGGAAAAGTCTCACTGGGCATAGTATAGCTGAAAAGTAAGTTACACCTTTCCTTCCAAGTGACTTCATTCTGAAAGCTACTGTTAGACCAAAGGCAAGATGTTAGCGACTTCTATATAGGGGGTCACTAGAACGGCTTATGAGCCTTTAACAGCGGATATTCGGAAACAAAAGCATATTCTTTGGGATATAGACAATAATATATAAATTGCATATCATATTTAAATTTCATTCATTTCAACGAGGATCATCTCGCTGTTAATTTAGTACGTGAGTTTGATGCTGACCTCTACCCCATTCACTATCATTTCGATGCATTATGGTATATGTGAGTGCGGGTGAGAATGATAAAATCAACTTAGGGTATGTGTGAGGGAGGGCGTCAATAATATTTGAGTGTGAGGATGAGTAAGTCTGAGTATGAGGGAATCGATTGACTGTGAGGGTAAGAGAGTCGGAGTGTGATGTGTGTGTGAGTGCCACTGAGGACATGAATAATATCTCAGTGAATGTGAATTTGAAGGAGTTGATTAAGGGTGTGTAAATAAGGGTGATAGCATCAAGAAATTTTTTGCATGAGGTAAGCAAATGAAGGGGAGTGTGAGTGATGGTGGCAGTATCAATAATAATTGAGTACGTGGGCGAGTGAGAGTAAATGAATTGGAGTGGATTAAAGCTGAGGGCGGGTGATTATCAGTGAATTGATTGAAGTAGAACCTTAGTAAGGATTTAGAAAAGTTCCCATCTCTGGTTTATACTTTTCTGTCTCTGTCCGACCGGGTATAAAATTTCAATATCATTTAAAGAACAGAGTAAGGAAAAAGAGTGAATGGCGCATTAAGGAAATAACAAATTTCTTAATCTTTTTCCGAAATATAAAGGTAACCAAGAATGTTCTGTCGTTTTTAGTGGAGGTCTGTGTTCAATTAGCCCTCACACCGTGACTTGACTGCGAATGGATATAAGGCAAGGTCAGTTGTTGGTGTGGGTATATCCAACATATTACCTGCTTGTACCAGTTCAGTTACAAACTGAACTTCAATAAGAACAGAGTGAACATGGGATCTCCAAACAGCGTCATAAGGGTATGTATGTTGTACGAGTTCAAACTGGGATCAAACGCCATTGCAGCGGGACGGAAGATATGCCATTCCTTTGATGAGGGTGAAGTCTACGCGGACAGAGCAGCGGTGGCTTAACATTTTTAAGGACGTTGATGAAACACTACAAGACGCACTACTTGAGGGAAGAACGACACATGTACAAAATGAAGATCTTCATGCAGCAGTTGGGGCGAACAGTGGGCAGATGTGTGAGGAACTGGGACTATAATACAGTGTGAGTGGCAAAAAATTCGACAGCACCTACATCAACTTGGGAAGCATTACAAGTTGGGTAGATGGGTCCCACATCATTTGACTCCCGGCCAGAAGGCAACGCGAGATGACACCTGTTTCTTAGCTGTCTTCACTGAAGAAGGATTCATTTCTCGACAGGTTGTTCACATGTGATGAGGAGTGGGACCTGTATGAAGCTCCATGGCGCTGTCATCACTGGTTAGCATCCCACGAACCAGTTGCAAAATATCCGAAAACAGCACTGCACCAGGAGAAGGTCCTTCTGTGTGTTTGTGGACTGCTCACGGCATCGTACACCGGAAATTGCTACAAGCTGGTCAGAGCATCTATGCGACTGTGTACTGTCAGCAGTTGAACAATGTTTAAGTAAATCTCAAAAGTCTGGAGCCAGCACTTCTGAATAGCAAAGGGGACTTCCAGTTAGAGAACAACAATAAGCCCCACGTGGCTAGGATGACCCCGGATACCATCCTGCACCATGGATGAGAAACACTATTACATCTGCCACACTCCCCGGACATTGCACCGTTCAATTTTCACTTGCTCCATTCCTTGGATAATAACCTTAGAGGACGCCAGTTCAAATCCCTGGTAGATATGCAAAAAGCACTTGATACCTTCTTCGGTTTACGGCCCAAAAAGTTCTACCGCAATGCAATCTATGGTCTTCCAGAACATTAGCAGAATAGATCGTCTTGTTGATGAGAACTATTTTTGATCTCCCAGGTACGTCTTAGGAGACATATCGATGTTCGAAAGTGGTGGGTGAAAAAGCGACAGAACTTTTTTGGTTACCTTTATATAAGATGTCATAACGTTATTGAGAACTAATTCTATAAATCAAATTATTTGTTCTCTTGTGCAGAGATTTCTTAAGTATATGGTTTCCTTCTATTATGTTTCTTATTATAGATATATTGTATTAGAGCAACTGTACACAATCTTAATAATGGGCCAGTGAAAATAAAATTTTTAACAGTTTAAAAACTGGTTATTTTTAAAATGAGCTTCGCATATCTTATTTTTTGTTGTTATTTTTTCTTAGCGTTACAGCAGGTTTCAAGAGGGAAAGAAGATAATATATAAAAAAAACGTGGACGGCAAATTGTTCATGATTATCTTTTGAAGGCAATTTTGAAATCCGGTTACTGCTCTATTTTGTTCAGTACCATTGTAGTACATAAATCTAAGGACTTGTAGCGAAAACAACCAAGATTCTTTTTTAGAAAAACGATTAGAAAGCTGCATGTTTATGCATGTTTTAGAAGGTATCAGACGCACGTATAGAGAAAAAGATTTGCAGAATTTCTCAGACTGTGTAGTAGAGAAAGCTCTCTTTTCATTCTTCAAAGAAATTTGGTGTTTTACAAGGGTTATTTTCCGAAAAGCTCCTTTATTAATATCAAAAATGGATATTTTTAATTAGATTATAGACAGAGTTAATCATCAGGATTATATACTGGAAGGCAGACAAGATTTTATATATATATATATATCATCATCATCATCATCAGCTGCTAATATCTTCCGTTTGTGGGAAGGTAACACTTGGGCCACGCCGTGATCATTTTCGCACACGACAGAATAAAGTCGCTTATAATTCAGATACTATTAGTTCTACACTAATATAAGTACACATTTTTGAAAGAGCATAAAATGACGAAAAACGTTTAGAGGAAACATTTTTCGAATTCGATCTTGTAAAGAATCTCTGGCTAAAAAAACTGACGTCACGCGCAACCAATATTGAGTAAAAATGAAAATAACAAGAAAATAATTATATTTAGCTCAAAAATGCACTACAGGGACAATTAGGCAAAAGAGACAATTACACACAGAAGACAATTAGGGAAACAAAATGGAAAAAGAAAGTTTGGATCCTCTAGCTCCAATGGTTACGGAGATATAGTGAATAATACAAACGGCTAAAATTTCGGCTTTCTCCCCCCACCTTCTCCCCTCCCGTGAGGTCTTTTACCTGGCATCCGGCATTTTTTGTGATCAGTGATGGATATATATTCAAAAAATATGGGATGCCAAATGTTTACATGATTCGCTCTTAGAACTCAATTTTTAAGCTCCGATGTCTAGACTAAGAGGTATCGTGCACAACGCTGAAAAACGACACCGCATTCATCTTTCTTCCATGACTTTTAAAAAATTTAGATAAATTGGGAGGAAGGGATTAGTCCATCCACCATATATCTAGAAATCACACCGTACAACTATACTTTTGTATCGGTTTCTGCATAAATCCAGAATAGTGTTAATGTAGTTTCAAAACAAATTTGTGAAATTCATTTGTCACATCTTTTTGATGAGAAACTAAAAAAAAAACTTTAAAAAAAAACTTTTACGATTGGAAACTCGTGTTGCCTTAAAACCACTAAACTAAATTGTAGCTGGTGTTATCGTAATGTTGCTGTACAGTTTCATATGGAGGTTATATATATATATGTACCTATGTTTTATATATAGACCTGCAAACATGTGGGTCAATATGATGGCTTTACTTTTCAATATTACAGAAAGTGAAATTAAACTTTGAATTTAATATTCCACGATTATGCTCTTCAGGTTATGGGGTACTGTGATTGGACCAAGGGAACGATGATGGAATCAGAAAGTGGAAGGAAACAGGAACTACAGGCAAGATATTGTCCACCACAAACTTACTTCACTGGGGTCGAACCACGGATCTCAAGTCCCAGAGGTAAGTGTTCTATACCACGGAGCAACTGTGCTTCTCTTTCAATATAACAATATCAGTACAGCATTACTTGTACTTAATTTTACTTCCTTTGCATGAAATCTTAGACTAATCTATCTTACTTACCTGTGGAAGTAATACATTCTTCTATGGGAACGCACTGCCTTTTAGTATTCCTTGCAAACCCTTTTTTGCAAATGCAAGCCGGAGCTAGATGACTATCACACGTAGGCGAAGGTCTTCCCGTGCAGAAATCTTCGCAGTATTTATATAGGCTGTATATTTCATTCTCAGGACATTCTGTTTGAGTATTTAAGGGGAAAAAGTAAGTAAAAATAATTTTAAATAATAATAATTTCAAACATAATTTTAAAATATTTCAGGAAACTGATTGAAAGTATAAGAGAAGAGATATGTTATTCCATAAAATAAAATATTCTATACGAGTACTTTTAAAATCATAGTCACATTAAATTCAATTATTGTCCATATGAGCAATATTCGTATAATTTTAAAAACAGAATATAAAGAATAACTTTCCATTGAGTAAAGATGAAAAGAAAAAAGATTTTTTGGAATCGGTTTCTTCACGTAAAGAGCTCGTTTGTTTTTCAAAAAAAACGGAAATTTTGGAAATTTTGGCTTTTTATTATTTTCATGATGTTTCTATGTAAGTAGCTTTCTTACAGTATACTATATAGTTAAATAAGATTTTACAAAAAAAATGAAATCTTTGAGTTTTACGTCCCACGGTTATGCCGGTTAGGCTAAAGGAGACGGTGATGATGAGTAATGAATGAAATGGTGGAATGAAGAAAGTCGGAGGAAACGGGAGAACCCCGAGAAAACCCAAGCACACGGTGTTTGTCCACCACAAATAAGATTTTACGACTTAATGTCATATTTTGCTCTGGAATTCACCATCATGATGGATGGAGCACATGTTCTATACATTAAAGATAAAGTACGCTATATTAGTGTTCAGCTTTAGGGTTATTTAAATTTGTTTTAACTTCTGAGTTATCGACATTCCTTTTCCTCTCTAGACAATTTCATTTTTAGTCTGTTTTCTTAGATTAATTCTCAAGACTCTAGCACATAGTTAAACTTATGTTTTTCAATATATCAGTCAGATCGTACTTCCACATTTCTGGTATACTTTTAGCTGTGCAATGATTTAGTAGTAATCCTCCGGTTACAATCTTGAATACCATTTTATTGAAATAATCAGTATTTTGGGAGGGGTGTCTAGAGAAGCTTGACGTTTATGAGTACAGGCATAACTAATATTTCGTTTCGTTGGAATATTCAGTAATAATCTTCCGCATAGAACCCTGAAGGCCATTTTAAACTGAATCAATGATGGATTTAGAAAAGAAGTTTGAAAGGGTTTTTTCTTATTAATGTTTAGTTTTTCTGAAACTTCCGAACTTTCATGTGAGGGGAGCTTGAAGTTTCTTAGTAAAGGTATAATTAATATTTCGTTTGTTTTAGAAATTCCGTAATTTCGAGTTACAGGCTTCAATCCGAAAGTAACCTCCCACCTTAACCCCTTTCGCAAATGCGTCACTGCTGGTAATAAGTAATAACAACGATTTAAAAACAAAAAGAAAGGAAGTTGGCCAGTACTCACTGTACACACACTATCTCTACAATCACAGATGGAATTAAAAACAACTTCCTGGAATGATAGAATGTGAGGTCGATTCCCGGACTTCCCGAGAGTAACGCTAATCACTCACTCATGTTTGTTGTGCAGTTGTGCTTTCCTCTCTCTATGGCCGATGGAACCCAAAGATTCAATGCACGGTTCATAAAAGCTCCTCATTGACTTCTGTCCTTAGCCAATTCGATCCAGTTTCTACTCTGTATTCCTATTGCTGCACGATCCACCTTAATATTGTCCTCCTATCTGCTCCTAGATCTTCCGAATGGCCGTTTTTCGATTGGATTTTCAGTTAAAAACTCTGAAAGTGTTCCTTCCAGTTAAAAGGTTTGAAAGCGTTTCTACTTCCTTTGATTCTGGTTACATGACCTTCCTACCAGAGCCTTCTAGACTTGATTACTCTAACGATGTTTGGTAAACCGTATAAATTATGCAGTTCTTCGTGTTGATGTTTCCGGCATTCCCCATTCCGTTCCTCTTGGGTCCAAATATTCGTCCCAGGATTTTATTCCCAAATACTTTGTCTGCGTTCTTTCCTCAGAGTAAGCGACCGTTTCACAACCATAAAGTACAACAAGCATGATTATCGTTTTATATATTTTAAGCTATAAGTTCCTTGACAGTATTCGTGACAAAATATTTTGAACTGAATAAAATTACGAATTTCCTGCTTTCAATCGACATTTAATGTCTTCGTGGATATGATTTTGGTCTGTTAGTATCCATCCTAGATATTTGCAAGTATCCACTTTGTCAAAAGTATTATTTGATGTTTTGACGCATCCATAATTTGTCGTATTGGATCCCGGTGAACTTCCATATATTTGATTTTCTCTGCATTTACTTCTAAACCAATCTCGCTGCAAGCATTTAATAAGGCCTCTGCATTCCTTTCGAATGTTCTATCATTCCCTATAACATTTGCATCATGAGCATACGCCATAACCTGGTGAATACCATTCAGCTCTAGGCCCTGGTTGCTATCTTTGATTTTCCTTATAACGTACTCCAGAAAAAAGTTGAATAACAATGGCGATAACACATCTCCTTGTTCCATGCCATTCTCGACGTCGAAGCTCGTGGACAAGAATTTTCCTACTCGGATGTTTCTCTGGGATTCATTTGAGCATATTTTAATTAATCTAACAAAGCTTTCTCGGTATTCGAAATTCTGTAAGAAGTTGTACAATGTTTCCCTCCAAACCAACTCGTAATTTTTTTAAAAAAAAGTCAATAATATTCATGTACTAGGGTATTATATTCCCGTTTCGTTTTGAGTACTTTTCAACCAGTGAATATCTGGTCGATAGTTAATCGATTTCACCTAAATCGACGACTGATTATCTCCAATAATTCCATCTGCGTATGGAATCAATCTTGCTAATAGAATGTTTGAGAAGATTTTACAGGAGGTTGACCGGTAGAGAAATGCCTCGGTACTTATTGCAATCAGTTTTGTCGCCTTTCTTGTGAATTGGGACAATGATCGATTCATTCACTTTTCTTAAATGTATTCTGTAGTTTTTCGCTGTTTTTTTTCTTAAATAAATGGAGAGTTCCGTAAATATATGTTGAATCTTCTAACAGTTCAGAAACCTTCAAGGCTGGGTAAACTGTGATGGTGGTTATATATTCTAAGCCTAGGAAACCACTCGTTAAGATTAACAGTCTTTTACGCATATGATTCATCAACAGGGAATTCAATTCTTTCCAGATTCTAAACAAGCTTAAGGAACAATGCATTACAGAATTCGGGAATTCAGGTCTGAAGCATCTGATAGTTGGTAACAGATTATTACATGTGTGATCAATTAATGGAAATTGGTTCGAAATATTTATACAATGTGTATGAAAGTTAAAATGTACAGAACTTCAAGAATGTACAGAACCACCCAAAACGAAGCTCTTGATGTGTAGCCTTTAAACGTACCATATAAATGTATTTCTCTCATGTTTTAATTTCATTTTGTTTCATAAGAGGGTGTGGAATATTTTGAAGTAAAAATACTACTTACAATTTTGCTAGTTATTTGTGTATCTTAGTTTTTTTTTTTTTAAATACTTACTTTTGTTTGGTTAATCCTTTGGGATTCATAATGTAAATATGTTAAGAAATAAAATGGTTTGAAATATCTTTTCGAAATTCATGGTTTTATTTCAATGGTTTATATCATTATCTGCATCAACTAATAACTAAATGAGTTTTTGTGTTGTATTAAAGAGTAACACAATCTGCGTTATCAATTTAAAGCAGAATTTTGAAAAAAATATCAACATTTCCCAAGCAAAAACGCGAAGCAGGAAAACCAATTTTTTTCCACAAAAGCCGTTTCATTTCGAGCACTTGCATCTCTACCATTCACAGATATTCTTAAATATTTGAGAGTAAGCAATCATACTGTAATTATTATTTTTGTTATATTAATCGATTTAAATCAGTGGCATATTTTGTGGCTACCGGGCCTGGCGGTGGTAGCTTTAAAAATGTTACAAAAAAGTTAATATAACATAAACTAATTTATATTGATAATTTTATACTTTAGCATATTTTTTCAATGTTAAATGTTTCTGCGAAATGTATGAATTTAAAAAAATCTACTAACCCCTTTACGCACTCTGCCTTGCTTCCTTAAGAGATTTTCAATCTGGCAACGCAGCACGAAACCTCGTCTAGTTACTCAACTCCAAGAAGAATCGTGTAGTTTTGAGCGCATTTCCTTTCTTCCACTTCCACCCGCAGCTTACGAACGAGCTAGCAGGTGACACCAATTGAGTCTAGAATAATCGGTTTCTTAGGCGTGAGCGAAAGGAAAGGGAAGTTATGCGAGAATGAAATTTATGACGAGTTATGCGCATTTTGGCAGTCTCGGATATCTTGAGCCTCTTTCCGTAGTGTTTTGCGTCAACGCAATGCAAATTTTGTGTTTTACAATATTTTTTGATAGTCGGCATAGTTAAAATTACTTGTTTTACTTGCGTTACGTTGCGAAGGCTGTTCCAGACTGAGGCTCCTTTGTTGCTAATCGCCTATTTCAGCGTTCTTTATAACTCATACCCAGTGGCGCACCCACGGGGAACCCAACCTGTCCTAACGCTGATCAAAACATCCTAACTCAACATATATTTGTACACTTTCTCAATAAAACTATATTTGTTTAACAGGGAAATGATTGATGTTGCATGAAAATTTGATCTTACACATCATCTGTACTCATTCTCTTATAAGAGGTAGTTTTGGCTGAGTGGCGTTGCCCTCAAGGCAGCTCTAGTGGTTAGCAGTTCACCTTTGGTGTACGGGGTAGCGGGTTTGATTCCCGTGGAAGAGCCTTTGGAATTTTAACTGTCCTCGATGTTTCTGGGTTCGTGACCCTGTCATTCTAGGTTACTGAAGAAATAAGTTAAACGAGTAAAAATGAGTATGTAAAACCTAGTAATAAGTAGTTAAGCAAGTTAATGAAACACGTTCGGTGAATTAGTTAACTTAAAAAATAAAAGTGGTAGGGCGTTCACGTCTGGTGCATGTGGTCCTTGGTTCAATCCTCGCTCACGCCAAGTGAACTTGGTTGCTTAACAATAACGTGTGCTTAGGATTTCTCGGGGTTATCCCCCTTAGTCACACTTTCCTCATTCCACCATTTCATTCATTTCTCATCATCACCGTTTTCTTTAGCCTTGTCGGCATAAACATGGAACGCAAAATTGAAAGATTTCATTTCATTTTTCCTTTCTCACAATTTTTCGTTCTCTATTATTATTAGTATTATTGTTTGTTTATTTGTTCGATAAAAGTGTTCCTTTGCAGCACCGAAACTACATGAGGCATTGACCGACAGGCTATCGTAGAATCTACACCAGCGTAATCCGTTCAACATTCCCCCACCGAAAATTGTCCTGGGAGAACGTCTATCAAAGGCGTACGCTCTTGCGATTAGACTAGAAGGAAGGGCATAAGCGTTACTAAAGAGGAACTAGGTCCAACTAGTAATTACTCATTACTTCAAAGATAGAAGCTATTATTATTATTATTATTATTATTATTATTATTATTATTATTAATGTACAATCGTTACAAAGGTTAGTGGTAGCCCAAGCTAGTAAACCAGTGTACGCCACTGACTTAGCGGGCAGTACTTGATTGATGAAATCCTTAGAAATTCAGCCATTTTAACCCGGATAGAACGCTATAGCAACTTTCCTAAACCAGAAAGTTGATTTTTGTGCAACACGAGGAGTACTTGTTCCTTCTACTGTGCTATCTCATTTGAAAAGTGCACCTTAAATCTTAACAATTTAGCGAATGCTATTAATTCAGCAAGATAACTTTGAACTCTTGACCTCACCTATATAATTACACTACCTCACAGTCAATTCCATATACTTTCCATCAGGGACGTACGGAAGGGGGGGGACACGGGGGTCCGGACCCCCCCCCCCCCCGAAATTTCGACTTTTTAAAAATTTAGCCTAATTTTAGGGGCAATTTTAGCAATTTTAATATAAAATAGCTTCATATTTAGTTTGGACCCCCCCCCCCGAAATAAATTCCTGGGTACGCTACTGCTTTCCATTAGTTCAAATTAAGCTTGTCCATTGTTAGCTGACTATGGTTAAAGTGGGATCTCGTAGGATGCTGAACTATAACAAAAATTTCAAATTCACTTGCTAACAGTAACTTTATTTGTTCTCCAGTTTCATTTGATACGGTAAAGTTCTTAAGTTAGCAAGTTGTAATAAATTGTAGTAGACACATATGACTCTGTCTGTCATTTTACAATTTCCAGGTAATGCTTGTTACTTCAAATATAAGTAGGAAAACAAGACCAATAGAAAATCGAAAACTTTTCGAAAATTTTACCTCCTAACATACTTACAAGAAAAAACAAAATAATCATCTAGTGGTGGGCACTCAGTAGGCGGCACGCACGGTCCATTTTCAAACAAACGTATGTAACCTGGTTTGCAGTAACATGCAGTACCACAGCTTAGAACACAAACATCTGGTGACTTTTCACATGTCACTTGACAAGGACTAACGCACTCGCCGAAAAGTTCGTTTGGTCCACAACCTAACAAAAGTAACAACATATTACAATAGGCTAAAACTTAGTCATTAGTGATAAACCAATTCAGGCCTGTGTTCAACTTAAGGCAAATAAGTTTCCGAAGTTATTTACAGAACAGTTTACGTACCTAATACATGGTATACACATCTGCGCTAATAATTTGGCAATAACTTGCTAATAAATTAATTTCAGTAATGTAAACTGAATCAGATTCTCTCTATGGTAAAGAAACTGAGGGCGAGTAGGATGTGTGTTATAGTCTCACTAATGGAAGATAACAATGATAAAACAATAGGCCGGAAATCATAAAGTCTCTCCTTATACTAATAAATTCAGAAAATGTATGCCATTGTTAAATAGTAAGTTCGGCATTTTAAAATAAATTATAATGATAGTTTTCAACATCTAGGCCCAACATTTCACACTTGTGTTTAGCTGGGGCCGCGGTGTCTCAGTGGTTGAGCGTTCACCTCTGGTGAATGGGGTCCCGGGTTCAAAACCTGCTCCCGCCAAGTGAACTTTGTGGTGGGCAAATACCGTGTGCGTGGGTTTTCGCGGGGTTGTCCGGTTTTTCTCCCACTTCCTTCATTCCACCATTTCATTCCTTAATCATCATTACAGTCTTTTTTGCCTAGCCGGAATAAGCGTGGGACGTAAAACTTAAAAAATTCATTTCATTTCCCTGAGTTTAGCTCGTATGAATTATTGACTTGAAATTAAGATAACAACTGGTTTAAAACGAATTGCCTTCCATTGAAGTCTACCTGCGGACCCAGGGCTTCTGAAAGAGATGGTGGGAAGGAGGTTTTGTTTTAGAAAAGAACCGTACATGTCCCACGTTTACGTTACACTCACTTTGTGCTCAGTGATTGAATAAGTCACGTATTTCGTGACTCATGTCCGGCATGACACAGGCGAAGTCATTCCCACGACCCACCAATCAAATGACATTTTCAGACTCGTTTTCCGTAGTGACCTCTGATCTGGACAGTTCCATAACCCGGAGTGACCTGGAGTCAATATGTCATCATATGCATGGGAGCATGAGTGATGCTAGTAATGCAATTCTAAGAAATAGGATTCTCTCCTCTCTCATTTCCTTTGACTAAATATAATTTCCTTTCTCGCTTGTTTTTTGTTTTTTTGCGTCTGTCTGTATCAAACATTGCACTGAAAAATAACTAGAAGTTTTACCAGAGCACAAACGCGCCAGAATCACAGAAAACAAAGCCACTTGTTTGCATTATGAGGGATCCTCAAAGTTTAATCGACTTCTAAAAGCGTATCAAAACCAAATCATTGATCACGTGTCCGTACTAGCATTTAACGCCCTAAGGGTCCTACCAAACTGAAAGGGGATACACGTCCATACCTTAAAACCCTATATGATCTCATCAAAGAGGATAAATTGAGTCAATAACATGGTTGTACTAAAAATTTGGCAATTTTGTATCCATGAAAGGAACGAGATGGACCACCGAAATTTATCATGATACTTATTGAGGTCCTGTGTTATGATACAAAAATTTAAGGGGGTGGTCCTATGTACCTCTGCCAAAATTTAAAGGAGTGCACCAATGTACCTATGTTTTATGATAGGGAATGGACACCTGTATACGCCCATATAACCATATAAGGTAATAGAACCTCATAAAATGGGATAAAATGGGGAAAACGAAACTCGTGGTACAACGTATTATTTACGTTAATATTTAGAATTTTTGTACCACTACAAGGGAACGAGGTGGATCACCCACATTTATAGTGTTATATATTAGGGTCCTATACTATAATACAAATGTTTAAGTTGGGCAATTTCCAAAACTGAATGTGTGGGCCAGTGTACCCCTCCCAAATTTTTAAAGGGGTGCACCAAAATACCCATGTCTTATGTAAGCGAATGGACCGCTATTTACGCCCATATAAGGTAATTAAAGCTCATCAAAGGGGATAAATTAGGTAAAAAACGAAATTTGACATTTTGGCAATTTTTTACGCATAAAAGGGAACGAAATAGTCCCCCAGTACTGGTAGAGATACATACCTAGGTTGTAGGCTACAACACCCAATTTTTAGATTTTGCAATTTCCAGAATTTAAGGGGGTGGTCCTATGTACCCTTGCCAAAATTAAGGGGGTGGGCCAATTTACCCCTGCCAAAATCTAGAGGAGGTGGTCCTAAGTACCCCGAGGTCATTTACCTTTGAGAGGCGACTCATTCGCGCCAATGTCGGCCACTACTACTTACACCTTGTCCTTAGAATGCCCCAGAGGTTGTCTCCACCAGTCATTATTATCATATGTCCATGACAACCCATCGACGACACTTCCCATTTCTCTTCATCTGGAGATTAAATGACATCCATTGGCTTTAAATTTATTAATATTTTTGCAAGGCCAAGATTTTTATGGCTGTAATTGCTTGTGTAGTTTAAGAGAAAATTTTAGTTTGTATGTAATTCCACCAGACTATTTCCTGCGGCATTATTAAAAGGAGAATTTGAACACTACTGAACCTATTATCATCAATAAACTGACGACGGCTATCCGAAGGAAGGTAGGTAGGAAGGAAGGTAGTTATCACTTGTAGAGACATATTTTAATGTAAAAAAATTTAGTGTAGTTAGCAACACTGCACCAGAATAGTAGGTCAGAATGCCCCCGCATGTTGTAATAACAAAATTGTTTCGAATGAAAATAAAATAAATAGAAAAAACACTGGAATATATCAGTTAATGTATGTGGTGAATTCCCCAACAGTACTACCATAGAGACCCTCTGAGGCCCACAATGCTTTCTTTATTTATAAATAGAAAAAAGAAAACACTCAAATCTAATCAAGTACGTTTTTTGATGAATGGGGTCAAGTCTGAAAATATCATTTTTTTTTTCAGATTTTTTATCCAACTAAAAATGGTACAAAATGTAACAAAAATAATTTACGGACCACCCATCTTCTACCATTGGTATTCCTAGGGATAATAATTGTATATTATATCTAAATGTGCAAAAAGTACAACTAAATGTTTTTGTTTTTAATTCCGTCTCATATGAGAATGGTTTGACTACAAAAACCTCTCGAATTTTAAATGATGTTTTTACTGGTATAAAATATTATATCTTGGTATTGAAAATTTTCAAGCGACTCCTAAGGGCTAATAATAGAGTGCACTCCCCCCTCCGGGACAAGAATGGCACTCCATTCAATGTGCGCTCGGACACCTTCTTCTTTACTTTTGTTGTATGTCTTTATTTTCTCCCTGATGTTTCCTACTATAGTATTTAGCGTGGTATTCCCAAAATAATAACCTTTCTTTTGGAATTTTATTTCATTGTTGAAATACGTAACTTTAACCTCAAAAATCCATATGTAGGAATTGTAAAGGAGTTGAATTTTAAAGTCTCCGTATACATTTACCTTGTCCTGAAAGACAAAATATCCTCAAGAACTACTCGACCAATCATCACCAAATTTAGAGAAAATGATAGGGTTAACATTTAGGTAATATTTTATTTAGGAGGCAATGCTCAAAATGACAATCGTGGAAATTAACCATTTCCGGCTTTAACGTTCTTCGCTATAGAGTAAGAGGAGTATAGCTAGAGATACGATTTTCTGTAATTCCACGAAAACATTACATCTCCAACCCTAACTCTTTACTAAAACAAAAAGTACTGTATTAGAAGTCCTCTGCAACTTCCAGTTGAATTACTGATTTACGTGCAGAAAAACTGATAACAGAGAGATTTCCTTAGAATTAATTTGATGTGAAGAATAGATAACATGTTCGCTCTATTCAAACGGAAAATGACTTAAATCAACCATTTTCTTTCTTATTCGTTGGGTGTACAAAATATAAATTCTATCTAAACTTTAGTCCCTCTACTGAAACTAGAAGTTTCGCAAATCAACCAGTTCCAGTTTTTACGTTGATAGTTATACATTTTATTTGACTTTAGCGTTATTTTTAACAGTGAAGCAATATAAAACGTAGTCCTACAGTTTAGCACGAGATCCAAACGACATGATCTCCCGCCGGCAATTGAATCCGAGTGTCCTATGCCAATGGTACGTACGCTAACCGCTTAGCCCCGAGGGAGTTCTTGATCATTATAGAGCAAAAAAATATAACATAGCGAGAAGTAGGTTTTAGCAGTGAATTGAGAGAACAAAGTATATTCCCTACCAATATATCTGTTAAAACCAGAAGTGGCAATAATCAACTACTTCCGGTTATCTTTAATAACTATGGAGTAGAAAGAAGAATACACTATGTGATCAAAAGTATCGGAAACCCATCCAAAACGTACGTTTTTCATATTAGGTGCATTGTGCTGCCATCTACTGCGAGGTACTCAATATCAGCGACCTCAGTAGTCATTAGACATCGTGGGAAAGCAGGATAGGGCGCTCTGCTGAAATCACGGACTTCGAACGTGGTCAGGTGATTGGGTGTCACTTGTGTCTGAAGTCTGTACGCGAGATTTCCACACTCCTAAACATCCCTAGGTCCACTGTGTCTGATATGATAGTGGAGTGGAAACTTGAAAGGATCCGTACAGCACAAAGCGTACAGGCCGACCTCGTCTGTTGACTGACAGAGACCGCCGACAGTTGCAGAGGATCGTAAAATGTAATAGGCAGATATCTATCCAGACTATTACACAGGACTTCCAAACTGCATCAGGATCCACTGCAAGTACTATGACAGTTACGCGTGAGGTGAGAAAACTTGGATTTCATGGTCGAGTGGCTGCTCATAAGCCACACGTGACGCAGGTAAATGACAAACGACGCCTTGGTGTAAGGAGCGTAAACACTGGACGATTGAACAGTGGAAAAACGTTGTGTGCAGTGATGAATCACGGTACACAATGTGGCTATCCGATGGCAGGGTGTCGGTATGGCGAATGCCCCGTGAACATCATCTGTCAGTGTGTGTAGTGCCAACAGTAAAATTCGATGGTTGTGGTGTTATGATGTGGTCATGATTTTCTTGGAGGGGGTTTGCACCCCTTGTTTTGCGTGGCACCCTCGCAGCGCAGACCTACATTGATGTTTTAAGCACCTTCTTGCTTCCCACTTTCGAAGAGGAATTCGGCGACGGCGATTGTATCTTTCAACACAATCAAACATTTGTTCATACTGCACGGCCTGTGGCGGAGTGGTTACACGACCATACCATCCCTGTAATGGACTGCCCTGCACAGAGTCCTGACTTGAATCCTATAGAACACCTTTGTGATGTTTTGGAACACCGACTTCGTGTCAGGCCTCACCGACCCACATCAATACCTCTCCTCAGTCAGCACTACGTGAAGAATGGGCTGCCATTCCGCAAGAAACCTTCCAGCACCAGATTGAAAGTATGCCTGCGAGAATGGAAGCTGTCATCAGGGCTAAGGGTGGGCCAACGCCATATTGAATTCCAGCAGTACCGATGGAGGACCCCACGAACTTGTAAGTTATTTTCAGCCAGGTATCCACATACTTTTGATCACATAGTGTAGATAGAGATAAACTATTTCCTGTAATCTATTAAGTGTCTCAAAAATACATTTCAATTCCATTCCTAAGTCTCTATTAAAACTGAAAATGATAGAAATGTACTTGGAATTCAGATTTTAATATTGATTCAATAAGAGTTTAGATGCTAACAGATAGCAAGATGACACTATTTGATGATGATTTTGATTATCAGATTGGGTACCATCTTATCTCTTAAACATCTATTCAACCCGAAAATGGAAGAATTCTACCACTTTCGGTATTGCTATCTCTTGCCTTATAATCGAAACTAATAGACAACAGGAAACGATTTTCAGTAATTAATTGATCGTCCCGAAATATGTTTCATCTCTACTTGATTCCTTGTGCTAAAAAAGCAAGTTGCAAATATCAACCACTCCTACTTTATTTGTTAATCGTTATAAACTGAAAACTGTAAGAGATAGCTAGAAGCAGTTTGCTGCAATCGATTAAGCGTCGCACAGTGTGACATTTTGCCAATCTAGGAGGACAAAATTATTATATCAAAAATCTATCACATTAAAGTGACATAAGGTACAGTAGTAGAAATAACTGAACTCATGTTATTGAACCCTATATTTAGAAAAAAAAGGTAGTAACAAATCTACGGCAACAATAACAACTTTCGTAGACACACGTTAAATAAAAAGGAAGAAATGGTTGTTCCCATAAAAATAACGACAACGAGAGGAAAGTTGATTGTAAAAATAGTAATGACCACTAGTTATTGAAACAAACCTTGTAAACATGATTTTTTTAGCCTCTACTTCCCCCTGCCTTGGCCAAGTTCCTTTGGTCTTATTCATGGCAGAAGTAACTGCCTCTTACCAATTTGTTCTCTCTCTGCTACTTTATTTCTTGTATTCGTTTCTTTCTTTCATCTCTTCTTGTTTTGAAACCTCAACAGGATGAGACGAGGCTGCTATTTTTTTGGTAAGTTTAAGCCATACCATTTATTTTCTCATTTTATTAATTTATAATTTGTTATTTTTATTACAAAAGAAAATGCAAAAACACAAAGTTCTTCATGCAAGGTGGACTCGCATAATTGAGAATAAAAAAAGAAAGAGGCTGAGAATAGAACAAAGAAACAAAGAAACAAACAAAAACAATTATTTAGTATGCTGACTACTTTTTGATTTCCTGTTTTTCACCATTTTCGTTCAATATTTATTAATTGTTTCTCCCCTCTGTTTTCAATTATCACATATCCCACTTTATATAAATATAACACAACACAAATTATAACCTAGTTTGGACAGTCAAACATTATGTTCACTTATAAATTCTTCACATATCACCCTCTTAACCGCTACTGCTGAGTTAGTTGGCCGATGAGTCATCTGATGAAGATCGTTGTTCGTTGGAAGTGTGCAAAGAAGGCTCATTCAATAAATCAAGTACCTCTCCGTCGATAGGACTGTGTTTTATTTTTGGAGGAAATCGGTAACTTCTAATGACTGGATCAGAGATAATGAGAAGATTGTGGAGTAGATCGTTATTTGAATTAATTCTTCGATGTATTCCTCGTTAAGAATTCCGTGTATTACCTGTGGTGCTTATCTCTGGTCTCGTGTTCTTCCTCCGAAAGCTCGCCAATAGGAAGAATACAAGACCAAGACCAAGACCTGAAGAAGACAATACAAGACTTCTTCATCCTAGTTCCTCTCTGGGGAAAGGCATTTGAAAGTTCACTCACAGTTGAAGCAGAATTCCTCTTTCGTTTTTGTCTAAGTTTTAGTTAAATGGCCAACGACAGTTCCTCATGGCTAGTTTCTTCAATGAGAATCTTCACTCTACGTTTCTTTGACTTTCGGCTGCAGTCGCTGAAGAATTTGTGTGGCCTTCGAACATAACCTTGGGATGTACTAGGCTGCAATGTCATGAGATTATGGAATTGAAGACTTCCTTCAAGCCAAGAGGAATTATTTTGCAGAAAACGTTCGAGATGTCTTGATGCTGTCTTCCACTTCACTTCAAGTTTGTGACTAAAAGTCCTAACTAGCGCCTTAATAGTTGATAAACCATCATCAGCTAATGGGAAGTGGCCAACTAATAGCTCAACATACGTCAGTAAGGCATCAAATCTCGTGAAAATTCTGTATCCATATCTCAAATAAAGTGTGATAGAGAATGTGTAGCGCCATTGTAATTGAAAACCAAAATCCTTTAAGTGTGCAAATTCGCGCAACAACTGTTTTCACTTTTGAAAAGTCTGAATTCTCAGCAATAACTTACATACAATTTAACACTGGAATAATGCGTAATTATATGCTGAAACTCAAAGCTCTTTTTTTACATTTCAATATAATTGTGTGTTTAACACTTACAGTTTTCCGTACCTTTTTTCAGATCGAACAAAATGTTTTGAAACGAAACACTACAATTCAGAACAGACGTAATATGACCACCAATACATGTCCACTTTCCTTTTGCTGTTATACGACTCGAGTGATCCACACTAGACAAGCGAAATCGCATCACAGATTTTCGAACGTGCACTGCGAAACCACTGAGCAGGTGTTCCGACAAATTTGGGCTTATCTATCGGCTAGATTAAATAAACAGAATTTGAAACAAATGTTGTTTTGATAAACTGTGGTTATTATATTATTGGAATAACTAGCAGTTATATGTATATTAATAACTTTTATTTTGTCCTCCTAGATCATCAAAATGTCACACTGTGCGTCGCAAGAGTATGTTTCATCTCCAGTGTAGTGTCTCCATTAAAACCGTATGTGGTAGAAAATTATCTAATTACATTTTGAACGTTGCACACTATGAATTAGAAACTTACTAGATAGACAGAAATGATTTTCCGCATCCGACTAAGCTTCTCAACAATACATTTCATTTCCATCCTAAAATCCAGTATAATTTTCGTATTGATCTACCTAAAGCATAAACGCTAAAATTTAGTGAGAAGTCATTTAATTGAATCTATTTAAGGTTCTAAGAATACGTAGCATCTTCCCTCATGACCACCTATTCAAACCGAAAGTAGTAAAATTCACCCAAATACAGATTTAGGCATTGCATTTATAGAATGGAAGCGACAACAGATAATGAGAAGCGATTTTCTATAATCAATTTAGCCTCTAAAAATATACTGTATATTCCATCTCCACTCCTATCTCTTTTGAACTCATTTACGTAGAGCATTCGTCACAGTGATACTTGTTAACATCACACTAATTTGTACTTTATTCATAATCTAAATTATGAAATTGAAAATGACTATGTTTGCGATTTCTAATCTCCTGAACTTTCCGACCGATCTCTATCAAATTTTCCACATTCATCAAGTGCGGATGTGGGTGTATTTTTATATATTCATTTTGATGGTATGACTTAGGGGCGGGAGAGATATAACACAATAAATAATAACTGTTGAACCAAACGACCAATCTCCTTCAAATTTTCAACATAGGTGAAGTTCCAGCCTGGAATATTTTTGCCACGTAACATTAACTGAGCAACGTAGGGGAGAGGAAGGAGGGGTTGATATATAAAAACCAAAGTAAATAAAAATAGAAGTGACTATGTTTGTGAGTTAATAATTCTTGAATCACCAGACCAATCTCAATCAAGTATTCGATGTGGATAATGTTCCAGCCTTGAATTTTTTTTATTATTTCATTTTGAATTTAGAATTTAGGGGGTTAGGGGAGATACATAAAAATGAAAAAAACACTTAATTCTTGAACCAAAAGACCGATCTCTATCAACCCCCATTTCAGCATAGATAAGATTAGGGCCTGGACGAGTTTTATCATTTCAGTTTGACGGTGTAACGTAGAGGAGGGAGAGGAAGAAGATGTATGTAAAACAATGAAAATGAAAGCAACTGTCCTTGTGACTTCATCACTTCTGTGAGATAGGAATATGTATATATATATATATATATATATATATATATATATATATATATATATATATATATATATATATATATATATACTTATCATAGTCTAAATTCAGGCAGCCCCCCCCCCCCAGTTTTTACCTTCTAGATCCGCCACTGGTCTCGTGGCTATCCCGGTGTCACCTCGTGTTTCCGAAACGAGACAAATTGATATCTAGTCTCCTTTCGTCTAATTTTCTTTCGTAAACTTCATAATAATAGAAGTAAAATTGGAAGCCATGCGGCTTCGAAATGTAACGAAGTTTACAAGTTAGAATTGATAATCGGACAAGAGTGGGCTATGGAATGCTTCCAAGACATTTAAAACGCGACGAGTCCAGACAAGGACCTGTCACGTCTAGTCTAGGAAAACGAGACGAGACAGACGCTTTGTCTCATCTAGTCTCGGATTTAACAAAGCCTATATTGTCTCGCCCATGCTGAATTGGAAGCCTCTCACCAGAGATGAAGTAGATCGTGGGTCGTGGGTCACTACGACCCACCGACACACTCTGCTTAGTGTATTCGATATAGCACCCTCTGAACAGTTGTGAATTTGTCTACATTTTACTTTTAGGATCTCCATTTTTTTCTTCTTCTTCTTCTTTTGAATTTGTTTCTACCTGTATTTACTTACCTGAGATGAGTATATCTAACAAGGAAAAAGCAGACTGAATGAATTTCGGGGCCATCGAGTCAAAGATAATTTTCTTGAGTTGGGTTCCGAGCCAAGTCGCTGTTTTCGAGGTCGAGTTTCGAGTTGAGTCGAGTTTGATAACGGCTCGCTCGCACGTTCAGCTCGTTTTAACTCGTTTTGAAATAATGGCCTGACTAGACTGAAAAGCAAAAGCCATGAGAAATGTAAGCAGTAATGTGGAATACTTTTAGTGTTGCTCACGACAGGGGTGCATCTCGTCTCGTAAATTTAGTGCATCTCGTGGGACAATTTTAGTGTATTTCGTCTTGTCTAGATAACGAGAGGACAAGAGTTTTTTTTATTACAAGACAGCCTCAAATGTCGTGATCACCAATATAAGTATATACTGTAGTTCTTAAAATGAAGGCTGAGACCTGCACGGTCGAATTCTTGAGCCCAAGCAGAAGACCAACCCAGGTAGTGGCATCAACCGGCTCGGCTCGTTTCAACTGAGCGAACAGCTCGAGTTGACTCGGTTGGGATGAGCCGTTGGCTCGGCCCAATTGAGCCGATGACCTGAGCCGGCTTAGTTGGAACGAGCCATCCACTCGGCTCAATTGAGCCGATGGCTCGACCTAGCTCGGTTAGGATGGGTCTACTCGGGTCATGTGAACCATCGGTTCCAACCAGTTAAATTGAAACTAGTCCATCGGCATAGTTCGACTTAGCTCCACCATGCCGATGGCTCGAACCGGCTGGGTTGGGTGAGCTGTTGGCTCGCCTCACTTATCGGTCCGGTTTGGTAGTGAATGAGCTGTAAGCCGAGCCGCTCCAGCCGTTGAGAACCCTAAATCCGTCCCAGATGTTTTGAACATGTTTGGCTGACGCCTATAACTTTTAACAATTTTTGGTTCGATCCCGATTACTTGCCCCTTCGGAACTCAAACCCAGAACGTGACCGATGTCCTTGCCTCATAAGACTTCTCGACGACCGAGATCGACAGTCAATTAGCTTTTACTATTCAGGTACAAACCGCATATCTTTTAAAGATTATACACGGTGTTGATATAACAACTATCAAGACACATCTCTGCAGCTGCCAAAATTTTAAACTAGAGCATTCCACTAAAGTTTCATATAGAAAGAATTCTACTGTATGTATTAAGGAAAATACTTGTAATAAAAATAACTTAATATCACGCAACAGTAAGGCATATAATAAAATAATTTTTAGGATATGCAGAGGTAAATATAAAAGCTTTGCTACAAAATTACCTACACAGACCATAATTCAATGACCTCTGAAATACAATGTAACGAAATAGCCTATGAGATTCGGTCTACAGAGCAATTGTTACTTAAAGAATGGACATACACTATTTCGACAATTGAGACAAAACGGGAAATGTTTACGATACTTTTCGTCCCGTCTCGATTCTCATCTCCAAAGCAGGACGATAATTTAAGTTAGCCTTGTCCCATCTCGAATGTAAAATGTTAATTCTCATGTTATTTTGTTTGCTTTAGAAACGAGATGAGAAATTCCTCTTCTCATAGGCAACATTAAACAAAACCGAAATAATCTTTCCAAATGTCACGTTTCTGTTTGTAATGACATCACCGATATGACCCGAATGGTATGACCTGAGCGATAATTAGCTCTTGGCTTTTAATCGTTTACGAGATAATAATAATAATAATAATTATTTTATTATTATTACTATTAATATTCCTGAAGGTTTGATAATTCAAGTATTGAAACATCCCTGTATTCAAATATCTGCATATAATAAAACGTATGTCATCGTCGAGCAATCGCCATCAAAAATCCTAAAGTAACAAAAAAAAATGTGCGACATGGATTCTAGCAAGAACCTTGACCACTGAATCGCGATCGCTACGCGGTAAACGATTCGTCTTTAGTCTGGTTACTTTAGGTTTCTTTGCCTCCGCTTGCAAAGTTGTATGTTATATTTCTTCGATTCAAAACATCTTTCGTATTTCTTTTGTGAATAATATTCGCCAAACTTTATATTAATAACTTGAGTTGTTCTTAAACCTTCGGTTCACAAGTTTGTTTTTTCTCCACACGAAATTACAGATAAACATTTAATTCTCATACTTTGCATTTGTTTCAAAGCTGTAGCCTTTACCTGGTCAAAGACTTAGTTCGCCACGTTACAGATTAACCAACAGAAATTAATTTTCCGGAAGCGGAAGTTTCACTTTCCGGGTTTCCGAAAATTATGGAATTCGGTAAAATTTCGGAATTCAGAAAAATTCCGGAACTATTAAAGAATCCGGAATTTAAAAAATTCCGAAATTCAGAAAAATCCAGGAATTCTAAAAAAATCCGGATTTTTTTCAAATTTCGGGATGCTTACGAAATCAAAAATTCCTAAATTCCGGATTTTTTTTCGAATTCAGGAATTTTTCCAAAATCGAATTTTTCGGATTCTGTAATTTTGTGGTTTCCGGAATTTGTGTGGTTTTACTTTCGGGAGTCCGGAAAGTAAAAATTCCGGAATTGGCCATCCCTAGTTTACAAACAATCTTTCAGAACGTTAAACTAATAGCTGTATAGAAACAAGAAAGTAATGAAAAGCATTTTGTATCCTGCAATACATCATGTATTAAAATCCGACAGCAGTTTCAGTATCTAACCAGAAATTGCATGTATCTAGCTACTGGAATCTGAGGTATGTAGAATTGTATTGTGTCTTATACAACCTGCAAACCACTGAATGTCTAAACGGCTTTCGTTAAATCCAAGTTGTAGTATTCATAGTTATATCCATTTGTGTCTATATGATCGGGTTAGTAAAGTTTTCTATATGATAGGGTTAGTAAGTCTTTTTTCTGCTCTCCCATAAAATTGTGATACAATCTACTACAGGATACAGAACGAAATATCAATTTAAGCAAACCTGTTGTATTACTACACATCTACTTTCGCCTCTGTCAACTCTGGTTGATCTTGTTGACGCGACATATTTGCTTCCTATACCCCTTTCTTCGTTTACTGAACTAAACAGTAACCATTCTGAATTATGTTACTGCGCATGCCTCATAGATAAATATTTCTGATGCCAATAGTTTCCGTTTTGTCCAAGGAACGTTCTTTTTCTTATTCCCAGCATGATCCTTTTATTACATTATATCAAAAGCATGCAGGCCTAAATACCTCATGTATTACATAGCATATAGGTTTAACTACTACATGTAAGAACATTGTCGAGTCCCAGCAAAGAAGTAACATATGATCATAGGATACAATCCACGGAAGTGATAGCTATTAATCCCTAACGACACAGTGTGTGAGTGGACAAAGCACTTGCTTTTCGCGCCGTCCACCCGAGTTCGAATCTATCTTGGTTTGATTTTTATCCATTTGAGAGAAAGTATTGTTTCTTTTCGCTACAGCTAATCACTCTTTTCGTATTTTTCGTCGTCCTTCACGGTTAAAGTAACTGTATATTCTTATTCTTTCTACGAATGATGGATCGTCTCTTTCGTTTCATATCAAACATGCATACGTAATGAAAAGACGCTGTTGATAGTAATAATAGTAATATGAAATATTACTAGCTAACTCGTGCGTATATTTCGCACAATATAATTTTATATTATTATGTGGAAATAATTAAGGCTGGCTGGCGCCCTCCCCCATATTTTTTCGATGCGCCTTATGGGTCCACGGTGTCCAAATTTGGCCCCATCCCACTATCACCTCCTGTTCTCTCGATATAAATTATCGACATTTTGCCTAAAGACGGCTCTGCCGTGGCCCCATAACTCCCCATGACAATACCTCTTCGTTCTTTGTGCATTGAAATCGCTTATTTTTCTGAGTACTATCAGTGCATACTGTCCAACGTTGCTACCATCCCTCTACCATTTCTCGTTCTCTCGATATAAATTGCTAATATTTTGATTGTAAGGGAGATATGGCGTTTCAATCATTACGTTTAATGAAAAATTGAGGAAGATATTGCGTTGCCACAAACAACACTTATTATTATTATTATTATTATTATTATTATTATTATTATTATTATTATTATTATTATTATTATTATTATTATTATTACCACTAAAGTTGCCTACCACTATTTGCAATGCAATGTGTTACTAAAAAGCAAATCAAATAACACTCCTCGCCATTCACGCTCGCGAACTCGAAATACACGATTTACAGTTCTCTGTGTTAGGGGAAAGCATATTTATTATTATTCTTTCAAATAACACGTTTCACAAGTTACTTCATTTTCAATGTGTAACTTCATATCATCACTAACGATCGTCTTGTTCCCATTGGAAAATATTCCCCTGCAAAAAAAGCCTGACTTTAGGAAAAGAGTGTGAACCATCTTTAGGTGATTAATCGGATCCAATATTTCAATAAAAGAGGATACGTCCGTGCACACAAACATTTCAGTAAAAGAGGAAACGTCACTCAAATATTGTGAATACCCATTTATGGGAAAAATTTATTTCGCTTGGAAATTTTTAAGAGTTTCAAGGGCCGCCATTTTGAACATTTTCATCTGATTATTCTGGCTAACGAACTCATTCAAGATATTTCAACAATTAATGTTTGTGCCAAGTTTGGTCTCAATCCGTTGAAAATTACGGTGGTTATGGCATTCACAAATAGCGCTATATATATATATACAGATAGATAGATAGACACACAGAGGGAGAGAGAAAAAGTGCGTTGCACCCATCTCCCTTCTCTCTTCTGTGCTATGTTAGAGGTAAACCGGGCCTCTTTGCAAACCTACCTTTGTATTGACCAGCCTAAGCTAAACACGAGCCTCTTATTACTCAACGTAGAAACGTAGTCGAGAGGTTTAAGGCATGTAGTGATTGTATTTTAATAACCGTGAGTATGGATTTCGAACCTCTATACCTCCATTTTTTTTACTTTTTGCAGCTACGTCGGAACGTTCAATTTTTATTCTTTACAAATTGCAAATGGCGTTTACATTCAAAATAAGAGGAATTTTGGTGGCATTTGTTCGGATATTCTTCTCTTTCGAAATGAAGACAAGAATAAAAGCAATACGCAAAGACAAAATGTATTATCAGTACTAAACATTACCAATAGTAATTGCTACGAAAGACAAAATACGACCTCTTTTAGGATCTCTCATGAGCTCTATGTATTATTAACAAAAATAAAAATAAAAATTTTTTTGCAGCTTATTCGAACTGCCGTTCTTTCCACTTCTAAGCAATCACCTTAACCACTACACCAAGATCATGGCTTTGTGAACGTTTAGTTGTCGGCGTATTTGTTCTATTTGTGTTTTATGTTCCTACTTGACAATTTTTACACTTTTTTCTTCGTTTAGCAGCTGTTTCTGGCTTTCTCTTTCGGTGTCGTCTTTATTTACACAATGCACTATTCGTATTCACAGTTTGTGCCCCTCTGCAATGTCTTATTCAGATTAGACTTTTCTTCTTGCCCCTCAATAAACGTTTGATTGATTTAATTTTCATACTCTCCATGAACGGAGCGCAAGAATGCCAGACTCAAAAAACAGGTGTACATTTACTTTCCTGGCGGACTATACAATTCCAATAACAATATAATTATTTGAGCCAAATATCGTAAAATATGTCATGTTAAATCCAATGGTCATTCGAAAGTCATTTTGCAAACCACTGGTGTTACACAAATTAAATTAGGTCAAGAAAAAAGAAAGAAAGAAACAGGTGCGTTATCAGTGACAGCTTACGAAATACAAAGTCAGCATTTTGAATCCAATACGGACACTCAAAAGTCATTTCCAAAACCGCTGGTGCTACGAAAACGAAATTTGATAATTATATTAAGTTTTATTATCACCAGTGTACTACGAAAATATTTAATCTTTCTTTTCGAAAATCATCTTGAACAACAAGTGGCCAATAAAAATTCATTAAACAAAAACTATATAAAACCCATTTTTAGTCAAACGATTTTATTTCTGTTACCAATTTGCACTAATCAGTACATAAAGGATGTATCTGTAATACAGGTTGCAAATAAAGAGTAAAAAGTCTTACCAAATAAGTTATTACACGATTATGAAATATGTTTTAAACTGTTCAAAATGTTTAAAACATGTTTTATTTTCGTTCGTGTTTTAAAACATGTTTATAACATTTTGAACAACTTTTTCATGTTTCAAACACACGTTTTTCTCTTTTTTAAACAAAACTGTATTTTTTCCAGACTTGGTACTGGACTATAATGATAATAAATCTTTTTTCTCTTTTTCTTTCTTTGTGTGTTTTTTAGATAGTTCAGCATTGCACTCGGATTTACCGTACACTTCTCAACAAAAGACAATCAGGTGAACAGATGTGAGTTCAACACTGCTACTGGACATATAGAGATGGATGATACGTCACAAAACCAGCATGTTATATTCCAAATATAATTTATGGAATCACACTAATCACATTTTTAATGTAACCATCCACTGAAATTTTATCTGTCACTGCTTCCAAAAATGCTAATTTGCCACAAGACATGAAGGTGTAGTTAGTTCACACTGACGCCACACAGCTCAATTGTAAACAGAGAACATATACATTATATTCGTTTCGTTGGTTCCATCATTTATTTTAAAAGAAAATAAAGATTAGAACTTCAAGATATGATACAAGAACTTAAATTCAGGAGCAAGAAAATCAGATTGGAAACGAATATAGAAAAAAATAAGATAATGTTGAATGACTTCGTAAGGGACACAACAAGCCAAGTAGAATATATGAATTTAGCAGAAACGGATTCCTACGTTTCTCTGAGGCAAAACGTTAATTGGTGGCAACATTAAAAAAAGACTAATAAGTTAGTTTGAAGTGGAACAGGGGGGGGGGGACTTCAGCTTGAAAGCTTGAAGTAAATTGGAAAATTTTCAATGACTTTGACATATACACTAATAAAATAAGAAATTAAACCTTCAATATAACAAAGTATGAAGAAATATATTTTTAATCACTTGCAAAGATACGAAAACGAAATACAGGTTTTATGAAAACAACACCCAAAACGTTTGGGAGGTGATTCCTAACACATAGATACGACCAAAATGTTTAGACCAACCTGAGCACTCAAATGCTTCCTTTCGAACTTACAGCGAACCGAAAACATGAAAAAATGAACTTTAAACATGATCCATAGCTCCTATACTATAGAACCTACCGAAATCGGGTCAAAACTTCACTTAGGATCTAATATGTGCGCTATCCAAAAGTACACGTTTCAGAATCCTGCGGTACTCACGAAAAACTTTTATAGAGAAAGTTAAGCTACGGGCATATATTTTGAAGTACCTACCAACTACATCTATAATAGTTGTTGCAGAAGCACCGCAGGATTCTAAAACATGGATATTTGCATAGGGCACGTATTCATTCCTAAGTGAAGTCTTGACACGACTTCGGTACGTAGGTCCCATAGTACTGGATCTATGGACTTTTAAAGTTCATTTCTTATGTTCTCGACAGCCTATAACTCTGAAACGAAGCATTTGTGCACCCAGATTGGTTTATACTTTTTTGTCTTATTTTGGTGTCCGGATTCACCTCCCAAACGCTGTAGGTGTTGTTTTGAAACACCCTGTATAAAGGAACAAAATTTAGTAGATATTATGTAGTGGTTGTGGAACTTCAAAATATTTTTGAACGTGATATAAGAAATCTTCCCCATAGCTAATTAAGAATATAAGTTAAGATGATTAACTTTCACAGATATATATATATATACTAACAGCTAGTAAACTCTTAACTACATGAATAACATTCATTGTAAGTCATAAGAGATGCAGCAACCTGTATTTTTTTATTTATTTGGCAAATATATACAGGACAGTACGAAACTATTTGAACAAACTTCGGGAGCTGATTCCCGACACCGAAACCAGTAAGAAAATAGTCCTGTTGAACTTTGGTCAGTGAGGGACAGTTTCGGCGATACACAGTGCACAAAGTGTGGAGAAATGAACTTAAGAGGGCTGTAATTAAAAAAAAAACGCAACATAATGACACTCGAAGACATATCTGCTCAATTGAAAAATGCATGTTTCAAATCTCCGCAAGGTGTGTGCGAAGTATTCCCCAAAGGAGCTTAGGGGTTCCCTATAACTTGGCAAGTAATCCTATATTCATTTGGGCAATCCTTCGCACATATCTTGAGGAAGTTTGAAACATCCATTTTCCAATCGAGCAGGTATGACTTCGAGAGTCATGTTCTAAGGCACACTCTCTAAGTTGCGTTGTTTTTGAATTACAGCCCTCTTAAGTTCTTTTTCTCACGATTTCGGCACTTTATATATCCGAAACTATCCCTCACTGATCAAAGTTTCAAAGGACTTTTTTGCTAGTTTAGGTGTCAGGAATCAGCTCCCGAATTTTGTTCAAATTGTTTCTCTCCATCCAGTATAGACTGTCACACTATATTGTGTAAACCTCTTACAATCATGATACTCGCCTTACTACTTAAGTAAAAGTGGATAGTAATTTGGTTCTGTATTAATAGGATATTTATTTGATCAAAACTCATTAAAGATAAAAAATTCGTTCATTATAATAAAATTTATGTTACCTGTAGTGCTGTATAAAATTACGACGACCCAAACTAGAAATTAATTTATCTACCACTTTATTTGTTCACACGTTATGATTTAGTAACTTATTTCTATTTGTTTCTGATTTTCTTTCGTAAACATGCAACCTATTCTTATTTTGTTCAGTCTTTCACCGTTGCTAACCCAGAAATCTGACGTGTTTCCAACTGTAGGTGTGTTTTCGTTAAATTGAAAAGTTTCTGTAATTAATAGTGTCAATTTGTTCGAAGATCATTTCTCGACAACTATATAATCAACTTAATTCTGTAATAGTTGATTAGTTCTAAATTAAGACTTAAGTTTATCCATAAGTTATCCTCTTCTTATTATCATTGTGTCACGTACAGTAATAACCAGAAAGAAAATAACACGAACAACATATTATGAATAATGATGTTTTTTAGTAGAATTACCAACACTGTTTAGTTTTTAGACTGTGTAAACCAATACGTAGAATGATTTGTAAATATAAGCAGAACACGGTTAATGAGATAGAGGACAAAAGAGAGAACTATTACAATATTCGTTAGAAAATGTATAGAAATAAGCAACTTCAGTAATTCCGTTGTTTTTAATGTTTAGTAGTACCGTAAAAAAACGAGCATGTGTTAGAAGTAGAATTAGCAGTATCGACAATACTTAGTCTTGATATAAGAACATTATATCAGCGTTGAAAGAGTTCAATCTAAATTTCTAAGGTATTTGATACACAAAATAACTGGAATTTATCCCTCACTTGAAAGTCATAGTACACTGATAAACAATTTTAATATTTATTCATTTGAACAAAGGCGTAATATTGCCGATCTGATATTCCTTCAAAAAAGTGTTCAAAATGAATTCGTTCTTTAAACTTCGTATCTTCATTATAGTACTTCGATGTTAATTCAGTTAGAACTAGAATTAATAACATAGGTATCTTTTATTGCAAAAAGGCTAGGACCAACATAATGCTGAAGTCATCAATCTGAAGAATATGTTCTTTCTATAACAAATTATGTCATAAACATAAAAAAAATTGATATAAGTACAATGTCATGTAAAGAACTGAAGGAATCTGTTATAAAATGAATTATAATATTTCAACACTGTAATTGGGCATCTGCTTATTCTGTTGATAAATTAATTAATTAATTAATACGATCGTAACAACAAGTAGCAAATCGTGTTATGATAAGCCAGCTAAATAATAGAATTTCACAAAATCATTATTCAATGTTTTATTTTATGTGGTAAGCAACATAAAGATATATAAATACCTACCTGGAGCAGGTATGCACATCCCTTTTTCCACATCGTAAAGTAAACCATTATTGCAGAGAAAATGTTGTCTTTCAATTTGTGTTTGTGATATACTGACCATAAGTGCTATAAAGGGGACAAACTGAAAAGCACATTGTTTCAATATATCCATGTGGGTAAAGTGTCTTAGATCTCTGTATAAAATAATGCTTTCATGAAAATCAATAAAGGATATTATATCAACTATAGGAAACTGATATAAATTTTCTTAAATAAGTATATGTTTAAAAAGACTATCCGAATATAATTCATGAAGGAATATAATTATTTCCTTTCGAAACAACAATAATCAAATATTTATGTACATCTTATACTTAATTTATAGTTTATTGTCTACATCCAATATAGTTAGTTAGTTTTCCTCTTTTTGATATTAATATGAGTTAAAATTAGTTTCCTATGGTTTTACTGTGAGAAGAAAACTAATCGTAGCAGCTTTTAACATTTGCTTCCATAACAAAGTCAAAAATAATTACAAACTTGTATTTCCCACGCATACTATAAATGGATTCGCATTACAATCTTGTAGTTAATATATTATGATATTTATGTAGGCAGTTTTCAAATTAACTAACAAAATTACGCAAGCAGGGAATATTAAAATAAATATGTATTGACACAAATGCGTTCTGGAAATAATATTTACTGATATCGCATACATATATAAATCCAACTATACGTTAATGTAATTTCATATATCAAAATAATCACATTGCATGTCATAATTCTTTTAATTTTATACTGCTTTTACCCTGTAGGTGAGCTTGCTTATCTCGCAATATCTTTTTATAGTATAAAAATATATCAGTGTGTGAAAGGTATTATGCTAAAGACGAATATATTTAGCTGTTTAGTAATAACAGAAGTCATATTAAATGTGAATAACAATGCAATTACGCTTATTTTTATAGAATCTACAAATGTTTATTTCATAGTCAAGGAAAACACAATGTAGTAATTACATGACATACGTAAAAAGTATGTAAACTACCATTGGTTGTTACCATTTACGACGGTCATACCGACTCGGACTTCGTTAATTTCTGATTTTCGGACAAGGTTTTATATACCACATATGTTCTCTTTCTCTCTCTCTCCCTATATATATGTTCAATGTAACCTCCTTTTTCTGTTTCTTTAATTTTGAACTTTTACTTTTTAGATTACCCAGGGAAGCTTCGATGACTCTTTATATACTGATACGTATAAAATGAAATTAAATATGTTTTACGTAAAACGGTAATACCGTTTAGAGCAAAGGAGACGGTGATGAAGAGAAGTTCATGAAAGGGTCTACTGAATAAAGTGGGTGAAAACGGGAAAAGCCCGAGAAAACCCTCACACATGGTGTTTGTCTACCAAAAGTTTCACTTAAGCTGCATATTAGAAATTATTCTATTGTAGAAAATATAATTTTCTAAGTATTACTAATAAAGAAAATAATTTTACGTAATTTTCAATTTTGTACTTGTGTGTGCTAAACTGCACACTGACTGTTCATGCATGTAGGCAATGGCTGACAATGGAAGTCTCACTTCTTCATCGACGGATTTCATTCCTTCATTTTGTGGTCTTTTAATTCCATACAACATCTAGAAGCCCATTTCCCACATATACGTAGTGAAAATGGAAGTAAGACATTAACTTCCATAATATTCCATTCCTTACTGTCAGACAGAATGTAGATCAAGGTATTTAACGTAGCTTCAACTACAATGTTCTAAAGGCTTTTAAGTCTGCAAGTTTCTCTTGTATTTGGAAAATATTCTGAATCCAATCGAAATTTTTACTACTGACTCAAGAATCATTTTTGAATTTATGCTGCACGGTTTGTTAAGGTTCTTTAAACCGATTTCAAACCCATCAACAAAGTGCAGAAGTTGCGAACAGTAAAAGAGCAAACAACTCATCCAGTACATTGTGTGTAAAAAACAGTTGTGTATGTAGAAGTGTATATATTGGACAAACACGAAGAGACATACAAATTAGGGTAAATGTATATATTTCATAATTACCTCTATCGGGCATCAATGGTATATGTAGATACCATAAGTGTGAATTGTCTTAAAACGTTCATGTCACATCGATTACTGGTGGATTTTTATCGTTCAGTTGTACATGCATTGTTTCGTGCTCGTCAAGTTGGTGGGGGCTATGACGTCATCCGTTTGGCCTTTAAGAGTACAACGCAAAAGTCTTATTTTGTTCTCTCGATAATGCCGTCTAAATGTTTTTATGGGATCCTAGAAAACATATGTATGTCATCGACATGACCTCCAGATAGAGTAGACATTTAATGGCTTTTTCCTCCTTCTCTTCTCTTCCTACTTTAGAATTTCCTTATCATTATTTACTTTAAGTTAAAAGGTACTGGTTTTCAGTTTAAAATCCACTCTTTGCATAAATACAAACTTATAGAAGGGGAGAAGGTTCAACTGATTGCGTTTAGGACAAATCATTTTGTGTTGGTGATAAAATATAAACGACGAAGAATAAACTTATGTTTTATTTTAGTCACAACCAGTCTTTGTTCTGAAGACAATGGGGCAACAACTAAAATCCTAGGATAAATAGTGATGTGTTAGGAAATTTTTACATTCGTCCTCTTTTTTGAGACTTCTGGTTATACTTGGAATATTCATCGGAAATTTGTAAATATTTTCCCCGCCTTAGTTTTTAAGATATCAGAATAGTGTTTTGCACACGCATTTAGTACACTATTTGGCATTTTTCAAGTTATTTTAAGATCTGTACGTTAACTTTGGACCGGTCAAGAGGGGCGTGTACTTTTGAAAAATAAATTTCTTCAGAAAAAATCCATTTTCGATGTCGAATGCTGAACGCTGAAGTGAAAACATGAATGTTTTCCTGTCGCCTTTCATTAACTTAGAAATACAAACATCTATCTTTATTTGTGTTTGTGCTGGCTTTGATGAAAGGTGGAGGTGATAGTGTTTTTGAATGAACAAACTTTAATATCTTTACGTCAATGGTCACACATGAGTCAGATCATTTTGTTATGAGAACGATCACCCACCGTACATTTTCAAAACTTCTAGTGGCGGAAAAACATAGTGATGGTATGGGACACTGTGGGACGCTTTCGATATTAAACTTTAGGGCAACCTATATCGTAGGGTATTTGTTAAGATTGAAGCATTATATTTCATTCAGGATTCCAATGCATCACTGACCCGCATGGTCATCTGACGCATAGCATGCAGTACATGTTTGGTAGGCATATGGATGGCAGGCACCATGTAAGTAATGGTTGTCAAGAAAACATTGCAATGTTTTATCGATATTTACATAGTGAGTGAGGAAGGCCACTTTTCAAGAGCACCATTAAAGACTAGTAGTACGGACGTTCAGTGTCAAGACGTGTAAAACCTCTTATTTTAATACGCAAAGGTTTCGCACTATGTTGCTATTGCTTATATGGTTATGTTAAAACTCTATGGGATAAATTTCCCTCAACTCTCAGATGTTTTCCCTGTTTCTTGCAGCTTTCTCAAAAAACAATTTGTAATATAAGGGCCAATAATTTCACTATAGTTCGAGAAAATCAGGTAAAAAAATTACAATTCTTTATTTATGCTCTATTTCCATGTACTTAGAAAGATATATAATGTCTTAATTGAGAGTTGTACTATTTTACATTATAGCAATCCTTTTGTCTTAATTTTTTTTCTAATGTAAACGTAATTGTATTTCCAACTTCAGTAGGTTAAGGTAAAAAGACTTCAGAAATTAAAATGTATGCATTTATATTTTACTTTTATATTCAGGAATGTAATCTAGCATTACATTGGATTCTTTACTTCTACAATACTTCAGGCTTACACAGTACTGACACGTGAGTATTATAACTACCATTACTATTTAGATATGCATATGTATAAAATCCTGTATCACTTATCATTCTTCTTTACATTGCTACCAAATAATATAATGTTCATGCATATGAAACACAGAACTATACAATGTAATTTGTAGCTAAGTGCTGTACAATTACTATTCAATAAAGAGAAATGTAACACTAAATTCAAAATTCTAGAAATTAATCTTCAAGAAGACAAAACTATTTTACACTTTTATAAAACCATTCACAAATTGACACGTGGCTACATATACCATCATAACGGCGTAAAAATCCTTCTTTACAAAAACAGCCCCTATTACAAATGCCGGTAATGTGTTTAGTCACAAGGAGGCAACTTGGTTCTGGTAGTGGTCTACAGAAGTCATATTCTTCATTTTCTCCACAAACTAGTAGAAAAACATAAAATAAATTATGAAGTTGCTTAACGTAAATAATCGTTAATTTATTAGATTTTTAATAAGGATTTCATAACTAGAAAGAACTTGTTCGTACAAGTAGTAGAATATTTTACGAAGATAGACCTGTATTAAACTGTTATTAAACAAGATTAAAATGACACTCTCGTTAATTTCTATTTACTTACGGTATAAATATGTAGTTCTTTATTTCTCATATCCACAGCCCCCAAGACGACATTAATATAAATAATATAACAAAGATATTTAGATTAAATTTACTAGTATATCTCGCACAAGCATTTCGCCTGGTGTTAGTAAAGGCTAAAATTATTAATTAAAATTATTAAGTAAAGGCTAATTAAAGCAGTAATTGTTCAGATTTAACAGATTTAGATTTTGTTCAACTAACCAATCTGCAATTCGAAAGACAATATGAATACTTAAGTACTTTCTTATACACAATGTTATGATAGTAATAATCGTCGCAATTTAGGACACGTTTTTCCCTCACGATCACTGGTCTAGGTGTGTATATAACCACCCCTCTAAACTTTTGACAGCAGCATTTTGGCCTGCCCAATTAATTAAGGTAGTAAACACCCATCTTAAATTTAGGAAGTTACTAACTTTCAAATTTTGGTATAGTATTATAGGATAAGACTATATAAGTTCAGTTGGTTTACTTGTTTTGTTTTCGGATTAAAATTTTGTAAAAAGTCCAAATTTTCGACTTTTGAATTATTTTATAATTCATGATAAGACTTTATTACCTTATACGGTTATGTAGGAGAATACAGGCCATCATATTTTCATAAACATAGGTACATTGATACTTCCATTTTAAATTTTAGAAGAGACACATTAGCCCATCTCTTACATTTGGGAATTGATAAACATAGAATTTGGTAAATATTCCCTAAGTTCTAAATAAATATCTCTTTTAATTCGGTTGATGCAGTTTGTGCCCTTCTATGAGTAAAACATGCCAAAAATATATCTTGTACCTTCCACGTGGTCGACCATTGATCTAATTTATGTTGTTCCATTAGCCTTTATTACATATGCTTAAATACTTTAATGTAGAGGTTTAATCTCTCTTATATTACATGAATACTTTGATGTATCTGGGAGGTTACTTATGACCAGTCTTTAAATTTGAGAATTGTCAGAATTTAGAATTGGTATTTTTTCAAAACTTTAATACATAATTCTTCAAATTAGGTTGATCTTGGTTTTCCCTTCTAGAAGAAAAAAGTTAATTATATGCCGCATGATTGGTTATTGGTTTAATTTACCTTATTTGATGATGAATTATTAAAACGCATACTGATACTTCATACTCGTATATTGTTAAATAGTCAAGTACAGGGTTCTATTATCTTTAATAAGACGTGGGTAATTTGAGGCTCACTGAGATATGGGTTTATCACGTTATATAGATATATAGTTAAGTACAAGGGCCTATTATCTTTCATAGATATGGATAGCTTGAGATTCACTAAGACGAGGGTTTAACACGTTATATCGTAGTTGTGTCGGGGTATATTATCTTTCATAAGACTAGGGTTACTTTGGAGGATCACTAAGATGAGGGTTTATCACGTTATAAAGTTGTGTACAGCGGGCGTAAGAAATTTCTGAGGTAGAGAATTCGTGAGATAGGCAACCCAACTAACGCCTGCTCGAAGATAAATTACGCCTGGTAGTACGTAGCACAGCAGCGTGAAGCTGCCCCCAACTGTTAAAAGCAAAAATCATAAATAGTGTTTTCGTGCAGAAGTTGACCGAGACGCTGGCTGACGAAATGACAAAAGGGAGTCTTTGGATACTTGTACTCACAGTACTTCTTGTTTGTATGATACACACTTAAAACTATACACAGCCACTCGAAAAAATATACGGATATCAGAGACGCTGATGAGAAGATAACAGTTGGGGGACTTAAATAATCTTATAATTAACTCAAATAAGAATTATATAAACAATTTTACTTAGTTCAAATAACTATACATATCCGCGTATCAAATAATACACGGATAGATTCTGCGGTATACGTATATGGTAGGTTATTGTTTTAACTAGCTCAAAGTTAAAACAATAACTTGCGCTAAGTTTCGAAACTATTAAGAGTAGTCCTACATGCAAATCAATTAAAAGTACGGATGGATTATTTGGGAGGAATAACCCAATGAACATTTTGGGGGTCTAACAGCGCGTGAGCTCCTAGGTTCCTTCACTACTAATTCATACCTAATACTACTTCGAAAGAAGAAATTTTTGATTTCATTATTCGTCAAATAACTTTTGAAAATGCTAAATATTGTTATGCTGTAATTTATTTGTAAATATTAAAAATGCAAAATCTGATAACACTTAAACGTGTTGGAGAATTTATCCGTATTAAAGTAGGCTTTTTTTCGTTACCTTGCAAATATAACTGAGGGTACGTGACTTGTTAAATATTTGTGACATTTTTCACATTGATACAGAAAGAGAAAAGGGGAGAATATAGTGTCAATAAACACCAATTTAAAATGCATGAAATTAACGGTTAATATCAAATATAGAACCATTGATAGAATTAATTCTGTAACTCGTTTTCTCCATTCATTTTTCTTCCTTTATTTTCAGGATTGCATCATCACTGAATTTCTCCACTGGAGATTATCTTTCATTTAACAGCATCCAACTGGAGTTCAGCCTTGTGAATGAAACATTCTGAAGGGTAAACCTCGAACGCGGGAATCGAACACGGGTTGCCGGATTAAGATGCTACACCGCTAACTACTCATCTAAAGAGTTACTTCTTCAAGCTTGTCTTAATGAAAAGCCTCTTCTGTTCGCTCAAAACAGTAGCTTGTTAATAGTCAGATTGATTGGCAAAACACAGGAATATGTAATTAATGACTCCATAAGCATTATATCATTGTATTCACTAAATTATTAACATTACAGATTTTTAAAGAACAAAATACGAAACTTCTTTATTTGAACCAAATACGGCGCGTGTTTTATAATCGTAAACAAACTAAAACAAAGAAATTGCTGGGTAATAATCGTGGTTAAGTGGTCAAGGCGCTCGACCTGTAATCTGAAGGTAGTCGAATCGAATCGGATCCACGAACGACTAGTACTTTTATACTTTAGAATTTTTGATGCGATTGATCGGCATGACACACGTTTTATTTTTTCAGATATTTGAATACTTGGATGTTTCAATACTTGAAGTATCAAATCTTCAGGAATAATAAAAAAATAATAATAAACTAATAATAATTATATTACCATATAGAACATTAAAAGTTAGGAGCTAATTATCCCTCAGTGCATAACAATATAACCAGAAATGTAACATTTGGCAAGAATATTTCGGTTTTGTTTAGTGTTGCTCACAAGAAGAGGAATTTTTCATCTCGTTTCTGAAACAAAACAAACAAAATCGAGACGAGAGTTAGCATTTTTCAAGACAGGACAAGGATAATTCAAATTATCGTCTCGCTTTGGAGATGGAAATCGAGACGAGACGAAAAGTATCGTAAACATTTCTCGATTTATCTCTATTCCCGAAATAGTAACGATTGCTTTGTTGACTGAATCTTATACGCTATTTTGTTACGTTATATTTCTGAGGTCATTGAATTTATTATGGTATGTGTAGGTATTTTCGTAGCAGAGATATTATAATTAGTTCTGCATATCCTAAAAGTTAGTTTATTATATGCCTTACTGTTCAATGATGTTAAGTTATTTTTACTATATTTATCTTCCTCAAAACGTACAGTTGAATATTTTCTACATGAAACTTAAGTGTACGCTTTTTTTAAAAAAAAATTGGTAGTTGCTGGGGTGTCCTGAAGGTCCAGACACCCTCCCGAAATTACGACTTATCTGTATGTTTTGCCTAATTTTAGAGCTATTTTAAAAATATTATTATAATTATTATTATTATTATTATTATTATTATTATTATTATTATTATTATTATTATTATTATTATTATTATTATTACTGAAAATTTAGGACTTCAATATTACTGAAAATTATTTTCCAAAAAATAACATTTTTCATTTGTATAACATAGTTTGGATTATTTCAGTTAAATGACTGGTTTGAAAAGGAAAATGAACATTGTAAAATCATTCATGCAACTTTTTTTATTTTTTAAAAATTGTACTTAAAATTTAAACAATTTCATCTGCAGCTCTTCCTCCATTCGTAAACAGGAATGACCCAGAACTCACCGCGAGGAGGTGGCTGCAGTTCTAGTTCCCCCCACACCTTTCCCAACCAACCACATTCAAGGCAGGTGTTTTTAACATATTTTTAGTTAATCCTTGATTTCTGTGGATTTTTCATTTGCTTTAGCAATGAGGATTCACTTTGAAATGATTTTTTGGCTGAAGTGTGGCAATATAGCTCTGGATTGTAGAGTTGCGCTGATATATCCATCTCTTGACTGAGCTCACATACTTTGTCAGCTGCTTGTGTTACTAGTTTTACATGTCTCTCGACAACTTCTGTGAGGCAAGGGAATCCTCATACAACTTCCGAATCGGGTACCATGCCACTCTGTAAAAGGATTCTGATTTCATCATCATTGTTTCGACGCAACAGTGGAGGAGAAGATACTTTGCAGGTCGACCACTCAATCATTCAGTATAATCTTTAGCACCAATATTGAGTTTGGGTGGTATGAAGTTCCCGATTGTCTTTCCTTTAGATTTTGCCTGTCTCGCCTCTATTATTCGTCTAAGAGCAAGTTCTCTAATATATTCCCTTTCGTCCGTTATCATAGCCAAAATCAAGTTTTCTGAATGGGCAATAAATGTGTTTCTCTCAATTACAGGCTCTACCGCTTGCCAAAGAGTTTCAGAGAGGTATCTTGTTGTAGCAATTGTTTCAAAAAGATGATTCAATCCATCTGAAAAAGAATGGCTTGTTTTGATTTTAAACCACAAAGGCATGTACGAACGCAATATAAAAAGTACCAATTCTTTAAGACATTCTGAGGAATTTTCAGTACTGATGCACAACCGAAGAATTCTGTTTGCGGTTGTCAGCTATCTTTAGTGCGACATAGGGACAGGGTCTCGATAGGACAAGTCTTTTGGATATTCACTTGCATTTACTGATCTTGAAATATCCAAAAGGTACTGCTGGTCTTTGCTGAGAATTTGATGGTCTACTTCAGGGATTATGCAGTCAACTCTTTCAAATTCAACTACGGGTAATCTTTCACAGCCATTAAGCAGTTGACCGATCGGCCAACTAAAGGTTGTAGGACCTGTTGTTTCCCCATCAACGTGTTGAAATAAGTGCCGGAGAGGCAACTCGTTAGAATGGAGATGACACAGTCCACTGCAACGGTCTACCTATAT
The DNA here is from genome assembly GCF_964235325.1 of Thermobia domestica. Lineage (NCBI taxonomy): Eukaryota > Metazoa > Arthropoda > Insecta > Zygentoma > Lepismatidae > Thermobia > Thermobia domestica. The sequence continues at coordinate 94,458,022 of NC_137462.1, read as the reverse complement.
AATGTTCAATTTCCCGAATTACACCATTCCTCCATTTCGTATTGCTAACAGTACCATCACAGTTACATCTAATTCGTCCAAAGAAATCTCAACTTCAGTCAAGTAGGAAGTTATGCTGGAAGCGATATCAGTAGAAAATCCCGATGATGGAGAAACGTGGCCAATATATGTCTACACAGGTTCTTAAATGATAGTGTAGTGCTCCTCTCTTTTAATTCTACGAAATAACTTAGAATCACGTTCTTCAACTATCAAGGTATCATCTTTGCGCCCATCAAAGTATAGACCACGAAGCAAAGAATCATGTTTATACTGCAAAGATCTGCTGATATGACTTTTCTCACTCTGTATTTTATTTTTATCGACCACGTAAGAATAGTCCGTGTCTGTCACCATTCCGATATCTTGTAGAACGCAGGTAGCAATTGCAGCAGTAGCACGGTCAGATACACCAAACCTATCACTATTTAGTGCCGTTGTCTTTAGTTTTATTCGCATTTGCCATTCTGACGAAGTTTTGGTGGGGATATCAGGGACGAACTCACCATTTTTACTTTCACAGAACCCGGAAGAGCCCGAACCGTCTTGTTGAAGTCTTGAACTGAAGCAATATGTAGGATCGTTTTCAAAAATGGTTGATGAACTCAAAGGAGTATCACTAAAAACACGTTTATGTTTGTAGTTCCTTTTTCTCAGTCTTGAAGTTACTCTTTTCGTTTCTTGAAGATCTATTGATCCAACTTTGCTCAAAACACACTTCCTTTGAAAATAGATGAATCGTAACTATAGGCCAGGTATCTTCTTAGACTTTTCGCACTTGCACTTGATACAAATGAAACATTCACACAAATCTTCTGTCTTATCACACGTACAGTTCAAAATAATAGGACATTTGCATGCTGCCACATCTAATAACGACAATGATCTTTGCTTGAAGTCTGCAATCTTCTTTCCAAATGTTGGCTTGTTCAAATTACGACCGTACGACTTTCTCAGGTTGTAGTAACTGTCATGATACACAACAACAAGCTGCACGATCCCGTACTCAGTAACGGTAGAAATGAACGCTCTATCATAAATGATTTTTGTTTTTCTTGCTACTATCCCAGCCACTTTTAAAAAGCTTACTTTTGTATGGTTTGTTTGTGGGTACAATTGTAGTCTTTCGTGAAAACAACACCGAAGTACATTTTCATATGTAGGCAGTTTAGTTAGTGCCAAATCTTTGGGGTGACCAAACGGAGGACACTCAAAGTTTTGCCTCGTAATCATCTTCGAAGCTGCCAAGGTACCGCTACGAAAGATCACTGCACGGAATGCAACAAAAATACTAAACACTATAATTCAAGATTATAAAGAACAACTAACAAAAATGTAATAACTAAGCTAACACTGAAGAGGAATTCTGCACAACGCCACATAATCACTAACTGAGGAAATCACAAGGAAGTGACGGACATGGAATGCGTGTCAAAACTTGCACCGTTCAGCATTCAGCAACCATGCTCGAACACTCTATTCTGATTTTCACGAAGCTTTGCACCCCTTGTAAACAATGCAGACTGCAGTGCACAAATGTTGCCAACTAATTAAACAAAAAATGTTATATGTAATTTTGTGCTAAGAAATGAACAAACTGAATGGGGAAAAACAATAATATTAAAAATGAAATGGCATGGGCTTGTGATAGGAGAATCAGGAACCATTTTCTCTCGTTTGCAGTGGCGTACGCACTGCTCTCCTGAATCTTACAACTACTATGTAAACGCAGACACGCACCAGAAGAAAGAAGGGCATAACGTTAAATTTCTTCTAGCAGTGTAAATTACAACTAAAACTTACTATCCCCACTCCTAACGTTTCCTTTAGCTCAGAATCTACCTAAAATGTTAGGATTCAGAGCCACTATTACATGATGACTTAGTATTCCTACTAGCAGATCTATGGTTGGATGGTTGGATTAAATTTATAGTCCCCTTCAACACAAGGTTCTATGAGATTTGAACCTACAGCCGAACGAGTGATCCGAACTACATGAATTTCCTCCGGAAATCAAACGCGGGTCTCCCGTCCGACGATGAGTACGCGGATCATATAGCCAGAAAGAAGTTAATTATCAGATCTAGAAACATGTACAGTTGTACTCACGACTACTATTCAAAATTGAGCTCTTGGGGGGCCGCGGTGGCTCAGTGATAGAGCGTTCACCTCTGGCACATGGGGTTCCTGGTTCGATCCCAGTTTGCGCCAAGTGAACCTTGTGGTAGACAAACACCGTGTGCGTGGGTTTCCTCTGGGTCCTTCAATTTCCTCCCACTTCCTTCATTTTAACATTTCATTCATTTTTTCATAATCACCGTCTCCTTTAGCTAGCCTGCATAATCGTAGGACGTAAAACTCGAAAAATTTCATTTCAAAATTTAGCTCCTTGTACGTTTCCATTATAGGCGAGCGAGTGTTTGGAACAAGCAATTGTTCATTCTACAAGAACTTGAAAACTACTGAGTTTATTTATTTATTGAATAGAGAATTTATTATTTATTTCCTTTGTTATATGTAATAAAATACCTATAAAATATGTTTTGAATCCTCGTGACTTATCCTTTCATTTGATATCTAACAGAAAAGTTACACCATAAACTAATATCAGTCATGAGAGTATGAAGACTCTATCGATATCTTATTCAACAAATTTCAAGAAACTTTTTAGATTCTACATAGGAACAAAGACATATTATTTAACATGCACATAGTACCTCCTCTTAATTTCACTGCAGACAGAAAAATATGACTCAAAAGTTATGATCATTCCTATCCAATATTATAAAAATTCTTAAATGTTGAAGATTCCTTTGTCCATTATTTCATTTCTGGCACCGAATATTCGGGTTGGCATCTTTTAAATGGTCATTTATTCTTATCGCATTTTAAAAAGGCGATATAGAAATTATAACTGAAAAAATTAGCCTCATATTACTTCGTAGTGAATCACTAAACCACGTTTTATCCTCTTTAACTTCTCTCTATCTCCCTCACACACATAATCTCTCTCTCTCTTTTCTAAATTGACTATTTCCTCATCTCTAATGAAAGGTCAAACAAGGATCTGAAATACTATAAGGAACTTATTATCTTCAATAAGAACAGCGAGTTCACTTGATTTCTCTTTTTCATTTTCTTAGCCCATTTTTATGAAACGACACAACTGTTTGACAACCATTCTTTGTGAAAAACTGAAAAATAACTATGAGTTAGCAACATTGAAACTGAGACTAATAACAGTTTATTCTTCCATGAGCAAATAGTACACAACAAATGCAATGTATTATGGTAGTTCATGTATTGTTAAGGCACAGTAAAATCATTTAGGTTTCGACTCAAAGTATGTATCTATATGGGATCGAAATCTTGAACCAAAATCGAATTTGTAAGGAAAAACTGTTACAACAAATGACAAACCACAAGAAGTGCGCGCCACAATTTAAAGATGTCGCCCAAGGAAGCCAGTAGGTTACCTGCTGCTCCGGGTTATTCTGATAAACATAAACAAGGCAGACCCGTAAGTGCAGAAGAAAAGCAAATAAATTATCAAACGATATCAACGTTGTTCAATTCACTTGAAGAAAATTAAGACCTATAATAGCTAATTTTCATGTTCTCATAGAATATTTATTTACTTACTTTGTAGTACTGAAGTTAGTATTTTACATTCGCATGCTAAGAAAGTACATCAATAAATTGAACTAAAGGAGGAAGAGTACCATGCTTAATGATTTAGGTAATACATGAAAAATAAATAATTTCCCATAATGATAAATATGCTTGCTGTTACATACCAGCGCCGTCTCTTTATCGTTCAGTTGATAATTTGACATAACTCATTGTAATTTTATCTATAATTACAGTTTGGAGAAAAATAACAATGTTCAGCTGCTCTTAAAGGAGGGGGGATTATATAGTATTGGGTATTTTGCCCTATATCACGGCAATAGGGTGAGGGTGAGACGAGTAATGCACATCGCAGTAGCAGAAATATATGCACGTGCTGCAGCAGAAATATTGCGGGAAACAGACTAAACAATTTCCTCTTCACCAATCAGCAAATAGTCGTGCGCGCAGTGATACAACATCAAGTTACGTGGTTTGTTTTTGAAAGGTGCAAAGTCTGTGAAAAACGCTTTAGCTATCTTGCAGAAGGAGAGGGAAAGTGGGATTATATCCAGGAAATTATCGGACTGTGATGAAATATTTCCCTGCCAATCTGCTTGTTTTTTAAACTAATCATTTAACTCATATGTTCAAAATTACCCCAGACACAAAGTATGAAAGTCTTCTTTTGTTACAAAAAAAAAAATAATCAGTAAAGTTGTGCAATTGGAAAATATAAAACAAAACAACACACTATAACTATTTTTATACTTTACTACAATTTATATTAACGAATATAAATCATGGGATTGATCAAATATTATTTATTTATAAGACAAAAGAAATTAAAAATCACAAGATTTTCATTACTTTTGGTAAACTTTAACTGCGATGCGCGAAAGGAAGATATTAGCCAACTCCAATTTTTTTAATTTTTCTAATCACTACCACAGGCAACTTTTCCGCGCTATAGCGACTTAAAAATAATAAAAAAGTTTTTTCGGCTCACCCCATTAAGCATGACCCTTAGAGATCGTATTCATGAATTGTTTGCTAAACACGTTACGTTTTCATACAATAAGAATCAAGGTTGTAGATAGACATGTGACGTCATTTTGCTGGTATTTCCCCTGTGAAGAAAGCACCCTCTACTCTAACTTGTAAGGCCGAAAGGAATTGAGTATTTTTTATTTTGTTACACATCAGAAGTATGGATATTGCAGTTCAGTCCCGTATCCACGGGTGGGCAATTTTTCTTGGCTCCCCTAAAATTTTCATGGAAGGCTTGCAAAAAAGCTCGATTAATTCTATGTGTAAACACTAAGTTGTAGAGATATTGGATTTCCCTAATATTTTTAATATTCAGTATATAAACAAATCAAGATTTAAAAACGATTTTATTTTTTATATTTTTTTTTACTTTTTTTTTCTTTCTTTATTTTTTGTGGATGATGAGGAACAGACACAACTTGGAATAATAAGACAGTCAGCAAACATTTCAAAATTCTCTTTAGTAGACGATTCCTCATTCTTCATTCTTGGTAAATTTATGTAACTTATGTAATCTGATGTAACCAAAGCGTTCTGTAACTGTTAACAAATTATTAAATAAGTCAAGAATTCCATTTACCTTGCACTTTCCTGAATCCTACACGTGCGTACTTTGGATGTTTTTCCGTAATTTCGTCGGCCATCTTCCTACTTTGGTTCATATAAAAACGTCCCAGGACCCGAAAGAGGGGAGTAGCACTCGAGAAGCGGTGAAGTACACGAGTCGCGAGTGTGAGCAACGGCAGAAAAGACCTATACCAAGTTCCACGCCAATTCGACACAGAAGCCGAGACATGGAAACCACCAGTCGACAACCAGGAACGGAGGTACGGAATACACATCCAAAATCCTAAAACGCCCAAACAACCTTCCTTTTCTTTCTTCCTAAACAAACTCTCGACTCTCTCTTTTCTTTTAAATATTTGTTTTTATTTATTTCTACCCACATGCCCTATAAACTAAAAACGCTCGTCGTCTTCTCAGTTACCTCTCAATTCTACCAGTGAGCTGTATTTCCCAAATTAACGATTATAGTTTCTTTTCTTTCTTCAAAACGACAACGAAAGCATTCCTTCCGAATGCACAAGCGTAAGAAAGTATAAAATGCAATATAAAGGCGATTATTCCAAGAATTTTTCCATTCTAACTATTTGATGAACACTTCTAAACATATTTTAAAGGAGTTAAAGTAAAGTTTATCAGATTTCTCGAATCTCGATATGAAATGACATAATACATATTGAAGCAAGTTTTCCGAAAAGAAGGAATATGTTCATAGTACTTCATGCCACAGTTGTAATAGCGATCTGGAAGGTAGGAGACGAAGTGTGATATGTAAAACAAGAACTGTGGTGGAATATTCACCGAAAAAGTAATGGTTGCAAAGACTTTCATATGTTTGTTCTCGTAGAAGAATAAAGTTAAGCTAAATTACCTTAATTAGATGAGTAACTGAGCAAGTGAACATATTTAAGGATTAAATTCCAGGTTGTGGAGCCAGGACTAGTAAAAATTTGCAAGATTTAAAGGAGAAACTAAGTTGCAAAATGTTTTGTATTGTAGTTGGGGTGGGGGATCTCGTGGAAGTAGCTAGTTTTCATATAAAAACGTTGTAAATTGAAACTATTTCTTAGTCGCGTACGCGTAATAATGTTGTAATTCAACATGAGAGAAGCAGTGATGCTTTTACTCGATACTAGATGGGTGTAGCGTTTTACCTACATTGTGAAAAATCCGTTCTCCGGACAGTGGTATATTGTACATTTTTGGGCTGGCCACGGCCTGTTGTAGTTGATCAAAACAACTTACCGCGGCGAGAATCGAACCCGGGACCCTTGAGTCACGAAATGAATGCTCACTCCACTACAATAAGATTGCTTAGGTAAGTAAAAGTAAAAAAAAACTCGTTTATGAAGCAAACTGCACACAAATACGATAACGACGAAACACTGATTTCTGTCATGAAAATACTATAGTCGAGAGACTTCAAATTTAAATTAACAAACAAAAATATACATATAGCGCCTCAGACCACTTTCTTTTCTGACTTACCGAAAATATCTCTGTAACTTGTCTTTATTATACTTAGTAATACTCGTTTTACAGGTATTTATAGTAACCTTGAAAGACAGGGACACGAACACAGGTACATCGAGGACATACACAATTTCAAAGGATCTCCCACCGGAAATTGAACACGGGACCGCGAGCACTGACCTATTTGAGGCAGTGATGGCATGGGTGAATGAAAACTTGACGCAACATGACCCTCCACCAACCGTGACCCACTCTGACCCACAACCCACCGACCCTCTCAGACCCCACACTTACCAAACACATCGCTATTAACTCTGAAACATGATACACAGCCTCTTCTCTACTGACTAAAGAGTTTATACTTGTAATAATAAAACAATGTTGTGAAGTTCTAACTAATAAGTGTTTGAATTTTCACGGTCACTCGCTCAGGCACCGGCTTGTTACAATAACGGTGGATCTGACGTTTAAGATATAAAATTGTAAAGTGTTTGTCATGCGTCAAATTTCGGTGAAATTCAATTAAATTATCATGATATAATTATTTCGTTGTTGAATTATCGATACTTCTCAGTGGAAAAAACGCATGAAAATCGAAAGTCACAAATCAAGGTAAATAGACCAACGTACAGTCCAAACTTAAAATTTCCATGTAATTTAGCGTACATTACAAATTTTATGTCTATTTTTCTCACATTTTATTGCTTGATTGCCATGTGCCCTAAGCGCTCCATATAGTAAACATAACCTTCAGCAATTACTATAGTAGAAAGCGCATGGTTTATCTTTCTCAATTTGTTTGTGAATTTGTTTCTCAACTAATATCGATCGTTTCCGATTATTTTTGCAAACCAAACCACTACCATTTTTGAATACATAGAAAGTGCCGGCCCCCTCACAAAGAACAATTTTAAAAAATGCTCTGAGACGTTATGTTCATTTTCAATAAAGAGTTAATATACTGAATTTCAGCTCCGTAAGTTTAACGGGTTGTGAGATACTCAATTCTTTTCTCAAAAATTCGAATCCTCACTACCTCCTTAAGATATTATCACAATGAAAGTGATATGATAACATCCCAGTTTGGATTAAGGCCTAACTATATACCAAAAGTCATTTAACGTCCCTTTAAGCAGCGAGGCTATATGATACGGCACCAATTGATTAACGTGGAACCCTAACTACATGTGCTCCCGCTGGGAATCGAAGCAGGTCTCCCACGCCAAACGTGCATATGCTAACCGCTTAGCAACGAAGGAGCTCGCAGAGAGAGAGAGAGAGAAACACTATGTAAATTTTTACTTCACAACTTGAAATATTAGAAAACTTCCAGGTTCCGCAAAGCTAATTCGAAAATTATAATTTGTTGCTGACTAACTTTCCTCTACAGAAGTTCAATTTTGTAGTTCAATATGCAAGTAAATATAGTGAAAAATTTTTCACCTAACATCACTATATATAATATACAAAATTGTCCGGCTTATGAAAAGTTTTTTCCATTTGTTTCTACATCGTAATGAAAATTTTCCGATCCATGAATATTCCTTTAACTTGTTTCTACAGAGCAATAAAACTTTCAGATTTACAAAAAGTTGTTTCGCTTTTTCCTTCAAAATGATGGAAATTTTCCTACTCATAATTACTTCTTCAATTTTTCCGTAGAAGAAAATATTTCGATTCATGAAAAATTATTTCACTTGTTCCTACGTAGTACTAAATATTGTCTGAGCCATGAAAATTTTAAGATTCTTTAAACAATCTTTCACTTTTCAACATTTCCATACATGAATTCTATCAATGTTATGATTACTGAGGAATTGTTACTTGATTACTGATCTTTATTTTTAGAACGGAAAATTTTCCGGAAAAACGTAGCGGAAAATTTTCCACCTTACATCGCTACTTCTAGTACACAATCGCTTATAAAAAAGAAGGAACAAATGCATGAAATTTGGAAGATGAATTTAGAAGAAACAAATAACATAATTGATTAATATAAATTAAGATGAATCTTTCATTCATATATGAACAGTTAATTATTTACGTACTTAAGGATAAAGAATTGTATTCTTTAGATGCTAACTGTTTGAAAATGAATATGGAAGAATCATCATATAAAGTAAAGAGAAGCCCGTCATTTTATATATATATATATATATATATATATAAAATTACATGGCGAACAGATTTTATCTGATCCAAAACGATTATCGTCTAATATACAGGGTTACAAGAGCACTCTGATTAGCAAAGTTAAAATCATCCCAAGGATTTATCCTTCTACAAGCGATGTTTTGTTCATCGCCTCCGTGGCCAAGTCAACCCTCCCCGGTTGTCTAGTGGCTAGCACGCGAGCCTTTGGTGTACGGGGTCCCGGTTTCGATTCCCGGTGGGAAAGCCTTTGTGATTTTAACTGTCCTCGATGTTTCTGTGTTCGTGTCCCTGTCAGTTAGGTAATTGGAAAAGACAGTTAAACGAGTAAGCAAATAAAGTTAGTAAAAAAAGTAGTTCAAGTGAGTTACTGAGACACGTTCGGTGAATCACTCAAAACAAAGTCGGAAGAGCACGTCCCAAGTAATCAAAGGGTTGGTGGCTCAGGCCTCACAACCGTCGTGTACATTTTCTTACTTTTTTTAAAAGTGCTTTTTAGACTCACCTTAATGTAAACAAATTACGCATAATGTCGATTTAACATATTTTGGGAGAGAAATTTTCACTTACGGTATGGGGAAGAACATACCTAGAACATTCTAGGTAAGTTCCTCAGGTACATGTCAAGTATGTGCCTAGGGGCGGACATAGACTGTGAATACCAATTGCTGTCCATGAAATTTCTCACTTACAGGGATATAAGGCACATACTGGGCACATTCCCATGTACCTTAGGGAACATCATAGGCATATGCCTGCTATGTAGTTGTGCTGTTAGGGTTAATACCATTGAACGGTAAGGCATATAATAAACTAATTTTAGGATATGCAGAAGTAATTATAAATGCTTTGCTACAAAAATACCTACACAAACCACAATAAATTCAATGAGCTCCGAAATACAAAGTAACAAAATAGCGTATAAAATTCAATCTACAAAGCAATTGTTACTTTAAAAAAATGGACATACATTATTTCGAGAATCGAGATAAAACGAGAAAAGTTTACGATACTTTCCGTCTCGTCTCGATTTCTATTTCCAAAGCGAGACGATAATTTAAGTTACCTTGTCCCGTCTTGAATGTAATATATAAACTCTCGTCTCAATTTTATTTTGTTTCAGAAAGGAGGTGAGAAATTCCTCTTGTCGTGAGCAACACAAACAAAACCGAAATATTCTTGCCAAATGTTACATTTCTGGTTGTAATGTTATTTCATGAGCGATAATAAGCTCCTAACTTATAATATTCTATAAGATAATAATAATAATAATAATAATAATAATAATAATAATTATTATTATTATTATTATTATTATTATTATTATTATTATTATTATTATTATTATTATTATTATTATTATTATTATTATTATTATTATTATTATTCCTGAAAATAAGGGAAGGAAAATGAACGGAGAAAACGAGTTACAAACTTAATTCTATCAATGGTTATATATTTGATATTAACTGTTAATTTCGTGCATTTTTAAATTGTTGATTATTGACATTATATTCTCCCCTTTTCTCCTTGTGTCTCAATGTGTAAATTTGCACAAATGTTAATCAAATCACGAATCCTCAGTTATATTTGCAACCTAAAGAGAAACACGCTTAGTACGGGTAAGTTCTCCAACTCGTTTAAGTGTTATCTAATTTTGCATTTTTAATATATACAAATAAATTACTGCATACCAATATTTAGCATTTTCTTATGTCAATTAACGAATAATGAAATTCAGACAAGTTCTTCTTTCGAAATAACATTACGCATTAATCAGTGACGCCGGAACCTAGGAGCCCAGGCCCTGTTAAACTCCCAAAATTTTCATTAGAGGTTGGGTTCAATCCATACTTTAATTGATTTGCAGGTAGAACTAGTGTTAATAGTTTTAAAACTCAGCGCAATGCTTTGTGTTTACTTTTAAAAATAAACTAATACATACACCGCATAATCTATCCGTATATTATTTGATACGCATATATGTATAGGCATTTGAAGTAAGTTAACTTGTTTATATAATCCCTCATTTGAGTTAATTATAATATTATTTAAGTCCCCTCATTGTTATCTTCTCATTGGCGTCTCTGGTGTCCGTATATTTTTTCTGGAATTGTGCTGTTTATGGTAAGTACAACTATCCAAAGACTCCCTTTTAACATTTCGCCAGCCAGCGTTTCTCCTCACTCCTGCACAAAAAGCACACTTTAAGATTTGTTCTTTTAACAGGTGGGGCAACTTCAAGCTGCTGTTCTAGCTACTCATCCAGGCGTAATTAATCTTGTAGCGTTCGGTAGTTGGGTTTCCTAACTCATGGACTTTGTACCTCAAGAATTTCTGTGGCCCGCTGTACAGTCCGCGGCATAAAATTTGTTACAAAAATTCTAAGTCCAAATAAATAACAAACTCTTGCCCAGATTTCTTATGCATTCCCGCAATACATGTATCAATCGATTAGTTACTTCTAGTATTTATTCCAACTCCTCCCCGTCCTCCACCTCTCCTAGTCTAAAGCAGTGTGTGTGACGTAGTACACTCTTTCCATTCAGCTGCAAAAGAAACAGGAATCAAGTTTACAACGTTATAGCTTTAAAACAGTCTTTTCCATTCGTTTGTTCTGAAATATTTGTAAGAGCCTAAATTAAAGGAAAGTCACACAATCTTCCCAGAGCTTCATAAATATCTTTAGTTTCATTCTTTTCTTTCTTTAAAGAGTGCAAGATAGTAAGATGCTCCCTAAGAAATCTATGGAAATTGCCAAGAGCTCTAAAATATCTACGGACAGAAACGAGTTTTATTCAATGATTCATTGAATTTCTTTTCAGTAAGTGCAAGCAAATGTTTCAGGGGCGTCATTTGGGCAGGACAGGAGGGTGTAATTCCCCCTCTCTTGAGCTTCATAAATACGTATTTTTTGATCAAATGTACAGTAATACACTAATAAAAAGTGAAAATCTTATGTCGCCGGAGAATCTCTTCCTACCCCCCTTCCCCCGAATAAAGTCTAAAAGACACTGGTTTTAACCACAAACCTATAGAATTACGATAGCACATTGCTAAAAAGCTTACATTTGGTTTCAAGAGTCGAAGGTTTGATCTCAAGCCATATGACTTCCTCGGTGACATTGAGAGAGAGAGAGAGAGAGAGAGAGGGATTCAAGTATGGAGACAGAGAGGGATGATTTGTATACACAGATTTAGAATTGGGGAAAAAATGATCGGACAGCATTCGTATTATGATGAAAATTCTGATTTTGTGAAAGATAAGAAGGCAAGTTTTCGAACTGCGAGTATCACATTAGGCAGTTGTCGAATTAATGTGGAGAACTCTTTTTAGAGCATCAGATGATTACGAAAGGAGAGAAAGATCTTCAGAACTGAGGAATTAAGATTTTAAAAAATCTGATTTCGGCGACGGTTTCGAACCACGAACCTCGTGGTCATCGAACCATGGCTTTATCCATTCTGCTACGGAGAATTCTATTACTCTTTCACATACGTTTCCCTTAGCTGCGTTGAAAGCTACCTTAAGAGGATATTCCAAAAGTTGACTCGGTGGATGCGCCGTTCAGATAGGACGTAAACCTCTTGTAACTAAGTTACAATGTGCAAAATGAACTTCCTCTTCTTCAGGACACTTTTTAAAGCTTTAAAATTTGTTACTATGGTTTCAATTAAGTTACATTTGATAGAACCATCTGATAAAGTAGTACCAAGCCCTGTGCGTCATTGTCTGTTAGGTGAATGGTTAATGTAAGTTACTCCTACGTGGATGGTCCGAGCTTCCAATCAAGACCATTCTTATTGATTATTTTATTTGAGCTACGCTCATACTGTATATTCCACAAGTTCAAGTTTGAAGTAATGTAGTCACAGCTAGTTTAATTCGAAATAATTTTCCAATATTATATTTGTTACTAAATTTACATGGCACTCCTCACTGTTTGTAGCCCTGCATAAATGCAAAATTGTTTTAAAAGTATATTCTACTTTCAAGTTTTATTGTTTTTTTAATTGTCCTTCAACTTTATGTTATAATTATTTTCTATTTCTTAATTATAACATTTTCTATTTATATTGTATTCTATGTTACACGTTTATTATTTATATTTTACGCCTTACCTTTGAAGAGGAGCTTTTGACAATTCAGAGCAGCAGGGACATACACAGGATGCAGGCCTTTGCAATCAAAAGCTTTTGCCCCCACGAAATCACTACTTTTTTTTTTTTTTTTTTTTTGTAAATTATATCTAATTTTAGAGATGATGATAGCAGGGGCGGATTCAGGGAAATGCGTTCGGGCGATCACATCCCCCAGAATAGGGAACTTTTTATACTTTTTATTTTAAAAATAAAACATATCCTAAGTATTTTTCATCTTTGTATTATAAACTTAAATTAAAACCTAAAGTAGATAGGCCTTACTTTCTTAAGAAAGTTAATTCTGCAGAAGAGCTACATCTCCTTTTCTAAATTTGTTTTTTTTTCTTTTCTTTTCTTTCTTTCTTTCTTTCTTTCTGTTTTTTGCAATCCGCTCTTACCTTGATTTGACTTCGAACGACCGCCCCTCCCAAACAATCATCCTGGATCCGCCCCTGAATGATAGACATTTTAGTAAAATATGCCCTCAATCGCTGAAATAAAATTCCTGTCAAGCTTTCGATCGTTGAAATAAATTTCTGTCTACGCCCCTGCAAAACAGTGACGATTTTATGGAGTGATCAGTTAGTAATGCCTCCCTGGAGCAACGACACTTCCCCAGAAGTCATATCTCCGATAATTCAGAATGTGATTTGTGCATTATCACTTTTCACTCTCAGTGTCTTGAAACGCACCAAAAAGGAACTGTTCTGAAGTAGTTACTGGTTCTCCCTATGACCCCATTTCAATATGGCCAACCTTGGACATATACACATCTGAAATATCACCTTTTATGTCAGTATTCCCGAAAACTATCCATTCAACACAAATATAGGATATTTTCGATTCTTTATTCCTGTCACCCTCCCATTGTCAACTCGAAGCCAACCAAGGTTTATTTTGGACTTACGCAGCATCCACAGTGTCACTTTTCATCTTTGCACATGAATTCGACACTAATTTCGTTCGTATTTGACTTCTTTTACATGTCACCTTCACCTCTTGGTAGGGATTGTTTCAGTATCTTGCCCCCACAACTATGGAGAAATTTCAACCAACTAAGTATAATTATAAATTATCATCTGAAACACAACAGTACGGGTGATCTTTTTCGCAGAGGAATTCGTTAACTACTGTTTCAATATCAATGTATTGGCTTTTTTTGCTGTCCATGCTTAAGATTGCCAAAGGGCTAAACTTCATTCTGTACTATTTTGTTATGAATATCGTGGTTTATTCACTGAATACTCGCTTAGATGATGCTCTCGTCACAGAAAAAGTGAGATACAGTTATAAAAGAAAAACGAAACGAAATATTTAAGTTTTACGTCCCACGTTATGCCGACTACGCTAATGGAGACAGTGATGGTGAGAAACGAATGAAATCGTTTAATGAAGAAAGTGGGAGGAAACTGGAGAAACCATAGAAAACTCATGCACACGGTGTTTGTCCATAATAAAGTTCATTCAGCGCGAGCTGGGATCTAACCAACAACTCCATGCACCATAGGTAAAGTTATAAAAGAATAGGCGTCTAAACAAATACGGAACACTATTATCAATGAGAGTTGTATAAGTTTAGATTTTTATTTATTTCATTCTAAGTTGAAATTTCAATCAATCTTGATCTTCATTACGGTTCGAAATCCGGACAAACACGTATTCCCTACTAGGGTAAAGATTAATTCATCGCCAACAGAAATCCGAAATCCTCTGTATAACCCCATGTTCCATTATTCCATATACACAATTAAGAGTCCAGCGTAACCTACCAGTTAATAAGTTTTCTTCTTATTATTATTATTTTTAACACCTCAAAAATATAGGCTCATAATTGAACCACTGATTGGAAAAAGGGAATAAGTACATAAAAATATTTTTTCCACTTTTAAGTTTTTCTTACGAATTGCAGTGCTACGATACAAGATTCTTCTTCTTGTCTTAGAGTTGGTCAGTTCTTTTGCTACAATTAATCAGCTATTCACGTGTTGAAACAAATACAAATACGCCTCGGGAAGGTTTTTTAGCGTTTCTGAAAACTTAGGTCTGATGTACTTATTCCCTTTTGCTGGAAATAGTTGCTGCAAGGACGTGATAAATCTTTTCGGTAGACTTCACAGTCTATAACTCCTTCACAACTTCCTTTTCATCTATGGCAAACTAGTTACATTTTAGACATTGAGGAAAAAGTGTGAAATTAATTAAAACCCTTCAAAGTGGAGTTAGGAATCTTCAACGGACCCCATTTTGCGGTTGGCCTCGCTCAACGCACTCCCGTCACTGTTCAGGGTGCACGATGGAGTTTCTCCCTTTTAGGAATACTTTCTAAGACAGTACTAGTTTTTTTTTTTTTTTTTTTTTTTACAGCTGTTTCAATTGAGTTGTATTTGCTAGAACTGTCGGTTAAAGGAAACAAAAGATCCTATACTCAAACACAAATCATCTCTCTAGAAGCTCTAATGGAAAACGAAACGAATCGTCGTAAACGTGTTACGTTCTTGAAGAGGAAAACAGCAAAACATTGATTGCACAAACGTATAATGGTATCATTTGCTTACAAATTTAAAACTTATAGAAGTTGATGGCTTGTTAGGTGAGGGGTTAGTGAACAGAATTTTTGTACTGGTGGTCCAGGGTTCGAATCTTGTCCGTTCTTCTTACGTTTTGTTTCTTTAAGCTACACTGAGTTTGTTCATTCTAATTCTTTAAGCTTGAATTAAATCTAATACCAGTTAGTGAATTAAAAGTAGCTAACATTATTTTCAAATACGAGACGTTGTTACATGCTTGTCACTAGCTCACAATACTCAACTTTGATATAAACTCTTGCAGCCTTCGTTTAACTCATTTCTTGACGTGTTTTGTTACAAAACTCATGAATCGTGGCGAACAAAATTGCTTTACCAGATAATGGTGATTGCTTTGAAACCAAATGACAAGTATGAGAATTAAACGTATCATATCTGTAGTTTGGTGTGGAGAAGAAACCAAATAGCGAACGAAAGGTTTAAGAACAACCACGTTATTAATATAAACTATGCCAAGATTATTGACTTATATTATTTAAAAAAATCGAAAGAAATTTTGAAAAAACGAAAAATACTAACTTAGAATTTTGTAACTGGAGGCAAGGAAATCTAATTTAAACATACTAAAACATACCATTTAGCTCATATAGAGCGTGGATCTGTGCTCAAGGCACTAGCTAATAATCTGGAGGTTCTCAAGTCGGAACCATGTGTGAATATTTTGTTTAAATTTGGAATTTTGGGTGATCATTAGTAAGCGATGACACACGTTTAATTGTCTTAAGATATTTGAATATTTTGATCTTTCAATATTTGAATGATCAAATCTTCAATAATAATAATAATAATAATAATAATAATAATAATAATAATAATAATAATAATAATAATAATAATAATAATAATAATAATAATAATAATAATAGTTATTATTATTATTATTATTATTATTATTATTATTATTATTATTATTATTATTATTATTATTATTAGCAAAGTAATTCAATAACACGTTAATATCTTTAATTATTTCTCGATAACTACTCGAACTTAAGACGTCCTCGAATCTAAGTCGCACCCCGATTTCGCTGGGCTAAATTAAAGAAAAATAGTAATATGTTATGGTTTTACTATTACTAAAGTACTGTTTGATATTGGTCATTTTCGATTGTATGTATCCCTCTCCCCTCTCCATGTTGGGGGCACGGTATGACAAAAATTATCCCAGGCCCGAATGTCATGTACGTTGAAAATTTGATCGAAATTTGTTGGATGGTTCAAGAGTTGTTCTATTTATTTTTATATATTAATCTCCCCTTCTCTTATCCTCTCCTATGTTCTACCGTCAAAGTGAAAATATTAAAACAAAAGTTTCTAGGCCCGAACGTCATATATGTTGAAAATTAGATCGAGATCGGTCAGGTGGTTCAAGAGTTGTTAAGTTTTATTCATTTTTATAGATATCTCCCCTCCCCTCCTCCTAACCTACGTTCTACCATCAAAGGGATATGATAAAAACCATCCCAGGTCCGAACCTCATCTATGTTGATAATTTGATTAAGATCAGTTCGGTGGTTTAAGCGTGATGAAGTCACCAAGACAGCATTTTTATTTTTTTTAATAGTCCCCCGTTCCCCTCCCCTACATTGTGCCGTCAAGGCAAAAAATGAAAACATCCCAGGTCCGAACCTTATCTATATTGAATGTTTGATTGATTGGGGTCAGTCGGATTGTTCAAGAGTTATTAAGTTTTATTCATTTTCATATATTTACCCTCCCCTCCTCTTCCGCAAGTTCTAATATCAAAATGAAATAACAAAAAGCTTCCCAGGTTCGAAATTCATCTATGTTCAAAAAGTGATTGAGAACGATCGGGTAGTTCAAGAGTTATTCACCACCGAACATTGTCACTTTTATTTTTATATATATAGCTGTTATGTATCTTCCCCCTCCTCTACATCCTCTACGTTATTCCGTCAAAGTGAAATGGTAAAATCCATCCCTCGCGTTAATCGAGACGGAGACATATAGCCTCATTGCTGACGTCCCCATTAATCCCCCTACTCATACCCTTTAGTGTGTTTAAGTTAGTTTTTTTTTGTCTTCAGTTGCAAATTTCTAAGCTATTTTTCTTTGTTTCAAAATTCTCGCATTTCTTGTATGATAATACAAGTTAATAATCGCTGACTTGTTTTATATTAATAATCTGAGTTGTTCTTAAACCTTTGGTTTCCAATTTTGTTTTGTCTCTACACCAAACTACGAATATGACAAATTTAATTCTCATACTTTACATTTGATTTCAAAGCGGTCGCCATGAACTGCTTAAAAGCACTTTTTCCGTCACGAAACACCCAGCAGAGGGCGTACGATATCGTCTACAGCAATGAGAGGAAACTCCGCCTTGTTACTTGACGTCACATGAAGCACGTTCCGTTCAAACACCTAAGCAAAGCTATCATTTTGCTTCTGGTGTGAAAATGGCTGACTACGAAGCTTCTGTTAAAAGCAGCGTGATTGCTTTAATTGAGCATGCGGGCATGAACTATAGCGAGGCAGGCGCGAGATATGGCGTTAACCGTGCTACAGCACGGAGGTGGTGGAGGAAATATTAGAAAACAGGAGACGTAAGACGTAAAAGAGGAAGTGGGGGACAAAGAGTTTCCTCTGCCGAAGAAGACCAGAGTGTAATTGCCCAATGCCGTGAGCACCCTTTCATGTCTGCCCGACAGTTAAGAGAGGAAACCAATTTCCCAGACGATGTTACGACTGTCCGTCGTAGACTCAAATCCTTTGGTTTGAGATCATACAGGGCAGCTGTTAAGGAGCGACTAACAGAAGACCACAAGGTTGACCGTCTGGCGTTTGCACAGTTAAATATTGCACGTGTGTGAGACGAGGTCGTTTTCACAGACGAAAAAATATTTTCCAGTGCAAACTTCGGGCCAAGCGTGTTTACCGCCGCCCTGGAAAAAGGTATGCCTCTGAATACGTTTCCCGTTCTGGTCGAATGGAACATGTAACTGTCCACTGTTGGGCATGGATATGCAAGGCTGCAAATTTCTGAGGAATCTACAGGATTCCTGGTCGCCTAAACGCCCACAAGTATGTGGAACATCTGGATGAAACGCTTCCGGAAATAAAAGCTCAAGTAGGTGACGGCATATTATATTTGAACAGGACAATAGCTCGATACATAATTCAAATGTGGTTCAGATATGGTTGCAGAGGCAACCTGATGTCGAAATAGTTGGCTGGGTTCCTCATGGAGCAGATCTGAACCCTATTGAAAATATGTGGGGCTCTGTTGCAAGAACATTGCGGGAAACCTGGTCGAACAATCCTCCACAAACATCTAATGATCTTTGGGGGCGTGTTGAAGATGCGTGGTCGATCTGTTGCACCCAACGCTATATCTCTCGCCTGGTGGATTCAATGCCACGGCGTATGGCAGCTGTAATCGAGTCCCAAGGGGACTATACACACTATTAATAAATGCTCGCCCACAACACCATCAGCCCTCTCGAGGGCTACCTAATTCGACCCACTTATTAACAAAATTTTATGAAATACATTACGCGACACCAGTGAATGTAAGTGTCTCAGTATGATCTGCATTAATAAAGAGGCTAACGTGCGAGACTTGGTGGCCGAGTGGTATTATGCTTGCTATGTAAACCAAAACAGCCTGTAACAGTGGTTCGAATCTAGTGAAGAAGACCCCTACTTTTTATCACCAGGGATATTTGCAATACGCCTTCTGCTATGTCCGCCTTCGTACAGTCTATTATATGACACATAATGTGGACCGCCATAAGTTTTTACTTAGTAAACAATTTATAAATATATGAACCTAGGTATATTAGAGTAACAATGGAATATAGTACTTTCGTCCAACTGACGTCGCTCTGCAAATGTTCATTGTATTACACCGGAAGATGAATTAAATAAAGACTGGAAAATTTGATATAAAAATTGATACGTAATAAGTTAAAGACAAAATATGTAATCATAATCTCATATTTGAAACTAATTTCGACTACAATTAATTCTCTACCTGCTTTCATAAATAATCCAAACCAAACTTCGAGGTTTGGAATGCACAAACTAAGTGTAGCTAAGAGAAAAAAGTAACAAGAAGAGCAGAGATTCGAACCCACGACCACCAGCGTAAGAATTCCTTTTATTAACCCTTCATCTATCAAACCATGACGTGAACATGACTTTTGTAAGTTATAAATTTGTATCCAAGAAACACCATTAAGCGTATGTGCTACTACTGCTTTGCTCTTTTTCTCTTCAAAAGCGTAACATGTTCAGGACGATTCGTTTCGTTTTCCATTAGAGTTTCGAAAGGGAGTATTTGTGTTTGAGTGTAAAATCTTTAGTTTCCTTTAACCGACACTTCTAGTAAATACAACTTAATTCACACAGCAGTTAAAAAAACTCGTATTGCCTTAGAAAGTATTCCTAAAAGCAGAGGCTGCATCATGCATCCTGAACAGTGACGTAACTAACGGCAGTGCGTTGAGAGAGCCCAGAGTAAAACGGGGCCCATTGAAAATTCGTAATTCCACTATTTTTCCTTGATGTCTAAAATGAGACTAGTTTAGCCTTACATGAAAAAGAACCTGTGGAGGGGACTGCGAAGTCTACTGAGAAGATTTATCACGTCCTTGCAGCAACAACTTTAAGTTTTCGAACAGTAATGAAGAAAAAGATTGATTGAAATTTTAACTTAGAATGAAATAAATAAAAATCTAATCTTATATAACTCTCATTGATAATAGTGTTCCGTATTTGTTTAGACGCCTATTCTTTTATAACTTTACCTATGGTGCATAGGGTCCTTGGTTCGATCCCAGCTCACGCCGAATGAACTTTATTATGGACAAACACCGTGTACATGAGTGTCCTCGGGTTTCTCCCATTTCCTCCCACTTTTTTCATTAAACAATTTCATTTATTTCTCACCATTACTCTCTCCATTAGCATAGTCGGCATAATCGTGGGACGTAAAAATTAGATATTTCATTTCATTTTTCTTTTATAACTGTATATCACTTTTTCTGTGACGAGAGCAACATCTAAGCGAGTATTCAGTAAATTAAACAACTAAAACCTATATTCATTGCACAATAGTGCAGATGAAGTTTAGCCCTTTGGCAATCTTCAGCATGGATAGCAAAAAAAGCCAATACATTGATATTCAAACAGTAGTTAACGAATTCCTCTGCGAAAAAGATCACCCGTACTATTGTGTTTCAGATGATAATTTATAATTATACTTAGTTGTTTGAAATTTCTCCATAGTTGTGGGGGCGAGATACTGAAACAATCCCTACCAAGAGGTGAAGGTGACATGTAAAAGTAGTCAAATACGAACGAAATTAGTGTCGAATTCATGTGCAAAGATGAAAAGTGACACTGTGGATGCTGCGTAAGTCCAAAATAAACCTTGGTTGGCTTCGAGTTGACAATGGGAGGGTGACAGGAATAAAGAATCGAAAATATCCTATATTTGTGTTGAATGGATAGTTTTCGGGAACACTGACATAAAAGGTGATATTTCAGATGTGTATATGTCCAAGGTTGGCCATATTGAAATGGGGTCATAGGGAGAAGCAGTAGCTACTTCAGAACAGTTCCTTTTTGGTGCGTTTCAAGACACTGAGAGTGAAAAGTGATAATGCACAAATCACATTCTGAATTATCGGAGATATGACTTCTGGGGAAGTGTCGTTGCTCCAGGGAGGCATTACTAACTGATCACTCCATAAAATCGTCACTGTTTTGCAGGGGCGTAGACAGAAACTTATTTCAGCGATCGAAAGCTTTACAGGAATTTATTTCAGCGATTGAGGGCATATTTTACTAAAATGTCTATCATCCAGGGGCGGATCCAGGATGATTGTTTGGGAGGGGCGGTCGTT
The DNA here is from genome assembly GCF_964235325.1 of Thermobia domestica. Taxonomy (NCBI): domain Eukaryota; kingdom Metazoa; phylum Arthropoda; class Insecta; order Zygentoma; family Lepismatidae; genus Thermobia; species Thermobia domestica. The sequence continues at coordinate 94,436,535 of NC_137462.1, read as the reverse complement.
CGAAGTCAAATCAAGGTAAGAGCGGACTGCAAAAAAAAGGAAGAAAGAAAGAAAAGAAAAGAAAAGAAAAAACAAATTTAGAAAAGGAGAAGTAGCTCTTCTGCAGAATTAACTTTCTTAAGAAAGTAAGGCCTATCTACTTTAGGTTTTAATTTAAGTTTATAATACAAAGATGAAAAATACTTAGGATATGTTTTATTTTTAAAATAAAAAGTATAAAAAGTTCCCTATTCTGGGGGATGTGATCGCCCGAACGCATTTCCCTGAATCCGCCCCTGCTATCATCATCTCTAAAAATAGATATAATTTACAAAAAAAAATAGTGATTTCGTGGGGGCAAAAGCTTTTGATTGCAAAGGCCTGCATCCTGTGTAGGGGAAAGTGGGGGAATACCACGCACTTAAGGTAGATTTTCCAATATCTCCCTACAAATCAAACAAATTAACATGAGGAAAATGTATGTTGTAACTTAATCATTCTAGTTTCATATTCGGTCGTCGGTAGTGCTCCTTGATTTTCATAGATTCTGTAAAAATAAAGTTTGTGGAAAACGAGAAACGCGTGGTATTCCCCACCACATCGGGTAATGACACGCATTACATCGGGTATTGGCACACACTAATTCCTTAACGTGAAGCATCAGAATATCTTTCCATAAACTTAGGTCGTTTGTTGACTGTACGTTTAGGTCAACTGCTAGTTTGTCTATACTATGAATATACCTATTTCGTCAACGTTAAAGATCTAATCTTCGCAGAAATGATATTTTCGGTAACTCTGTCAGGTTCTGAAAATAGTCTTTCACCTCTTCTTCATTGAATTCGTCGACCCTGTTAATACTAATTGCTTCAGATTTCCTTAACCTTATCGTGGAATTTTTCTTTAAAAGCAATTCCAACCAATCATTCCCAGCAAGTCGACCTTTTTTATTCAAATTGTGTTTGATATTATTAGCTTCTGCGTATTCATAAGCTTTTCTGCGTAGTTGAATTAAAGACATTCCGTAAAACAACTTGGCTAAATGTAAAGCGTGACCAGAAAGTTCCGCTTTTTGTGTAGAGCTCAATACAGCTTTTCTTCCCATTTTCTTAGAACAGACAGTCCCAGCTTTCACTTTTGTTCTTAATGTAGCCTCATGTATCCCAAAATCATTTACTACCTCTCTAATTTTTCTTCCGCCATTTATTGCTCCTATGGCGTTTGGTAGTTGTTTTAATGTCCATTTGCACTTCTCTGTATGCCTAATATAGTGTCATGGCATCTGCAATATACATAAAAAAAGGAAAAGAAACGCAGCATAAACTTTTTTGATAACTGCTTCGTGAAGGGGCAATACCACGCACAATGGACGACATGCGTGCAATTACCCCATTCCAAGCCGAGAAAGAAAAATTGAACCTTCAGAAGTTTCACGTCGTTTCATATAAACAGATTTAGCGTGAACTTAATACTAACACACTACGCTAAAATATTGTATACACATTATAAAAATCAACTAAGTATTTCAATACATATCTCTAAATCTGCAAACGAAGTAAATTAGAAGAAATTACAACAAAACAACATTTCGCCATGCCATAAACCACACCTAGCAGCAACTGGCGCCTCGCTCATGCAATATGTCTTTCATAGTCTAAGCTAGATATTAGCACTAATCTGAATCAGTTTCGAAGCATTAGAACTGAGAAAATAGGGTGCGTGGTATTCCCTCGTTGCGTGGTATTCCCCCACTTTCCCCTATGTCCCTGCTGCTCTGATTTGTCAAAAGCTCCTCTTCAAAGGTAAGACATAAAATGTAAATAATAAACGTGTAACATAGAATACAATATAAATAGAAAATGTTATAATTAAGAAAGAGAAAATAATTATAAAATAAATTTGAAGGACAATTTTAAAAAATCAATAATACTTGAAAGTAAAATATACTTTTAAAACAATTTTGCATTTATGCAGGGCTACACACAAGTGAGGAGTGCCATGTGAATTTAGTAACAAATATAATATTGGAAAATTATTTCGAATTAAACTAGCTGTGACTACCTTACTTCAAACTTGAACTTGTGGAATATACAGTATGAGCGTAGCTCAAATAAAATAATCAATAAGAATGGTCTTGATTGGAAGCTCGGACCATCCACGTAGGAGTAACTTACATTAACCATTCACCTAACAGACAATGACGCACAGGGCTTGGTACTACTTTATCAGATGGTTCTATCAAATGTAACTTAATTGAAACAATAGTAACAAATTTTAAAGCTTTAAAAAGTGTCCTGAAGAAGAGGAAGTTCATTTTGCACATTGTAACTAAGTTACAAGAGGTTTACGTCCTAACTGAACGGCGCATCTACCGAGTCAACTTTTGGAATATCCCCTTAAGGTAGCTTTCAACGCAGCTAAGGGAAACGTATGTGAAAGAGTAATAGAATCTTCCGTAGCAGAATGGATAAAGCCATGCTTCGATGACCACAAGGTACGTGGTTCGAAACCCGTCGCCGAAACCAGATTTTTTAAAATCTTAATTCCTCAGTTCTGAAGATCTTTCTCTCCTTTCGTAATCATCTGATGCTCTAAAAAGAGTTCTCCATATTAATTCGACAACTGCCTAATGTGTTCCTCGCAGTTCGAAAACTTCCCTTCTTATCTTTCACAAAATCAGAATTTTCGTCATAATACGAATGCTGTCCGATCATTTTTTCCCCAATTGTAAGTCTGTGTATACAAATCATCCCTCTCTGTCTCCATACTTGAATCCCTCTCTCTCTCTCTCTCTCAATGTCACCGAGGATGTCATATGGCTTGAGATCAAACCTTCGACTCTTGAAACCAAATGTAAGCTCTTTAGCAATGTGCTATCGTAACTCTATAGGTTTGTTGTTAAAACCAGTGTCTTTTAGACTTTATTCGGGGGGGGGGGGGGAAGGAAGAGTTTCTCCGGCGACATAAGATTTTCACTTTTTATTAGTGTATTACTATACATTTGATCAAAAAATCTCTATTTATGAAGCTCAAGAGAGGGGGAATTACACCCTCTTGTCCTGCCCAAATGACGCCCCTGAAATATTTGCTTGCACTTACTGAAAAGAAATTCAATGAATCATTGAATAAAACTCGTTTCTGTCCGTAGATATTTTAGAGCTCTTGGCAATTTCCATAGATTTCTTAGGGAGCATCTTACTATTTTGCACTCTTTAAAGAAAGAAAAGAATGAAACTAAAGATATTTATGAAGCTCTGGGAAGATTGTGTGACTTTCCTTTAATTTAGGCTCTTACAAATATTTCAGAACAAACGAATGGAAAAGACTGTTTTAAAGCTATAACGTTGTAAACTTGATTCCTGTTTCTTTTGCAGCTGAATGGAAAGAGTGTACTACGTCACACACACTGCTTTAGACTAGGAGAGGTGGAGGACGGGGAGGAGTTGGAATAAATACTAGAAGCAACTAATCGATTGATACATGTATTGCGGGAATGCATAAGAAATCTTGGCAAGAGTTTGTTATTAATTTGGACTTAGAATTTTTGTAACAAATTTTATGCCGCGGACTGTACAAGGGCCTATTATCTTTCATAAGACATGCGTACTTATAGGTTCACTAAGATAAGGGTTTATCACGTATAGTTATATAGTTAAGTATAGGGGTATATTATCTTAAGACATGGGTAGTTTGGGGTTCACTAAGGTAAGGGTTTTTCACGTTTAGTTATATAGTTAAGTACAGGGGTCTATTATCTTTCATAAGACGTGGGTAGTTTGAGGTTCACTAAGATAAGGGAACTTGTAAAAGATCAAAGTAGATAAATGTTCTTTGGATTTATCAACTATATGATTCTTCAACTATATGAATTTGATTTGTCCTGATTGTTTCCTTTTATAGTTAGAAAGTACCAAGAATTGAAAATTTGGAGGTTTTAGACTTAATATATCCCTATTTACTAGTCATGTTCGTTTTCAGAACGTCGATAAGCCGGTACACTACTCTTACATTTCTGGAGGTGTGCAATGGGCCAACCTTTTTAATTTCGAACTTATCAAAACTAAACATTGGAAAATAATTTCCAAGACTTGAATATATATTTTTATACATTTAGTTGGTCTTACCTGTCTCTTTGTATGGGTAAAAATTGAATAAATAAGTAAATTATATGTATTTTCGTATAATAAATTATTGAACTAATTTATTCTCTTTGATGAAACTTTATTCCATAATATTGTCATATAAGTGAGAAAAGGTGCTCTTAGTGTTTAGTATGACATATTACGTTATCATCGTGCAAATCTCTCATCTTTTGGAAGAAGGCGAGAATCACACCCATGAACTTAAGAATTTACAAAAATATCTTCAAAGTAGAATTATGCAGCACCGACATTGCATTTTGAGTCTTAGTGTCCGTAGATATGACTCATAGTCTAAAATCATTAGCAGAATCTTTTGAACTTCGGTGAAATCTAATTGGCTTATATGTGTTTTCACATTTTGAACCTTAAAATTTGTAATAATGACTCATAATGTAAGATCACTGGTATAGTCGAATACTTAAAAATAATTTATTTTGTTAATGAAACAGTTGAGGAACGGAAAAAGTTTGACGATGTAACAAAACTTTTTTCTTGAGTTGATTTTGGGTTTAACCTTTTTTCAGCAGCGGGGCTATATGACACATGGAACTACTGATTAATATGGAATCCGAACCACATGAGCTTCCGCCGGAAATCTAACCCGGGTCTCCCACAACAAAAGCGAGTACGATAACCGCTTATCCACAACGAAGCTCTTTATTTTTCTTGTTACAATATTACTGTTGAAATGTTTAGTTAGAAAAACGTTTCTTTGGAAATTTTAGTTTAAAACTTTCCTGTATGAAAGTTTTTCAACTCACTGATTCCTTTTATATTGAAACTATTTCTTTTACTATTTTTGTTTTGAAAACTCCTCTCAAAATTTGTTTGAAAAGTTGTACACTCACGCTGTGAAACGAAACTTAGTTTTAAAAATATTTTTGACTGAAAATATATTATATGAAACAAATCGACTATGGACTTAAATAAAATGAAGTTCTATAAATGTGATTATGGAAAAGAATAGGTTTTCAAGCGATTACGATATATTTTAGTGTAACGTTTAGAATTATTACGTCGATATACAGATTCTTATACTTTTACATTTTGTTTCATAAGCAAAATAATAAATAACAACTCTAAATATTATGTAGCAGACACACTTGTGTTCCTAAAGCTTTATAAGGAAATAAGCCATTCTGAACGCTATCAATAATTATAGTCTGTAATCGCAAACTCGTGTTCGTACGTTTCCATTAGGTTCTCTCGTTTACTCCCACAAGTTTCACTCCACCATTTCGTTCATTCTTATTATCACTGTGCACCATAGTATCAGAGTCTAATCCTAGGATACTAAAATATTATTATTGTTATTATTATTAATAATAATAATAATAATAATAATAATAATAATAAACTTACTAAAGCTTTAGTCATTGCTATAGTGGATTAGACGAGCATGTTTGGGTCCAAGGGGGTCTTGGTTAACTTACTGGTGGGACAATTTTGAGATTTTAACACATTGCGGTGGTTCGGATTCCACAAATCGCAGGTATATATCTTATGCACTCCCGGTGCTAAAAATGAGCACTAAACCCTAATCTATCAACCAGGGTAAGCAAAGCCTATAATATATATTAGATCACAACAGTAGACAGGTCCTTACTTTAAATTAAATTTTGGAAAACTTTACTTACATTAACAGTTAAACCTGCCTCATTAATGGGAGATATTTTGCTTAAATCGCGAGATCAATCATTCTCGTTATTGTTTCCACCATGTCACTTCCAAGTAACACTTTCGAAGTGTAACACTTCAAATTAGATAAAATTTGGCAGGTAGATACTACACATAAAATAAACGAATATGTGTTTTTTATTTTCAGCAGAAAAACGGTTTTAAGGGCCAAGGGTCCACACCTAAAATGCTGAAAGTTGACGCCCGAAAGGCAAAAACAAATGAACCAAACTGAATGAAATTGTGCACAGGTATTGCAGACATAAAACGAAAAAATATGGGTTTCGTATTTTCCTGAAAAAAAAAACGGTTTGGTAGGGCACGGACCTCTCCAAACTTTTGATCACGAAATATCAAAAGTGCGACTACTTCGTAACAGTATGTCAGATGTGTGTAAAGGACAAGAACAATTGCAACGAAAATTTGTGTATGAACAATAGGCAAAAAATAAACGAATACGGTTTTTGTATTTTCTGCTGAAACACGGTTTTAGGGGGCTAAAACCCCACCACAAATTTTGAAAGTTGACGCCCGAAACGCAAGAACAAATGAACCGAAGTGAAAGAAATTGACCACAGATATTGTAGACATAAAATGAGGGAATACGTGTTTCGTATTTTCCTGTAAAAAAAACGGTTGGGTGGGGCACGGACCCCTCCAAACCTTTGATCACGAAATATCAAAAGTGCTAGTAACCGTATCTCACAAGTAAACCTTACGTTTGGGTGAATCGAGTTGCTGACTGAGACACATATGAGAAAGTAGTACTAATTGTGTTCAGTATTTCAGTGAAGTTATAGGTGCGAAGCTCCAGGGGTTTAGGAGATACAGCTACCAGAACATCACATGGAAGTTCAGAATAGTCTTCATACAGTTGGAGGTAAGAGCTCTGTAAGAACTCTTGTAACGACAAAAGGTGAATAGAAAATATATGGGTACATATTAGGACTAGGGGGAAGTCATATAGTAAGGGTATACCTGACGGCGGCCATCTTGAAATCCGCCATTTTGAATTAAGGTTAAGTTTTTAAAATAGGAATAGGGTCATGTGATACATGATTTAACGCGCAAATTTAATCAGAAGAACAATGGTGACATTAATTTTGATTTATGCGCAATTGGTAAAAAAGTTACAGGGAAATTAAATATTGTTGCAGCATATGTATTAGTCCTTTACCCCACCTTGTAAATTTTGTGTTAATGATAATAATTAAATAAAAAGCAGGTGTATAAATATTAAGTCTATGATAAGAGTTGCCTTGATGGCGGCCATCTTCAAATCCGCCATTTTGAATCAGACAAAAGTTTTAAATTAAACGCATAAAAGTGACATCTTATTAATAGCACTTTTTACCATAACTCCAACGGTATAACAATTTTTGCTTTATCATTAGCCAGCACAAAATTAAATGAATCGCTCCTTACGACTACTGCTTTGACAGAAATGTTAACGACAAATGTGTCAAGTATAACTCGATTGCCTTTGTCAGGTGTTCTCACTGTGAGCAGAGCATTTGTGCAAGTCATGCACTCTTTTCTGAACTACATATTGATTGTACTAATTGAGGATTTTTCTGGAAGAAAGACCCAAGTTCAATTATGACTCAATTCCACTTTGGTCATTTTTCCTTAAATTAGCAACTTGTTTATGCGATAACAAATGCTGGTTAATGATAAAGCAAAAATTGTTATACCGTTGGATTTAGGGTAATATTTGCTACTAATAAGGTGTCAATGTTATGCGTTTTGTTTACAACTTTTGTCTGATTCAAAATGGCGGATTTGAAGATGGCCGCCATCAAGGCAACTCTTACCATAGACCTAATATTTATCCACGTGCTTTTTAATTAATTATTATCCTTAACACAAAATTTACAAGGTGGGGTAAATGACTAATACATATGATGCAACAATATTTAATTTCTCTGTAACTTTTTACCAATTGCGTGTAAATCAAAATTAACGTCACCATTGTTCTTCTGATTAAATTTGCGCCTTAAATCATGTATCACATGACCCTATTTCTATTTTAAAAACTTAACCTTAATTCAAAATGACGGATTTCAAGATGGCCGCCGTCAGGTATACCCTTACTATATCACTTTCCCCTAGTCCTAATATGTACTCATATATTTTTTATTCACCTTTTGTCGTTACAAGAGTTCTTACAGAGCTCTTACCTCCAACTGTATGAAGACTATTCTGTACTTCCATGTGATGTTCTGGTAACTGTATCTCGTAAACCCCTGTAGCTTCGCACCTATAACTTCACTGAAATACTGACCACATTTAGTACTACTTTCTCATATGTGTCTCAGTCAGCAACTCGATTCACCCAAACGTAAGGTTTACTTGTCAGATATGTGTAAAGGACATGAAGAATTGGAACGAAACTTTGTATATGAACAATACGCAAAAAATAAACGAACACTTTTTTTTCTGCGGAAGAACGATTTTAGGGACAAATGTCCCCACCCAAAACTGTGAAAATTGACGCCCGAAACGCAAGAAGAAATGGACTGAAGTGAGTGAAAGTGTTCACAGATATTGTAAACGTGAAATGTTGGAATACGGGTTTCGTATTGTCCTGTAAAAAATGGTTGAGTGGGGCACGGACCCCTCCAAACCTTTGCTCATGAAATATCAAAAGTGCTAGTAACAGTATGACAGAAGTGCATAAAGGACATGAACAATTGAAACAAAACTTTGTGTAGGGGCAATAAGCAAAACATAAACGAACACGTTTTTTACTTATCTTCGGGGGAAAAGGTTTTACGGGGAAAAATCCCCGGTTTAAAAGTTTGGAATTTAACGCCCGAAAGGTAAGAAGAAGTGGAGCAAAGTGAATGAAATGTGCACAAATATTGTAGAGGTAAGGTGAGGGAATACGTGTTTCGTATTTTCCTGAAAACAAAAAAACTGTTGAGTGGACCGAGGCGTTGAGTGGCGGAAAGAGTGGACTGAAGCGAATGAAATTGTATGTAGATATTGGATATGTAAAATAATACCTTTCGTGTTTCACAAGTGTCTCCTTCCGATTTTTTCAAATTTTGCAGATCAACAACAGGCACAAGCAGTATAGCGTATTTTATAGTATTTCAGAAGACACCTTTAACCCTTACAATGCTTTTTCCCATAAACCAAATCACATGTCGATTTACTTCTTGTTTGCTGTTGATGTGCCAAATTTGAAGCAAAACGGATATAGACACTTGAGAAACACGAACGGTCTTATTTTACATAAGGTCTATCCAATATCTACACAATTCCATTTGCTTCGGTCCACTCCTTCCTTCGCTATTACCGTAATATTTACTTTTCTTTGGATGGGGCCTAAGCCCCAACACTGTTTTTCCGCACAAATTAAAACACGTTTAATTTTTTGTTTTGCAAATTGCCCCTATACGAAGTTTCGTTGCAGTACTCTATATTCTTTAAGAACTTCTGACGTATGCTCATTGCACTTTTGATATTTCGTAATACGGTTTAGAAGCTCCGTGCCTCACTCAACCGCTTTTATTCCGGAAAATACTAAACACAATTATCTCATTTTAAGTCTAGAATATCTGTGCACAATTTCATTCAATTCAATGCACTTCTCCTTGCCTTTTGGGCCTCAAATTTTAAAATTTCCGGTGGGGGCTATTGACCACAAAAACCGTTCTTCCGCAGAGAATGAAAAAAACGTATTCATTTACTTTTTTCCTTATTGTTCCTACATAATGTCTCTTTCCAATTCTTCATGTCCCTTAAGCACTTATGACATACTGTTATTAGCACTTTTGATATTTCACGATGAAAATTTTTTAAGGGTATGTGTCGCACCGAAACGGTTTTCTTTTTTCCAGCGAATTGAAAACCCGTATTCCCTCATTTTATGTCTACAATTTCGTTGACTTAGATTCACTTGTTTGGCCTTTCGGGCGCGAACTTTCAAAATTTTGGGTTGGGGCTTATGCACCCTAAAACCGTTTTTCAGCAGAAAATAAAAAAAACATGTATTCGTTTATTTCATGTGTAGTATCTACCTTCCAAATTTTATCATAATCGGAGTGTTACACTTCGGAAGTGCTTATTGTTAGTTTCGCAACAAATATGACAAGGTGATACTTATAATGTCTCGAAATCGACCCAACTTCACACCAAAGTTGACTTTCATTTTATGTTCTTAAAGATTCTAAATGTTCATATTTTTTTTTAATGTCATCATGGAAACTCCGTCAACCGTAAACCTATCGATTATACTCGTTGGTATTCAAATTTTCTTTTCATTGCAAATGTTATATGAGGAAGAAACAGGTGTTCTACTGAGAAAATATCAATTATTAATAGTAATGAAACAAATAAAGTGTAATACCAATAAATTACTATTTAATGTAAAACACTTACCTACTACTCAAGATTTTATCCGTGACAAATATTTCTACCACAAATAGACCGTTTGGCTACACATGCAGAAATTTTCGCGTTAGGCACTGAACAGTTAAGGTGTCCACATGTAAATATTACTTATATGTAGAAACTAAACAAGATATATTCTGACAGAGAGGGAAACCTACGATTTCCATGGCATAGGTGATAAAACGCTTTGTTAAACTCACTAACCATTGATGTTCCACTTGAAAATATTGCATTTCTATATAATAACCTCTTTCAGTTCTATCTGGAATTTTATTAGTAAGCGGAAAAATAATAGAAATAAATGACAGGTAGTCCATATTAGAGTTCTTGAGTAAAACTTCTGCTCTGTCAAATTGATCCTGTCGATTTTAAAGTAACCCTTTCTGAAAATTAGCCAAACGCACAAAGGAGATAATTCTTCGTCGAACAAGCATCACACAAGTGACTTCTGATTCGATTGGATACTAAAGCGTTGATGAATCTAATGTGACTACTGAACCTTCTTCCTCATTGTCCATATAGCAGTATGAATAATGCACTACATCATTACTACATGTAGGATTTTAGATCAAAGTCAATATATTTTAAACACCTTGGCATTTCAGCTAAACGAATAAAACACAAGCTCAGTCGCGACGTTGCCAAGTGCTAAGGGGTGTAGCTATGACTAAGCAGAGTGCGATCAGGTGGCAGAGGATAGACGTGAATGTATACAAAATAAACGTCGCAATACCGCTGGCCTCTCATTTGCTAGCAGCATTTAAAGGGAACTTGGAGCGCCGCCTTCAAATGCCAAGATGTTTGTAAGCTACACCAACGTTTCATAGCGGACGTAAACAGTGATGTGATGCTAGGATTTTTGGAAAGTATACTCTCAACCATTTTCAAAATTATAACGTATACATTCAAAAACATGTCCCGTATATAAGATTGTTCTTTAATAAGTTTGAGATCAATATATACTAGAATATATCAGGTAGAATACGCCCTATTGCATCCTTAAACATAATAAGGAGCTCTATAGTTGCTAAATAACGTATGACATAGATATAATTTACTGAAATTGATTTTATACATAAGGACATTCTGAATAATTATTTGAAATACTGAATAAACAGTTTCTTTGATCAATATTTTTACATACTGCTTTCTGTTCACGAGTATACCACAGAGACAATGAAAGAAGTGAAATGTTTCATTTATAGCCTCACAGGTCTGCCCTTTAAGCTAGAGGAGAGGACGATTAATGGTAGTAAATAATTTTGAAATTAATTCCTTGTATTCCTTACCGGGAATCGAATTCGATACCATATGAGCATTAGAGACAAGATAAGTCGGATTTCGGATTTGGTTAAATATATATGATTTAATTTCCTATATTACTTAGCTGTGATTTTTACAATCAAAATACGTACTAAGAGTTTGTATTGAAACAAATGTGTAAAAAAATCATTTATATACGAGGAACTACGTAGCATAAAACAACAGTAGTAACACATTTTGGAAAATTGTCTATTGCACATGCAGTATATAACATAACAAATTGCATCTCATTACCTAGTTTACCGAGTTTGAATATTGTTATCACAATCCGATCAAATAAAATAATATAATTTCACTACGCTAAGAGCTTCGTTTTTAGTAAGCTTCAGTGTCACTTGATGACTATCGGTACTTAAGAGAAAATACATGTAGAATTTTGCCTTCGAAAAGGCAACTACTTTGAAAATCTCATTTATTCCCTAGCTGCACAATATTTTAGAACAATATTGCACATATCGTAAGTGGCAAAGAGTTCTGAAATATATCTTTGAAATATTGTCCTCAAAACTTTTCAAACTAACTAAACATTTGGCTTCATCTTATATAATGTGTGTGATACACTCAGAATTTTTTTAGAATGCTCAGATACTCTATGGTATTTCCAATTTGAATTGCTAAAGCGAAGATGAGAAGAACTAGATACTCATATAGTACTTGTTCCAGTATACTATCTATTATTATATGTCTAATATAATTATGTATTATACTTAGATTATTGCTTACCAACGTATGTTGGGCAGTCTTCAGCTGGTACACATGTTCCGTTCACACGTAAAAATCCTTGTTTGCAGAAGCATCCCCTTCTACATTTGGTTTTATCAAGTTTCTCTTTGGGTACACACTCATCAGATTCCATTCCGCATAGGGAGTATTCTTCATTTGGAGGACAGCCTGAAAGAATAATGACAAACTAATTTAGAGCGATGACATTTGAGGAAAGTAATCTTCCAATAATTGACTTGTTGTACTCCAGAAGATAAATATGTATTTTTTCGATTCCATTACTTGTTTTGCAATAAATTGTGTAGCAGAATAGATAACTTTCGTAATATTCTTAGATCTACCAAGTTTCTTGAAACGTTTTCATTTAATAAAGTAATGATTCATGGTTTATATTATCAGATAATGCTGATTTCATCCAGCAAATGTAATGGATAAATTAATATAATATCAGCAATGTAATAATAAATGTACCTGATTCTGGATATAAACCAAGAAATATAAAAGGGAAGAAAACTAACAGATATAGGACACAGATAATATGACACTACTCAGTCAACCATGTAAGTGGCTCATACTTCTGTTCATTCAACTTCAAGGCATAATTACGAGGGGGGACCCAAAAAAAACGGGAATTGTGCTGCAGTGGGGAGGGAGAGTGGGGGAACCCATTGTTGTACCAATTGTCCGTTACGATCATGTCACCTGCTCAGTGTGCGAAGTTGTGTCGCTGTGAGTGCATCGGTTCGCTCTTGAGAGTTTGTTTAGTAAACCAACTTTATCCAGTTCGGCGAAAACGTGATGGCAGATTATCAAGGCGGCTATGAAATTTGGTTTCCTGTTGGGGAAATCGGCCGCGGAAACTACTGTAATGCTGAAGACTGCTTATGGGGATGCTGCCCTAAGTAAAACCAGAGTATACGAGTGGTTTGCACGTTTTAAAAATGGAGAACTGTTAATTGAAGACCAACCCCGTTCAGAACGCCCCTCAACGGCAAGAGCTGACGAAAACGTCGAAAAAATCAATGCCCTCGTTCGTGAAGACCGTCGCCGAACCATTAATCAACTCTGTGAGATGTCTGAAATATCGTGGAGTTCAATTCAGAGGATTTTATCAGAAGATTTGCACATGAGAAGGGTTGCAGCCAAATTTGTCCCTCGCCTTCTCACAGACGAGCAAAAGCAGCATCGACTTGAGGCATGTGTTGAACTTCAAAATCAGCTCAAAGAGAACCCTGACTTTTTTGCCAAGGTGATTACTGATGATGAATCGTGGTGCTATGGCTATGACCCAGAATCAAAGCAGCAATCAAGCCAGTGGAGGAGGTTTTGCCACTGTGGAGGAGGTAAAACAAAAATCGCTGGAGGCCAAAAAGAAGATCCCGATAAATGATTTTCAAAACTGTTTTGAACAATGGAAGGATCGTTTGCAGAAATGCGTTGCGGTCCATGGACAATACTTTGAAGGTGATGAAAATTTGGTGTAAAAATATTGAGAAATAAAGAAGTTACGACGAATTTCCCGTTATTTTTTTTGGGTCCCCCCTCGTATGTTGATAATGATAAAAAGTATTCTGATGACCTTTCGTTTGCTATCTAACCATGCAATAACAATGATAATATTCCACTTATTTAATTTCAAAAACATGATAAGTGGAAAAGGAAGATACTTATATATAGCTGCTTCAGAACTGGAGAACACAAAATACCAATTTGAATGAACAGTACGAAATTCGCCACATGATTAACATTCAGAGATAACAATAGCCCTAAAATCATATATCAGAACAATAGGTCTAACTTAAGATGTCATGAATATAGGATGTGAAGCCGTGCAGCAATATAAGTCGCATGGTAAAATTCTGGATGGAATTTACTTAGTTCACATACAACTGCATTGTACTACAGGAAGCAACATCAGTCATTCAATGCTTATATAGAATAAAAATACAATTGTTTTGTTGTTGTTGCTGCTGTGATGTGAATGGCGTGTTTGCTGTTCTTCGTAAAGTACATGTTTCAGAATAGTAGAGAGCTTTTATCTACTTTTGAAAGAACATTCTAATAGCTGTTTTGTTTCGCAATGGGAATACCTTCTACCTGCACCAGTAACTTATGTCGCCTAGATAAAGAAACCTCATAATACGAAACATATTTTTAGAAAACTTTAAGTGTGACATTCATAGATGAAAACTCGTGCTGATTGCAAATTATGGGCATACTACTCAATTAAGAGTTAAATATTCCAAATTTTGCTGATTCTTCTGGAAATGGGATAGTGGAGCACAAGATATTCATTGTCAGATGAAAACATGGACACCATATAGAAGGAAGGAAAAAGCTAATGAATGCTTTAAATGCTCTTTCAATCAATAGTAAAGACATAAATGTACTTCAATTCATATTAGACTTCATGATGTAATCCAACATCAACAAAATGTAGAATGGTATATTCTTCGGCCGTCTGATAAGAGAATTCGTGCTGGTTCAGGTTCCCGATACATGGTTTAGTCATCTTTTACATTACTCATGTGTTTCATTCGCATCCCTCGTTTGTGATCCTGGTACTTAGGTAACACAAAAGCTGACGATTACAAAACACAAGTTGAACAGTTTGTTGAACAGTTATAGAAAAGCAAGAAGTTAACATGTCTCTGAAACTGGTCTTCCTACACAAGAACCTAATCACGTTTTGGATGCGTAGACAAGGGCGCCGATTTCTACGTAAATTTGGGGGCCCCTTCAGATGCAAAAGGTATATATATATGAGGTTTTTAAGACGAATTGCATTCAAATTATTCCAAATATCGTATATTCGTAAACACAATAAGGGGTGCACATGAGCTTCGCTGGAGGCGGCGCTCCCAATTATTGGCGCCCTTGTGTGTAGGTGATGACTATGTTGAACAGATTCATAAAATAACTTCAGAAATAATTTTAAAAAGTTGACAAAATGGATAGAAAATTCTTACAGACTGTTCTTACAGACTGTGGTTTGGGATTAGGTAAGGATCTGACACACACAGGAGAAAGATCGAACGTAAAACAAAGATATTTATATTTATATTGATTCTAATGCTAATTGCTTTTACATACGCAAGTTCTATGTTCCAATATGTATATTTTACGTGTTATCAATAATTAAGTAGTTCATTATAACTACAGCAATACTAAATCCCCATGTTACAAAATTTCGATTTTAAAACTAAAACCCTTCTCATAGCAATAACTTGGATTATAAGACTTACAGATATACAATATATCTGTATTACAGCTTCGAAAGCTAAATACTACATATTATTTAATACTATAATCATTAATTCTAAATTAAAGAGCAACAAAAAATTAGCTCCAATTAATTTCCAGCAAACTGAAAATGGTAAGGAATATCTACTCTATGTAAGTGCCTTTCTCTGACGGTTAGTGTTGTATAATAACATAACAATGGCTTTCTTTTACAACTGCGCCAAAATTATTGAGATATATGCGAAATGGCATGCATTTTCTTTGAGGACTAAGCCTCAGTGAATGAAGTTAAAATCTAACAAGAGGCAGAGGTTGAACCTAGTCACCTCGCAATGCTTTATAAGAAAAGTTCCACGTGGAAACTATTCGATTTTTATGCAATATGATGTACAAGTAGCTAACTACCTTTCCACATTTCTTATTACTTATAATTCTAATACGTAAATAAGAAGGGTGAATTTATCCACTCCGCAATTTAAATATTAGATTCCTCAATTTAAAAATTAGATTAGAACAATGAGTACCCACAGACTTTTGGTCAAATATGCACTTTGACTTTCATCGTCTACTACTGATAGCGGCATTCTTCACCAGTGCTGCTCTGGGTATGGTAAGACAGTGCTACAGCTAGAGTAGAGAAACGAGCTTGAGAGCCTTGACTGGACTAACAATTCATCCTACTTTATTTTACTTCGCAACAATGAATTTCCAGTTGAATTTGTTAACAAAACAGCTCCTAGAGTATGACGTCATTATTTAATACTTTGACCCCCTTCTGTTCAAAGGCACAAAACGCACTTTGTTGTGTCTTATAGTATACTAAAGGACTAACTATTCCCAAAATTTTAGATTTTTTTGTCCATTCCCATTGAAGATATTGCATATTGAAACATGCCAAATTGTCATAATTCCCCAATTTTACGAATTTTTTTCATGCCTTTTGGGAGCTGCTACAGGTCTGTATATATATATATATATATATATATATATATATATATATATATATATATATATATATATATATATATATATATATATATATATATTTTGTATTAACGTGACTACATGCATTCACAAATTCAGACCTCTACGTCAGTTGTTTCCTCTTACCAAACATGTCTTCAATGTCCAAAAATGTTGTTACTGTACGCCCTGATTTCACTCCCTTCAAATGCTTTTATGCAAAAATGTTAAGAGATCAAAGTTTTAGCTCTGCACGAATTGGAGACGTTTAGCAATTTTCAATTTCGTAGGACAAATATATGCTGAGATATTCAAAACAACGTTAATGCCTGAACTCGAGAGAAAACGCAGAATGGCGGCAGCCGCTGCGTCGCCATGGGCTGTTGTAAAAAATAATGAATTGTGGTTTTGAAGTACTCTGATATAAGATAAACATTAATCAAAAAATTAGATTTTCTTGAAAATGTCGAGCGGCAATTTTTCTTTTTGTAGATTACTTAGCATGGATTGACCCTATATTCAATACTACCCGTGATGATACTGGTAAATTATTACCATTTTCCTTCAAGTTCTTCAAACTACCTAGGAAATTTTGATTTTCTTATCATTTGTATTATATTTCTCACCTCTAAATCAAATATTTAATGATCTTAGCACTATTCGTCTTAGATGTACAAGGAAAATTTGTTTCAATAATTTTTAACACGAACTATTTTTAATGATTATAACAAGCGAGAAGTATATTTCATCTATAGCTTATATTATTGTAGAATCATCTGATTACTGATTTTTTTTCTAAGACTTATATGCAATTTGTCTCTACAACATTTTAGTTTAGATATTTTTTTTTCTAAATTTATATCAATATACGTATATTTAGTATGACAATAGCTACCTGTTCAAAGAACGGACTTATTGGAGAAACATTAGAAATAAGGTACAAACATAATTTAAATAATCTTTCCATCTGAAAGCAAGAATAATATAAATAAATAACAAGAAATATACTGATGCAATGCAATGCAATCATCCCTTCCATTGCTCACAAATGTTGGATTTCCTATTAGAACTAATTGCTAACGTAACTATTTCTCATCGTGCCCAATATTCTGTGCACGCTTAAGATAGGTTATTAATCTAAATACATTTTACTGTGAGGCGATTATATTATAGTATACTTACCATGAATACAATCTGTAACTGATTTACAGAATTGATCCTGTGCCGTTAAACGAACGTATCCTTTTGCACAAGCGCATCGCGTATGCCTTATTAGAGTATGTGAGACAATAGAGTCTTGAGCACATGTTTGTTCTGGGAATAACACATCCAGTTTGTTTTCTTCATTCTCTTCGCACGCTAGTTAGGAAATGAGCAAAATTATTATATGATAAAATACATAAATAATTTATTGTAGTTTACACACAAACATAAATGGCGTAAATATATCAATACTTTACATAAATAAAAACATACTTTACATTCATACATATTCTCATAGAAGGTTTTCCTGAAAAAATAAGAAAATAGTTCAGGAGAGCATGCGGAGGAGAAGGACGTAGTTTCCGAGTTAGAGTTGTCAAAAAGAAATAGGCCTGGAAAAAATGCTTTGCAGTACGCGTTATTGTTATTAACCCTAATACTCCCGACAGCACTTAAACGCATTTTGTATTTTCTGTTGGAAAGGCTTGCTTTTGCCTACTTTGAACCCAATTTTAAGTGCCTATGGGGAATTCCTTGCACAGCCATTACAGATTGCTCAAATATGTATTTTTGATGGCGTGAAACTTCTTTTACACTAATATAGACCATCAGTCTACAGTTTTCCGTGTGTGCTGTAATGTGCTTTTCTCCAACACAATATATTCGTATTATAAATATAGTATAAAAGAGTGAAACTGATTTTTTAACCAACATTCTGGCCGTACTGCTATAGCTTAACGTAATATTTGGGAAGAATGTTCCTCGTATTACGAAAGTACATGGTAAGATTTTTCTTTGGAAATATGTTTCTTAAGGGAATGGAGTAAAACTAAGTACGATTTTCAGCACTTTCCGAATTCCCTCTAAGAAGGGGAAGGATAAAGAATTTCTATTATATTTTCTTTTCCATTTGTTTATACAAAAATCTCTAATTTCCGATTCTGCTTTTATTATACGTGTGACATTTGGTATTTGATCTGTTAACTAACAGTAAGTGAACGTATATTTTGATATTTTCAATATTTCCCTCCAACAGGAAATTAATGCGGGCATTTTCTATAAATTCGTTATTTCCAATTTTTAATCATGCAATATTCAATTCGAGAATTCGCTTAAGTTGAAAATTTGAAATTTTATACTTCAACACTAAATTAAAAAAGGGAATACATGGTTCAGAATTCAGGACGAAGGGGAGCAATTTCTATAATAATAAAAGTCCAGATCCTTTATTCAAAAAATACCTAATGTTAGGATTTGCTTATATTCCAAGACTAAAATTTGGTATGCACTGTAAATTCTTAATTTAAAATAAGGTAATATGTGTTTCGGAGTTTCCGCGAATTCTTCTTTGAAAACTCGGTAAGGGAAAATTCTATAGTATTAAAAGTTTAATTTTTTTCTAAGAAAAAAGGAAAGGGAACAATTTGCAAAGTGTTGGGAAAGAAAAGAATATTTACGCATTCATCCCACACAATTGCATCGTGAGAGCGTTAAAATAATCGTTGCTTCCACCTGGATGTCTCCACTAGCATACTGTAGTTGGTGCCATAGTTAGCCATAGTTAGCCATAGTACATTGTGCATATAATAATCTTCTCGCACGGATAGCAAATCACATCTACTGTGATACGAGGGATATAGTTCGATTAATACAGGTGAAAATGTTAGACCTTGTGGCATTCATGTGACATGTAACTTATAGTGGAACATATAAATGTAAATTACATAAAGCGTATGAATTGTTATACCATTCTGATAACTAGATAACAATGCAAATATCGTAAATGAGTGTATGCAATAAACTGATTTTAAGTACATTGTTTGGCGAAATTTAACCAAATTTCCAGAAAACTCTCAGAGGCTCACTGTCTTAGGACTCACTCTTGCAAAATGAGAGAATATTTAATCTTCCCAGCTCACAAGGAACGGACATAAACGTGTTATTCGAACATCCGAATCAAATCTACTCGATACGATGAACATATAGGAACAAACATATGTTCATGCACAAAAAAAATAGGTAGAAACCTCTCCCCATTACGGACTGCGGGGAGTACCAGGATCAATAGTTCCCTTGGAGGTGGAATGGGCGTCGGGGACAGGTGGAGTTGCCACCATGCTCTTCGGATCTCAATTTTTCATGTGGGGCCATCTTCAGTCCATAGTATACACCGTCTGGACTTTATCATATCTCGTGCAACGCATAGAGAATACATACGATTCTGTGTCCAAGGACATTGCTGGCAGTGCATGATGAGTGGAAGATGTACATGGAACACACTATTGTTGGACAGGGTAATCATTACAAGAATGTGTTTTGATGGTATCCAAAGGGATAAAACGGGTCATAATTCATCAACGGTTAGTGATGTGACAACGTGGACAGCAGCACAGCAACCTTGATCAAAACACAATCTAAGCACATGTGCTGCATGTCTACTTTTGCATGTAAAAAAAATCACATATTTCAAAATGGCCTATTTCAGAGGTTCGCGATCTACTATATAACTTGGCATATATATATACACACACACACACACACATATATATATATATATATATATATATATATATATATTACATTCTCTATCAGGCGCACTAAATCTCATCTCGGAATTCGATTCATCAGTTGGACCCTTTACCTGTGAGTACCGTTGCATTCCAACTGTGCTTCAGATGTTCCACCATTCTTGGCATGCAACCCTGTACAGAATCTTGCATTAGTTTGTAGTAACATTATTGGTGAATTGGCAATGCCTTTCATGTCCTTAATGCTACTCCTTACGCCAAGTTTTCATTGATGTATACGGTCACTTGAGGAATCCCTTGCTCATGCAATTTTGAGTTCTGCATATTTTCGTTATTTTTTACCTGCGCTCTGTACCTTGGATAGTTTGCAATATTGACATCCGAAAGTTAATTTTCCAAGCTTTCGACAACTTGTAGATAAGAAAGTATGTCCGATTGCAGAATTTCAAAATGACTCTTTCTTGTCTCAGTGGCAGGAGTCATATGCCACGAGTTTTATTAGTTATTTTGCAACACCATATATATATGAGGAGTGACTGAAAAGTTTTGAGCCTAACACCGAAAATGAGCATCTAGAATAGAATAACTATATGTATTAGAATAGTACAACCTTTGATATTAATGTGTATCAAGCTCTTGTTTCTAAGTAATTTGTTTCCTCTCTTACAGGCTCTTGAAGTGGGTGGGAATGTAGAAGTTGGGAAAATGAAAAAGATCAAGTACAGGTCAGTAATCGAGTATCTGCAATTAAAAGGAATGTCGGCGGCCAATATCGTTGGTAAATCTGGCACTTCATATCCACCATCAAAGAAAGGGTGCACGAATTTAAATGTGGTGGGCAGAGTGTTGAAGATGATCCGAGGTCTGCTAGACCATCAAGTGCTACCACAACGGAAAACATTGGCCTGGTAATTGGTAGAATCATGGAAGATCGCCAATTGCCGAACCGACAGATTGCAAACAGGCTGAGCATACCACAGGAGCAAGCAGATCTTATTCTGAAGAATGAGCTTGATTTATCGAAAGTTTCTTCTCGATGGGTCCCATGCCTTCAGACTCCCGAACAAAAACACACTCGTTACCTCCTATCCGTGGACAATTTAAAACTGTTAGAACGTAATATGGACGATTTCCTCTGTCAATTCATCACTATGGACGAGCTTTGGATACACCATTACCAGCCAGAAAAAACACAACAATCCAAATAATGGAAGTACCCCTCCTCCGCTTACCCAAAGGATGAAAAGGTGATCCCCTCCACTAGCAAAGTGATCAGCTCTGTTTTTTGGGATTCCCAAGTTGTGTTATTCAATGATTACGTGCAAAGGGGTCATACAATCACAGGACAATACTATAGTGAGCTTTTGAAAAAACTTCGAGGAAATTTCAAAAAAATATTCCACAAATGATGTTCAGAAGCTTTATCTACCATCATGACAATGCTCTCGGCCACACATCAGCAGTTGCCATGGCTGCTATTTACGAATGCGGCTTTGAACTCGTTTCTCATCCACCCTGTTCTCCAAGTCTGGCCCCCTCAGACTTTCACTTGTTCCTAATGTAAAAATGGCTCTAGCAGGACGACGATTTAAACGTGATAATGACGTCATGACAGCCGTGGAGGAGTTTCTGTGCTCAGAACTAAGGGTTATTTTTTCTACTGCAATAAGAGCACTGCAGCACCATTGGAGCAAGTGTGTTGCTGTCCAAGGGGATTATGTTGAAAAATAAAGGTATTACCAAATCTGTACTTCTTACAGTTTCCTCAAGGCTCAAAAATTTTCAGTCACCACACGTATATATATATATATATATATATATATATATATATATATATATATATATATAGACATAGGGTGTTTCAAAACAACACCGACAGCTTTTGGGAGATCATTCCCAACCCTAAAATAACACAAAAAGTATAGACCAACTTGGTTGCACAAATGCTTCCTTTCGGAGTTATAGGCTGCTGAAAACATGATAAAGTGAAATTTCAAGGCCCATAGCTCCAAAACTAAGGGACCTACCGTAGTTGGGTCAAAACTTTAGTTAAGAACTGATATGTGCCCTATCCAAAAATACATGTTTCAGAACCCTAAGATACTCAAGTTCAATTTTTATAGAGGCAGCTTGGCTACAGGAATTTAATTTGAAGTACTCACCAACTACCTCTGTAAAAAAAAAAAAAAATCCGCATGTGCAGCAGGATTGTGAAGCATGGATATTTAGATAGAGAACATACTAGTTCCTAAATAAAGTCTTCACCCGACTACTTGAGGTTCGATAGTTTTGGAGCTATGGATCTTTAAAGTTCATTTTTTCATGTTTTCAGCAGGCTATAACTCCGAAAAGAAGGATTTGTGCACGTAGGTTGATCTATACTTTTCATCTTATTTTGGTGTCAGGAATCATTTCCCAAACGTTGTCAGTGTTGTTTTGAAACACCCTGTATAAGTAACTAAAATGCTATTATAAATTCGATCGTCAGAAAAACATTGAAAATTGCGGAAAATGACTTATACAAAAGTGTATTATAGACTTTTAATCTCTCTTGGTTATTTACAGTCGTAGTACTATGATATCTTTATATTTAATAATGGGTAAAACTAATTTGGATAAGATTATCTTTACTAAAATAATTATTTGAATTTAATTTTTACTCAATAACTTGGAATGTTGCTTAAGTACAGGATCATCTGAAATAGATCCTTCAGATATCCATATAGTCCTGTACATTTTTCATAATTTATTTTCTGCCATTTTTATTTTTTTCTTACTATCGGATTTATAATAGCAATTATTTATTTAATATTTTCTGGTATGATAATTTCCGAATTTTTTAACAGTATTAGTTAAACCATTTATTTCATTACCTTTCATACAAATCATTTTTTTCTTACAAACTCAATAATCTCTGTCTGCCTTATGTACACTTGTCTATAGACTACACTCTTTAACGTATCAATACGGAATGTTAAACTTAATGCTTTTCTAACATCCGCCAGACTTCAAATTTCGTCCAATCCAGAAAAATGGGAGTAGTTTACTAACGGGCAGAAATAATAAAAATATCGAATGTTCACTGAAAGGACTGCAACTAAATTCCAGAAATACTAGTTTGCTCCTAGGGTTAGCTCTTTCGCAAAGTTTTCTCAAAACTGACCTTTTCGAGTTTCTTCTACTTCATATATATAAATATGCTATTAATATCCTGACATAATTGACACAACTCATTTGCCCTAAAAATTCCACAATGGGTAGTTTGATCTTTGGGCGAGTGAGTGTCGTTTTGGACGATATTCTTAAAACTAACTCAGGCAATTTGGTAAATTTGCACATTTAAAAAAAATGTCCCGTAAACTCCTAACAAAGCTCTAATCTTAAATCATAGAAATTCTATATTTATATGTTAAACATTTTTTTTTAATTTTCATAACTAATAACTAATTCCATGACTTACCGTACCCGAAGTGTCAATGCCGCGTTCCCAAAAGCTCTCCATTGGCTTCTCTCCTTGGCCAACTCCATCAATTTTCTATTTGGTATTCCTATTTCTGCGAGATCTATCTTAATATTGTCCTCCCATCTCCGTCTAGGTCTTTCTAATGATCATTTTCCGATTGAATTTCCAGTTAAAACTTTTAAAGCATTCCTACTATATTCCATTCTGGCTACATGATCTGCCCATTTGAACCTCCTAGACTTGATGACCATAGCAATGTTCGGTCAACGGTACAAAATATGCAATTATACGTTAAGAATTTTCTTCCATTCCTCATTCCTGTTCCTCTTGGGTCTCAATATTTGTCGCTGGATTTTACTCTCAAATACTTTCAGTCTGCGTTCTTCTCTCAGAGTAAGCAACCATGTTTCGCAATGATACAGCAGAACATACAGTATTATCTTTTATTGAGCTCCTTATTTCTCGACAAATTTTGCGACGACAAAAGATTTTGAACGGAATAATAACACGAATTCCCTTCTTTCAGTCTACATTTAATTTCTTCCTGAATACGGTGTTGGTCTTTTAATATTGACCCTAAATATTTTAAAGTATCCACTTTATCGAAAGTATTATTTCATATTTTGACTTATCCGTATTTTGCATTATCACGATTATAGCGAAATACTATCTACTTAGTTTTCTATGCATTTACTTCTAAACCCAGGCCCTTCACGCAGTTAATAACACCTCTGTATTTCTTTCTACTGTTCTCCTGTCAGCCCCTATCAGATTTATTTCATCAAAATACGCCGTAACCTGGGAATGCCATTTAGCTTACAGTCCTGGTTGATATCTTTGATTTCCCTTATAGCGTCCTCGAGAATAAAGTTAAATAATAATGGCGACCATTCAAGACGTAAAGCATCGTGAAAAGGAAGTTGCGTTCTTGGACTTTACATTGGGATTAATTTAAACACGTCTTAATTAATGTAAGTAGCTTTTTCGGTACTCGATGTTCTGTAATATTGTCGTGCAACTTTTCATACCTATCCGAGCTGTAGTCAGTTTCAAACCCGAACGTCCTATTAAAATGTTCAGTTTTGTCGCCTTGCTTGCAAATTAGAACAATATTTAATTATTTATACTCCTGTGGCAATTACGCCTTCTTCTAGGTAAGAAAACGGATTATGTGTATCTTGTTCCACATTTTGTTCCGTCCAGCTAGAATGAACTCAGCAGGAATTCCGTTGACACCCGAAGATTGGGTTTCTTTAATATCTTTACAGCAATTTCTTCTTGTGTTGCATTAGGCTGTGGAATATACAGTTCTCCTATGTACATTCCCCTTTCTCCACAAACATTAGTTTCTGGCTGCGTGTTAAGCAAATCGTTAAAGAAATCTTTTCATTATTCAAGTTGCTATCTGTATCAGTGAGAATTGTTTCGTCGGCTTTCTTTAATATACAAGCGCGAGGTTGATAACCTTTCTTAGATTCGTTGATAACCTTATACATGTCCTGAATGTTTTTATTTTTATTCTATCATCTTCAAGTTCAATGATCTCAGCTTTCAAAAAAGCACATTCATCTCTTTTAGAAATTTTGAAATTTTCCCGACTGATGTCGATGAAATTTTGTGTAATTATTTCGTTTGAATTTTCTAGCTGATTCAGTTTGTAACGCTTCTGCAGGTTTAGTATATTCCTGATAGAGCCATGGTATTCCCTACGTATTTCTGTATGCCGCAATTTTTTTTCTTTTGTTGAAAGTTTAACGTCATTCCTAATTTCAACAAGGTATAATCAACACTAGTGCACTCCGAATCTTTTAAACTGAGAATCTATTCGATATTTTAATCTCGTATTCCACTCTCATCTAGTTCTTCTCTATTTTCTTTAAATTAAACGTCTTAACTTTCAGGTGATAAATATCTTTTTTATTCTACGATACTCTCTCTGTTATTGTTGCTGCTACCAGATAATAAGCAATGTCACAGTCAGCACCTCTGAACGACCGAATATCATTTATGCTAGACTGTCTTCTTCTCTCTACTAAAAGGTGATGAATTTGATTATGTGTGTTTCCACATGGTGAAGTACAAATATGTTTATGAATGTCGCGATGTGGGAATTTTGTACTCTTCACGATAATGTTTTTGGATATTGCAAAGTTCACGAGTCTAACGCCATTATCATTACTAGGGCCCGGATTTCCATGCACAAACAAACCCCAAAATATCCATGTAAATATGCACGAAAAATAACACAAATATGCACTAAGAAATGCATTTAAAATTTTTAACATGCACTGAAATATACACTAAGAAAATAAAATGTCAGTTTCTTACAAAAATATCTTAATGATCTCTGTTGCAATGAACTCTAAACATCTTCCTCAGGAATTCTTCTGTCAACGCTCTTTGTTTATGAATAAGAAACATTTTGTACGTCGACAAGTTTCGTTATAAATAAGTAGAACTCACTGGTACATATGAAAACCAACAAATGTCTTCCTGTGTTACGTTCTCTTACAATTCCATTTTTTCACCGCAAAGTACATTTGCAATGCCACAGATTGTTTTGTAACCGGGATTTTTGCCTAATACCTTGTAAAGTTTATCTGACGCTATTTTCCCAAGACCGTGAGTTGTTTCACTGAACAAAGTCTGCGATAATTCGCCCAATAAGGAGAGTGAATTATGCAAAATATTCTTACGGGATTCCAAGTGTCTGATAATTTCAGGTATTCTCGAGAAGTGGTTATACTTAAATTTGTTCTCAATGCCACCTGAAGGGAAATATTTTTGAGACACATAAATAGCGGCTGCATCATCGAGACTTAGTGAGTCTAGAGTTGTTTTCACTTGCTTTAAGTTATCTGCATAATATGGCACAGCTTCTAGCCACAAGCTCCAATGGTTGAGAAGGTACTGGAACATTTCTCGCAACTTCGCAAAAGATACGTACGTGCAATGGAGCTTTCACAAATACTTTTTTACATTTAATACATGCGCGTCTTATGCTAGATATTAGTATCTGTTGTTTCTGCTACACAACGAAAACCGTGCGCAAGACAAGTCAGGTGGACTATATTATGATAGGATACAACATTTCTTCTATTATTCTATACGACATTTTATCCTACATCTGCGTTTACAAAGTGAGACAGTTCACTTTAAATATAATCTACTTTCTTGTAATATACTCTCAAATATGGTAGTATACAGCAATAAAATTAGGAAATATGCAGTATCCTGCAAAGTTTATGAAATATGCTTGCACATCGAAATTCACTCAAGGCATGCAATTATACGCACCATCACATGCGTCTCAAATGAATGCTTGCAAGTTCGTCGGAAAGAAGAAAACATTTTCCATACGTTTCTGCATGTTACTATAAACATGCATTTTGTATATAAATCCGGGCTGTAGTTATTACTTCCCTTATGCATACGTTTGTTCCCTATGATCGGTTGAAAATATCATCTAGCTCCATCTTCGCATTGAAATACCTTAATAGAATTTACATATAGTATCGTAGGAGTTCGTTAAATTCCCGTTCTACTGCCTCGTAAAAACTGTCATTTATATCGCTATCCTTATCTTGTTGGGACATGTACACGACCCTTAAGAGTAATAAAAGAAAGCCTCTATCATTAACATATGTAACCTGTTTAACTGCTGATTTTATTCGTTTGGAAACGAAAATTCCTGTTTTTACTTGGTCACTTTTATTTTCTTAACTGTAAAAGAATGAGAAATTTCCGAAATTCACAGCTTCCTTTCCTTTTTAACTTTCTGAATTCGTACCAAGACTGTCCTATACTTCGCTAAATCAATTATTACAGATTTCAACGCACCTGCTCTATGAAAACACCTTATATTCCATATTCCAATTCTCATGTCCATTTTACATTACTGAGGGGCAAGTTAGTAGTCCTGATCCAATGCTTCTGTGAATCTTCATTAACAAGTGTCTTTCACAGGATGAGTTTTAAGCCTCACACCGAACCAGCAAGTTCGAGAATCGCCCCTGGTAGTCTGTCAGCGGCTACTTTTTCAATATATTCGCAGCTAATCTCTATACCTAGAGGCCTTCTCCTCCATACTTAACGTGGGGGACGTGCCATGCCGTTGTGACAGGAACCCTAATTACACATTTCGAAAATGCCCATTGTGACTGAAACTCAAACACACATTTTTGAGCTGTAATTGCTCAGATAAGAGCTTTACCTCAAAACAGCAATCGGAATGTGAACACTATTAGACTTTTGAAATAAATTAAACAATTAATCATTAAATGTATACTTACGATGACATTCAGATTCTGGCACGCAGATAAATGTATTAAATGTACTTGAAACAGCTCTGTATCCCTCTTGACAAAAACATCCAGGCTCGCACTCATTTGTGCATATTTCAGGATTATATTTCGCTTCGCATGATGTTTTGCAGACGGATCCACACATTTTATACTCCATCGGTGGAGCACAATCTATTAGAATAAATTAGTACATCATTGTTCTGGTAATCATGTGACTTCCGTATTGTATAAAACATATGTTATTCTCATAGTTATATCACAATATTAAGCGCCAAATGAGTTAAGATCTACAATGTTACTAGCTTTCAACGCGTAATATGCGTGGGTGTGAAAGGAATTGAATTTTCGATTAAACAGAGATAGATCAATTAATTTTCAAACCTAAACGCTGATGTCGTATGAGAACCGTGCTAGTTATTTACTTTGAAACTGGTATTGAAATTTATTCCAATTAAGCTATCATTTATGATAGTGGCAACGAGAAAACACAGTGTATGAGTAATGAGATAAAAGCTAAAATTATAACTAACTCTCAAAATTTAATTTCCATTTAGATAAATTGAATTTTGATAATGTGTAAATATAATCAAATTGAACAAAATGATAGACAAATTTCTCATGTGTACTTTTCTAGAAAATAAAATATACTAATTTTTTGTGGCTAAAGAGTATGTTGCTTGTTGTCAATCTTGATTTCATTGGAATAAACTCCTATTTATTTATGCATTGGATATGTGACAAGTTTCAATCAGAAGTTTCCATCTATTTTTGTTCGTGCTCCCCTTACTGTGATCTACATACTACATGTAAAATTTGCTATTCACAATTTATGTACATCTTGTATTTATTAACTATTCTCTGATACTTTATGTTCAACTTAATGAATTTTACATAAAAATACTTAATAAACTGATATGAATACATTTTACATCCCGCCTTTAAACATAAAACTTAAGACCTTAATCATAGAGCTATTCTGCTGCGCATATTTTAGGAGCGCAGGGACCGCTGTGGCTCAGTGGTAGACCGTTCACCTCTGGTACTTGGGGTCCCGGGTTTGATCCCAGCCCCGCCAAGTGAACTTCGTGGTGGACAAACACCGTGTGCGTGGGTTTTCTCGGGATTCTTACGTTTCCTCTCACTTTCTTCATTCCACCATTTCATTCATTTCTCATAATCACTTTCCTTTAGCCTAACCGGCATAACTGTGGGACGTAAAACTTACATATTTCATTTAATTTCATTTAAATGGGAAAAAATATGCCAACAACTGAATACTTGACAAGCAGAGGTCTTAGTGTAGTGGTTAAGACGCTAGATTATAATTCCAAAGAACATCAGTTTAAATCCACTCCAAGGAGTATTTTTTTTATATTTGTTAATAATGCATACAGAACATAAGAGGTGGTAAAACAGAGCGTTTAATATGCTAATTGAAAACGAAAAATGAAATGAAATCTTTGAGTTTTACGTCCCACGGTTATGCCGGTTAGGCTAAAGGAGACGGTGATGATGAGTAATGAATGAAATGGTGGAATGAAGTAAGTGGGAGGAAACGGGAGAACCCCGAGAAAACCCACGCACACGGTGTTTGTCCACCACAAAGTTCACTTGGCGGGGGCTGGGATCGAACCCGGGACCCCAAGCACCAGAGGTGAACGCTCTGCCACTGAGCCACCGCGGCCCCTGCTAATTGAAAACGAAGAAGCAGGCATATATAATCAGAGGTATGTATCAAAGGGCGGTGATCAGAAAAATGAAACTTTCCCGAATTTCTAACATTTGAGTCTGCAATAGGCAAATTTCTTGAGAAATGTGCATATTGCAGAGACCATCACGTCAGTAGTGCCACAAAATTTCTATACACGTTTGCCGATAATTATCCTCTGAGACGAATGCAATCTTCAGTTCGAAAGTTTATCTCTCTTCCGCTCTCTCTTTCTCTTTCTCTCTCTCTCTCTCTCTCTCTCTCTCTCTCTCTCTCTATATATATATATATATATATATATATATATATATATATATATATATATAATATGCATAGAGAGAGAGAGAGAGAGAGAGAGAGAGACATGTCCCAGAACTGAGAGTGGGATGCGTCCCTTTAAATCGATGAAATGACAAATAGACGCTTACTAATAACAATTTCTAATACAAGCAGCTATAAAATATCAAACTGATTATTGCAAACATTGTACTAAACTATCCATTCACCTAAGTTTCCAAGATCCGAACCACATACCATTCATATCCCGAATGCCAAAATATTGTGATTCACACGAGTCCCGCTCTTGCAAAAAGTGTTCTGTGCAAACAATCACAAGTTTTGGGAGTAGGGACCGTATTGACACCACAATATGAAGCTATATAAATGGAATCTAACAGATTCCTATTCAGTTGTTTCTTCCTACAATTAGTTTTATTCATACAGTATGTAACAGTTTTGTTCATAAACGTTGATTTTTTACTGAAATAGTTCTTTATTCCAACTAAAAACAATACATAGAGTGCCAAGTAATAAAGTAACCCAAACAAACCCAGGACGGTGAAAAAATACAGAAATTTCTTTCTTAATAAAATTCAGACGAGAAAAACAAAAAATGTATTTCCTAGTCATCTCCGAAGATTTATTTGTTCCTAACACCAGTCTTGATTTCGTTTATTGTGGATATAACGTTCTAATTCGCACAGATAGAATGAACACGTTAGAGTTCATTTTGAGTTTAACGTTCCGTTCAGCAGCGAGACTATACGAGACGAGGACCTACTGATTAACATGGAATCCGAACCATATGTGCTCCCACTACGAATCGAACCCGGGATTCCCACGCCAAATGAACATGTTAGACCTGAAACAGTTCATCGCTTCAGTCTTGTGACATGGGTTCGCTTATCGACCACCACGGGGTCGAGGATTCGAACCCATAGTGACCCGCTGATTCAATTACTAGTACTGGAGATGTTATTCCCAAAACACGAAAAACACGATTGCGAAATTTCCAGTTAACTAGATCTTCCAGACTGGGTCGATCAATCTCTGGTGCACATAAAGTGTGTGTGATATATATATATATATATATATATATATATATATATATATATATATATAGAGAGAGAGAGAGAGAGAGAGAGAGAGAGAGAGAAAAGAGAAAGATGCAAACACATGATAGAGAAACGTCTAGAAAGACAGGGAAGGACGAACATAAATAGAAAACCAACTTACCATTACAGTGCATGATGAAGAACGCACATACAGTTAACTCAGATTCTCGCCGGTGTTACCTTGTAAGTTCTCCAACCGTAGGTGCATCTCTGTTTGCAGCTATTACTTTATACGAAAAAATAATACTACCTGAAATGGAAATTGAACCGATATTTTCCATTTGGGAGTCTAGCACGATACCGATACTCCACCGGTTTCTCTAACCAAAGTTTAACAAATGGTGTAGTGTTTGTTTCTGAGAACGATAACACGAAAAGCGTATAATGCAAATCGATGAAGTGTTTCGTAAATACTTTGCTTTTTGCGTATTTTGTATCATCGCAACGTTTCATTCATAATACCTTCCTTCTTTTCTAGCCTTTAAACATCCAATTTTCTTCAAATGTACAATGAATTTCAGCCAATCATGTAGACTAATCATAATATAATCATTTCTCTACTGAGACGCAGCATATCAACGCTGTCTAAACGTTGATAGCAATAAGTTGGTCCACCAAAATATTTTCAAATGGGTTGTATAAAACCATATTCTTCAATTGTTGTGATTACCAAAAATAAAATTTGGAGAAGTGTGTAGAACCAGAGTGTGGGTTCATGAAAACTTACTGAATTCACTTTTTTTTCTTCGGTGGGTATTCCAGAACATGAAATTTTAAAGGATTTTATATGAGGCTTTGTCATTGCACATGATCCTATACATGGGTTTATTAACCCACACCTTTAAAATAGCAATGTATCATGGTCCACTGTTCAAGAATGTTTAAATACTAGTCTTGACCCACTCTTATATTATCGAAGTACTAAAAGATTAAAATATTACGTGTTGGGTAGTACTAGGAGACATACATCTGTA
The DNA here is from genome assembly GCF_964235325.1 of Thermobia domestica. Taxonomy (NCBI): domain Eukaryota; kingdom Metazoa; phylum Arthropoda; class Insecta; order Zygentoma; family Lepismatidae; genus Thermobia; species Thermobia domestica. The sequence continues at coordinate 94,404,510 of NC_137462.1, read as the reverse complement.
AATTTTGGAGTTCATTTTAAACCCTTAGATTCGTATATAATTGGCAGAATTATATTTAGGAAAAATATTGCTATAATCTTGTAATTAAAAACTGTTCATGTTTACCGTAAATTGAATATTAGTTACTATATTGATATTAGTTCTGATAGTTGAATATTGCATTCAAATACATGAATTAGTTACTGAGTGTTTAATAAGGACAAAGCAACGAACCTATTTGCTTCGTCAATATATGGTCAATAGCTTGGTACTTACTGTATACTAATAAATCAAAATAAACTCTAGTAAACAGACAAGAATGGATCACGTGAAATATTTCTGTGAGATATGGTATTAACTGTTTGACGCAATATCCAAACTCAGTCGAGGGATGAACGGAAGGATAGACGGACGTACTAACAACAAAATATCATAGGCCTCTTTACGTCTTCCTAAACTCCTATTAAACTCCATAAAGCTCCTATAAAAACCTAAGGTTTAGAATAAATTTATCGAAACACGAAAGTAAAAAAAGAAAATAAATCATTTAAGTAAGTGGTGTGTAAAAGTTTAAAATATTTAAAATATAAAATGCATAACTAGAAAATGAACCAAAAATAGGAACAATAATAACATATAACTGGAAAAATATAATAAAGTCTCGGTTAATGTTAACTATTCCAACTTCACGAATAAGATTGAGTTTACACTAAATTGAGAACTTCTTTCTTCCGAAACCTGATTAAGATTGTTTAGGCAATTCTCAATTTTCTAAACCAACTCCCTTACGTCGCTGTTACGCAACGAAACACAACATTTTTTTTACGGTGTAATGTCACTTATATTTAAAACTAGCAGCGTTCACCCCGCTTCGCTGCGGTCACCCCGGAACGCAATAAACTTTGTTACTTAGATAATTTTTACTTTTTCGCTTTCAAGTGATATGATAAAAACCATAGAAGATTGCACTAATGTTAACATTATATCGCCTGTCATTTATGTTAACCCGCCCCGCTTCGCTGCGGTCACCCCAACCCGCCCCGCTTCGCTGCGGTCATCCCGGAACGCAATAAACTTTGTTACTTAGATAATTTTTACTTTTTCGCTTTCAAGTGATTTATAGCGCCTGTCAGTTATGTTAACCCGCCGAGTCACAGGGTCATGCGGGTTGCATATAAATACGTTTATTTTTATACCTATGATGAACTAATAACAAAGGATTTGTACGTATGGACACCTGAATGGTCAATTATCTCAAGACACTGGTAATTGAAAATTAAAGTGATATGATAAAAACCATCTAGGGTCCACATCCTAACAACCCCCCAAAAATGAAAGAAATCGGTTCAGCCGTATTAGCGTGATGAGCGGACAAAGGATTTTTTGTACGTATGGACACCTGATTGGTCAATTATCTCAAGACACTGGTAATTGAAAATTAAAGTGATATGATAAAAACCATCTAGGGTCCAAATCCTAACAACCCCCCAAAAATGAAAGAAATCGGTTCAGCCGTATTAGCGTGATGAGCGGACAAAGGATTTTGTGCGTTCTCTTTTATATATATAGATTTGAATTTGTTTAGTATTACCCTACAACCACTTAAAATTAGTTGCTGACTGTATTGTTATATTGGAATTATATCGTAATCTACGTAAATGTATGATTCATTTCTTTACTCGTCTATATCTTCTCTTCAAGTCAAGAAATTTGACACTGTCCATTACCTAAGAATTCCCCTAGCTATAGTGTTGTCCGCAACAGTTGTTTCAATCCTTTTATACACAAACAAATAGGCTACCATTAGGCTACGTAACATATTAGAAAGCATACATCCCCTTTCTGTTGTGTGTCTGGGCAACCCTGCAAATTATTGTCTCTTTGTGTCTAGATTTACGACCAGTATGAACCTCGTCTTCAGGATACACGCTTATGGTACGTTTTTTGCCTACACATCCCTGAAGGCAGACGATTTGTATGACCGACTCTTTGTTAGCCATACGTTTGTGCTTTTTCACAATGTATTTAGATCCACATTTCCAATAAGAATTGACATTTGGTTTTTACCACTTACCAAACTGTACACGAGGAACAAGGAATTTTAGAATGAGTTCGTAGTGTTGTTGAAACATTACTCAGCCTTTAATGTCTTATACGGACGGGGCAAAAACTGAGACTTCTTTTTTTCCATTATACCTCTACAGTTTATCTAAATCATCTGTGTTCAGTATTCACTGCTGAACTAAGAGTATTTACGTTTGTCTTACTTTATGCGATATAGTTTTTGTTGCCTCATGTTCTTACCTTCACTGACTCGCAAAGCGTTATTATAAGAAAACAAAATGTCTTTACTACACATTCTCTCGTGAAAACGTCCCGCTACCGCTTTAGGTTAATGTTATTGTTGTAATGTAAATGATAGGAAATATTGGTACTTCAAAAACGACAGAACCGGCACAATACCTTAGAAAGTGTTTCAAATCAGTGTTTCGTACAAACAAACCTCAGAGATATGTACCTTGATCCCAGGTAAATATTAAAGAAAATTAGGTACCAATTCATAATACAACAAATTGTCTTAAAGTCTCGTCTCCAAGGAAGAATATAAGTACATACCTCAGTCCTAAATAGTATTCAGAGGAATTAAAATATCATAGCCCATAACAATACCTCATTTCAAATGCCAAGGGCTTTCTAAATTTATGTTCCTACTAATTCAAGAACTTCATATATCAGGGGTATAGAAGCAAAACTTGCTGAATCCATTTTTCAATTTCGTCTGGAAACGTAAACGAAATGACGCCTTTATGTTTCAGAATTGTTACTTTTTTGCTTGTTTCTTTGTTTAGTGGTAGATTTCACTCATGTGCACTAAGTAGTAACCAGAAACAAGCAAACTGTCCAACAATTCGGAAATATAAAGGCGCTACATTTTTGTTTCCTGAAAAAAAAATTGAAAAATGGATTTAGAAAATTTTGCCTTTATATCCCTAATATATGGTCTGTTAGTCAGTGCTTTGCACATTAACATGATATCAACTTTTCATATTTTTCAGAACATTTAGTAGTTGTTTTGTACAAACCATGCTTTGTCACTGACAAGTGGGTTGGAACCAATCCATCGAAACTTATATTATTACTATTAAACCTGATTTGGTTGAATGATGGACATTGTCGCGTACTTGCCTCTAAGATGAAGTGATCCGTGGCGAGGACAACATCCACCAAGAGAGAATGCAGTACGAGGCGCACCCAGAGGTACGAGGCGCAGTACGAGGTCCCATAGCTAGCAAACCGTCGCGCGAATTGACTGCGTGCATGTGAGAGAGTAAGGTCCTAGTATGGTGCATGCGCCAGCGGAACTTACAATGTGCTCTCAGTAGCATCGTGGCAGCTGTGCTAGGTTTATGGACCTTGCGTCATGACCAAGCTGTTCCCGCAGATTTCCCGCTCCTTAATACATACCATTGTCGCAGAGTATCTGTTGTTCAAGAAGTTGTGTGCCAGATGGGTGCCGAAGCAACTGACTTCAGAACACAAAGCAAAGCGCATGGGGTCAGCATTGACATTTTTGCAACGATACAGCTGACGATGGATTTCAATCGGCTATGCACTGTGCATTCAAAAACTTTATCACTGCTCGCACATCACTCACGGAATGGGAACGTCCGTCTTCAACCACTGTCAGGACACTACTGAGAGCACTAGTGAAGTTCCGCTGACGCATGCGCCATGCTAGGACCTTACTCTCTCACGTGCACGCAGTCATTTCGCGCAACATGCGGTTTCCTAGCTATGGGACGCGTGGGAAACTTACTTTTTGGATACGCCTTGTACATCAACATGTTAACAAATTGTATCCTTTAGGACTGGGAGGTTAGTGGTAATATAAATTTAATTCCTTGAAAATTTTATAACATGGTGCTGAAACAATTTTTTACGAACACATTTCACTTCACAGCAAACGCTGATAACACCGCTTTTAAATAAGTAAAATGCAAATGGATTTCTACAATTGTAAACACTTTGATATGGTCGGTTTATTATCTATGTACTATACTGTATGTGTTTTGTATCATTTTAATTTATCCTAATGTATCCAGTGAGATTCTAGATCAATGTTACTCAATGTTATTAAAAACTTACTCATACTTGAAGGGCATTCAGATATAGGAATGCATTTGACTGGATAGTACCCCATATTCCATACATAACCTTCTTTACAAATGCAATTCGGAGCAGGTAAATAATCGCATAAATACTTGGCTGGACGTACACAAGTTCCTCCACAAACTTGATGGTAGTTGTAGACTTCATTTTCACCATCACATACTGGAATGAAAATAACCAATCAACACAACTATATATATATACCCGAAATGGACAAGATGACCATTAATAAGCTTAAACGTTGAATATTAATTCATTAGGAAGTACTGTAATATTGTTACAATCAGAACATTATACTTTCTTAATCTACTCAAATTGCTGATAAATATAATATAATTCGGCAAATGAAACACTAGTAGTATATGAGATCATATATAGTATTATATAAAAGAATAAAAGTAAACAACTTGTCATCACCCAGATCATACTACTATAAGATATAAAAGTGAAATTTCTTCAAAAAGAAACCCGCATCTTTTCACCCAAGATGATACAAGAAAATATTTTGGCAAACGTTGTGACTGAAGGACTGAATACGTGTTTTAGTACTTCAGAAACGTTTTTGTTCTTAACGTATGAACGTGTGATAATTTGTATAATATTCCATTATTTATTCAGAATATATCTAATGAAGGAACAGTTTAATATCAAGCTGTGGATTTAGTTTTCGAAATCTTAAATAAGAAATAAATGAATATTTATTTTAGCATATTTGAAACTAATGATATTAACGGGTGAAAGGAGGCAATGTCTGTAATATTAAAATTATTCTTTATTTTTTATTCATGGAATGTCCATTCTAAGAATTCTCTGTAACCGGAAGCGTCAAAATCATTATTTGAATTTTTAGCAAAGAACTAGATGGAGCTGCGCTCTTTGCACAGTGCATCATTCACATATGAGCATAACTGTTCTTTACACATAACTGTTTCTCACAACATATGTACATGTCCCTTCACAGACACAAGAGAAAGATGTCTTGATAAAAATCGACAAGGGGTACATTAAAGGAAAGATTTTTTCGGTTATTTTTTCAATATCTCGCACCGTTTGCAAAATTTGAGCCTACTCTACCTCCGATTGAAGTTTTTAATTCATGTATGACCAGTGTTTTCTTTTTTATTGCATGCAGTATATACCTAGGTAATAAGCAAACACATTACACACGCAATTAATTATAATGTTGGTGATATATGGTGTTCATTAGGCAAAATACTCCAAACAATAAAGATTCCTCTTAGACTGGAGAAATGCTTATGTTTCGGTTTTCATTTCTTTTGGCACTGAAACATGCGCATGGGGAATATGCAACCCCTGTATGCAACTATATGGTGTTGAAATGTGTAACTCGTAGGGTATAATGTTTTACTTCTTTTAGAACTTTAACACTTCCAGTGTACTGCTAAAAATGTTATAAAGAAATAACGGTCATGTTGTTTTAATATTCTTTAGAACTGGACAATCTACACCAAATTTGAAATCGCCCAATGAATACAGCACGTTTCTAGCACTTGTAGTTTTCGAGATCTCATTGTCGAAATGATTGGAGACAAAAATATAAACCTATTATTTTAATATATATACTAGCTGAACCTGCGCTGTCTACTCAGCGCATCGTTCTGTTATGACCATGAATCTCCTTCCCACTGTGCATGTCTCCTTACTCACACAAGTAAAGCATAAGAGATTGACAAAGGAAGTGAATTGCTAGATGTTGGAGTGAGTTTGTAACAAATTTGTTGAAGTAACACGATATCAAGTGGAAATATTTTTCAAATAAATACATATTCGTCGGAGTACGCATCATTGCGTCTCTTGAGGCCTTTGAGGTTGCCAGCTTGCAATAGGTTTTGCCATTCAGATATAAACAAAGCGCCTGTAATTTCTGTTAAGCCGCCATATGCAACTTCCCTACTGTTTGCCTAACACCGTAGGTTCGACCTGCAATAATGTTAATCTTATGGGCTCAAAACGGTCCCTAAAATGTTGAATAGAACAATAACGACAAGGTTTTTTAACATTTGAATGAGAACTGGACAACCTACACAAAATTTGGAATTGATTAGTGAAAGTGGCACGTTTCTACCACTTATAGTTTGCGAGATCTCATTGTCGAAAGGATTGGCGACAAACATATAAACCTAGGATTTTAATATATAGACTAGCTGAACCTGCGCTCTCTACACAGCGTATCATTCGCATATGAGCATAAATATCCTTATCATTCCTCACAACATCTGTACATGTCCCTTTCCAGACACAAGTGAAAGAAGTTTTGAAAAAATCTGCAAGGCGTATCATAAAGGGGAGATTTTATCGATTATTGTTTTCTCAATATCATGCACCGTTTGTAAAATTCGAGTTAACAATGTCAAATTATTGGTACAAAATCTTCATTTAAGATTAGCAGATGTTATACTATAATGTTACACTTTCCGGTTTCATATTTATTAAACCTCATTGTTCCCATGCAAAATACAGGACCTTCTGCAAGCACAATTAAATTTTATGAATATGTGCGAGTGTTTACAGAAAAAGAAAGAAAGTAAAGAAATGGAAAAAGAGAAAATAAATCAGAAAGAAAAGATACAAGTTCCTTACCACTCAAATTTGAACACGTGATTTGTTTGCCCTTAGATTTGAAGCACAGTGCTAACTATTTCTGCTTTCTTTTTGCCGGGATATAGGAAGATGGTCACTCTCAGAAGTTGAACATTTTAAGCAGAGCGTCAGTACTAATATTTATGAGCAAAAATCATAGTTAAAATAATACATTTACTTCATTCTATTTAACTTAACATCATAAGTTCATGTTGTTAAATTTTAATCATTTATGCATATTTTATCTATCTTAATTACGATATTTTCTGGATACATTTAGTATAAAGAGTTACTTACTGACAAAATAAAATTCGTTGACCACGAAATTTCAAATGTTGATAGTGTTCTTCTTCTTCTTCTTCTTCTTCTTATTATTATTATTATTATTATTATTATTATTATTATTATTATTACTACTAAGCATCAAAATTATAAATATTCTAAAATTCTTAATCATTATCAGAAGAGAAATGACTTTACACCAGGAACAATTTCTTCCACCAATACATTACGACGAGAAATAACATTCTCTTCACAGATGACTTGATCAATTTATAACTATTCGTTTATCAAAGCAATTTAGATATGTTAATGGGATGGCATCATGCATATCCCATCATTAAAATTTACTTTGTTATTTTTACCACCTTCGTTGTATAAATTAATAGATTACATTTTCATGGTTTGTTTGGTAGGAAAAATTATTTAGTTAAACACAGTTGTTCAACAAACGTAGATAACACATAATGCAGGTTCTCTTTCTTGGATTAATATCCGCATGACTGGAGGCGGAAAAGCAATGGTACTGGTTTTGTTAATGGCTTAAAACTGATTTAATAAAAAAAACTGTGGTTTGTGTGTACACAAACTGAACTAAGCTTTCATTATTACAAAATAAAGTTAGAAAAGTAACCTCCTACTAGAGGCCAAGTATTCTATAATTTCTAAATATTCAATTTATTTTCTCATGATTGAGGAAATAGCTTGTCACTGAAAAACTGCTCGCTTCTGCTGTAGTACTTGCTGATTTGGTCGACGAACATACAAGTGTGGTGGTCTACGCGAGGTTTGTGAGTTTTCATAGAATGTTCACGTTTCAATTCACATTCAAATTCCACAAACTCGTTCATAATCATTCACTTCCACCATCATCAATCATCTTTAACTAAAACAAGACTTGACAAGAGTAAATTGGAAAGTTCATTTTATGTATTACGTCATGATTATTTACTGTAAACTATTTCCAAACTATTTCATAGTCTCTGAATAGAATATAGATACTAAAAATGAAATATCTAATATTTCTTCGATACTCGAACTGAAACGTACGTAGGCTCAGATCCTTACGAATTTACGTAAACATGTGGAGTTTGAAACATGTCAGATGTCTGATTTGGTAACGGTTAAACGGCAACCGTAGTGCCTGGCTTTTGTTATTGGTGAGTTAGAGTAACTCCGTACTACGTAATAAGCAGTAGAATGACACTAAGCAGCGAAGTGAAGAGACAGTAAGCTACTTGCTACCTATCTGATTTCCTAACGTACAATGGGCGATCTCTCTAATTTCCAAAGACGGTATTTCTGATATTCAGTTACGTGGTGCGAGGTTTACGAAAATGACAATTGTGATATACGTGTCACGAAGGACAGTGTCAAAGATAATGATGACCTACAAAACTCTGTACAAAACCACATCGGTGAAGAGGATCAGTGGTCGGAAGAAAACTCCCAGTGACATGTCAATCATTAAAGAAAATTGTCACCTAGAACTAAACGCCATTGTGATGTAAGTAACGAAGGAAATTAATCAGTACATCTCACAGCCTGTGTCGACAATCACAGTCTATCGCAGCCTACACACGGATTCTGGTTGGGTGTGCGAAACAGCTCATAAGTTACCACAATTCTCACAAAGCTGATGGTGCTGTAAGGATGTTGCATGCACAGTTGATGACTGGAAACATGTGATATGATTGCATGAGTCATTGTTCACCTTATCTAAAACAACGGGTCGTGTTTATGTGTGGCGAAATATCCGAAAGCACATGAATGTCTGCTAAACAGTGAAACAGCGACTCGGTAATGTTGGAAGTCGTGATAACCTAAATTTGAGTGGATTCTCTGCTAACGTTTACCGGTTACTTACTTTTCCATGATCGTTGTCATTTTGAAAGACCATGTACGCCTCCTGGCCCAGATACTTCCGGCAATGATTCAATATTCCTGGACTAAATGCGCCCGTGTATAAAACTCAACCTTTTGTGATATGGTTTAAGGATCATAAGGATGAATTTGAACCTTCCAATATTTCGTCCATTTCCGAATTTAATCATAATTTAACATCTATTATTCGTTTTGGAGACATGAATCTAGAATTGAATTTTAAAGCATAATTTCTCACAAGAAACCCAGTGATACACTGCACGTGAAATGGCGCAATACATCATTTGATACTATTCATGATCTCTATTATTGTGTTCTATGTTGCAGTAGAACATCTTGTTAAAGCAAGAAAAGTAAAATATAGATTCTCAATTTGACAGAGTATTCTTCAAATTACCAGATATTAGTGACTATGAAATTCTCAATAGTATTTATAGCTATCATTGCTTTCATAATGTAACATCGTAAAAACATACTAATTCAATAACTGCGCTCCATCTCATGACGCCAACATATGTGTTTTCAAATATCGTGCAAGCAACTCGGGTGCTAATTGGTTATTGTATGCTCTTGAATGGGATTGTTTAGAACAGGACCGAAACGGAATGTCTTTTAAAAGGAACTATTGAGTTTAAGACAAAAATTACGTCAGCGTTGACGTCTTTTTCATACAATTGCTTTGCATGGTATTTTTGTTCAAGCTTTCTTAGACCATGTATAAACTGTATTAGACACCATTTGTCAGAGCTTACCAAATTTAGCTGGCGGAATTTTCAAATGTGATATTGTTTTCAACCATAGACCAGACATGTATATTTGGTGATAGATTGAGAGCACACATAGAAGCTACAGAAACATTTCTAGCCAGGAAATGGACAATGGACATTTTCTGGGACAATAAATACAACATGAAGTCGCGCGTTATAATGCTGCAATGTAATCTCGCAAGCACCTTCATTAAATAAATCACCATAAGGTCAATGTGACATTGATATCTAAAATAACAGTCAGTGAATAGGAGGCATGAAGAGGAACACAATCCAATGGCACTCCAAACCATTACATCTGGATGCCATGATACTAAACACAGGTGTCGTCCAATCTGGTGCCATGTTTACACTAGATACGGATACGGACACTATGATTCTGAAGACAAAATCAGGATTCATATGAAAAGATTATGTACTCCAATTTGTTTCTTCACATGCGACTTTCGTGAAACTATACAACTTCCCATACCAATGTTATGCAGTCAGCGAGAGCCATAAGAATTGGTACTGTGCAAATAACATATGACATGGAATTATTCGCAGAGATTCTAGGTGCTTTGCGAAAGCCTCCAAGATTGCTTCAGTATGCCAGATGTGGCTGTATGATTTTTCAGAGCTATATGCACAGACCGACAGTCCTTGCGGACGGTAGTATGGTGCGGTCGTTGGAATCTGACATTCCTCAGTAATGACCTTGTGGAGACATCAAATCCATTTTCTTTCCACCGTAGCTTTATCCCGTTCAATATGGTCACCAATGTAGTAACAGGATAATCCGGAGTCACAATACACTATTATTTGCCCACGATCAAAGACTGAAATCTACTGGGAAGAATGCAGCCTTTAACGGCAAGTTAACTTTGATCATATGCACACATTCACATCACACCAATCTTTATGTACCACCGGTGTTGCTCTCTGATCGGACTCCAGATTCTGTCATTGGATGGCTTACGCATCTGCTGCTTCACGGCGCTGTCGAGCTAACCATTTCTTTATCCCTCCATGTCTTACAAATTCGCTAACTCTAGACTTCCTATATATCACAGAAAAAAATGAAAGTCTAACTGTAAGTCATTGACATGTTCAAACCTAAGCTTGTAGAGTTCTGTCGTAATAAATCTCATCACTAGCTTGCATAAATCTCATTGCACTCAAAAGAGCTCACCTTCCTTTAAATTAGGAATTTTCATACTAAGCAGTCTGACATCAGAAACTGTCCAGCTTGGCATAAATGTGGTTCCTATAAAACATTCACAAAGTATAAAACATGAATGACTCTCAATGTTGCATAATTATTGGCTTAATGCAACTAATGTATTAACCGAAATCATACGTACGAACCCACAAACTCCGTGCATTTTTAGCAGACCAGGGGCACGATAATGTTGAACAGGGTCGTGCAACTATGTAAAAGTACGCAATAAACGATGATTTTACCTCTTAAATTGAAATGCTGACATTTTGCACATCTTGAAGAGCTAAACGCCAACAATTCATTTGAGCAGAAGTTGTAAAACTACTCACCATATGCCGTTAGCTTATAAAATTTTCTTCTGTTTATTCTAAGTAAAACATATATGCCAAATCGTTTCCGAAGAGCTCTGGTAGCTTGTTAGCTTAGTGGAAAGGCACTAACCTCTAGTGTGTGAGGTTCCTGATTCGATCACCGTCCAAGTATGTTTTTGGTGGACAACATCGTGTCCGTGGGATTTCTTGGTGTACTCCCATTTCCTTCGACATGTTCATTCCAGCAATTCTTTCATCATTAGCCACTTGCCTTAATTATCTATTTCCCTTAGCATTAAGGGCATAATGGTTTGGCGTTAAACTGGAGGATTTGATTTAATTTTCCAAGAGCTCCTAGGGAATAAAGGACACTTGGAAATGTGATCCTGATATTGTAGACGAATAAAACACATATCATACAGCTGTTGTTAAGATCTGCACAACCAGCCGTGTGAAAAAATTGGACTCAGGAGTGATACATGTATGGATAGCGGCCAACATGGATCGTCGTCTAAAGGTGTGCCGTTTCCTGAGTATACTGAAAAACAGGACTATTTCCTGTAACATTTTGTCACTTCTGATGAAAAATTAATCTGACATTGATCAACAGCCAGGACAGTGGATAGATCATCATCCAGGACAGTTTCCAAACGCACCTTACCAACTGCAGAAGATTTAATTTTTGATGTGTTCATTGTTGGTTTGAGTACTCCATCATATTTCTCTCCTTCAAGGTAAAACTATCACTATGGATCAGTACAGTGTTCAACTTCGGTACACCCACTACAAACTTGCCTTCATGCATCCATCAATCGCTAACATACATGCTGTTCAAATGTTTACTTCAATGCATGGCCATATATCGCTCAAAAGATGGTGTAAACTGTCTATAATTTGCACATTGAAATTTTTCCTTGCTTATCGTATTTTCCTTATATCTCTTTCACCGATCTCCTCCTGTTTTGATATTTCAATAGGCCCTCCGCCTACTTGTTTGATCACCTGGCTCTGCAATATCCATCTGAGGATTTTTTCGCATCGTAGTCTTCAGTCTTCTTTCGCAATGAAATTCAGTAATTGTTGACTAATTGTGAATGTATGTAACTTCAGTGGGATCTGATTGCTTGCAACTTCTTTTCATTTTTCTTCGAGTTTGAAAGTGATTTACGTCAGTAGACGTTTCCGTCGCACCAAGAATAATAATATAACTTCAATAACTTCGTGGCAATAAATTTTAGTTTCACTTACTGCTTGATTTGATTTCATATGTTGAAGTCTTCTTTATAGCTCGAATATAACGTCTACATCTTTAGATTGGACCAAAATACACAAACCCCGATTAGACATCAAACAATTTAGCTCTCGGCCCACATAGAGACACATATTTATTATGATTGTTATTTCGTTAAGAATATTTTGAATGTATGTAGCCTCCAAAATATGTTATTAGAAAATATGCATCGGCACGCATAGTGAAATTTTTACTCCGATTTCCATCATATTATCTTCGGCTTATTTTTAAACTGGCCTGTGAGTATTATATCCAGCACATGGATCTGTTTACAACCAACATGTGCTTATATTTTTAAACAATGCCATGCTCGTCCTGCTACAAGTTACTGCAGTGGCATACAACGCGAACGTAAGCAACACCACTTAACATGTGACAAAAAGACAACTAGCAACAGTGCCACATTGGCGCAGCTATAAAACCAGTACTTACACATTCAATATCAGTCTACATCTTTTTACTTCCTCTTTTTTAGCTTGCTTGGAGCTCTAGAAGCTACCTAACTCTAAATCCCTTAGCTTACTCAGATCTCTAGGCTTTCTTTCCTGCCTATTTGGTTTGATCAAAACTATATGCGGTTCCTAATCTAAGCCATCCAGCTTGTGTAAAGTTTTGTGGCTTTCTAACCTTCGTTTGCTTGCTTGGAGTATTGGGATCCTAAAATCCATTACACCTAGCTCGCTCGGAGCCCTTACCGAGCAAAGGACACTATGATTCTGAAGACAAAATCAGGATTCATATGAAAAGATTATGTACTCCAATTTGTTTCTCCACATGCGACTTTCGTGAAACTATACAACCTTCCATACCAATGTTATGCAGTCAGCGAGAGCCATAAGAATTGGTACTGTGCAAATAACATATGACATGAAATTATTCGCAGAGATTCTAGGTGCTTTACGAAAGCCTCCAAGATTGCTTCAGTATGCCAGATGTGGCTGTATGATTTTTCAGAGCTATATGCACAGACCGACAGTCCTTGCGGACGGTAGTATGGTGCGGTCGTTGGAATCTGACGTTCCTCAGTAATGACCTTGTGGAGCCATCAAATCCATTTTCTTTCCACCGTAGCTTTATCCCGTTCAATATGGTCACCAATGTAGTAACAGGATAATCCACAGTCACAATACACTATTATTTGCCCACGATCAAAGACTGAAATCTACTGGGAAGAATGCAGCCTTTAACGGCAAGTTAACTTTGATCATATGCACACATTCACATCACACCAATCTTTATGTACCACCGGTGTTGCTTTCTGATCGGACTCCAGATTCTGTCACTGGATGGCTTACGCATCTGCTGCTTCACGGCGCTGTCGAGCTAACCATTTCTTTATCCCTCCATGTCTTACAAATTCGCTAACTCTAGACTTCCTATATATCACAGAAAAAAATGAAAGTCTAACTGTAAGTCATTGACATGTTCAAACCTAAGCTTGTAGAATTCTGTCGTAATAAATCTCATCACTAGCTTGCATAAATCTCATTGCACTCCAAAGAGCCCACCTTCCTTTAGAATAGGAATTTTCATACTAAGGCTATTAAAAACGAAGCAGTCTGACATCAGAAACTGTCCAGCTTGGCATAAATGTAGTTCCTATAAAACATTCACAAAGTATAAAACATGAATGACTCTCAATGTTGCATAATTATTGCCTTAATGCAACTAATGTATTAACCGAAATCATACGTACGAACTCACAAACTCCGTGCATCTTCAGCAGGCCAGGGGCACGATAATGCTGAACAGGGTCGTGCAATTATGTAAAAGTACGCAATAAACGATGATTTTACCTCTTAAATTGAAATGCTGACATTTTGCACATCTTGAAGAGCTAAACGCCAACAATTCATTTGAGCAGAAGTTGTAAAACTACTCACCATATGCCGTTAGCTTATAAAATTTTCTTCTGTTTATTCCAAGTAAAACATATATGCCAAATCGTTTCCGAAGAGCTCTGGTAGCTTGTTAGCTTAGTGGAAAGGCACTAACCTCTAGTGTGTGAGGTTCCTGATTCGATCACCGTCCAAGTATGTTTTTGGTGGACAACATCGTGTCCGTGGGATTTCTTGGTGTACTCCCATTTCCTTCGACATGTTCATTCCAGCAATTCTTTCATCATTAGCCACTTGCCTTAATTATCTATTTCCCTTAGCATTAAGGGCATAATGGTTTGGCGTTAAACTGGAGGATTTGATTTAATTTTCCAAGAGCTCCTAGGGAATAAAGAACACTTGGAAATGTGGTCCTGAAATTGTAGACGAATAAAACACATATCATACAGCTGTTGTTCATATGTGCGCAACCAGCCGTGTGAAAAATTGGACTCAGGAGTGATACATGTATGGATAGCGGCCAAGATGGATCGTCCTCTAAAGGTGTGTAGTTCCCTGAGTATGCTGAAAAACAGGACTATTTCCTGTAACATTTTGTCACTTCTGATGAAAAATTAATCTGACATTGATCAACAGCCAGGACAGTGGATAGATCATCATCCAGGACAGTTTCCAATCGCACCTTACCAACTGCAGAAGATTTAATTTTTGATGTGTTCATTGTTGGTTTGAGTACTCCATCATATTTCTCTCCTTCAAGGTAAAACTATCACTATGGATCAGTACAGTGTTCAACTTCAGTACACCCACTACAAACTTGCCTTCATGCATCCATCAATCGCTAACATACATGCTGTTCAAATGTTTACTTCAATGCATGGCCACATATCGCTCAAAAGGTGGTGTAAACTGTCTATAATTTGCACATTGAAATTTTTCCTTGCTTATCGTATTTTCCTTATATCTCTTTCACCGATCTCCTCCTGTTTTGATATTTCAATAGGTCCTCCGCCTACTTGTTTGATCACCTGGCTCTGCAATATCCATCTGAGGATTTTTTTCGCATCGCAGTCTTCAGTCTTCTTTCGCAATGAAATTCAGTCATTGTTGACCGATTGTGAATGTATGTAACTTCAGTGGGATCTGATTGCTTGCAACTTCTTTTCATTTTTCTTCGAGTTTGAAAGTGATTTACGTCAGTAGACGTTTCCGTCGCACCAAGAATAATAATATAACTTCAATAACTTCGTGGCAATAAATTTTAGTTTCACTTACTGCTTGATTTGATTTCATATGTTGAAGTCTTCTTTATAGCTCGAATATAACGTCTACATCTTTAGATTGGACCAAAATACACAAACCCCGATTAGACATCAAACAATTTAGCTCTCGGCCCACATAGAGACACATATTTATTATGATTGTTATTCCGTTAAGAATATTTTGAATGTATGTAGCCTCCAAAATATGTTATTAGAAAATATGCATCGGCACGCATAGTGAAATCTTTACTCCGATTTCCATCATATTATCTTTGGTTTATTTTTTAAACTGGCCTGGGAGTATTATATCCCGCACATGGATCTGTTTACAACCAACATGTGCTTATATTTTTAAACAATGCCATGCTCGTCCTGCTACAAGTTACTGCAGTGGCATACAACGGGAACGTAAGCAACACCACTTAACATGTGACAAAAAGACAACTAGCAACAGTGCCACATTGGCGCAGCTATAAAACCAGTACTTACACATTCAATATCAGTCTACATTTTTTACTTCCTCTTTTTTAGCTTGCTTGGAGCTCTAGGAGCTACCTAACTCTAAATCCCTTAGCTTACTCAGATCTCTAGGCTTTCTTTCCTGCCTATTTGGTTTGATCAAAACTATATACGATTCCTAATCTAAGCCATCCAGCTTGTGTAAAGTTTTGTGGCTTTCTAACCTCCGTTTGCTTGCTTGGAATATTGGGATCCTAAAATCCATTCCACCTAGTTCGCTTGGAGCCCTTACCGAGCAAAGGTGAAGATCGTTTCCTAGGCTGCTCATGTCTTTGGTCAGTCTCGTTAGCTTTTTAAATTTGGGAGGGCGGTCGTATGAATAAAAGTCAAAATCGTTTTTCGACAAAAGTTATATATACAAAGTGCTACAGTTTCTTAAAATATATTTGACTAAAATCTGAGGAGACGAATCCCCCGAATTTCTGCGAATGACGTATGTGCTTAGGTCACCTTTATTACCCAGTGATTAATAAAATTTGTTAATATAATATTTGCAGATTATACATTGAATGAAAACCAGGATAAGATTTCTTATTAGTTGTTCATTGTTGCTTATAATGATTATGCATACTTACTTGTATTTCTAGTACATGCCCCAAGCGTAAAATTGTATTCAAATCCGACATCGCATTTTGTGTAAGGGTTATTGCCCTGTGCAAAGGACCAAGTGCAATATATTATTATGTTGATGATTGCATAGATCATTACAGTACTTAATTTTAACATCTCTCTCTTCAGATATAAACTACGCTTAGTTTTAAAACGAAACTTTTATGTATTCATACATTTTTCTATGTGAAATATTGTATTAAAGAAAAGTGAATAAACGAAGAGAAAAGAATAAAAAAGCAACATTCCACAACAATCCCACAGTTTACAAAAAATTGAATGTATGCATTATTTCCAGAAATCAATGCAAGATATGTTTATTTACTTTTAAATTATATTTTTTTAAAAAGGAAATAACTAAACATAATAATGAAAAGAAAAGTTGTACTTACTGGGATTGAAGTTTGTAAATTGAGTGGAAAATTATAACATCCACTTTGTATCAAATGTAAGTATATGTGTTTGTACTATACATATTTTCATTCATACTTCTCTATCTTTTAATAGCAATAATATGTTTCACATATTGAAAGACCCTAGTAACAATAAATATCAGAATTATTTAACTACTTGTTGAGCTTGTAAACCAAGTAAACGTTTCTTTCTAGTTATTGTATATAACGCCAAAAAATAGCATTCCGAGTTGAGGTATTTACATGACAAGCTATTATATTTAGAATTTTATCATGGGTAAATGGATAAAAAATCATTAAGTATGATTCTGGAGGATTGGCTTATATTTGTGGCAGAAAAGCTTTGGTTTCGATTATAAATAAAAATTTAGATCCTCTTTCCCAAGATCTCAATAGTAATAGCAAATGTACAATTGAAAACAAATCGTCAATATGCAATAAACATGTAATCTACTGTTAGTAAGTCTACGTTATAGTACGTGCTTTATAGAATATGTTTAACAATTCGTTGTCCAAAATCCGGGAGATGATTCCATACATCAATTTAAAGAGTAGAGTTCTAATAAACATTGGACGAAAAATACTTCCTTTTAGTGTTATAAGCTGCCGAAAACAACGGAAAATAAACTATATTATTTATTTATCAACACAATACGCATTACTGCCCAATTACAATGTCTACACATAAAGCTTGAATACATAATGTTAGATTGTAACGTAAAACTTGCATACAAAAATTAAATTATAATGATGCTGATGCTTAAATACAGAATATTAAAATAAAATGGTACATTTTACTTAAACATTTTATACAAAACATTCAATATTAGTTCTTTGAAAGACTTTCCAGAACAAAGAATTTGTGAATCAGCACAAATTCTCCATGAAGGTGGCATATGCACTGCATTTGTAAGTGCCTTCCTTCAGCAGAACAGACCAATATTTCCCTTGTGTGTTTTGAAGGATGGAACGTAGATCATTATTCTTGCAATTATGTCTGTACAGTCTATTCTGTTGTGCAAAATTTTCTGTAAGAAAATGACGTCATTCAACGTCCGTCTTTGTTCAATTGTCTGAAATATAAAGTTATAAACTAAATTATCGTACGGTTCGTATTTTGGGTAAAATCCTATACTTTTGTATGTGAGAAAACGTATGAATTTGCTTTCTATCTGCTCTAGTTTTTGACTATGTGTTTTCACAGAAGTGTTTCAAATTGTAGAAGTTAGGTAAATTCAAGTTTGGATCTTAGGCTACGCCAGAAAAGTAAAGCGCTCTTAAACTGTTACCATTCCTAAATTCTTAGGTTGTTCTGGTAAGAAATCCAAGGTTTTGATATGTATCCTTCGTAATATCTGCGCCAATTCATGCGAAAAGGTTAATATTTCGTCAAATATCAATCTAGTTTTTTTTATCAGTATCTAATTTTGTAAACTTTGTTCCATTGATCGAATAAGTGAAGCCATAATTTTTTTCTTCACATCCATTGTATTTCACGATTTTACACTTATTAATATTTAATTCAAGTATATTGATTGTCTATTTCAAGTCTTTAAAGTTGCATAGCTCGAGATCTACAGAATCTATCGAAAATTATTCAAGAAATAACACAGAAACTGATATGCGTTTGATCTAAATCCCTCTCATATATACGCAACGAATTGTGTACAGAATGTACGGTAGGGGGAGTTAATTTTAAAGGATAAATGATAATATTACAGTAAATACAATTTAAAAATTGTTTCATTTCTCTGTTAGTAATAGAAAATAAATAAATAAAGTGATTACTAACACATTTCCCTTTCATGTAGCAACCAATATTATTTTCAATAGTAATGCAAATACATACAACATGCTTCGTTTTCAAAGAAGTAAAAATAATAATAAATTGGAACTAAATTTCGGTATTAAAATATGATGTAACATTTTAAGAGTAACTGTTCCTGTTTAAGATCAAACATTAGAAGAAATACGTCATATCTTAACGTTCGAAAATCATTTGTATCTAGAAATACTTGTAATCGTAATTGTATAATAGGAGGGAGAAAGTTTATAGATCGGTCGGTATCAGAAACAAAAGTCGTCTCATTCAGCTGGTAGACAATTGAACCCAGATCTCTCGTTTGAGGGTAGTTTCTCTATCACTAGGATACTTGCAGTATGATGTCATGAGAGCAGAAAAGCAACGTCTGAATTAAATTTGACTCTGTTCCATATCAGGAGAATAGAAAAATAATTAAAATTTAAATTATTATTTTGCACTTCTGCAGAAGAAACCGTGACCTCCTCCTCCATCCATAAAAATGTTCTAAATGCTCGAATAGGTATGATGAGAACTGTAATCTTTCCTTGTCTGACAAATTGCCTCTCCTATACAGTTTAAAATATCAAGAGTATTAAATATTTCTAAATGTGTATGGTTGTCTCCGTAAAACAATTTTTAGAATCCGTCTTATCATTTAACTTTCTCGTGTAACGTTAAACCGAAATATTTCATCTCATGTAGTTTTCTCATTTAACCTTTACTATAAAAATTGAGGAAAGACTTTTTTAAAATGTGGAAGACCGGCATTGTTTGTCACTACTCAAGCTAGTTTTTTTTCTTTTTTTACTGCTGCATGTGCAGTGTACTGCGTGGAAACGAGATTTTAGTATCCAGGAAGCTATTATAGTGTTGCCAAAATGTCTTGAGCAGTGGGAAAAATGAGAACTAAAGCTCATACCCTCGATATATCCATGCGTTGAGCCAATAAGGGTTCAGCTTTTGCTAAGCGAGAAACCTTCCAGCCGCCTACGCCGAAGGGAGTGGAATTTCTTCAGCCGATAGCAGTGCTTGGAATGAAAGTCTAGATGTCAAGTCAATACGGTACATCTTTAGTACATTCTTAATCTGGTTAAATAATATAAATGAATTTATACGTAAAATATCCAGTCAATTCCACTGCAAGAGGTTGCGTTGACCCTGCCAATATGAGTGTAATAGGTAAATAAATAAATACATAAATAAATAATAGCAACCCTCGGCGTTGTTCCTCTCAATATGAGTGAAATAAGTAAATTTCAAATTGCAAGGCAATCTAGATTGTCTCTGTCAGTTCAGTCAGTTCATCTTCAATGTTCTTTCTTGTAGAAATTTGGGCTCAAACGTAAATCGGAATTGTCACCAATCAGCTAAGCGATCCCTAAAACTATGAATTCGGCATTAATATCTGTCATTTTTCACTTGTTATTTCCTAAACCCCCAAGCTTTATGACGATGGAGGCCAAAGTTGGACTTACACAGCATCTGGAGTGTCACTATTCACCTTTGCTACCCAGAAAACTAAACTTTTGAGGCTACTATATAGCGTCCCGTTATTTATTGTCTCCTTCTATGCACAAATGTTTAGCCCTCATGATTTCCCCCGTGCCGAAATATATATATATATATATATATATATATATATATATATATATATATATATATATATATATATATATACTTTGTCTGGAATGAGATCTAGTAACGCTCTATACATGTACTAAATTTGATAGCTCTTATTCACTCCTCTCTGTGCGGAAATCTGATTACGGTCAGACAGACATACACACAGTATTTTATTGTAGTAGTAACAAATTAGATGACTAGGCATAAGTCTGAATATTTATTCTGGTGATAAATGATCCTCAACTGCACCCATCTACAATAGACGAGTGCTCCGCCTTCTAACGAATTTTGTTTACGAGTGTATGAGACAAGAGATAAGGCTGTCTCGTCTTGTAAAGACGTCTTGAATATGTTGTCTCGTCTCGAAATCAGCTTTTTGCATTTGGAAAGCTCCGTCTCTTCTCACGGTCAACACTATTTATTAGAACTATGAGAGAATCCAATCGTCGAACGTTTTGCCTACTAACCTCTTCAATATAATAGTTAACATAATCTTAAGGAAATAATTTTGATTCATATGATGGTGCATTCGCAGCGTGCAACACCTTGTGTTTACTACCCCATAATCTTCAGTTAACCTGATAGAGAAAACCTGACTTTCTGAAGATTGTTTGGAGTAGGATTTACATGTTATAGATATTCGAAAAGCTTCGTTGTAACATTTAGTTTTCATGCAAATCCACTAACCACGATTGAAACAATTTATTTTATTAATAATTCAGTGGTAGCGGATTGTAAAGAATGAGAATCATGGATTCAGTTCTCTGCCAATTGAACGACAAGACCAGGGACTCACGCAGGGGGTGGGTCCTGGGGGTTCCGACCCTCTCCGAAATTTCTATTTTTGTGTAAATTTAGCCTAATTTTAGGGGCAATTTTAGGAATTTTAATATAAAATATCCTCATGTTGAGTGTGGACCCCTCCCGAAATAAATTCCTTCGTACGCTACTGGATAAGACTTTTGATTATCATATGTTTTTACCTTCACGGCTAACTGCACTACAACTTTTTGCTTCTATTAAACTAGTAAATCGGAAGTATTTCCAGATACAAATGAAAAAATGAAATGACATCTTTGAGTTTTACGTCCCACGCTTATGCCGGTTAGGCTAAAGGAGACGGTGATGATGAGTAATGAATGAAATGGTAGAATGAGGAAAGTGGGAGGAAACGGGAGAACCCCGAGAAAACCCACGTACACGGTGTTTGTCCACCACAAAGTTCACTTGGCGGGGGCTGGGATCGAACCCGAGACCCCAAGCACCAGAGGTGAACGCTCTACCACTGAGCCACCGCAATGACATTCATACACAATGACATCAATGATAAGTCAGTAATCTCTTTCAAAAGTAGTACTAGAATTTCTGAGCCAGGCTATTAGTCTTCTTAACATGAAGAAAGATTTTTCTGGAGCGACTGTATGCAGACATGGGTCTTCAAAAAACGGACTCCGGTCCAGACTCGTACCCCGAAGATGTTTTTCCTCGGACCTACACAATTTAATACTAATTCGAGTTTTATTTTATTTATGCCCTTTTGGCATAATTGGCTCATATGGGTACTGGTATGTCAATAATAAAAATGTGTTTACATGTTTCTTACTTCACTGCCGGTCAATTCACATGAAATCAATCATTCAATTTTATGTTAAAGGGTTGCTGATAACATTTATTGGTACTTTTTTTCAAGGAAAGGTCGTACTATGTTCAGAAAGGTGGAAACAGGCATTTATTAATATTTTTTATGTATATTGGTTTTACTAGCTTCCTTTTTGTGTAGGTGCGTTGGCCTATTTTGCAGTTTACAGAGGTTTGCGTTAAACACTTTAGCTTCCTTATTTTTAAAAACATTCAGTTAAATCAAATACCATATTAAAGAGAAAGAATTATACAACATCTTATGTTCAGTGAACTTTTCAGCCTACTAGAATAGAAATATAGGAAAAATGGGTAAATATTAATGTTAAAAATGTTCATTTTTGACATTAAAAACTATAAAGAAAGCAAAAATGGCCTTCATTTTTTCTGGATAGAAATTTCATAGTAAACCACTTTCCGAAGTTTCAAACGTCAGAGCCATAGCGTTTTTTTTAATGGCGATTTTTTCAAAAATCATTTATTGTTCACAATGTAAACTAAGATGCCTTTCATACAAAAATCTTAACAATTTCTGTTCAGTTTTTCACTGCTATTGAAACTAGGACATGTAGCTGTTGTTATCTCTGTTGATGATACTTTTCGTTCAAATTTATTGATTGGAACCCAAACTTTATCATACTTCGATAGTTGAAAAAGGATCTTGGGCCTTGTGAATGGAAAACGTTAACACAATGATCGTTGTTTTCCTAATTTATTTCCTCATTTGTCCCAATCCACCATTTCTAGTCGTAAATGCAGGTTACAGTACTTTTTTGGTATTTCTTTCTATGAAGATACACTACGTCCTGGAAGTACCGAAATTCTCCAATCACTAAATTTTCTAATTTTAAGTACATATAGCATTTCATGTTTGATCTGTTTTATATTAGGTTTGATATAAAGCCGTTTCCTTCAAAATGTGGTTTAATTTTTTAATTAATAAATATTCGTTTACATACAAACAAAACAGGAGAAAAACTCAAATAAGTTTTCCATCTCTGTTTTAATTGACTTACAGGAGTTGTAAAATTATATAAATAGAGAACATATTTCAATTAAAAAAAGAAAAAGAAAAGAAAATTAACTCAAGTAATAAATTCTCCATGATGAAATTTTAAACCACTTGTTAGTCCACAATTCACAAAACTTTTCAACAGATTTTGGATTTTACAATCCTGTCTGTCATGAGATATTTCTTGTTCAAATACCCAATTTTTGAAAAATCACCATGTGTGATAACCCATGGGGAAAAAAAGGTTATGCCTCTCACGTCTGAAACTGTTGTAGGGAGTAACTTACTGTGAAACCTAGATATTGAAATATATATATATATGGGTGATTCTGAAATTAAGGGGAATTTTGGCATTGGAAAATTCTTAAAATTAAAAATCGGAGAAATAACCTATAATTTATTTTTTACACACCTAAGGGCTAAACAAATACAATCATTACAGTGGATGAGATCAAGAAAATATATATATATTTTTAAAAAAATGTTAATTTATTATTTTGACAAACACGGTGGTTACATTAATATCCACGGAGGTTACAAAACATACTCAGTGAAGATGTATTTAAGTTTTATTCACTGGTAAAATGTAAGACACTGTAATATTTTGGATTGAATGCTCAATATAGATTTGTGCACACAGCTAAAATTGCAGTAAACGTAGACCGGAATGTTCTATTTTACAAGAAAAGCTGTTCCAATCCCGCAACAATGTCCTTAGTATCCACAGTGGCTCTTTTTGCTTTTGAGGAAAACACAATTATGAGTTCTGCCTCTATTCTGTAAAAAAAAAAAAAAAAAAAAAAAAAAAAAAAAAAAAACCTCGACTTTATTCGGAGATGTTAGAAGACATTTTAAGGCCACGTAATGTCTGATGGTGTTCCTGGAGTACATAATTTCAACATAACAAAAGAATTTGCTGTGTAAATTCTGTCGATATCCCCCCAAAAAATTGGCATCGTTTTCGTTGTCAATGGCGGATTACACATCTTGATAACACAACGTTTGTTAAGATTTATTTAGTACTGGGTGCAGTAGTTAAGTAAAAATACGGAACTTTTAACACGTAACTATAATGAAACTTCTGAACATCGTTAGGTTAGAGTAAGAGTTCGAAGATGCTGAAAACAAGTTGTAGCAGTTCATAAATGCTGTTACATAAAAGAATACACTTTATGGTTGAAACACACTGAGAAAAAAATTGTAGGTGGCGTACTTAAAAAGGTTACATGCGTAATTCCTGTAGTTTTTGGACAACGTACAGCAGACGTATAACTGAAAACGCATGTTTTATAATACTTTCAGTGTAAGTGTTCCATCTATACGTACGTTCGGTATGAAACAGTGTAGGCGGTCAGGATCTCACATACAAATGGATGTATATAACATATAGCTGACAGGTAACAGAAGTATATGCATGTTATATACGGAAAACTGTTAGATGTCAGACATCCTGCAACGGCATGATGTAACATCTAAGGGCAGTTCCTATGTAGCATGCGGATAACGTATGCTCCGTGCTGATTTCTATAGTAAGCAAGAGGACACCGTATATTTGTTACCACTGTCCGGAGAACGGATTTTTCTCTGTGCAGCAGGCACAGAGTTGTATTGTCCCTCATGAAAATGATTGCATTTAGTGTCAGGATTACATTGAAAGGAGCTTAGTCTGCGCATATTTAATACCAATGTGTTTCTTCCCCATGTCACTTGACGGTACTTCCATCCCCTTTGGTAGCTATAACCAAAGGAGACTGCCCCCCTCATTTCAGTTATAATTCGCACACTGTCAACAGATGTAAACACGAAGCGTGAAGAACATTTTTTTACACAATGACTGCGGCAACCATAATATAACTCGTGATACCAATATATTTACGGAATAGATTACATTTTGTTGATAGTTAACATGGAACATTGAAGGATTTTACAACTGATTTCAACATATCTATTGTTTTATTCATTATAAACATATGGAGAATTAATAGTTTACTTGTAGCTACAAATGGCTACTTTATTGGTTGAAGAAAAAAGTAGACTTGGGCGGAAACCGAACCCGGCACCCTTTGCACGTGAGTCGTAGATATTCCTCAATCTGACACGCCGTCACTTGATAACTTCATGCGTCGTACGATATATGCGGCCAGTCGGAAACTTCAAGACGCTTTTTCTCCGTTATTTTTGGCTGTTGCGCTCTCCCAGTTTGTAATATTAACACTTTAAATATGCACTAGCACTTCGCGAAAAATGACCCCGAAGCTCATTTACCAAAATCTGCTTTCTCCTTGTTAGTTTTATTTCATTTTGCAATTTTCTTACCATTTTTCTTTCGGCTGGTTTCTACCCGTTCAAAATTAGGCCCAACAATATCATTCCTTACGACATTTCGAGTGTTACCACCATTATCACTGTTAGGAGGAGTTGCCTCTTCCAGCATTTTATTTACTGCTTCCTTCTTTTCTTCGTTTCTTCTTTTCTTTATGCCTTCTAACTTTTTCACGTATTTTTTTCTCTGGGCTCTTTTCTCTCGTTTACTCATGTCTGCTATTTTTTAAAATCATTCCGCTTGTAGAGTTCTGGCTTTGTATCTATTTGTTTCTTTTATTTTGAATTTTCGTATAATACAGGATCTGCTTTTATTCTTTCTCTTCTTCGTTTTTCTGATTCTCTTTTCATTTTTTCTATTTCTGATACCTTACTTGGCTTTTTCTCTCCACAATTAACACTTATTTGATTCCATTGTTACCTTTTCACTACCATTTCTTTTTTCTTGGTGGCATTCTCTCTATAAAATAAAAAAGCTGTTTTTATTAGCTTGGACTCAACAACGTGCACATCCTAACACCTAACTTCAAACATTTAGTGCTTTTGTTCAAAGAGATAAGCACCAACAAATGGTACTGATGTTCTATTTCGAAATTTTATTCATGTATAACATTTAACTAAATTTTAATTCAATATTCATCAACCAAATCATATATTATTGAAGACAACATGTAATTTATATTATAGTAGCATGTTTAGCAAACATGTGATGGAATTTTTGGATTTTTTCCTCCTTGTAGCTCTAATAGGTAGCATTTCAATAAGAAGTTCATAGTAACTCAAATATATAACTATTTTTTATAATAATATCATGAAATGCTCATTACGGTAACCTCCGTGGATCATGTGTAACCTCCATGCTAGATAGAAGCCATGGAGGTTACTTCCATGGAGGTTACAAAACTGCACTTCGGACAGCCTGATACCCAAAACTAAAAGACTATATATGCAATGACTTCATTTGTAGTAGGAAAACTGCTATTTTAACAAAATAATCTATTGAAAAAACATTTTCAACATTTTTAATAATAAAACTAGCAAATACATGGAGGTTACAAGATCAAAGAGTACGCACCTATTTTCCACAAGATGTGAAGATTTTTTACGAACACAATACTGCACACACACTTATCAACGTATCACTCACAAAATGACTGCTCTGAGCTTCACTTTCAGATCTAGAGACTGGACAGTGTTGCTTCCTAGTAGAGTTTCTGGTAATTTTAAAAGTACTCCATGGAGGTTACCTCACAACCCAGGGACAATATTTTCGCATTAAATAGGCCATGAAAATGACCTTAAAATGTAATTTCTTGCTAAGTAGTTTCATTATTTATGTCTTACAGTAGTAACTTATGCGGATTTTTCACGAATGTTCTAGTGAAAACATATTTTTCTCTTCTGTTAATGTTGAAAAATGCTGGTGGGGACACTCCACGGAGGTTACATTTCACACATATTTCGCTTTTTTAAAAGCAGAAAAATAAAATAAAGTTAAAATAAAATCTGGGAACACAAAGTACTAATTATTTTTTATTTAATAATAACTTTGTTACTTTAATATTGTATATCTAGAGGCTGAAAAATCAGAGGGACTGAAAATTCCCCTTAATTTCAGAATCACCCATATATATATATATATATATATATATATATATATATATATATATATATATATATATATATATATATATATATATATATATATATATATAGGGCACAAAATTTCAAAGTCAGACGCACTCGCCATTCCAGAAATGATGCTCGCCAGTATGTCACGCACAAATTTTGATAGAGCCCCCCCCCCCCAAAAAAAAAAAGATAAAGGAAGAGATTACATCATTGCATAAAATTTCAACACCAGGCAATTAGATTCAAGTGGAAAATTCATATAAGTGTTAATAAAATATCTAACCTTAAGACTTCACGTTTGTGCATTGCTCTCTCTCTCTGCACTGAATTACTAGTTGTAAATTGAAGTTTTCGGATCAAAGTCCTTAAGTGAAGGTTCATTGACGGAAACTGTCAGATGTGAAGTATCTGTGTAATTATAGTGATGTAACAGTGAGGTGCCTGCGAACTATTAACTTAATTTGTTAAATTCTATTTCACTATTTTTACGATAATCTTCGACAGAATCATGAACTTTAAACTCCAAAGGAATACAAAACTTTTATTAAGATTATACATTTCCAGACAACTTCTGTATTCACATATTTGTTAATAAACACGACTAGTTTCCTTCTTGCCTTTCCTCACAGCCTGATACTTCCCCATTCATTGAACTCCAGACTCATCATTTTGCAACCAAACAAAACCAAGAAGGACACATCAACAGGGGTTATTCGACACACGGTTAGGATAGGTGCAGGATCAACGAGAGAAACGGATCGCACCATTGGAGAACAACCACCTCCATAACTCAAGAATGCCATTCTGTTGGTTTATCACCGCAGATACATCGAACTTAAGTTAAGACTAGTGGAATGAAGGTGTAGGAGTACATCATCGTAAAGACGCGTTGTCAAGAGAGAACTCGACGCCCCTTGCAGATCAACAGTATAGAGATCCAGATGTTGAATGACTCCAGTTTATCCAGGCTTCTCCAGAGAAAGACATTCATCGTTCCAGATGACAAGGACGACGCAAGCCTCGTTAGATCTATCAGGCTAGTGCTCATTCCTTTATCTTAGTTAAAATTTTTCTCTTTCTCTCACCTTTCCCACTACTAGTCATTTTTTGAAAATAGAAATATTTGAATTTGATTTAAATCCAAACATAATTTTACAGTTAAGTGCCGTGTTGTGCATCAGTTTCATCCCCATTTTGTTGCGTTCATTTAATGAGTATTCTGAGGTACAATTGATGGCACAGTACCGGCACATGGTGGTAGATGCTGTACGATCCCAAATCTCTAAATATTTTACATGTGACAACCAGCACATGGTAGAGATACTGTGAGGCTTACGAAATCATCCAATGTGTCAGTTTCCAGTGAATTCCTATAGACAGTATTCACTCTGTTGAGACTGCTGAAGGTGACTCACCTTTGAAACTGCATACAATGTGACAATTGGAAGCAAATTTGGGAATCTTGTAATTAATTTTTCACTGTAAATCATTTCAGTGTCTGATTCAGCATCAGTGAAGAAAACAAAAGTTTATATTCTGCCCACTCTGCTAAGACAAGGTCCACATTTTCACTGAATAAATCTGGTTACAAGTACATAATATTCAATTCTATTTTTAGTTATTTTAATTAAAAGCAGAAACTGCGCACAAACCATTCGTACTGAACACTGGTCGATAGCTGTATATATATTTGTCAAAAAGGAAGATTTGTGTTTTTAACACTTTTACATTTATCCATGTTTCATTGTATAAGGAGCATTCATTTAATTCCTAGTCACCCTGTACAAATATGGGAAATTCTTCACCAACCTTAAAAGTAATCCCCTCTGGCGGCAAAGCACGACATCACCTCCTGTATGATCTCATCGTTCGAATGGAAACGGTGACCACGTAGAGCTTTTTTCAATTCCTCAAACAGGTAAAAATTGCAAGGGGAGACGTCGCAGCTGTGGGGTGAGTAACGGAGGACCTCTCACTTACAATTCGTCAAAGTCCCCTTGGTCACGTTGTCGTATGCGACCGCCTATTGTCATGAAGCAAAATCACACCCGCCGACAGTTTCCCTGTGTGTTTGGACTTGATGGACTCGCGGAGATTGTGCAACGTCTCTCCGTACCGGGGGGCGCTCACTGTCTGTCCCTGCTCCAAACATTCAGTGTGCAGTAGTTCTCGGATGTCGAAGAACAAGGAGGCCATGACCTTTCCCGCTGAGATTCGTTGATTTGGACTTCTTTGGAGAGAAAAAGGTAGGGTGACACCACTGCGAACTTTGGCGTTTGCTTCCCGGGTCGGTGATAGCACTACGTTTCGTCCCCTGTGATGATTTCCTCCAGGAATGTCTCACCCTCAGCTTTAAATCTGTCCAGGTGCGACTGGCACGCCTCCATTGTTTTTTATGAGAGTCTGTAAGGCTGTGGGGCACCCATTGGGCACAAACCTTGAGAAAATGAAGTGAGAGGTGATTATGGAAAGGGCCAATCCGACACTGATGCCACCTCTTTCACCGTAGTTCTCCTGTTCTCCCAGATATCTCGTTCAATCGCGCAGTATTCTGTGGGCTTGCCACTACGGGCTGCCACGGACGAACGTTGTCTTTAGGCGTCTTTCGACCCTCTGCAAACCATTTGCGCCATTTGAAGACTGCTGACAGTGACAATGCATGCTGTCCGTAAACACTCACCATTCGCCTGTGCATTGACCTTGCACCGACATCTTCGGCGGTAAGGAACCGTACAACGTCACGCTGCTCCATTTTATCGGCCTTCATTATCCGTGAACCAGCGCGGAGAACACACTACTGTGCATATGGACGACACTGACCAGGGATTAATCCAGAATTTTGAACTTAGGGGGGTGTTCAAAAATACTGGGGATTACAATCTTGCTTTATATATATATATATATATATATATATATATATATATATATATATATATATATATATATATATATATATATATATATATATATATATATATATAATATAAATTTTAAAATTCGTTATGCAACGAACGATTGCATTGGATTTCCTTACTCAGCCAGAGCCAATTAGCGTCGACTTTCTCATGCTTGATGTGACGTCGAGATGAAATCGTTGGCAATTGGTTGATCAAAGGTGGTTGTGATGATCACAGTCGTGTAAAGGTTGATTTCCATTCAATCTTGTGTTTTGTGCTTTGCTTGAAAATTTATCTTATCGAAAGTAAGTTGTTTCATTCTATTGGCACTTAAAAGCAAGAATTCAAAATCTTTCAAAACCAAAATAGCAAGATTTTTAACGTTGTCTTCCCGTTCTTCCTAAAGGCCCTCCAGCATTTTGTAGAGAATATTTTAAATGATTTTTTTAATGGAATTTCCATTCTGCCTAATCTTTCGAGACGAGGATTATGTCCAAAGAGGGATTTCTTCAAGAAAATTTTTCTTCAGTAACTGTAACAGATTCTCTAAGAAGAATAACTATTTCTTTAAGTTTTATCATAAATTTTAGATGTTATTCTTCTTGTTTTTCTCGGAAAAATGACTAGATACAGTTGTGTTATTAACAGCGTTATTCACGTTTATTTCAGTAAATATGAATGCGATTAAGAAAAAAGAGCTACCTGCAGAGAAATGGAAAATTAATTGACTCAGTTGCAAGAAAGCCGTTTGACATTGTAGGTGAAACGAAGATAAAACAAACTTAAGACTGGTCTACACCCTTCGTCTTGGCAACGATTTACCTGCGCAGTTTTAAGACGTTTCAAGCAAAACGTAGCGTGTAGACAGGAAATTTGTCCAGTTTTCCGAAGTGAACGAAGACTGAACACGGAAGTAAATGACTGAGCAACTTAGCACAAACGTTTGCAACGTGTTCCGACAAGTTGTAGCGTGTAGACGGTCACTCCGTCTTCAGTTCAGGCATTTGCTCCGTTTTTGTAGCAATTGGGAAGCGATGGGTGATCTTCGGCAGTGTTTCAGACAATTTCTCACGGAGTTCACGTAATATATGGCCAAACATGTCTTGAGGATGTGAACTACGGCACCTTTTACCTACTGCAACTCTTAGCATGTTAGAGATGAACTACTGAAAAAGGGAATAAAATCTTGATGTGAAATAATTTGATATTATACCGAATTAAATTATTTTATGTTCATTTCAGTTACAATGTCAAACGGCTTAATGTAACTGAGTCAATCAATTTTCCTTTTGCCCGCAGATATTTATAAAAAATCACATTCATCTTTACCAAGGTAAATATAAATAATACTGCTGATAAAGAACTGTATCCTTGTATTTTTTTTCTTAAAAGAACAAGAAGAATAACATCTAAAAATTTATGATGAAACTTGAAGAAATAGTTATTCTTCTTACAGCGTCCGTTAGAATTACCAAACAGATTATTACGAATAGAGGACAAAATTCAAGAGGACAAACCCCAAGGAAAATTCCGACACAATGGACAGAATCATAGGCGCAGATTGATAAAATAATGATTATTTTTTCTTCAACTATTATGCATCTAAAATGTTATCTGAAATTCTTCACTTTACGGAAATAACATTTTTGACGCTGAAAACCCAATAAAAGACGTAAGACTGTTATAGTAAGTATATATTTTACATTTTGAACTTCATCAGTATTTCAGAATTAAAGTAAATATTTATACATTACTCAAAATATAAGACTGCTATATGCTACCAAACAAAAACGACTTTTCTTTAAATCAAATGGCATCACAGTTACTTTTCGTAATTACAATGAATTGTCTTACTGTAATCTGTAATGTGCAATACGTATTTCAAATGTATTAAAGGTATAATAAATAGAAATACCCAAAACGTTTCATATAGGTGAAAGTAATTAAAGCTAATCTACCCTTTTATTATAACATTTTTACGCATTTTACGAGTTTTCAGCATTTTAAAAGAAAGAAAAAGTTATTTCAGTTGAACAAAATACAGATATTTTAGAATATATGACAATTGAAGGGAAAAAATAATCAAATAAGGTGTGCACTGGTACATACAATATATACTCCTATGATTTTGTCCTTTGGGGTTTGTCTTCGTCAGAATTTTCCTTACATTTTGATCGCTTGGATTTAATTCCCGCGCTTGTTACTACAGCTATTTTATACATGAGTTCCGATCTGCATACAAACACGCTAGGAGTCAAGCTTTTCGATACTGCATTTCCCTAAAAATTTCCTCCTTGCATAGAATTCCCTGTCTCCAAAGGTTAGGCAGAACGAAAATTCCTGTTCTGCCTAAAGATTATTTAAAATATTTTCGACAAAGTCCTGGAGGGCTTTAGGCAAAACGGGAATGAAACTTTCTAATATTGCACCCCCCTAGTTCGGGGTGTAAGTCATTTATTTCCAGCGGTTGTTCGGGGGCTGTAGATAAATCACTGGCACTGACTCACAACTGTCCCTCTTTGTACCTCCAGCTTCCTCTTCCCGTCCACGCGATAACCGCCGTACTGCCATTTATCGAGCCTTTAAAGAATCCGCTGTAAGCCAATATAAGCGTCGTTACACGTTTCGCACGGCTTCCATTCATTTCACGGGGTGAATACGAATTAAATGAATGCTCATCTGAAAGCATACGATGAATACTTATGTACGTGTAAATCTAATATTCATGTGATTCTTACTTTCGGACGACAGAAAGTATTGATGTGATTTTCATAGATATGTTCTGAAATAAAATGTTTTGACATAAGATGTAGCGTTAGAGAAATTTTTGGAATTATGAATAAACAGTAGGATTTCAGTTAATATGTATCTACAAATAATGCATTGAGATGAAGACGTAGTATTAATATTCTTCCAGAATTATGTAGAAAATGTTTCATAATAGAAAGCTTTTATGTTGAGAACATAAACGTGTGAAACGATTCCGGAATAAAATTTACGAATAAACTTAGAGAGAAATCAGAGTGATAGATATAGTTAATGACTCGTTTTTAGAAGTTTATCTATTTTTGCAGTATATTAGGAGCCGATTGCTTATGAAAGTAAAATGGTCAATTTCAAATATATGTTTTAAATCCATCAATTAATATATTACTCAACATTACTCTTGACACCGTTAATTTGTTATGATGAATTTTCTAATCTGCGAATTTTGAGTATGATATAAATCATCCTTTGTGGAAAACATAATGTACTAAATATATAAGCTTGCAACAAAACCTCAAGAGAGGAAGTAAGTGTGTACGCATCTTCTCATCTTCCACAGTTCTAATATTAAACTGCAGATCCACATCTCATATACTGTTAATCGAGAAGAAAGAACCTGAAGTTTTAATACACTTAGAATTATGCACTACTTAATACAAGAATTAAAATAGACTGTGACGGTGGTAATGATAGCAAATTCTTATCTTCCTCAACTTAGTAGTGGCAAGCAGAAAGGCAGGACATCATGTCTGGTCTGTTTAGCAAAATGTTGTACAATTAAAATATCCCAAGTAAAGAAAATACTTGCAACTTGTTATCGGAAATCAAATACAAACTCTTGAGATAAATAAGCATGAAAGTAAAATATGTGGCATCATGACTTAACACTCGTCACACCTTTTAACATTAGCAACTGTAAACTATTTTGAAGTTTCCCAACAATGACATTATTGTAGCCGGACAATTATAAACTTTTATTATTGTTATACATTGATTTCAAATTTAATGTCAATCGTTTGTCAAGAAGAAGAAGAACAAATAACCAAAATATCACCACACATAATTTCATGTTAGAAAATCCATTGTAAAATGTTAAGAATTATTATATAATATAATATGTGAATTCACTACATGTGCTGAAGACAACTTAACTTACACAATGAACTTCCTCATTATGTAAATCATGAATTGACAGATTTCATCGTCTGAACGAAATTCTGATTTGTATATGAAACCGGATTTCTGGGTCAGTCTTTCATTCTTATGGCTCTATGTCATAACCAGGGCACTTTAGGGAAGAACCTCAGCAAAAGTAATACTATGAAATCTTAACATAATTCCGGGATGGTATGATATGTAGTCGAATTTTATATCATACGATATATCTATGTTGCATGAAATTGGAAATATATCTTAACTTCAAACTCTGAAGATCTCCGTCAATATTTGTAAAAATTCAAAAGAGTAGCAATTAATATCAAATAGCAGCGATCTCTGTAGAATTCTACCGGATCTAGTATTTGTGCTGATATTGTGTTCAAGTGACCAAGTTATCTGGCAATCACCTCAATGGAAATAAGTAGGCATGTGCTTAATTGAGATCTGTCAACTGGCATGCATGCCACATCACATAAACGCTTTGTAACTATCGAAAAATAACAAACAATCGGAATTATTAAATTAACTACACATTGAGGCTGGTATCTTTTATTCACGACTACAATTATCGTTTAACTCATGTCATAAAACTTTATTATCAGGAGTATAGTAGAGAGTTTGGTTATGTTACTAGGTTGGTAAGGTTACTAAACCGTCTCGCAACGCAAACAAAAGAATTTAGGGATGAAGTGAAGGAGTAACCACATGGTGGAAGACACGTTATGCTTATGTTTTTATAATGATCCTAGGTTAAAATAAAACATTGAAAAAAGTGTATATCATTATTTATATAATAAAATTACAATATTGATATAATTTATAAGTTACCTTAATTTCATATAGCAATAATTTTAATGCAGTATGAGGCATTGATTTGATTTTAGATCACTGGATTATAGGTTTCGAGCTAACTATATTTTGATAAAGTTTCGAAGTGCGAATAATCTTTGTAGTGATAGCAGTAATCAGTAGTAATAGAAGTATGCAAGCTACCGTGATTTGATGTAAAGTCAGGAAATAATTATTGAAATCACAATGTATATTGGGAAGTCTTTTTGATCATGTATACGGCAATGCACAAATTAGTTTTGTCAGCAAAATATTCCGAAATTAAATAATTCAATTCAACCCAAAGTCGCTGATAAATGAAAATTATTGTTGTTTGGAAAATGGAACACCTTATATTTTAAACTTCATTGGTACTGGAGATATTTGAATTGTAATATCAAAGAAAAATTCACTGTGTTTCGTGTTGAATTTGGTCTCCTTAAGTAAATATTCAGATGTGCCGTGTTCATCGAAATTATTCTTATTATAAAAATTTCGATGAACGGTAACAAATTACATCATAGACTATTATATGAATATATGTTTTCCTTTCGTGTGCTTCTTTATGTTATATGCCACATCAGTTGCATAACACATAGAAGAGCAGAACTAAACAATATAAATTAAAATTACAATTAAAATAACTGTAGTACTCTTCTAAGTCTCAACGAGATCCATTTATCCAAGTGTGTATAGAGTTGCTACATACTGTATACAAAAATATTAGAAATGCACCAAAGGGGAAAGAAGGTACAATTGAACATGCTTTCTTGTATTCTACCAAAACATCCCGTAAACTGGTAAAGTAAGAGTTGAAACTAACATTGCATATATTAAGAATCATTTAGTACTTTAAAGAAATATTATTGCTGTGGTTCTCATTGTAAAAAGAATATTGATATGCATTAATTGTAACGTAACGTAACGAATTATTTCTAATTGTATTTGTAGGAGTCAATAAGAACGTAATGGTATAATTTACGTTTTTACATATATTCTGTTAGTTAATATTT
Source organism: Thermobia domestica (assembly GCF_964235325.1). Lineage (NCBI taxonomy): Eukaryota > Metazoa > Arthropoda > Insecta > Zygentoma > Lepismatidae > Thermobia > Thermobia domestica. The sequence goes on along the minus strand of NC_137462.1, from coordinate 94,368,693 downwards.
AATTGTGAGTTGATATTTAGATAATAGCTATTTAATTACATATCACGTAATATAATATATACATGGTATTTATAAAATAAATCATTAAATTATATATTTTATTATTATCTACATATGAATTTTCAAATTTAATAGTCCTAACTCTTCCATTGTGAATATCTTAATCAATTTCAAAACAAGTAATCAAGTGGATCCTCTACGATCATTGGACCTGAAAAAAGAAATAAAGGCAATAAATATACACAAGAATTCCAAGTTGCAGTCCAATAATTGCCTTTATTTGAGCGCAACATAAATAGTAAAGTGACGTATGATCTTTATTAATTGCATTGCATAACTATTTCAATTAGTATTATAAATAGTCGAATAAAACGCATACAGGGCTCTTTACTGAAACTTAAAATAATTTCAACGAACAGGCTATTTAAGCAATAACCTTTAATTTACTTAGAAATAATTAAAATTTTGCGTCCAAAACGTTCTTCGTACTTCCAGCCAAAGAAAAATTCAACTTGTCATAAGGATACAAAATATTGGCTTATTAACAGCCATCACCATTAAATGCATTTACTGCATAACATGAACAACACAATGGAAAGGAAACTAAAACTTTCACTAAAACTGAAACTAAAACTTTTAAATCTTATTAAGTGTTTTGATAATCATTTATAATTTATCTTCTACATAATTGTTAACTTTGCCTTGAATCGTACAGAAAAGTAGGCTTGTGCTCAAAAGGGTGAATTCGTTAATTGAAATTCACAGTATCCTATTGAAGAATTTAAAAAATATTATGATACAAGTAAACACTCTCGTTCGTCTGTCTGTCAGTTGAAGGACAAAAGCAAACTTTTTCACCAATGTTCCTGACTTTCCTTATTAATTGTGTGAAGAGTGAATGAATCATTAACAAGCTAGTTCTGTGCATTCCTAAATCTGTTTACATTCAACATATTACAAAGTGAAATGACGAATCTGCACCAAATTACGAGGAAATTCATCTAAGTATGTCATTATTCCAATACGTTTGAGATTATTGCAACATGTCACTTTATATTTCTGAGAACTATTTTATGATTACAGTCGGTTGCAACTTAAAACATGTTTTAACAACAGACAATTAATTGTGGTCAGTTTACCGCAGGTATGTCTGACTTATGAACTGAACAGACTTGTCTTTTAGTGTAATTAAGCATATTAAAAAATCACCAACTCATTCACATAAAAATTAAATATAAAACTTTATTCTAACGAATTGGATTGTTCTTAAGATAATTGGTGTTTTAGATGTAAGTACGCATGCAATGAGAATCAGTTAACTTGTTAGCGTTACGACTAAGCAAACTGTTCTGATTAGAGCTATATAGGGAACAGCGAAACAAGAATCGTCACGACAATTCTTTCCTTCTTCTCTTACTTGTTAGGTTAATTTTTGAATTTTCGAAAAACACTCGTTTCCAATATTTTTCAAAATTTATTAAACCTTATTATTTATGGTGGTATGGACGAATCTTTATATACAAATGCTCTCGAGTTATTCCAGATTTTGAAAATAACCCACCTTATATTACTTTTCCATTTTTTCCTTTCTCCCAAATATCTGACAATTGTACAGTAGGCAAACTTTACTCTTTCTCTTGTCTATTTTCCACAACCTTTAAAGTTATAATAGTACTCATTCTGTACACATGTACCTATTCCAAAATTTAATTTACACCTATTTCGACAGACATCTCTTCCAGTTTTCTAGAAATTATATTCCTAAAAATCCAAATTATTTGTCAGTCAGATCTTTTATCACTGGCAAGGTCACTGTCACATGTTATAGACTGTGGGTGTCATTTTATGGTTCTGAAGTGGTCCACCTAATTATAGAACTTGTCTTTTCTTCAATGTCGATTGCTTACACAGAAAAAACATATATTTTACCGTATGTGTCCTTTCACCTCTGACTCAGGATTATTGATAAAAGAAATGTAGAGGCAGAAGTATACAGTATCTTCCTTCAGTGTCTTTTTACCAACCCTGCATATAAATCATTCACAAAAAGTGTCGATATCAAAAGCACATTTTTTTTCTAGGAGTCTCACTCTGTATTTTAAATTGTTTAATTTAAGCCAGCATTACTGCGAATATATTGAAGTTCATGCACATATTTGAAGTATTTTGTCCATTCATAATCAAATTTTCTTCAGGACCATTGTTAATCATGCAGACGCAGCTATTTATTGCTTGAGTCTTTTACTTGTGTACTTTTGTTTCAATTTCCATCAGCTGATAACACAAGTAGTGTAGAATAATATATCTTTTCATGAAGTTTTTCGCTTTTTGTCAAAAATATCCTACTCCCATTATACAAACGTAGATTCTTATTTTTATTGTCGGAAGTATTTTACCACATCTATTCCGGTTAATTTGTTACCTCTGACTCAGGACAGTAGAATACATATCTGTTGAAAGTTATATATTTTTAGTTTGAAGTGACTCAGGACAGTTGAATAATATTGTTGAAAGTTATATATGTTTAGCCTCAGCACCTCCTTTAATTTAAAGTTTAACCCATTTTCTCATGTTCCACTTTTTACCATGTTCCCAAAATTTATGCAAATGTTTATGTTTCACTCTATAGCGTTTACTAGTTATCAGTTGCAAGTCATCGGGACGGCGATAGCCTATTTTGCGCTGTAATGTCTCATTGTATATATAACATTTATTAGTAATTTTGAACTACAAAATGTATGAACAATAGCTCTAATCATGTAAAGTTCAAATTTATAGGTATGACATACATAATTTTATGTTACTTGCTTATAGTAATTAAATTTTCGAATCTGAAATTTTTACAAGGTATCAAAAAATTTAACCTTTTCTGAATTTTCAAAAATAATTCCAATTTTAATACTATATTTTACTTTTTTGATCTCCATTCTTGTTTCTTTTTTATAGTATGATAAATTTCAATTTTTAATGTGCTTGATCAAAGAGTTAGTTTTCATTCATGTGATAGAGTATTTTAAACGAACAAATTTAAAGTTGAAAAATGTTCAGATATCAACTTGCATTTAACACCAAGTGATATATTGAGGTACTCAGTTAATCAGTTTATTTTTAAATTTTCTTTAACTTCTTTTTTATAACAAATTTTCATTCTTGATAAAACGAATGTTTAGGTTTAATTTTATACACATGTATGTCTATTATGAGATAATGATCAAAATTACTGTTAATGTTTCCTTTTATTTCACTTTGTCAATTTCGGGAGGAAGTTAGTCTTAGTATTTGCACACGTCTTCTAGTGAAGTTAATAACGCATAAAGCTCTGAAGGTGACGAAATGTGGACCAAGATGACGTAGGCCATTTTTTTTTTTTAGAAAAAAGTATTTCAAAACAAGATGATTATAGGACAAATGTTATTACCACATGAACAAAAACTTATGTGCTATCGGTAGCGTTAAAAGAGATTTTGTACTGAAATATGTTAAGCATATAAAATAATCTGCACATCATAATAGCTTAAGAAGAAACAAATGGAGTTCGCTGAAACCATTCCCTGGTGAAAATAAAATAAAAATTCCAGACCAAAATTTAAATTATTGTTTCATCATAATAGGAAGCTTTATTGTATGTAAACTCTATATCATCTAAATTATTTCACTATATTAGGAGATTTGATCTATTTTCATACCTAATTTCAGATTATATGAGGTAGCAAACATTTACAAATACTTTCACAAAATTAAAAAAAAAACTTTTCAGAGCTGTTACCTTTCTAAACAATAATAAATCTTAAAATATCTACAATCGGGAAAACAGTGTTTCATTGACAACTTTTAATGACATGCCTTTTTAATGTAATATGTGTAAAAAAATACAATAAAACTGTATCTTGATTCCAGATGGAAGTATCACAATAAGTTTCAGATGATAATTGTAATGCATGAAATCAATATATGTATTCTGTTTTATTTAGATACTTGTCAGTAGTAGGAAATTAGTGTAGAAAGTTAGGTTAGAAATGTTTAAAAAATAGCACTAGCCAAAAAAAAGGAGGACGAGAGTTTTTGATGTGGTTAGAAACAGTTGTTGATTTTGAGTTGAGACACATTAAAGTTTAGTTACTTGATGAATAGTTAATGGAACTTGAAGGAAGTTAGATGTAGAGAGGAATTAGATAAAAGAGAATTAGCAGAAAAGAGAAATGATTGATAGAAGTGAAGTAAGGAGTTTGTAAGAGTTGTAATTGTACTTGTGTAAAAGTGACAATAAATAGCTGAAGGCAAGAAACATAGGAAGGCATTGGGCGATCGTATGTTATGAGAGATATGTTTGTAAACTATCTCAGGAGATAATAAATTAGCGGGAATCTAACCTAACAGTTGTTGTGTGAATTAGAGAACCTATCCTAAATACGGATTAAAAATTATATAAAAGTTTTTACAATACTTTATTCCATCTATTTAATCTGCTGTTAAAACTAGATACAACATTAGGATAAAAACGTGACCAAATTTCAGTATTCAAGATAAGCTCACATATAACTAACTTAGATGGATAAAAATGTGGTTAATGTTCTCTATAATCAATAATACATGATATTCATCATGCAGGAAGTTTGAGCTAAAAAACTTCCCAAAGTGTTGTCTTGAATTGTTTTTGGGGAAATTGAAATTGTTTTCTTTCCCTCTTTACGGTGACGCGGTGGCTCAGTGGTAGGCAAAAACCTAAAAAGTGAATGATGATAAAAATTGTTTCTGTAGTGGAATCTTTTTGATTTCACTTATATAAAAGATAAATATGGAAGTTGAATTCACAATATTGGTTCGTTTTACATATTTTCAAGCCTTGCGTGGAAACTTGAAAAATGTGGTACAGTGTTCACCTCTGCTTCGTGGGGTCCCTGGTTCGATCACAGCCCACACCAATTGGACATTGTAGTAGAGACATACTGTGTGCCTGGACTTCCCCAAGATTCTTCCGTTTCCTCCCACTTTATTCATTCCACCATTGCATTCACTTCTCATCATCACCGTCTCCTTTAGCCTAGCCGGCATAACCGTGGTACATAAAATTGAAAGATTTCATTTCATTTTTTCCTCTTCACTCTTCAGCAGCAGATAAATTGTGATTTAAAACTATGAAATCTACTTACGTCTCTGACATTCTGATCTGTGAATACATGTCCCAGTTTTCTCATCACGGACAAATCCGTCTATGCAGTAACATCCTCTATGGCACTTGTTATCTGAATTTGATGGTAAAACGCCACACTGCTCTTCGGTCATTGGTCCACAAAATTTATATACTTCATTGTGGCCACATACTATTTGAAAAAATAATAAAACTGAATTAAATGTGTGCTAGTTAATAATTCAAATGAATGTGTCATGTACCCGGCTAGAATACCAAAAGTTCTGGTTGCTTTATTTAGTTTAAACTCACGTAGTTGTTTTATAATATTGAGGGCTTAATACTGTCAAAATGCAAACACGTTGATTAATTTTACCAAAAGAAATAGTACAAATGATATTTCGGAGAGCATTTTTCAAGAATATTCTATTCACTTTTTCGAAGTTTTAAGTGTAAAATGACATCATTGTTACAAAAAAGAATAATAACTGACAAACTTGTATAAACAAATTATGGAAATCAGGAAGTTTGATATAGGATATACAGTTCAAGCATCATAATCATATAATCTTTCATAACCTAAGGATTTAAGAAAGCTGGCTATCCTACTTAAATACTTTAAGTTTTTATCTTTGGTTCACTCTACTTTAAGTTACAGTGACTTTCTTTCGCACGTCCATGCTCAAACTATTTGACAGATAGTATTAAATAATCATATCTCTCTGCTATTATTATAAGAAAATTCGGAAATTGCCTTTCGAAAAATATTTTCAATATATTAAGGAATTCATTTTACAAGGATTTCATTATTTACACCTAAAGTTAATCTAGGCATGAACTGCATGAGTAAATTCGAATACTCAATATGACTTTTAACCTATATTTGTAACAAAAAACTACACAATTATAGCCATTACCTGTAACGAGTCTACGGTAAACGTACAAGAAAAAATTTAATTAAATTATTTACACATTTTTACTAGATAAGACGACACTCCTTATAAAGTTCATACTATTATTGAAATTCCTTCAATAAAATCTTAGATTTGATACAGGTATCCTTTGCAATGTATTTTAAACATACTTGTTTTATTTAACAGTATGGAGTTTAATATGTAGGACGTTAACGAGCAATGATGACAACGTGTAAGAGGTGATTCCTCATATCAAAATAAAGGTACACATGAATGTGTGTGAAAACGTTCATAGTTTTAGTGGTAGTGCTGTCCGCAATGGTGGAAATATAAATTCCAACACGTACTATTTCGAATTCGAGAAACTGTGCAGTGACAGTCCATATCAGACTAAAGAACGTCATACTTGTGCACTTCAAAAATACATATTTCATCGACATGCAATGTGTGTGCAATGGATTCCTTACGGGGTGTGATTAGAAGATATGCTTTCAACAGAATTCTCAGATATGTTCTGATTTCAAGTAGGGAAAAGGTCCAAAACAGGCAATAGGTAAACTTTTACAACAATGGATACGTAACGCTTCAACAGAAAAGCGGACGTTCTTAAACTGCTAGCTTCAAACTTCCTTTCTTCGGTATAAACCGTGTTGTGATGTATTTTCTCATGCTATATCTCACGTATAAATGTAAAAAATTAAAGTCTCGAGGGACCGTAAAGCTGGCAGTCCCTAACACTTTCAACTTCCCATAGAATCATTCTGTGTTCACTGGTGCTAACGCTTATTCCTTGCCCACCTTAATATCCAAGCTTACACGAGAGCTATATCCAGCTTTATCTGGGAAATATATCCTATAAAGAATCCCTTACACGCTCATTCCACATAGATGAAACATGCATTTTTTCTGATTGCGTATTTACGACTTCCTGCTGCACGATTTCTCGAATTTGTTGATATTTATCTTTTCCACGACTTTCGATAGCCCTGTCTCTGAAACTATGGGCTTTCAAAAGGGTTAATATGAACTTTTTCTCTTATTTTGAATTTACTTTTTACAGTTTCTTGGTGTAGTTCATTAACACCCTGTATATACGTTATATACTTTACGTTGTGCCAAACATCCAGTTATATTTGGCACTCTATAAACCTACCGCGATATCGTTCATCGAATTCTATCAAGCCATCATGTTTTACACCAATATTTAATTTTGCATATAACCATATAGCCTGTGTATAGAACTATTATATTATAAACCACAATTATTTTTTTAGAATTTTGACTATTGAAATACCTTAAAACTTCCTGAAACATTGCACATTATTGGTTTCGAGAAACTGACTTGCTGTTTCTAATTGCATCACTAATATTTGAAGCTCTCTTCTAGAGCTAATGTTAGAACTGGAGCTCTCTTCCAGCGTTACAAAGAACGCAGCATTCAAGGATATAGTGTGTGACTAGCTTACAAGTTCAATTTCAACGCTTTGAAATTAAATGATTTAAGTATTGTTCCAGAGGAAACCAAATATAAGGTTTCTACACAGTGAATTCATATTTTAAAGGGTTCTAAAAACACTGGAATTTCGGGCTAATACTTCCCTCAATAAATTAATTTACAACTTTTGTATGTGCCAAAATGTTATATCCACTCAGGAAATCTTTCTCTGGTCTCGTCTAATTCAATTCAAAATCATTTTGGAGGGCGTTATGTAGTGAACTATTTCTCGCTTTGTGAAGAATAATGGAAATAGATTTGTAAGTTCTCTATTGTTGACCATTTTCCAGACTAATTTACAACCTATACAGAGATATGTATGCTGTGGGTTTTTCTTCACTTTTGTTTCTGTATTCGCTTCCTTGTTAATTCCTTATAACTTTCCATAGAAAACATTACAATATTTTTGTTTTGCTTAAAAGCCCCAACTAATCTTCAGAATTATTTCAATCTATATAAATCTTCTGATAATTTAATATCATTCTTACTTCTTCTACGATCCATCAGGTTCTAAATTTTTATGGTTCGCTTTTGACTCGATTCTCTCCAAATGTTTTTGTCTATTGCTTTGCTAACATGTTCTCACAATATTTTTTTCACATCTTTTTTAATTTTCCTTCTTGTTGTCTTGTTCAATGCTTCGTATTTTTGCATATATTTAGTGTACTGACACCAAATGTTGCACAAGCTGTGCAAGCCAAACTGAGATTTTGCCATGTTATGAAAGCTGTACTGAAACGTACTCTACAGTTTCAGAATACCTTATAGCATCACAACATACTTTTATTACCACAACAATCAGTTGCTTGTAATCATGTTATATTATGGTAGAATGAAAATTATGTTTTGTAAAATGTAAAAATGCTTGGCTACTCTACATCAAAAATGTAATGATTTTCTCTAATAATATTGAAAATACAAACTACAGTTCAAAACTACGCAGAGAAACAATGAAACTGATGCTTGATTGACATCAGTTGGACTATAATTCCAGATACGAGTATTGTGATATAATTTATACATCATTTCCAGTTACTTCTTTTTTTATAGGCTGGGTCTTTTGCTCAAATTAGTCAACAGTGATGCCAACCACATTATGATTTTCGTGAGCATAATATAATGGTCGTGTCCAAATGCATAACTAGCAAATAATTTCGGTGACTGAGTCGCAGCCCTTCTCTCAAATGTAAAACCATCATATGTTGAGATGTTTGAAAAGTGTATTATCTTTTTAGTTGGATGCATTTGAAAATTTTCTTGGGAAGATTAAGTGATTACTACAAGTTATTTTGCTTAAGAATATACCATACGTAATTACTTCGATTAATTTAGGGAGATTTAGATTTCTCGTTTCTGTCTCAATCTTTACAACAATTTTTAAAAGTTGACAAATTAATTAATACTTTGATAGGAAGAAACTGGCTTGTATTTTTTGTTTCATTTTATTCTTTTTGCCAGTGTTTATTATTTTATTTTGTAATTTCATATAATCATAAGATTCTTTCTTTTTATTTTGAAAGCAAGAAAACAAAAATTGTCCACATTTTAAACATTCAAATACGTTAGCAATTAGATTGTGTATACTTGAATATTATTACAGTTTATAACTTAGAATTTAGCTTAGCTTTCTTAAACACGGTCATATTTTACATCTTCTATTGTACCAAGAATTCCCTCAAATTAAAAATTGAACGTGTACGATTCAGGGTTCTTTTGTAAGTTTTGGGTTAGAAACGATATTTGGTACGATATTCTATTTTCTTTCAACGTTTCTCTTCAAGCAAAACTAATGAACGGAATATCTTCATGATAAGTTTTGGATTAATATCCACACGCATACGGTCATCTCTGCTGACAGAATCATCTGAGTTGTAGCTGTCACCGCACGCGCCGACTCTTGAAGGGGATCTCGTTTCCCCATCTTTACTTGGATTTCTGACAACGAAATGTTCAGATCACAGAAAGTAGGGGTGTATTAATAATGAATAAAATAAGTTAAAAAATAAATGTAGTGGAATGCTTACTAGTGTATGGAATCCCCGTCATTTCAGATTGTAAACCTTCGGTAACGATAGAAATAGGAAAGGGTCTTTAATATACACAAAACCTATGGAATTTTGACCTCTAGGCTAAAGGAGACGGATGATTAAAGTGAGTGAAAGATTATGAAATTGAATTCTCGTGCTCTCTGACCGGGAATCGAACACGTTCTCCCGAGATAGATTTCCGGTGTGAGAGCACAAGAAATTAATTTGTCATTTATTTACTTACATTAATCGTCTGTCCCCTCTAACTTAAGAGCATATCGTGGGATATTAAACTAAAAAATTAATTTAGTTCTATAGAATTACCCGTATGAAAAAAGAATCAATGAAGAAACATTGCTAAGTGAGTGACATTTTTTATATTTGGTTTGCATGGTGTTTTATCAAACTTTTCACTACAAATTTCCATACATTAAAATACTAATACAATATGGATACATAGAATTAGATCTAAAAGGGTTAATCATTGACTAGTTTGCAGTAAAGAATGTTGTGTATCATTTGCATGACCGAGAGTTTAGTTTCTTTTAGAAGATATCAAAAGGTCTCCGTTTTTGTTTAGCCAAAATTACAATTGCGATAAAGTTAGAAAACTATGTAATATTAATGTTAAACTTATTATTATTATTATTATTATTATTATTATTATTATTATTATTATTATTATTATTATTATTATTATTATCGAGTAAATGAAGATTCGAGTGTGAACATTTACAAGAATCTATAGGTAAAACATATTATTTTAAGATTTAAAAGTAGCATCCAAGAAACTTCTTTATGTAAGCAATGTACTTCTAATTGAAGTACGGAGTGTAGAGTAGAGAAGCATAAATAATGTTGACGTGCAATCCAATCCTGAAGAAGCACTTCTATATTATATACATTTTCTAAATCCATATACACAATTTTCCAAAGCATTTTAAATTACAGTAACATCAAATATAGCTTCACAGAAGCACCATCGACTCCCTTCCCTTCCCTTTCCTTTTGTCTTACCTGAATGTATTCACTCGCTATCGTTAATTGAGGGTTCTACTTTTTTCAGCACTGAGGCTATATAAGACATGGATCTGAACCACATCAAGTTTCGCCGGGAATCGACCTCAAGTCTTCCATACTGAAGAATCATACTATAACAATAACCATTTGTTTATCAGTTACTTTCTTATTTCTTCAGTCATATCCGCTTGATTTACACAATTTATGTGCAATGATGAAGTAAATAAAAAACAAACAATGGCGAACATGACTGTAAAATGTTTGCCTCATTTATTTTGACTGTAATGGGTGTTCTTAGTTTCATACCGTTAGAACCATAGAGTTTCTAAACTAACCAAATTGAAATTAAATATAGAAATTTAAGAGGAACACATGAAATGTAAAACAATGTATGCTATACTTATATTGCAAATTGTATATAATCAAAACTCATTACTTACAAACAAGTCTTTCACATTCAGTTGCTGGTATGCAAACACCGTCCAGACGTAGGAAGCCCTCTTTACAGAAGCAACCTTTCCTACACTCACTGTTCAACGGGTAAGGTTCAACACGTTCATTACATTGATCGTTCTCTTTCCTACAGAAGGAGAACTCTTCATTGGGTAGGCAATCTGAAAGTAAAGAGGAAGTCCTTCAAATGACTCAACACTATTTTTTTTTCTTCTCTACTTCGCTTCAAGAACGATGGAATTTTTGATCATATTAGACCTGTCAATCTTAATATAATATCAGTCTAACAGTGTTATGGTATACTTGTTGAACCTCAGAGTAAATAAGGTAATTTGTTCTTAGGTAAGTTAACTAGTGACTTATCCATCTTCTGTAAACACTAAAACATATACAGACAATGGCTCTTCGATTTAATTACTTTTAAACAATTTTCAATATATTGATTACGCTTCAATTAACCAGAATGATAATCTTGTTACATTGTATTGTCGAAAGTTAATTAATGTTTCTAAATCACACCATCAAACATTTACGGAATCTTTAATAAACGTTTCTAATTTCCATCTGCAGACAACTACATAGATTATCAATTGTTTTCTGTAGAAATTAGCATGATGTGTGGCGGAAATGACCACAGGATTTAGAACATGCTCGGGGAGAAGGAGTAATGTTTTTTCATATGTAGCGAATTCGTATTGAAGCCGATGCCCTAGCAATTAAAGATAAGAGACAAATTGTAATAACGATAATAATGTAGTAGGCACTTAGTAAATGGGCCTAATAAGTGAGACTAATATATATTAATAGCAACATCTCAGGTGATAGACTTACACTAAGTATGTGTATCGTCTTATGATAATAAAGCTAACTGTGGCAACGGAACCTATCAACCTATCCGAGTCAGATTTCTTACTTTATGGTATGTAACTAAGGCTAGATCAACTCTATGTTATTGTCCTATTGTATACTATTGGTAATGTTGGTTTATGACACCTAATTCTGTCCAAGAAGCGAATAGAACCCACGATAAGTATGGCAAAATTATTTGTCGATACAGAGATACACTGCAACATCGCTTACAGTTTCCTTTATTAAAGGTAAGTAAAGTAAGCTAACCAATTATTTATCTCTATTATATTGACAATAATCGTACATTTTCACAAGTCAGTATCTATGTTATACAAAAATAGGATAGGTATATGCGTTGTGAGTAATACACATCCTTGTGAGCAAAGTTGCGTGGTGCATTGTAGTCAACCTTTCAAAGTAATATAGGCTTTCGGTTGTTTTTTTTTAATATTTTTACTCGAGGATATATCGATAAGCAGATTTTGTGCCACTATAGTCCAAAAATTAATTACGATACACTTACTATAAGGTCCTTTCATCTGAATTTAGAGTCTAAAATAATACCGTTCTGCCTGCAAACAACATGTACTTTTTTCTGAGCATCTATTCAGTTTCAATATTGAAGTCAAGCAATTTCGAAGCGATATTATTCTTCGTATCTGTGAAGACAGAGATAAACAATTTCTCTCTTACAGTAAATTTATACTTCATGTTGGTGTCTACAAATTTTGCTTCATTCAAAACTATAACTTTATTATTAATGCAATAATAACAGTTACATCAAAACGATAATTATCGTGGCATCCTTCTAAAATAATAAGATAAGAATTTTCCCCTCTTATTTTGAATTTGTTGCATTTTTCTACTTATTACAGATAGCAATGCACTGCTAGTTCGCAGTGTACATACTTTCCTACATACGTAAAGTCTACAATTATTAGTGCCTAATGGAAAAAAAATCAAGATGAAACACATAACAATGGATAAATTTCATTGAACTTAACAAATGATGGGAGTGAATGTAAATCCTCATTTAAAAAATGCTTTCAAAAAGATCGACAACGTGAAGTGACTTTTTTCTGTAAATCTAAACAAATGTATGCTGGACGATAATCATATCTGTTAACATGAAGCTGATTGTAAAATATGCACTAATCAAGTTTTTCATTGTAACCTTAGCAAGACGACTGTTTACAGTATGGTTAATGAGGCACGACCCAAAATTGTGACCTTTTACACTGATATTGCCCCAAAACATAACATCAAATCGAGGTGAACAAATTGTAATGGTTCCACATGCGTAATTTTCGAGAAAATCTGAACGAATTTATGTGGCGTTAAAACGTAGAAAATAGAAACAAATGAATTTATATGACATTAAAATATCTGTCGCTACTAACCAGTATGGTGCGTTTGATTGTTTCTATTCTGCTGCAAAAGTTTATTATTATTAATAATAATTTATGTACTGTATAAAAATACGAATCGTTGAATGCATTAGTTAATACTGTTGATCGTTCATATTTCCACCAATAATTCAACTGTTGTTCATTACGATAGGCGCATCCTGATTCCTTAATAATATTAGTATCAAAAGAACAATAATTGTTAAATCCATTTAAACATGTCATTAATAATGAAAGACAATACTTCCCTCCTAAATCAATAACATTATCTAATGCAAATATTAAGAGATTTATCCAATTAATTGAAAGAGACGTCTTTATACCCTTACAGAAGGAGCTTGCATTCTTTACACATAATTGACATACAAGTTTACGTATGTGTGGTGTAGTATATCTGGTTTATTATTAGAATTTAATCCGTGTAAATTACATGTAAGCCAATCAATTTGTTATTGACAACCTAGTGATAATAAATTATATTTAATTAATGATTTTACAAAGCTGTGAAAATTTATTGTATCATCGCATGCAGTTACACGAAATTCTCGAATTATAAATTCGTTATCAGGCACTTTAAATCTTCGATTATAGATAATGTACTGATTCGCATATGGTGGAATTTCAGATAAACGTAGTATGGAAACGGTGTAATTTGTCCATCAAATTCTGTACTTTTTAAAAATCACATGTTGTACGCATATAGTTGATGAATGGGATTTCACTATGTTCTTGTTCAAGTACTTCAAATAGTTCAGCAAGAATTTTATCAGTTGGTAGATACTTCACTGCAAATGCTCTAGTGTCATGAAGATGAGAACACTCACAGAGAATATTTAACTTGCCCATATCACAATGAATCGAATTATTACCTAATTATACATTTACAGTAATTAATACACAAGTCACCAATACATAAAACACATGAAACACTAGCCCTATTGGAATACATTTTTAAAATGCTATGTCAGATTTCCTTCTCTTTTCCTAATAAAACTACTAAACGTCATTTAGTATTTCCCAATAAGCTTCATAAAATTTACCTCTTGTTAATAATCCAATAATATGTGTATATATATATGCATATACGTAAAATATATCATCTTCAACACTAGGATTTGCAATTATGCTCCAAGCACGGGTTTTCCATGACTTTGGATCTACATGTATACAATCATGAGCCCAATCTTGATACACACCAAGTCTCCAATCAGCGCATCTTAATGGATCATCGAAATCTCGGTTTTCAATAGTGTCCTTCTTATATTCCTAGTCCACATAACATGAACTTCCATTACAAGTTATCGTACGAAGTATTGTCAGGGATTCCGTCGGTGTTGCTGAGACAGTAGTTGACGGTGCTTTTGTGCGTATAATATCAACTCATCTTCTGATAATGCGTATACTTCTCATTCTATATGGAATTTCGATTCACTGTTAGCATCAGTTTCGTTAGTATCAATTACCAGTTCGTTCTCAAAGGACTCCATGATGTGTATATATATATGAGATATACACATCACGTATGTACGTATATAAAGAGCTATACTTAAACATTTTTAAACCTCAAACAACTTTCATATCCGCAAGGTATTCACATGCATAGTTTTCACCAATGCCAACATCAAACGATATTATTGTTCTATGCAAGTTATAACAAGTTTCAGCACCGCAAGGTCAATTGCAGTAGCGTCATATTTTTCCGGCCCGTCAAGGTGATTGTCCTATGCATGTTGTAACAAGTTTTATCGTCGAAGGGTATCATCGTCCTAGCCTGTTCCAAGCTAGTGAAAACTCAGTCAAGTTCACAGAGTTCATCACAATGCTCCTCATTGTTCACCCCAAGTATACTATACATATGTACTTACCAATAAACATACAACGAGGACTTGCTGGCCGAGCTAATTAGAAATGTCCCGCATGAATAAACATATTGCCCGACATTTATACACTGAGGCCATGCTCAACAAGCCACGCAAAAGTGCTTGCCAGTAAAAATAGAACGCTGCCATATTGGTTGAACGAGTTAATTAAAAAATAGAACGTGGTCATATTAGCCTTGAGTACACAATAGGTGTACTTAACGCTAGTAATAATGTTTAGATACTAATACTAGTTACAACTAGCAAACCCGCAAGCCCTGCGCAAGCGCAGGACGCTATTGTTGTCTGAATGATTGAATATGATACAAAATAAAAAAATATTTATGGCTGTCATGTATGTTGAAAATTTGATCTACCGTAGATCGGTTGGGTGGTTCAAGAGTAAAGTTCCATTTATTTTTATATGTTAACCTTCCCTTCCCTCCCCCTCCTCTAGGTTCTACCGTCAAAGTGAAAATAATAAAAGAAAACTTTCCACCCTTGAATGCCATCTATTTTGAAAATTTGATCGAGATCGGTCAGGTGGTTCAAGAGTTATTAAGTTTTATTTATTTTTATATATCTCTCCCTTCCCCTCCTCCTGCCCTAAGTTCTACCGTCAAAGGGATATGATAAAAACCACCGCAGGTCCGAATGTCATCTGTGTTGGTAATTTGATTAAGATCGGTTTGGTGGTTTCAGCGTGATTAAGTCACGAAGACGGTCACTTTTATTTTCATATTTTTTTTTACATATGTGTCCCCTTTCCCTCCCCTACATTGTGCCGTCAAAGTGAAATGACGAAAACATCCCGGGTCCGAATCTTATCAATGTTGAAAATTTGATCAAGATCGGTCGGGTGGTTCAAGAATTATGAAATTTTATTCATTTTCATAGGGGAGACCGGGGTATTCATGAACACTTAAGCTTCGATTATAAATAACGATTTTGTTTTTGGAGATAAAATTAAGATTTCTTGTGTATAGAAGGCTTGGAGCTTTTCCTGTTTATTAAAGTGCAGAGGAAAGTCAAAAGTAATATTTTTCAACAAATCAGTGAAATGTATTAAAAACGTACCTGTGTTTGGGATTGCCCCAGTGGTCGGGCTAATACTGAACATACTGTTTGTTTTAAATTTTCCTTTACTAAAGAAGTGGAATGCATTAAAATTATACCGTTATTTAGTATTTAAATCTTTAGTAAGAGTTATAGTTACAAATATAACTCAAGTTGATGAGAAACATAATCAGACCTCATCATCTTTGAAACTATTACAAACGAAAGTTAATAAGTAATAGGCTAAACAAAATGTAATCTTATGAAACAAATTTAGAAATAACAGTGCATTAAGTAAAATATTCATTAAAATGAAAACATTATTTGTAATAGTATAAATTACAGAAATACGCATTAATGTTTTGCTCCCAAAAACAGTATTCTTTATTAGCCCAATATTAAAATGAGGTTAATAGGCTGAACTAAATTGGTTAACTGCTAATAGACGCTACTAGGCTAAATAAATTTGTAAAACACTCTTGGAATCATACACGGAAAAAATTGCAGTCTATGATGAAGGATCAGATATCTAAAATAGGATTACTGAGTATAGAATAAATGACCTAAAATAATAAATATAGCAAACTATTCTAATTAATAAAGCTAATAACGCTTATTACCAAGGAATGATCTATTTCCCAAAATAATTTCATTAACTTTTCAATAAAAAAAAACTTTTTTTGATAATTTATTTCACACCATGGGACAATCCCGAACACTCCGGGATAATGGCAAACATTCTGTCTGGCATTTCCCCATAAGACGACATTTTATTGTTAAAGTTGAAATTAATTGTTGTCAAATATGTGTAGCTTTACGCCTAGGACTTAGTATTTGCCTTGAATTTACATGTGCGTGTCAAAGTCGGATGGATGGGAAAGGCTTACAAGCATTAAATTGCATCAAAAGTGGAGGGAGAATTTTACGTCACTGAATTAAATCAAATAATAAAACGAACGCTCACCAGTATAGACTGTCTTAACAATTTAGAGCCACAAGGAACGTATCGGAATGATAATAAGCGGCCAGATGGAATTACTTTGACACCTTGGAAAAGGGGCCAGTGTCTAGTATGGGATGTAATATGTGTAGATACTTTTGCCCAATCTTACTTAACGTCAACAAGTAAAGAAGCGGGAAGTACAGCAGAGACAGCGTGTATGCGGAAACATTCTAAATATTCAAAACTTAAAGAAGATCACATTTTTATTGCGTTTGCCGCGGAAACAATGAGTGTTTTTAGCAAAGAAGCCAGAATGTTTTTCAAGGAATTAGGATCAAATTTAATTAACAAATCAGGAGATCCTAGAAGTGGTTATTTTTTGACACAAAGGATAAGCCTAGCCATACAAAGAGGCAATGCCATTAGCATATTAAACTCCTTCCCATCTTCACCCAATCTGGATGATTTTTTTCATCTAAAATAAATATAAACCTGTTTTGAATGTTACAAGTTATTACTTGAAAAACAGATAGAGTATAAAATGATATTTTTGTTCATTAGTGTGTGATTGGGATTATGGGAAAATATAAGTATTGTTGAGGATCCGGTCTCTTGGTTCGATCCCCGGAGGATTCATTACAGAAGAAAACATTATTATTTTTTTTTTTAATTTTTGATTTATGTAGTCTAAAGGCTCGAAGAGCATTTTGTATTACTTTTCTTTTCTGTGTTATTAAACCCAGCATGAAAGGCAAATGTCCTAGAAGTCCCTTACCTCTTCCTCTTCCGCTTATGCAGCCGATTGACAAACAAACGAGACGCTGAATCTTGTTTTCCGTGTCTAGCTTCCGCAGTCAGCATTGAGGAAAACGTTCTCCTGAGGTTTGTGTTTTCTGTATTTACACCTAGAGTCAGAGATTCCTGCCTTCCGCTTTGTCTTCAAGTTTTTGCCGGGTTCGATCCTGATGAGTCTGGGCTTGGAGGACATCGCCTCTGATGAGGTCGGCCTGGACAACGAACTTCGGAGTGACGTCGAAATGATGAGGTTGACGTGGGTGGCGTCTAGAGAGACGCCTTGACCATATTTGGAAGACCACATGACAGGAAGGAGGGACCCGGAAAAACGGAACTGGAACAAAACCATCGGACAGAGGAGTCTCAAGGAAGAAGTGGTTGGATTGTTGACAAAGGAGCTTCTCCGTAATTCTCTCGCGTTGGCTAGATACGCAATCATGGATTGTTTTCATCAGATTAAGGTAAAGTACCTTTTTTGCCAAGCAGTATTCGAACACCAGGCTGTATAAGCTCGCCCCTAGAAATTCATCACCTTTGCTCTACCTTTTCCTTAAGTTTGCCATGCTATTTTCTAAAAAGAGTTTGAGTATTATTTCAAATCTTATCGATAGATGCATGTCAGTATAAAACTTGGCCGTATGCCATATGAGCAGTGTAAAGTTAGAAAATGCATTTTAGTTGGAACGAATATTAATCTTATTAGATCTCATTGGTTTACTCTTAATGTACCTTCCCGACATTCATTCCGTTACTGGAAAAGTCAGAATTCCAGTCACGTTTCATGGTGGAAGCGCCTACGGTTTGGTCTCTGTGAGTTCTCTCGTTATTTTTAGAAATTTTGCCTCCCACCTATTTGTTTAGCACTAATTTGGAATTTCCCCCACCCAACCACCCTTGATTTGGTAACAATGTCTGGTGTTAGAATCTGACTTGTCTTTAATTTTAGTGATATTATTTGTGATTTTGCAAGTGTGTGTATTTACGTTTTTTTATGTTACGTCAATTTGCTCAAGAGTGTGATATTAGTGATGATGTATATAACGATTTAGATTTAACAGAATATTTTGAGCCTATTGTTACTTCCTCCCCTGGACGCGTTCATTATACTAGGCAGTGTTTTGATCGCATTCGGCGTAATTTGCGGTTTTCACATTCCATCTCTGATATTGAGGCACCTTCTAGTTCTTCTTCCTCTTTGTCATCCGACATGGCAGTTGGTGGTCAACAAGACAACCTAAGTATGCTTAGTCACATCTTACGACCTGAACCGTTTTATGGACGCATGGGGGATGATGCGGTCCATTATGTTGACCAGTTCGAGGTTTTGGCCCAGGTTAACAATTGGCCGGATCTTAAGAAAAAGTGGATACTTGGTTCTTTATTGAAGGGTCCAGCCGCGTACTGGTTTGATACCATCTCAAAACAACCAGATTTCCCAGCCATGTCGTATGACCAATTTAAAAATAAATTTAAGGATGCCTTTAAAAACGCTTTGTTGCCTCAATTAACTGAACATGAGATGCGCTCCCGGGAACAGGCATCCAACGAGTCTGTATTGTCCTATGTTTACGCAAAGAGGAACCTGATTCTTCGTAACGATAAAGAGGCTCCAGTACAGAAGCAGATTCAGCTCATAATTGATGGGTTGATCCCAGAATATATGCGCATTGCGATCAAAAAGACTTACACCACGGTCGAAGAATTGGTGCAAGATTTATTAGACGAGGAAAAGGCAAGAGTTTTATTGGAAAGGAAAACGATCGAAAAACTTGTTAAACAGAATCCTTTTCTCTCGCAAGCGCCAGTTCAGCTGAATCCGCCAGAAAATTATGAAGGTCGTGGGAATGTTGTTCTTCCTAGTCAGCAGATTGATCACTCTACGCGGACTTTAACCTCTGAAGCTTCCGCTCCGAAGCTGTCAGCGGACGAGTTTAAAGACCAGTTAGCGAATATTCAAAAGCAACTAACTCAGTTGTCGTTGCAGGGTCAGCATACGCAAAAGAATGCAGGTACGAGAAATAATCCTCGCCGTAATAATAATAACAACAGAGGAAGACGTAATTTTTCTTCGCAACAGCCTAGTCAGCAGCAGGCTGAACAACAAACACGTTATACCAGTCAAAATAACAATAGTCAGGGTAGGAATAAGAAGCCTATCATTTGTTTTAAATGTGGGAAGGAAAACCATATTGCAGCCCACTGCCTGAGTAATTTAAACTAGTTCACAGGGTTGATGATGGTGGGCCATCAACTCCTAAGCGTATAAAAGTCCCCCTCCTTCTTGAACGAACTCTTCCACATATTGTGATTAGATTGAATGGTAAGGATAGCCCTATCCTTCTAGATAGTGGCTCGCAGATATCTTGTATTTCGGCACAGATGGTACCTAGTAAGGCTAAAATTTTTCCAACGTCTAGTGTTTTGAAGGGAGTTACGGGTAAGACTTTACCAGTTAGTAAGATAGCCTTGGTTCGATTCCAAGTGGGGTCGAAATATTTCTGTCATCCTTTTAGGATTATCCCTAGCTACCCGCACCCCCCTTTATTGGGACAAGATTTTTTGCTAGCTCACGAGGCTGATCTGAATCAGAAAGATCGCTCGTTAGTCATTTCTAGGTTTGGTAAAATTCCTTCTGCCACCTTGCCTCAGTCTTCACATATTTGCAATGTGTCTGCTGAATTTGCAACCATGATTAAACCAGTGTTTAAAGTTGTGTCGTCCACGTGGCTACCGCCTCGTTCGAAGGTCCGAGTTCCCCTCCGGAAATGTTATGATTTAGTGGGATCTAGGGAGTGGTTACAGCCCCTTAAGTTTGTACCTGGGGTGGTCAGCCTTCTTTTTCAAGAATCTTTTGTGGACAACGTTAACTCGTTTATTTGGGTAACTAACCCTACAGACAAGACATTTTTGTTGTGGAAAAATAAGGTTGTGGGACTTGCTGTAGACAAAAATAGTGAGCATTTGTGTACAAATGTAACCGAAGAGATTGACTCTCAATCTCATGACATACCTGGCTTTGACGTAACCCGTGTTAATGTAAACCCAGAATTGAATAATGATCAGAAACGGCAATTGTATGACCTTATCGCTGAATTCAAGGATGTTTTTAGTTGGTCTCCCGATGACTTTTCGCAGGCTCGTGGGTACGAGCACGATATCCAACTCAAGGATCCTAATCCTGTTTCAGTAAAGCCTTATACGATTCCCTACCATCTTCGCGATGCCGTCAGCGACCAGATCAAATTACTTTTGAAGCAAGATGCTATTAAACCGTGTCACTCGCCGTGGAACTCTCCGATCACTCTAGTACGCAAGAAAAGTGGTTCTTATAGGCTGATTGTGGATCTGAGAGCTGTCAACAGTCACGTGATTCCATCCAGCTATCCTGTACCTTCTATGCAGGACATTTTAGAACGTTCCAGTGGCCATAGATTCATCTGTCTTTCAGATCTCACATCAGGTTTTTATCAGATTAAATTGACAGAAAGGAGTCAACTTATTACAGCCTTTTCAGTCCCGGGCGAAAGGCAATACTGTTTCAAGGTCCTCCCTATGGGTTTAGTGACGAGTCCGAGTGCTCTTAATGACGTAATGAAACTTACACTTGAAGGTCTAGAAGAAGATTCAGTTTATTACTATTTAGATGATGTAGTCTGGGGGGCAGACTCATTTGAACAGGTTCTTGCTACAACAAGGAAGTTATTTCAAAGACTCCGAGAGCGTGGATTGAAACTCTCCCCAGAGAAAACTAAACTAGCGCATTTTTCATTAGAGCTTTTGGGACACGTAGTTTCCCAGCAGGGGATATCAATCTCCGACCGGATTACTGACTCTATTAGAAATTACAAACGACCTAAGACACAGAAGCAGCTCAAGAGTTTTTTAGGATTGTGTTCCTTCGTTCGATCTTACGTGAAGGACTTTTCGACCATCGCGGAACCCCTGTTAAGATTACTTAAGAAAGAGGTTCCCTATAAATGGACTGCTGCGCAACAACAGGCATTTGAGAAGATGAAAGAAGCCATCATCTCCGCCCCAACATTGATGAGGTACCACCCCAACAAGGATGTACATGTGTACTGTGACGCCAGTTTGCACGCGTTGAGCGGAGCGATCCTACAACCGGAAACTGATAAAGAAGATGCGCCGTTGGTGCCCATTGCCTTTTGCAGTCGAGCGTTGAGTCCTCAAGAACGTAAGTACCACCCTTACCATCTGGAACTAGCAGCAATCATCTTTACGCTGCGTCGCTTCAAGT
The DNA here is from genome assembly GCF_964235325.1 of Thermobia domestica. Classification (NCBI taxonomy): domain Eukaryota; kingdom Metazoa; phylum Arthropoda; class Insecta; order Zygentoma; family Lepismatidae; genus Thermobia; species Thermobia domestica. Next base: position 94,346,490 of record NC_137462.1, on the reverse strand, counting down.
ATTTTCTTTTAGGAAGACATTTTTATTTGAAGACTGACTGCCTTTCGTTGACCTTTCTTCGTCAAACTAAGAATGTGGCAAAGTTCGCACGCATCATGGCTGAGTTGGAACAGTACCAATTCACTATTTCGCATGTGCCCGGAAAAATGAACTCTTTATGTGACACCTTGTCAAGAAATGTAGACTGTCAAAGAGACTTAGAAGATGAAGAAAAGAACCTTGAGGACCCGAGAGTTTTCACGATCCAACTCGATGACACGCTGAGAGATGAGCAACGCAAGGACTCCTACTTCAAGGATATTATCTCCTTTTTAGAGGGAAGTAAGGATCAAGACTACAACCTAGAACGCCAGGCTCTGTGTTTTGAAATTAAAGATGGCATTTTATTTCGGAAACATCGCCATCCGTCAGGAATTCAGCTATTGCCAGTCATTCCATCGACTTTAAGGGATAAAGTTTTCCGATCTGCACACGAAAGCACGTTGGGTGCATCTCACGCTGGTTATGGGAAAACGTACCAATTACTGTTACGATCTGTTTACTTCCCTTTCATGAAGAGATTTGTAGCTGACCGTTGCCGCCGATGTCAGGTATGCCAGCGCTTCAAGAAGACGCCTGGGAAACCGCCCGGAGTTCTTCAAACTATGCCTTCTGTCCCACCTTTCTATAGAATAGCCCTGGATTGCGCGGGTCCCTACAGCGATGCAAACGCCCTTCGGCACAAGTATTTAGTGGTTGCTGTCGATTATAATACTAGATATGTGGTAACGGCTACAGTTCCCGATCAAACTGCAGCCACGCTCGCAAGCTTTTTGTACAATCATGTTTTTCTAAGATTTGGTCTTTGTAAAGAAATTTTGGTTGACCGGTCTACGGCTTTTACGGGAATGCTTTTCCAAGAATTATGTAACATCCTTGGAGTTGAAATCAAGTTTGTAAATCCCTGGCAGCATGAAACTTCTGGTCTCGTAGAGGTCCAGATTAAACATCTAGAGGCTTTGTTAAAGCGTAAGATTAACCCTTTAGACCATGGAAGTTGGGTCGACCATGTTCCTGCGGTTACCTTTTCCCATAATGTTACCGCTAATTTATCTACGTCATTCTCGCCCTTTTCTTTGCTCCATGGCTTTGACCCTTATCTCGAACATCAAGCCTTGATTAATGGACCATGTCTGTACGTTTCCAACGAAGACCGTCTGGCAACACTGCAAGAAATTAGGGAAAGAGCCCAGGACAAACTGTATGATCGTTTCTGTACGACAGCTAAGTCATACAATCATCGCCATGTAGCTGTCAAATATAATATTGGACAGCGTGTATGGATCTATGATCCTACTAGGAAACGAGGTCATGCCAAAGCTTTTTCAGGTCACTATTTCGGCCCAGGTCTTGTGGTTAGAGAAGACCATGCTAACGCTTACTTTGTGAAGTATAAAACAGCAAAAGGAAGGGAGAAAATTGAATCGATTGCCGTGACCAGATTGAAACCATACTATCCAGACGACCCTCCACCCGAAGACACCGACCTGTCTGTTGATGTTGCTTGTATTCGTCAGGAAGATCTTCACAATAGCAATCAAATAGAAGACATTGAACATCTTACTCTTGTGTCGACTTTAAAGGAGCCGATCGAGTATATACACGTTACTGACGCGGAGGAATTACCTACGGTTTCGTCTTTGCAATTCCCAAAGCCTACTAGAAAACCACTTTATAATATCAATGAAGACATTAACAAGAAAGTTAGCATTTTTTATGGAGATATAGCCAAACTTAAATGCGATGCGGTGGTTAATGCTGCCAATGAAACCCTAACGCCTGGATCTGGTGTTGATGGAGCAATCCATAGAGCCGCCGGAGAACAACTCCTTGAGGTATGTAAAAAGCTTGGTTCACTTCGACCAGGACAAGTAAAAATGTCGCCTGGTTTCAATCTTCCTGCAGCGAATGTATTATTTACTTGTGCTCCTAGAGACAATAACAAACGCATTTTGAGGCAGTGTTACTCAAACTGCATGAAACAGGCTATTGACAACAATTGTCGAACGCTCGCCTTCTGCTGTTTAGGCACTGGAGCGTTCGGTTTTGACAAACTGCAAGCAGCAAAGATAGCATTATCAACTGTCCGTAATATGCTTGAGACAAATTTGTCCGACTTCGAAAAAATTATCTTTTGTCTTTTTGATAAGGAAAACAAGCAAATTTATGATGAGTACGTTCCCTTATACTTCCCTAAATAGTGTAAGGTGTGGTTAGAACAAAAAAAAAAATCTCTTATTCTATGTTAGTATTTTGGATTTCTATGATTCCTGAGAGAAATTTGTTTTTTTTTTTCTTTCTTTCTCTAAGAAACCATATTTCGAAATATTTTAGCTATAGTTACGTAAAACTTCAGTGTGGCTACTTTGCTTGCGACGTTGTGCGCTCGATGTTGGATTTTTTTTTCTTTCTCCATTCTTACCTGCAAAGAAAGAAAAGATTATTATGATTTTGACCTTTTTTTTTTCTCCCCTGAGAGATACATTCCATCTTATCTCTATATATTTAAGTTATAATTATTTAGCACGTGCATTTTTTTTAATGATAAACCTACTGATTTGACCTATATTTAACTATGAATTTTATTTTCTGTAAGGAAGATTAGCTACCTTCCTGAGGAATCCTGAATGTGACAATTTTTAAGTACTATTTTATGACATATACGCATGCATGCAATCTTACCGATATAGTCGATTTTTGAAACCTATTTTTCAACATGTTGAATGTTACCGATTTAGACTGTTTTCTTCCAAGAATAGACGATAACTTTACTTGACTAGTACTTCGAAATGATAATATTTCCTCTGACTTGACATATAAAGCAATTTACTGGTTTAAGTGAGATATAGAGATATCTGTTGCCAGTACAAGGCGAACTTATTATTTAGTAAAGTTTAAGTCGTTCATTATCTTAAGATGGTTGTACATATGTTTTTTCAATGTACTTATGGTATTAATACAGTGTTTTTTTTCTAATAGTAATACTATATATATATTCGAATACAGATATATGATAATTATATACATCACTTAATTGTTGTACATACTATGGTATGTTATACGTGACTTATTTTATTATTGTGCATTTGGTCTATGTTATTTTTTTATTTTAATTTGTTCCAGACGCTGCAGGTTCTCCTATTAATTTCAGTTGTATCATCTTCCCTAGATGTATCTATATCTAGCGGATTTTATTTTAACGAACTCCATGGACACATTTTGTATCAGCATGCGGTTCCTCTGCTGTTCAATGTGAGTTTTCAGTTTCCTAGACCTATTCAGGCTTCTTCGTTGTTTAACTCTTTACATTGTAATGGCAGTAACTCTTATTCTGTTCAGACATGCAGTTTAGCTTCCAGTTTGGATGCGTTACATACACACTTAGCCAATAATCTTTTAACGGTTAACGAACCTTATAGAACCAACGTCCACTCTCGAAATACCCGTTCCATTTTTAATGGAATTGGAACCCTATTCAGCTGGTGCTGCGGACTAGCTACCCATAGTCAGTTATCTGCATACCAACAAAAACAAGACAAAATTCAGTCACTCGTTGTTCAACTTCGTGAACAATTACTTCATAATTCTATTTTTATTCACAATGCATCTGTAACCCTGACCGAGTTTCAATCTCAGATTGGGAAAAACTTTCAGAAAATGGAGACCTTCTCAAAAACATTATTGGATCAGACGAAAGTTTTAGCAAATTCAGTACAAAATTTGGCTGATAGGAGTCAACTAGAAATTTTCTCATTACTCGGAGAAATTTACCAACTTTCGATGCACATTTTAAAATTAGTGGAAATTCAAAAATATCAGACGTCCCTGCAGAGTTGTAGAGTGGGTAAGCTAGACCCGGTTCTTATCCCTTACAAAGTATTGGAGGATCAATTACGTATTTTAGAAGAATCAGTAAACCTTAAGAATATGTTATTGGCTATTCCGATATCTAACGTTGATGTTTATTACACATTAAAATTGCTGTCATGCGATATTTTTGATTCATATATTTTTGCACATGTAAAAGTACCATTGAGAGAGAAGGACGCTTTATTTAAATTGTATTCTGTTAAGGCCATTCCTTTTGGCTATCATAATCAGACTTGTTCGATCAGTATATCTCCCAGCTATGTTATTTTTCAATCCCAGCTGTTTGCATTTCCTATTGTTGGCTCTGATTTGCTCTCCTGTAACTTACAAGTCTCGAACTTGTGTAAAATCCCGTCTCACATTACCGTTTCGTCTCAATTGGCTAGATGCTTATATAAAGGTTTTTTTGGTTCTACGGTCCACGATATTGTGTCGTCTTGTTCATATGTTTGTCACGATAATGTGCATAGCCAACTTTTGGAATTGCAGCCCCATACTTTTGTTTTGACCCACCCTCCCCCTACGTTACAATTAGTGTCTGCCACAAATACCTCACTTTTGGACGTCTCTAGCAAAAGTAAATTTGGGTCATTACTTATTTCATTACCGTGTGATATTACACTAAAAGTTTCTGAGCATTTATTCGCTAAACCGATATTCCCTTGTTTTCACAATCAGATTTCATCGCCTACAGTAGTACATTTATTTCCTGCCTTTTTGACAGCCAATAATTTTGTTCATTTAAATCAAAAATTTAAGTCACACGAGATTTTTAATAATTCCAAACTAATTAATCTTGACTGGAGATATACTGTACCTCATTTAAATTTGTCGTCATATACTGTCACGCCCATTAAGCCTTATACGCCTATCTATTATAGACAAAACTTTGTGCCAATATTTCTAATATGCTGGAACATTATTTTAACTTTAGCGATTGGCTATCTACTATACAGGCATGATTTTTTCTTGTGTGCTTTGTGCATTCGCAAGGCTAATGCAGAGTCCTTTGCCTTAGACCAGGATGTGCTGTGGATTTTGGTACATGCTATCGAAATTCTTCTACTGCTGTTAATCTTATTTATACTTTTTAAACTATATAAACGTCGTTCTGTCCTTAAACGTAAAATTAAAGCCCAACGCAGTAATAGTCTACCCTTACCGCCGCCTGTAACTTCTGATAGCCAACGACCTGCAGTATCTACTTCGAATCCTGTCTCATACCTTAACGATTACGTGCCCTACTTTTAAACTAAGGTTTTTTTGTTTCGCCTTTGTGTTCAATGATTGTGTGTGCTCAGTGAGCCTTTTGTTTATTTATTATACCATTAGACCTATACATATACATATATATTATAGTATTTTGATTTAATAATTATAATGTACATGCACTACTTTTTAAGTCTTCTCTTAGTTATTTATGGAGTTATAGAAGAGGATTTCAATTCAAGCTATGAAGCATTTACCTTAAATTCCAGTGCGCACATGGTACCGCTCAGATGTGCTTCTTTCTTCGTTTTCTGCGCACTCCAGTTTTTGAAACTTTTCGACGATGGCCTTTGTTGTTAGTTGCAGAAGAAAGACATTGTGAGTTAAGAAGTAACATTATTAGTACTGCTACTCGAAGTAGAGCAACAATAATCCGTGGGACTTTTGTCCAATTAGTAAGATATTATGTTACTTATTCATGACTACTTTTGTTAAGAGTATTTCTTGCGAATTAATTCTATTTGCGAATTAATTTATTTGATTTGACGATTTAACTTCTTCGTACAGTTAGTGAGATTACAAGTTAGCATTGTGTACAGACACATGCATTAAGTAGCAATTTATTTGAGCTCTGAACATATTGTTAGATATTCATGCAACATGCATTGTAAATTGGGACATGTAAAGGAATTAAGGCCATGTAGTTCCGTCTCGACGATAATTTTAGCACCTGTGAAGAAAGAATTATAAAGAATTACTTAACGTTATTCTCAATGTGTACGATATTTACTAGAAAAATTTGCACACATGCCTGTGCTTATGAACTATGTTCTACATATATCGGATATTGGAATTTTTTCTATACGTTATATACTAATTATGTAGTACTCGTTAGTTATACATTTATTCATATTACCTATATTTTCGGTGGAAGTTATAGTAAATATATATATATATATATATCTTGTTTGAAAATTTCATCCGTACTGTGTTTATTCTTACTTCACGTTATTCCGAACCCGTTCATTTGCTTTGTGGATTACTACGTTCTTCACCCAGAGTAAAGCTTGGACACTGCTACTTAGTAGATTTTTATAATTTCAACTTTGACGCTTGTTACTTCGATTTCTGTTAGTTCACGCATCTCTGTATCTTCTCTCAAGCTCAACTGATAATCGTCAACTTCAGCCGATCTCTCTACATTTCCGACGTTAGGCCGCGTTTTAGGTAGTATCAGTTTTGGTTTTGGGCCTATCGTTTCTCAATCTAAGCTCTCAGCAAGTGGCGAGTTCTGGCCGCCTTAAGCTAGTATGCCTATTTTTAGGCTTCTTCGGACGTCACAGATCTAAATAATCTTGTGACTTTCTTTTTCCAGAGCGCAGTTTGAGAAACTCTTCTCCCAACGCGTTTTCCCTCCAACATCTGCTATCTCTTTTGGTTAGCTTAGCTACTCGTTTATGAATTGTGTTTTATTTATTCTTCCCTTTAGAGATTTTTTTTTTAATTATTTGGACTTCAAATTTTGTTATAACCTACTGACATCAATTAAACCTTGAACAATGGGGAGCGACTCCTACTCCCACTTCTGTATTCGTAAGTGCAAGGGTCAATTTTCCTTTCATATTTTCCCCCTTTTTTTTCTTTTCTTTTTCTATTCCTATCTCGCCTTTTATCCAAACATTCCAGCACCTTATTCCTTTTACAAAATTTATACCTTATATTCCTTTTAAGAGCGAAAAACTTTGTTATTTTTCTTCCTTGCATCCCGTACCATTATAGACACGCCTACCTTCTGAACGTACTTGCATTATTTTATGGATTTGTGTGATTCCCTTGCTATAGTAATTTAGTTCATTTTTACCACATATATATTATATGTTATTTTACGTATTTTAATTCACTTTTATTTTATTTATATTTCATTTTTAGTGTTATAGTTTTATGTGACTCGAATTACGCATGCACTGACGCTATGAAATTTTTAGCTTATATTTTGTTCATTTCACTTATTTTTTGTCTTTATATGCACTATCATACTCTTATAACTGTAAGATTCACAAATCTACATTATTGCAATAGCAGTTTACTAATTCAATTACATATTTTATGTGCTAAATGCAAGTTACTTACGTCTTTTTTTTTCTTTTTCTTTTTCTTCTTTGCCACGAAATTAGGTTAGTAGCGTGGCATATTGTGACCTTCAACGATGCGCTCAACGCCAACATGCTTCACATTCTCGTCACGAGGGGCAGAACAGGCTTGCTTGCGTCTTATCTTGCTAATTACTTGCTGCCACCTGCACACAAACGAGGAAGTCAAGTCGCCGGATTCATTCTTCAGCAATCATTGCCTTTGTTTTTGTTTTTCTTTCCCCTTTTAAGAGAAATTGAGTTTGTTTCCCTTTTTAAATCATTTTCTTAGTCCTTTTCAGGTTCCAAGGTTCGACCCATTCATTGGAAAAAGTCTTTTCTATGATGGCTCTGCACCTTTTTCTGGAAGGGGGGAATGTTGAGGATCCGGTCTCTTGGTTCGATCCCCGGAGGATTCATTACAGAAGAAAACATTATTATTTTTTTTTTAATTTTTGATTTATGTAGTCTAAAGGCTCGAAGAGCATTTTGTATTACTTTTCTTTTCTGTGTTATTAAACCCAGCATGAAAGGCAAATGTCCTAGAAGTCCCTTACCTCTTCCTCTTCCGCTTATGCAGCCGATTGACAAACAAACGAGACGCTGAATCTTGTTTTCCGTGTCTAGCTTCCGCAGTCAGCATTGAGGAAAACGTTCTCCTGAGGTTTGTGTTTTCTGTATTTACACCTAGAGTCAGAGATTCCTGCCTTCCGCTTTGTCTTCAAGTTTTTGCCGGGTTCGATCCTGATGAGTCTGGGCTTGGAGGACATCGCCTCTGATGAGGTCGGCCTGGACAACGAACTTCGGAGTGACGTCGAAATGATGAGGTTGACGTGGGTGGCGTCTAGAGAGACGCCTTGACCATATTTGGAAGACCACATGACAGGAAGGAGGGACCCGGAAAAACGGAACTGGAACAAAACCATCGGACAGAGGAGTCTCAAGGAAGAAGTGGTTGGATTGTTGACAAAGGAGCTTCTCCGTAATTCTCTCGCGTTGGCTAGATACGCAATCATGGATTGTTTTCATCAGATTAAGGTAAAGTACCTTTTTTGCCAAGCAGTATTCGAACACCAGGCTGTATAAGCTCGCCCCTAGAAATTCATCACCTTTGCTCTACCTTTTCCTTAAGTTTGCCATGCTATTTTCTAAAAAGAGTTTGAGTATTATTTCAAATCTTATCGATAGATGCATGTCAGTATAAAACTTGGCCGTATGCCATATGAGCAGTGTAAAGTTAGAAAATGCATTTTAGTTGGAACGAATATTAATCTTATTAGATCTCATTGGTTTACTCTTAATGTACCTTCCCGACATTCATTCCGTTACTGGAAAAGTCAGAATTCCAGTCACGTTTCAGTATAGAGGACTGAAACAATTATAATTCATTACACTGGGTAACAAATTTTGACTAACTTCATGTTTATCTGATTTCATTTCTTTTTTAAATATCCTTGGGTCGTACTAATAACGTGCATAACATTAGTTTTTCCGAAATGTCAAAAATCGCTTTAACATTTGTCTTTAACCCTTAGAAATCGGGTAATTTGTCGAACTTTTCCTCCATTTTTCGTTAAAGTGTAATAACTAAGAAACCATTTGCCCTAACGCAACCAGTTATGCCTTGCTTTTTAAGCAAAGGAACAGGCTTTTAAACTGTGTAACTTTATTTGCAACATTACATGCGAAAGAACATTTATTCAACAAATTTTAAGAAACTTCTTAATTTTTCCTCAAAATTAAGTATTTTTTTATTTCTGGAATTGCTAACCCTGTTTGTACAGTTAGTCAAATTACATCAGATATTTTTTGATCAGAAATTGATTCTGTAAGTTTTAAATTGGTATTCACGAGACGACACAAAATGTTTGGCTATGAAAACAACTGGAACTTGACAAAGAAAAATGAAAAAATCATTTTCCATTTCCGTGTAATATAATAGTTCCTAACCTCTATTTTCAACTAAAATATATAACACTTCTAACACTTTTCGTACGTAGAAGTGAATATTAAATGGCTAGTCTATATAAGCAGCAGTTTTGGCCCGGTTTCAATTTTTATCGAGAAATTTAGAGCTAATTGCTATCTTACAATATGCTTCACTGAAGAAATTATGCAGAATTAACTTATCACTATGGAGTATGAACACAGCGCACAAAATAAAAAAACAGCAAAAATATATCCACTTTCACTACAAGCACATAATACAGAACATTTTAAAAATGAGTATGCTTGCTTTTTCGCTTGTGCGAAGTTGATTTGTCATCAGAAATTGATGTCCAAATGTAATCTACCATGATCGCGGTTTCCCAGCGCCCTTGGTATCTTCTTTCAATTTGTTCATTTTCTTGATGAAAGCGTTCACCATGTTCTTCACTCACATTTGCTAAATTTGGACGGAAAAAATCAAGATGGGAAAACAAAAAATGCAATTTCAACAACATTCTACAACCTAAATTGCGATATAGGTCAATCAAAGAATCTATTAACTCTCTATAATTTTCACTCCTATTTTTACCAAGAAAACGTTGCACTACTGCTCTAAAAGCTTCCCAAGCACTTCTTTCCCTTCGAGTCATTCTATTCTGAATTTTTTCGGACTAAAGCATCACACGTATCTGAGGGTCAATAAATACGCCGCTGTGATTTTCGCGTAGGTTAACTGTGGAAACATTTGTCTTATTTAAGAAAGAGCTGCAGAATGTGGATCTAAAGCTCTAACAAACTGTTTTACAAGTCCTATTTTTATGTGGAGTGGTGGCAATAAGATTTTTTCTCTTTCGACTAAAGGTACATGTATGACATTGTGAGTGCCAGGAAGTAAATGTTTCCTTTCTGGCCACACCTTGAGTGTATAATGACGGTCAGTAGCTCTGCTATCCCAAAGGCAAAGAAAAGACGAATATTTAATATAGCCTTTCTACAAATCTAGAAGAAAACCGATCATCTTAAAATCTCCACAAATATACCAATTATACTTTTGGTACTCAATCTTTTCCAACAATAATTTCACGTTTTAGCAGTCTTCCTTCTTGTGAACTGAGTGTGCAACTGGTACAGAGAATCCACATTTCAATTGTGCAGAACTGCCTTCAAACTTCTAGATGAACTGTCTATGAAAAGACGCTACTCCCCTGGTTGATGTGGGAAACCGATAGCTTCAAATAGACCACTAACGTCATGAGAATAACACAAACTTCCTTCCATTTTGAAGAATTGTGAAAAAGTCTTATGCTTTTTCCTATATTTTGATATTTGACATGCTGGAAGGAGAAAATACCACTCATTTAAACGTGAAGCAATAAGTTCTGCCTTTGATTTGGAAAGATCTAAATTTCCTATCAAGTAATCAAATTCCTGCTGATTAAGCAAATGTGGTTCTTTTGTGGTTTCATGCGAAAAACTAATATCAAGATCGGCAGATTCCTCTGGCTCTCCTTCCGATGACAATATCTCTGGTGGTTAGGGTACAGGAAGTTCGTTACTGTGTGGAACTGGAGCAATGCATGAAGGTAAACTGGGGTATTCTATTTTTCTCCTATTCTTTCTGTTTTTATAGTGTGTCACGTCAACTGATCAGAAGTAGCAGTCATTATGGTGATTAGTAGATTTTCTCCAAATTCAAGGAATAGCAAATGGCATACACTTTCTGGTTCCCCGTAACCAACCTTCTAATGTAGAGCGGCAACTACCGGAACACACATGCGGAGCACAATGTTTGTCTTGATCACTTACGGGCACTCGAAAGTAAGCTTCATATGAAATACAGAATTTTGTTCCAAGCACAATCTTATGTTTAAGCTGTTTGGGGTTTATGTAATATCCACAAATATAACAAAATGAGTATGCTGACATTTCACAACGCATACTTGTAGACATTTTATTTTCCACACAACACCTAGTGAAATTAAATCAAATGCCACTAATATCACTACAGTTACTCAATACTGTATGAACTGGCTATCCAAGTGGAGTCATATAGAAATTTACTTACTTTACTTAAGTAAAAGTTAATATTTTTTGCAAAAGTAACGGGAAAAATAAGAAATTATATTTTTCTATACAGTTATTTTCATTCAAAATAAATGCTGTATTCAAAATTTGTAATCATAGAACGCATATGTTTCGAAACGGAACTTGCTAATTAATCCACAAGAGTTTGTTCCGTGTTGTCATCTATGGACAGCGGAAGTAAAGGCTGACATTCTTCTTCTTAAATGGCGTTCTTGAACAAAGACGATTTTGTAAAATCCCTTCCAAACAATCGACATTTGAGGAAAACTAATACCAGATTCGTAATTAGCACGTCAAAATCATTCGGTAAATATAAAAAGATTAAGATAAACGATTTCTTGTTGAACAGTGTTATGTGTTACACTTCGTTTTTACAATTGTCGGTGTATATAGTAGCACAATTATGTTTAATTTTTACTGTTTACTGTTTTAAAGATATTAATTTTGATGCCAGAAAATTTTATAGCTTCACCATTGCATTGAGTTAACGGTTTAAAATCACGTAAAAAGGAACAGTTGAAACATTTGAAATAAAATTGTTGACTGCATACAGGCTAATAAGATTACAAAGAACTAATCCTCAAGTATAGGGGAATGTATAGCCTTATCTGTAACAATATAGATAAGATAAAAGCCAATTAACGCTACCCAGATTGTTGAATCAACGTTATAAGTGAATCGACAAAAACAACAAAACGTCTTCTTCCTGGCAATCCGCTCAACTGACTGTTATCAAATTTATGTTACACTTTTCCAAGTCTTTCCGCTAGCATGCAACAAAGTCGTCTGTTTTCTAGCAAGCTTCCTTGGGCTTAAACTTGGGTGTTCGACATTACTTCAGTGTTCGTGAATGCCCTGGTTTCCACTATATTTACCCTCCTCCCCTTCTCTCCCCTAAGTTTTACCATCAAAATGAAATAATAAAAAGCTTCCCAGGTTCGAACTTCATCTATGTTGAAAACTTGAGATCGACCGGGTGGTTCAAGAGTTATTAACTCACGAACATGGTCACTTCTACTTTTATATTTATTGGTTTTTGTATTTCTCCCTCTCCTCCCATCTCCTACGTTGTTTCGACAAAGTGAATAGCTAAAAGCACTCTGAGGCCAGATCTACCTCTACGTCAAAAATGTGGTCAAGATCAGTCTAATGGTTCAATAGTGTAAGAATTACAAACCTAGTCACTTTGGGTCAAAGTTTTTTTTGATCACTGACATCGCTATTAATATATAGATAATAAAGATTTTCCCGCTATTTTTATATTTCGGGTATATTGGTCGAACGAATTAATAATAAAAATAGAAAGCTATGTTTTCAGAATAGCACCACTGTGATTCTAATAATAGTATGTCATGATACATACGTACCATTAAGAATAAAAGGTAATTCACCCTTCAACACATTCAAAAGAGAAAACTGCCAACTGGGCAACAGAGAAAGTAGGACACTATTGCAGAAATAGGTATCTATCTACATGTGGGCTTCCCTTTTGGGGGGGCCGTTACCTCCTAGACAACTGCAATAAACGTTAAAAACGGAAATGGTTATTTTCTATTACTTTCTATTTAACCCGCCGTCGCACGCTCCCTGGAGTCACACTCCACGATTACAAAAATTTTAGTTTTCTTAGAAATGTTAAAAGAGTTTGTGCTGTAAAATATACATGCACAATTGTCAAAAACGTTGCAAAGAAAATATGAAACAGTTTAATATCGCTTCAAAACAAAATACACATTAAAATTAAGATATAGGCCTATAAATAAATATTGCGGAGTGAGATTTCGTGCGCGTGTCTTGATATTACAATTGACCACGCGTGCTATGGGGGGTTAAATATCCACTCAAGAAACGATATCTGTTCCTAACGTTTGGCCCTGTATACCCTGTCCAAATTTGACCATGTTTGATCAAGTAATTCTTGAGATATTTTTGTCTTCTGAACGAAGGATCAAACGGACAAGGTAAATATGTAGAAGAGTTGATCATCTTTAGTATGGATCCAAATGTACTCATTTTAAGTATTTAGACACTTATTTCCTAAAGAAACTTAAAATACTTGTTTGATTGTGCAACCGCCACTCGCCTCACTATTTATGAAAAACTTTCCACTATAGCTTTCATAAAATGTATATGATTTTGATAGAATATGATGTAAATGTTCTGTGGAACCTTCCTACACGATATCCGCCACTATGGGAAAGTCAATAATGAGGGAGTGAACTGTCCCCTATTCAAAACGTTCAGAACACGTGTTTCCTCACAAATTTTATAAAAATTTCTTCTAGTTTATAAAGCAAAGTAGAATAGGTAAAAAAAATATTTAATAACCTCAATAAATAAAAATTTGATCGCTTCTACAATGTATAGCAACATTTGTAATATGTTAAAATCTAATGTAAAGATTTTGAGAATTGGAATAAGACTCACCGTAGTTGCATTCTGTAACTGGTACGCACCTACCATTAAGGCTTGGATTTCTCACTAGTCCACGAGTACAGAAGCACTGCGGATGATCATGGACTAAATGTGGTAGGTTGTCTCTTGCACAAGTTTCGTTAGGATTACCAAAGAATCTTGGTTCCTCAAACCCATACGGCTTGCATTCTGGAATGAACAAACATAACTGTATAGGAATCACGGTGAAGAGATACATCCTTATACTGTGAAAAGTACCTAGATCATAACATACAAAGTATTATAGGAATTAGAAATTATATTATATACAAGTGGGGCTCCCTTTGAGCGAAATAGATATCTTACTAAACTAAATAGTGGTTGGTATCATTTAATATACAAAATAGGTTGTAATAATTCATAATGGATAATATACGTATAGATAGATAGATAGATAGATAGATAGATAGATAGATAGATAGATAGATAGATAGATAGATAGATAGATAGATAGATAGATAGATAGATAGATAGATAGATGTGTGTGTGGATAATATATGCATATCGTGTCTTCCTATTTCGCCGAAAGACTTTGGCTAATAAATTATCGTACACCTGGGAAGACGACCTTGTTCTGCGAGTCTTTGATCAGTCACGTTTCTTCTCTTAGAGAAATGTTTGTCAAAATGGAAACATCTGAGAAATCAGAGAGTGAAGTACACTGATGAAATGAAAAGAAAAATCTGTAAAAAGGAACAATTTGACAAAAGTGGCACAGAATAAGCGATGTTATTAGAATGACAAATTTCGTGTGGAAACGTTCTTCCCGATCATAGTTAAACTCACTTCAGAGCTACAGCGAAGAACAGTTCAGTCCGAAAATTTTCACGAGACTTTCGGGTTTTTACCAAATTTAACTCCATGAATGACGAGAATATAACACAAGCCATCAGTGATTTTATTCTAAAGTATCCTCGTCGTCAAAAGTGCCTTTACATCGCCGTGACGGGTATGTGACACCGCAGTACTCCGAGAAAGGGATGGTTGCATAAGAAATTGTGATTGATTTTGAAGAGTTTTTCTTTTGACTAGGGAAATAACGTAGTATAGGGAGAAAAGGCATACATTTGAAGCATCAGCGAACTGTCATCTCTGAAAAGATTCGTATTTTCAGTTTTTCAATTTATTGTCCTATATGTGAAGTTAATAACTGCTAACAACTGCTACTAGCGCTTTTCACTCTTCAGGAATTTACTGTGGCATTTTCCCAGGACACTTTTCTAAGTCCTAAATGAGTTAGTGAATTACTTGATTCGCCTCACTGTTCTCATTTGAGAATGGAAACTGATTAACTTGAACGTGAATATGTTTCGCTGTCGTCAAGCAAGGGCCGCAATAAATGTAAATAAGATTCTTATTATTAAATAAAACACAACAGTATTTATTCTATGTATAGCACAATATAATAAAGTAATTAAGCAACATGATAATCTCTAACGCCTGCAGGATTTTTTCCAACGGGAAGGGGGGAGGTAAAAGACCGATATAGAGTTTTTCGATTTATTGCCCTATATATATATTAAAAGTCATAAGATTTATCATTGATAGCGAATATCCTCTTACTTTTTAAAATCGCCACTGTAGCCTATTAGTCAGAACATTCATCTCCAGATATAATGTAGAGAGAAGGAAGGAGATATGAAAAGTGGCGTAAGTAATTTTACTGCGCCCTGGATCATCGATTTACTCATACCCGTCCCTGTCCCGCGCATTTCAGCTGCTGCGCTATATATATATATATATATATATATATATATATATATATATATATATATATATATATATATATATGATTCCATGTCAAAAGGGCCCGACAAAAGGGTGAGGATAGAAAGGATGAAGTCAAAATGGCCCGTCAGAAAGACCCCGCAACAAAAGTGCCGAGTCGAAACTCGTCAAAAGGTTTCCCTCGTCAAAAGGGAACGGGTCAAAAGATCGTCGCAGGAAGAGAGCCCGAGTCAAAAGGGACATATGTCAAAAACCCGAGTCAAAGAGGACCCCGCCTCGAAAAAGCACAGGTCAAAAGGGCCCTATGTAAAAAAGCCCAGGTCAAAAAGGACCCCTCCTTAAAAGGGCACTGGTCAAAACGGCCCTGCGTAAAAAAGTCCCAAGTTAAAAGGCCCATCGTTAAGAGGAGCCGAGTCAAAAGAGCCCCGCGTCAAAAGGGCCCGGTAAATACAATTCCGCGCCTGATTGTTCATCATCTATTTACTCATCCCTGCCCCCCACATTTTAGCTGGTGAATATATATAGCTCTGTCGAAGGGCACGGACAAAAGGGCGAAGACAGAAATGCCAGAGTAAAAAGGGACCGGCGACAAAAGGGTTCGAGTCAAAAGAGACCCAATTTCAAAAGTGCTCGAATCAAAAGTTCGACGCGACAAAAAGGCCCTATCTCAAAAATGCCCGGGTAAAAAATGACACCTCAAAAGGGCACGGCTTAAGACGGTTCCGTGTCAAAAGGGCCCCGCGACAAAAAGCCCAGAGTCAAAAAGGCCCCGCGTTAAAAGAGGCCGAATCAAAGAAGTCCTGCGTCAAAAAGGTCCCTGTCAAAAAGTCCCAGCAACAAAAGTCCCGGTAAATACAATTCCACGGCACAAAAGCCTGAGATCAGGAGTGCAAATCACGAGAAGGAGAGAGATATGACCAGTTGCGTAACAAATTTTACTGCGCTCTGTATCGTTGATCATCTATTTACTCATACCTTCCCCATTCCCCCACGCATTTCAGCTGCTGAATATTCTATGTCAGAAGAGTACGGACAAAAGGGCGAGGACCGAAATGCCCGAGTCAAAAGTGCCCCACGACAAAACTGCCCGAGTCAAAAACGGCCCCGCGTCTAAAGGGCTCGTGTCAAAAGGGCTCGGCGACCAAAGGACCTGAGTCAAAAGGGTCCAAATTAAAATGGTTCCTGGTCAAAAGAACCCGTACTCGGTGACAAGAAAGCCCACGTCAAAGAAGCCCTGGTCAAAAGGGCCGGAGTCAAAATGGCCCCGCGTCAATAGGGTTCGAGTCGAATGTGCTCCACGTAAAATAGGTCCGAGTGAAAAAGTATCCACGTCAAAAGGAACCAGACGAGTGGACCGAAACTTTTCAAAATTTGGTCACGGGTAGCTTGGTCTAAGGCCCCAGATCAAGACGAAGAGCTTTTATTCTAATTTCGAACTAGGGGATCTCAGGGGGACGTTTACCGGGACCGGCCTGGGGACCAGACAAGTTGACGGCCGACAGTTACCAAATTTTGATCAAAGATACCTTGGTCCAGGTCCCACACCAAGGCAAGGCGTTTCTGACAAAATTCGAACCAGGGAGTCTCAGGGGAACGTCTACCGGGACATGTAAAAGTACTAGAAAATGACCGATATCAGTGTCGATTTCATAGTTTTCGCGGTCGCTGAGATCAATGGTGAAACTCCGATTAACTTCCAAATTCTCCCTATTCAGCTGCGGGCCGTGAGTCAACGGGAGGGGGGATACCGAAACGTAAAAGTAATCCAAAATGACCGATATTAGTGTCAAATCCATAGTTTTCGCGGTTGCTGATATCAATGGTGACACTACCATTAGCGATGAGTCAAATTCATCCACCGTTGTATGCGGGCCTTGGGTCACCAGAGGCGGGAATTCTGAGACATCTAAAAATAATCGAAAATGACCGAAATCAAATCCAAATAGTTTATGTCAAATCCATAGTTTTCGGGGTCGCTGGGCTCAATGGTGAAACTTAAAACCGCGTTTACTTTCACATTTAGCCCCCATCAGCTAAGGAACGGGGGCATTATAAAGGGGATCACGATACAAGTAAAAATAATCCACAATGACCGATGTCAAATCCGTAGTTTTCGCGGTCGCTGAGATCAATGGTGATACCTTCATTAGCGATTTTTTTTCAAATTTAGCCACCATTGTATGCGGGCCGGGAGTCACTGGGGGTGGGGATTGCGAGACATGTAAAAAAATAATGGAAAATTACCGATATTAGTGTCAAATCCATAGTTTTCGCTGTCGCTGAGATGAATGGTGATACTTCCACAGGCGTTGACTTCCAAATACAGCCCCCATCGGCTGCGGACCAGAGGCGTTGTTTTTTCAAAATTGGAACCATATGATCATAGGGGCTTTTACCGGGATATGTAAAAAGTAGTAGAAAATGGCAGATGTTAGTGTCACATTCATAGTTTTCGCGGTATTGGTTGGGGGCCAGAGATTTGTTTCACTACTCGAACCAAGGGGGTCTGAGGGGGCGTTCACCGGGACATGTAAAAGTAGCAGTAAATGACCAATATTTGTGTCGAATCCATATTTATCGGGGATCTTTCCAAAGAACCAAGAAGGCTTCAGAGGCGAGACTTCATGAGGAATATTCGGATGACTCTCATTCAGATCACCTAAAATTAAGGGGCGAATGCGGGACACTTTCTCGTAGGCTTCGGCAGTCATTGTTACGACTAACTGGTGGGGACATCAATGAAGACCGTCCACAGACAGATTCTCCAGCTAAAAGGAGGAGATGTGCTATTTGTCCTCGAATTGATGACAAAAAAAAACGTCCTTGGATTTATTCTGTGTGCAACCGAAATGTGCACAAGGGTCATTCAAGAAAAAGCACTATATGTACTGACTGTCAGTAGAACAACTAAAATGTCTTTATTTGTTCTGTATCTGACGCATATGTGATTAAGACACATTTAGGGGTCGTCCACATATTACGTAACGCGGCAAAGGGGAAGTGGGTTCGGCCTTGCGTTACGAAGCCTGACAAGGGGGAAGGAGGGGATTTAGGTCTTTGTTACGTTACCCTTTTTTCTGCTGTAATTTTTATTTTTATTCTCAGATTTATATGCAATCTTTTAAACAAATAATTTTATTCAGTCTTTTCTTTTTTTATAAATTAGCTGGAATACTCGTCTTCATACGGGGAGAATACGTTTCATTTTGGATATAAATAGAACCAAAACTGTCACCGTCAACTTACTGACTCCCCAAACTATGGATTCGACACAAATATCGGTCATTTTTGATCATTTTTATATACATCCCCCCTTCCCCAAGTTGCATGGCTAAATTTTAATTTAAACGGCATCGAAAGTGTTACTGTTCATCTCAGCGACCCCAAACACCATGGAATCATACAGAAGAGATTCGAAGACGCACTAGACACCAGCATAAATGGTGGCGAAACCTGCATGTATTACAATACAATAAAACTCCGTTTTGTGGCTATCGCAGCATTGGATTTAGGGAACATGCTTTTTCGGAGTTAGTTGTTAGTGATTGTAACCACCGCCTCAAAATGCCCTCATGTTCCCACTCGTATTGCTATTTTTAAGAATGTTATCTGAAACCTTTGATTTGAATCATTACTCACTCTATTCTTATGAGGGGTTTTGTATAGGAAACAAGCAATTATTTTTCGTGAAATTATATTTTCCGCGATGGAACGATCCAGGATTTGTAGATCAAAATAAGATATTAAAAACCTAATTCGTACTATTTTTTTTTTAAATTTTTGAATTTGAATATTTCTGAAGAAATTGAGTTTATTCGCATTCTCGCACTGATTTAGGACAAGAAGAATATGAAAAGAGGTAAACTTAAGTCCGAAGTCCAAAAAAGATGCTCGAAAGCTTGTTCACAAACGAGATGTCCCTCCTCCTCCACATTCACAGCCACTTCGAATCTGTGGTCGACGAGGAAGAGAACTTTGCACCGTCGACACTGGCGAACTTCAAATGCACGAAGCATCCTGGATCCCTGAAAAAGAGGTCAATGTTAGTTCTTTAGATCCTGTTCCACCTTCATCTTCCTTGTCAGTATTTCCTCATGGTCATCATCTGACCGAAAAGGATAGGTGTGATCTCCTTGGGAAAACGACAGTATGCAGTTTTGAAGAATTAGGACTGTTAATTAAGCAATCTTATGGGGTTAAA
Organism: Thermobia domestica; assembly: GCF_964235325.1. NCBI lineage: Eukaryota > Metazoa > Arthropoda > Insecta > Zygentoma > Lepismatidae > Thermobia > Thermobia domestica. Next base: position 94,326,846 of record NC_137462.1, on the reverse strand, counting down.
ATATGATTACCATCCTACCATTTTCTAATACGTACCGGTATTTGATTTATTGGCGAAAAACACTACAAATATATTCAGAATAAAAGCATTTTGTAATAAAAGTTCTCCCATTAAAAATAGTGTTTTATTATAATAACTACCAAAATAAGCAAGATTGGTGAAAAACAAAAATACAAAGGTGTTATGTAACGAACGGGGGAGGGGTTCAGCCTTGCGTTACGAAGTGTGACAAGGGGAAGGGAGGGGGTAAAAATTGGTCAAAAATAGCGTTATGTAATATGTGGACGGTCCCTTAAGACTAAACATTGTGTGTATTGATAGGTAGCCAAGCAGGCCCGTAGCCAGCCCAAAAATATGAGGGGGGCGGTAGAAGTTAGGGGGGTGATCCAACCATATTATAGTTCATCACTATATTATAGTAGTTCATTTGCAAGCCTACCGTGAATATTTTAGGGGGACAGCAAAACTTTAGAGGAGCCCGGCCCCCTAGTCCCCATGTGGGTACGGGCCTATAGCCAAGCAACTGATGAAACAAAAAAGCATCAATTGTCAGTTTTTTTAAATGACAAGTTACATTTTCTCAGCACTAATAATTGAATGCTTTCCTTATATGAAAATAAGTTTATTTTCATACTTTATTTTCGGATAACAAAAAACTTTATTTCATTTAAGTATGTTGTTTCGCTTTGTAATAATCTATTACTAAAAGACAATTAGTCAAAAAATATTTTGAAAATATTTTTTGTCCCCAAAACTAGTTAAATCCATTAAAGTATAGGACTAGTAAAAGGTCCACAATCAACTGCTAATGGTAATACGTTTTAACATAGTTTAATTTCAAAACAAATAATGGGGTTAAATCTGACCCCACGATAGTACTTATGCAGTATAAAAATAACGATATTAGTGATGAGTTAATATGAATTATGTTAATAGGAAATTAAATTAAAAATAGTTTACTCTACATAATCTAATTTAAGAAAAATAATGATAATAATAAAATAAAATAATGCAATGATAAATAGATAGTAATAAAAAAAGTTTTATTTTTTTACGGTAATCCTGGATTCTCTCGTGTTGAACAACATGGCTTTCCTCAATGCTGCCTCCAGAAGGGCAATAAATACGTATTAGAAAGCACTCCAGCTCACATTTTTGGTTAGCGAACCACATATAGAAAAATGTCTCAAATTTGTTTTTCAGACCTGCGCCCCTCCCGCTCAAAAATTCCTGGATCTGTCCCCGATATCGGTTCTTGACAATTAACTGATAATAGTCATAGCGTACCTTTTGAAATGTTTTCAAACGCTCTTTGCATAAGGAACAGTTCTCCGTATTCTTTCTTTCTTTTTTCTTTTCTTTTCATTTTTTTCGTCCTTGCGCTCTTTTACTGTGCTGGAAAGGGACTCCAACTATGAGCAGTGTTTCGCCAGAGCGCTTTAAATTAATAAGTTAAAGCGCCTTGGTTTGGCATACGCTATGTAGAACAGCGAGCAGCTCTGAAGTTGAATGTTTTCAAGACCAAGGCCACCGTCGCATTTTGATAAGTACACTGTCGCGTGACACCCTTAGGGAGTGAGTATGCCACAACAATTGCACTGTGTGTTTCCGTATGATACTGAGATATATCGTTGGCAAGGAAAATAGTTTTGGAAGGAACCAAAGACAACTGTATATAAAAACATTAAAAAGGTATACTCGGCCTGCAAGACTTACATGCCGGGCTTTACTTTGATGAATAAGGACAACCACAGTACATGTTGTGGCACGAAAGTTGTAGTCTACGTATCTGCTATGCGACGTTGCCAAGTGACGCCTAATATTTGGTGCGATCAGGAAAAGGAAAAAAAGGAAATGAAATCTTTAAAAAATGAAATGAAATCTTTGAGTTTTACGTCCCACGTTTATGCCGGTTAGGCTAAAGGAGACGGTGATAATGAGAAATGAGAGAAAATGGTGGAATGAAGAAAGTGGGAGGAAACGGGAGAATCCCGAGAAAACCTACGAGCACGGTGTTTGTCCACCACAAAGTCCACACGGCGCGAGCTGGAATCGAACCAGGGATCCCAAGCACCGGAGGTGAACGCTCTACCACTGAGCCACCGCGCCCCCAATCAGGAAAAGGAATCACAGACCAGTGTTGGGCAAAATCAATTGAAATCAATTGCAATTGATCAATCAATTTAAAGTAATTGCTCTGAAAATTAATTGCAATTGATTTCAATTGCTAATGATTTCAATTTGTAATTGACAATTAATTTCAATTGCAATTGAATTCAATCATAAAATTTGCAATTAAATTTTCGTCAATTGTTAATTGTTAAATGGTCACCAGGCAATTGAAACTTTTTAATTGTTAATTGCCAATTGCAAAGGGTGCAATTGAAACATTTAATTGTTAATTGCAATTGACAATTGAAACGTGTTTTGTTAATTGTAATTGTTAATTGCAATTGAACTCAGCAATTAAAACTGAAGATAAGAAGATGTGTGTATATTGTGTTGTCCACTTGTTCTGTTTTACATATTTCAAATAAGGTACTTATAAGAAATGCTGGATAACTACCATCCCTTCGCCCCCCTGGAAAGAAAGCCGTGAAACTAAGAATTTTTTAAAATATATTATGTTTATGGTTCTATCCCCCTCGAAAGAACTCTATATGCCCGTCATGCATACAATAGGAATGGGCACGAGCGATCAGTTTTCTTTAAAACTCGACTTGACTCGAAGCAGACATCTTTGAGCTCGACTCGAGAACTCGGCTCGAAACATTTCCCCCAACTTGACTCGAATTCGGATCGAGTTTCCAGTCGAGTCGAGCCAATTCGAGCTAAATCCTTTGTGTAGTTCCAAGTACTACTATCTTCAAGTATCCTACATAGACAATATAACTATCAATGATACTACTAGTACTACTATAACTCATTATTATTATAACACCGTGTACCTGTATAAACATGGAATATAGGCGGCTTTTATCTCAATACTAAAAATTAGTTGACTGTCGATCTCGGTCGTCAAGAAATCTTCAGGAGGCAAGGACATCGGTCACAAGGTTCTAGGTTTGAGTTCAGGAGGAGCAAGTATTCGGACTCGAGCCGAAAATTGTTAAAAGTTATAGGACTCCAGTCAAAAATGTTCAAAATTGCTCGACCCGGGTTTATAGTTGTCAACGACTCAAGCGGCTCGCTCACAGCTCATTCACTTATCGAGCCGAATCGAGAAGTGAGCCGAGCCAACAGATCATCCAACCGAGCCAGCTCGAGCCGATGGCTCACACAAGCCGAACCGAACCGAGCTGATTGCTTACCCCAACCGAGCCTGTTCGAACCATCAGCTCATTTAAGCTGACTCGAACCCAGCCTATGGACTCGTTTCAACCGAGCCGAGTCGATGACTCGTTTCTACAGAGCCGGTTCAAGCCATTGGCTCAATTGAGCCCAGTCGATGGGTCATCCCAACCAAGCCAGCTCAAGCTGTACGCTCAGTTGAACCGAGCCGAGCCGGTTGACATCACTATCCCGGTTGGGCTTCTACTTTGGCTAAAAAATTGACCGTGCAGTTCTCAGCCTTGATGGTAAGAACTACAAAAAAATTAAATGAAATCTTTAGTTTTACGTCCCATGGTCATGCCGGTTAGGCTAAAGGAGACGGTGACGGTGGGAAATGAATGAAATAATGCAATGAAGAAAGTGGTAGGAAAGGGGAGAACCCCGAGAAAACCCGCGAGCACGGTGTTTGTCCTCCACAAAGTCCACATGGCGCGAGATGGGATCGAACCAGGGACCTCAAGCACCGGAGGTGAACGCTGAGCCACCGCGCCCCCTGGTAAGAACTACAGTATATACTTAGGTCTATATTGGTGCTCACCGCGTCATTAACTTGTTCCGCGACCAACGAATTTCGAGGTACTACTTTGTTTTGCATCTTTAGTGCGAGTTTTGTGTCGCTTTATGCGCTTATTCCCACATTTTGTGCATCACCGGAAGTGGGAAAAAATGGGTCTACAAATATGGCGGAACAAGTTATTGCTGTTCTGCCACCAATGAATTTCGAGTTCGTTTCCTTCACATCGTTTTGTGCCGTTTTGTGCGTCTACTTCCACGTTTTGTGCATCATGGGAAGTGGGTCAAAATGGGCTTCCAAGATGGGACGAAAATGATCAAGAGTTCCGCCACTATCGAATTTCGAGGTGGTTAATTTCACATCGCGTACCCTTTTGTGCGCCTATTTCGACGTTTTGTGCGTCACTGGAAGACGGTCAAAATGGGCCTCGAAGGTGGGATAAAATGACCAACTGCTCCGCCACTACCGAATTTCGTGGTCCTTCCTTTCACATCGACTAGTGAATGTTTCGTGCCGTTTTGTGCCCTTATTTCCACGTTTTGCGCGTCACCAGAAGTGTGTCAAAATGGGCCTCCAAAGTGTGACAAAAATGACCCACTGTTCCGACACTATAGAATTTCTAGATCGTTACTTTCGCATCGTTTAGTGCCTTTTTTGAAAGCTTTATGGGCCTATTTCTCGTCTTGTGCATCACCCGAGGTGAGTTAAACGGGCCTTTAAAGTGGGAGTTAAATGGCTCATTGTTTCGCCACTATCGAATTTCGGGGTTGGTTCTTTCGCATCTTTTAGTGCCTGTTTTGTACGTTTTGTGCGTCGCGGGAAGTAGATCAAAATGGACCTACGAATATAATGAAATAAGTTAATGTTGTTCCGCTACAAACGAATTTGGAGGACGTTCCCTTCACATCGTTTAATGTGTATTCTGTACCGTTCTGTTCGCCTACTTCTACGTTTTGAGCATCACCAGAAATGCGTCAAAATGGTCCATCAAGGTGTGAGGAAATAGAGCCATTGTTACGCCACTATCGAATTTGGAGGTCGTTTCTTTCGCATCGTATAGTGCCTGCTTTGTACCGTTTTGTGCTCCCGTTTCCACTTTAGTGCGACAACGAAAATGGGTCAAATTGGTCTACAAGTATAGCGGAATAACTTAATGCTGTTCCGTTACCATCGAATGTCATGGTCGTTTCCTTCACATTTTTATGCATGATTTGTGTCGCTTTGTGCATCAGTGCAAGTGGGTCAAAATGGACCTTGAAAGTGGAATGAATATGTCTTTTTCTGCCATATTTGTAGGTCGTCTTTGACCCACTTTCGTTGGCGCACAAAACGTGAAAATATGCTCAGAAACGGTAAATACATGCACTAAACAATGCGAAAAAAGCGACCTCGAAATTCGATCTTGGTGGGAGAGTGGGTCATTTTTCTTCCCACATTGAATGCCCATTTTGACACACTACCATTGATTTACAAAATATGGACATAGGCTTACAAAACGGTAGAAAACACGCACAAGACGATGTGAAGGAAATGACCTCGAAATCGTTCCTGACGGAACAGCATTAACTTGTTCCGCCATATTTGTAGGATAACATTGAGCCATTTCCGGTGACGCAGAAAACGAGGAAATAGGCGCACAAAGCGACACAAAAATGGAAATTTAGCTTAATTACATGGAAATTTTAAGTTTGTAAGCTTAATTATATGGAAAATGTTATACATTTTTCCTTTATGTTGGTCTTCTTTACGTTGATTTGGGACTTCCAAATTTTATTCGTTTTTCCACTGAAAAGTATCTATAATTCAACAAGGAAATAATTATGTATTATAATTATAATAATTATCTATATAATTGAATTCATTGTAATTTGGTTCATAAAAAGCACTTTACCATTTCGTACTAGCTGTTATGCCCGTTCTTCGCACGGATCAGATAAAATATCAATGTAAACAAACTGAACAACGGGAGAAGAATTAAGAAACATTTCTAAAATTGGACATATTTTGTGTATCCAACAACGTACATGTGTTTTCATTGGGAAGACCGATGGGGGCTGAATTTGAACGTAAACACTATCGGCGGTGCCACTATACATCTGAGCAACCCCGATAAATATGGATTCGACACAAATATTGGTCATTTACTGCTACTTTTACATGTCCCGGTGAACGCCCCCTCAGACCCCCTTGGTTCGAGTAGTGAAACAAATCTCTGGCCCCCAACCAATACCGCGAAAACTATGAATGTGACACTAACATCTGCCATTTTCTACTACTTTTTACATATCCCGGTAAAAGCCCCTATGATCATATGGTTCCAATTTTGAAAAAACAACGCCTCTGGTCCGCAGCCGATGGGGGCTGTATTTGGAAGTCAACGCCTGTGGAAGTATCACCATTCATCTCAGCGACAGCGAAAACTATGGATTTGACACTAATATCGGTAATTTTCCATTATTTTTTTACATGTCTCGCAATCCCCACCCCCAGTGACTCCCGGTAAAAAACAAGAATATTTAAGCATGCAACGTCCAATATTCTGTAGAAAATTGCAAGAAACCACCTTCTGCACGATCTGCTAGTTCGGAGTTCTGCACATACCTCCGTAACACTCCCCAAGAATACCACAGAAAAAATGAAATGCAGAAAACAGATAGCGCAAGTACTATCCTGGAGAAAATTTCGACCCCAGAGGTCCGAAAACATCGAAACAACAAAGCGCATGGACACGAACACCTAGTCGCTACGAGATCTCAAGATCAACTGAAAATTGCCTCCATTAAGTTTTACGTCCCACGATTATGCCGGCTAGGATAAAGGAGACAGTGATTATGAGCAATAAATGAAATGGTGAAATGAAGAAAGTGGAAAGAAATGGGAGGACACCGAGAAAACCCATGCACACGGTGCTTATCCAGCACAAGGTTCACTTTGCGTGGGCTCGGATCGAACCCAGGACCCCATGCACCAGAGGTGAACGCTCTACGACTGATCCACCGCGGCCCCCTAGCAAGGTCAACTGAGAATAGACGACTGGAATCTCAGTGAAACAAAATATATATATTTTGTCCACAGCTAGAAATGTGCTAGGCCAAATTTGACCCCACGATAGTAGTTACGAGTTAAGTATGTAGTGATAACTTAGGAAAAAGATAAGTAAAAACTTAGATTTCTTAATAAAAATAACTTTGTATACTGTTTGTATATATATATATATATCACGCAGCAGCTGAATATAACGCAGTAGTATATATATCACGAGGGGGCCGTGGTGGCTCAGTGGTAGAGCGTTCACCTCTGGTGCTTGGTGTCCGGGTTCGATCCCAGACCCCGCCAAGTGAACTTTGTGGTGGACAAACACCGTGTGCGTGGGTTTTCTCGGGGGTTCTCCCGTTTCCTTCCACTTTCTTCATTCCACCATTTCATTCATTATTCATCACCACAGTCTCCTTTAGCCTAACCGGCATAACCGTGGGACGTAAAACTCAAAGATTTCATTTCATTTCATTGGGGGTATCACAAACGTGTTAGGGCATGAAAAGTGGAAGGACATCGCGAATGAATCTTGTGTAACGGGAAAGAAAGACAGGTAACATACTGTATATAATAAAGTTAGAAGTTCATATTACAGTAAGTTCAATAATGAAATACAAAGTGTGAGTTTTGAATATATATCCTAACATAATACATATTTATTTTTACATAATATCTTACGAGAAGTTAAATCCCAAAACTTCCGTTGCATACTCCACAGTGTAAAGACAAAAAAAGTGTGATTATAATGTGACAACTTTCTATATATAATTCCACATTATGTAATAATTACGAACATCCAAATATGTGGATTCTGTCAAAGTATTCCAATGAGAATGTTTTTTTTTTCTCTCTTTCTTTTCAGTTCTACACTCAAATCCATTATGATGATTTGGCGCTGTTCGCGCTAATTGTTAAAAGTGTTGGTTACATCATGTAATTTTTATTGACTTAAACCACAATCTTACTAAAGTCCGCGTTAATTAGAGATCAGAGATGTTGTTATCGTAGCCCTAACTGTTGCTCTAACGACTAGCGCATGAGCCTTTTCTGTATGAGAGCTCGAGTTCGAGTTCCACTTTAAACTGTAGATCTACCATCTACGTCTCATATATCTCGGTTCTCAAGAAGAAAGCTAAAATTCACGTTTTGTTTGATTTGGTTTCGTCTCTCTCCCAATTACATAGGGCTGATCTCAAAACAGATTTGTAGTACTCTCTTCAATTGCTATCAAGCGACATAAAAATTAGCAGAGTATTTCTTCTGAATCGAGACCAGAAACTACTTTACGAGACAAGAGGAGAGGGGAAAAACTTTTTAGATTATCGAGACAAAAGAGAAATAATTGTCTTCGAAAATCGAGACGAGACCAGAATTCTATAAAAATTGACGAGACGAGAAAATCTTATTTCTCGTCTTTCTCGTGAGGAACATACTATATTTGGGACTGAATTATGGTCCTCACATCAAATTTAAAGGCTGTACTACTGAGCCATCAATCTTCTTCCTCCTTAGTGACACGGAAGACTTGATTTGAACGTTTGTGTACTGTTCCGCACGAGACGAGACGAGAAATAAAGTTTTCTCCTGTCGTCTCTTAAATTAAGTGTTGGATTCTCGTCTCGTTTTGATTCTCGAAGAGTTATTTCTCTTCTCGTTTTATAAATGTATGCCTTGGCTTTCTTCTTAATTTTATCTAGAAATTATGAGAATGCTTCCGAGTTACGAGAGTTCCACTAAGAGTGTAATATATCAATATTTAAATGATATTTATTATTGAAGTATATTATGTAATAACTTGCGTATCTTAAAATGTTGATAATTACTCTTCATTGTCCAGGCTCTTGGGTTTTCTCGGGATTCTCCCGTTTCCTACCTTTCTTCATTCTAGCATTTCACTCATTTCTCATCATCATCGTCTCCTCTAGCCTAACCGGCATAAGCGTGGGACGTAAAACTGAAAGATTTCATTTTACTCTTCATTGTGTTCGTACAACCACTGTTATAAATTATGATCTTTTACTATGAATGATGTAATACTAAAACACTGGTATCTAAGACTTCAGTGAATTGTAGCTCATGAGACTTGATAAATATCTTGTCTCAAAAATGAGACAAGAATTGTCGTTTCTCGTCTCGTCTCTAACTTGGGCATACACTTCTTGTCTTAACTCTTATTAGAACATACATTTCTCGTCTCGTTTCCGAGACGACGCTAGAAATTTCTGTATCCTGCACATTACTTTTTTGCTTCTCCAAATACTAAATTTCTGTTACCTTTCATGCCACTTGTTTCCATTTGCTTGATTCATCAAGTATTTAAACGTTAAACTGAATTTAAATATTTATCTTTGAAGTATAATCTCTTTCTAATCAGATATGTTTTATTTAAACGAAAAATTCTCTATGCGATCTAGCATGATGCAAAGATTTTAGAAGAACCCGTAGTTATAAATCCTACTAACCTATTATCCTCTTGAAATTTTTGTCAGAAATGTAATTTTTTAGAATTTTTTTATATAATACGTATGTTTTCTATTACCATTATTCTGCGGACAATAACAATTTTAATGTGATAGGATTTAAGTTATATATATATATATATATATATATATATATATATATATATATATATATATATATATATATATATATATATATATCTTCTTAGCACTTAGTGCGTATCATTCAAAATTACTATATACATGGTGTTTCAAAACAACACCGAGAACGTTCGGGAGCTGATTCCTGACACTAAGATAAGACAAAAATATAGACCAACCTCTGTGCACAAATGCTTCCTTTGAGTTATAGACTGCCGAAAACGCGAAAAAAATGAAATGTAAAGGTCCAAAACTATGGGACCTACCGTAGTCGGGTCAAGACTTAACTTAGGATTCTGAAACATGTATTTTTGGATAGAGTACACGCTAGTTCCTAAGTGAAGTCTTGACCCGACTAGGTCCCATAGGTTTGGGGCTATGGACCATTAAAGTTCATTTTTTCATGTTTTCGACAGCCTATAACTCCGAAAGGAAGCATTTGTGCATCTAGGTTGGTCTATACTTTTTGTCTTATCTTGGTGTCAGGAATCACCTTCCAAACGTTGTCGGTGTTGTTTTGAAACATCCTGTATATATATCATGATTTACAAAAATGTCTGTAAAACGGCTTGTTTCTTTAAAAAAACTCTTGTGTTGAGTTAGGTGTCTCCACCCAGCACATTGTGCGCCTGCCTATCACTACTTTGTGTGACGTCACTCGCTACGGTGAAGGGCTTCTCTTGAGATTGTCTTGCCTTACCCCAATGAAAATCAAACAATATTTTCGCAAACAGCCACAGCTGGGGTACATAGAGTGGCACAGAACGCACACAGCTCGCTGTATAGCTGCAAATACTTAGAACTATGAGACGTGAGACCCATGGACAACTATAGTTGCTCTCTTGTTACAAGGCGTTCAGTCAGGGAGACAACTTTGGTCTTGGTTGCCTCGCACCTACCAAGGTCAGTTCCTGCGACGGAAGGAAACAACAGCAACATAAAACTACTCCCTTCTGTTTACTTTTCACGAATATTTGTCACCTTCGTGGGTACGGGTCACGTACTGCGTAGATTTAAATTATATGTTTGTCAAGAATATATTCCCTATAAAGATATGAGTACTGAGAAGGAAAAAAAAACATGTAGCTATTTTTGTTCTCCTTTTTCTATTAGCCAGTGGAAGTGTGTATGGCTGTTTGAACACCCTTCTTGTAATTAGTTAGGATTCACTTCGTCTTTTTAGTTAACCTTTGGGTATGAATAACACCGGGACAACTCGTGGTTATGATAGTGGCGTATTTTCGCGCCCGAAGGATTACGGAAATAATAAGTAATGTAGACTCCGATGCTTTTGAAACGGACAATGAAGGTAATTTGTAGGAAGATTCTAGCATCAATTTATGTGACACGCATCTACCTCTATCTATTTCGAAATACTGGGTGATATCAATAAAAATAAGTAACTACTCCTGAGAAGTCCTGCTCGTGAATCGGAGTAACTACAGCTGGAGTAATCTCCTCCCTCAATTTCGTATCAATAAAACTAGCCACTACTCAGGTCTAGACTGCTCCAGATTTATGAACGTTCACTCGCGTTTCTTCTGCGAGTAGTAGTGAGTCGTATCAATAAAAGAAGTGATTACTCATTTCTCCCATCCGTCGCGCGGTAATTTCGTTGTTTTTAACCTATGGCGTAGTATCCTAAACGCCATGGAACGGGCAGGTAGCAACAACAGATTCAGTCAAAGTGCATTTGTATTATAAAATAGTTTCCAATGGTACATTCAAAGTCACAGCTACCAGAAAGTAAACGAAGAAAAGCCGAAACTTTGAAGGTAATTACAGTGAAATGCAACGAAATACCAAATACATCTACGACTGAGATACAAATTCAAAAGAGAATCTTTAATATTCGAGCGAGAATAAAACAAAAATAAAAAAGAAGAAAAAATAAAAAACGGGATAGAAGAAAGTAATACTGAAACCATGGGAATGAACCTATTTGAGGTGATGGATGTTGATTCGAATACAGCAATATCAAGATTAACACGACAAGCACATATCACGTGTTGTCCAAGGTCTTTGTAGATTGTTTGGCTTTAAGAACGAAATCAGATACTTGACTCCTTTGTTTTCACGTCATAAAGCACGTCCATCTGATTGCGTTTTCCACACCATACTTGTCCCCTTTCGCCTTGACATAAACAAATACATTCTCATGTATACACCCTTTCTATCAACGTTGAGTTGAGTTGATTATTAGTTTAACGTCCTTTTCAGTAGCGTGCCTATATGAGACGGAACCCACTGATTAACGTGGAATCCGAACCACATGAGCTCCTCCCGGGAATCGAACGCGGGTCTCCTATGCCAAAGGCATGTACGCTAACCGCTTAGCCACGAAATAGCTCTTCCTATTAACGTATTACTCTCCAAAATACTAGGTTTCTTTAATGCCACTTGTGTATAGTCAAGTGCTCCGATAGCACCAGGAAATGTATATTGTTCTTGCTACTCTGCCTTTGCTGTTTGCATATTACGCACACTTCCGGAAACAATCCATTTTCAGGTAGTCATAGACACAGTACTTTGAGCCACACCAGAATCCCCTGACATTCCGACCTGGAATCCCGGATCACTCACGTAACGCAAGAAAACCAAGGGCACCGATTTCTCTGTAAATTTGGGGGGAGGGGGCATTCAGATGCAGAAGGTATATATATCAGGATTTTAAGACAAATTGCACTCTAATTATGCCAAATATTGTATATTCATAAATACAATAGGGGGACCCACATGAGCTTTGGGGGCCCGGGCCCCCTGGTCCCCACAGGATCGGCGCCCTTGAAGAAAACCCGCATCTTTTCATCATTACGTAGTGCACCACCCCGAATTTTGGTTCATTCTCCTTAAAAAATGTGCTAACCACTCTACATTTTCTTTCATAAACTTATAATGCTTTTTGTAATCTCCATTTCTAACGTTTCTATGCAGTTTATAAGTTTTTCTACGTAGTAAAACAATCATATTCTCTGCCATATTTCCCACGGAGTCACCTATTTAGCTTGCTCCACAAATTTGGAGAAGTTACTAGCATCACAGAGGAGTCTTTGATTTTTATTGATATCAAACGTGAAATAGTTACTCGGCTCGAGAATAGAGGTGTGGTTTCTCTAGAAGGGCTGGGGTTCTTCGAGGTCAGCCGAGACGAGTAGTGCTCAGTTCTCTTTTTATTGATACCAATGCGAGTAACTACTACAAATTAGGGAATAATGAGTAACTTCTCCGTTTTATTGATATCACCCACTGTGTGGTATACAATATACGGAATTCAAGATGGCTGGCATGATGTACACTAAATCATTTAACGCTGTTTCTACACCAATGCCAAATTGTAACATTTTCGTTTACTCCGTTCATGCGTCTCTTTGTTACTGCTCTGTCACAATACATTTTTTCTATTAGATACATATGTCAAACATAGCATTCCCTGTCCCAAACAGATGATGTGTAAAAAATGAGTTCATATTCTCATTTGGGAGAATATTCAAGCCTAGGTTGAAGAGTAAAATCATAACCTTTTACATTTAAAACAATATTGTGTGATATGCAATATGGCGGAATTCACGTACTGCGCAGATTTAAATGGTACGCTGTGTCAAGTATATATTCCCTATAAAGATATGAGTACTCAGAAGGAAACATCCACTCCAAATCAGTGCGTCTACGCATGTCGTTATTATTGTTCTGTCCCAATGACCTGTATACAGATTCACATATGTCTTCTCACAGCAACATTATACTAATCTTTTCCACAGAATATTTTTCATTCTATACTTTGATCCAGGGGTGGAAATGAAATTTTAGAACTAAGGGGAAAGTCAATAATAGATAGAGTTTGATTAGGATATGTATCAAGAATACAAACTCAGACAGTCGGAAGTGCAAACAAACTTTAATGGAGAACGACTTAAGCAATAGCGATTGTTGCAGAACAATCAACAGCCAAACAAAACTAATTTCACCATTCAAATTTCCTATTTGTTACTAATAACTACAGATATTTTTCCTTCTTTTGCACAAACACTTTAACTTACTAAGGGGATACTTTCCCCTTGTGCATGCCTGATTTCCAGTGTTGCTTTCATCTCAGGCTTTTTACACGTGGATCGTATTTACCGGGCAATTTTGACGCTGGGCCCTTTTGACTCGTGTCTTTTTGTCGCGGGGCCCTTTCGTCCGGACCTTTTCCACGCTGGGCCGTTTTGACTCAGGCCCTTTTGAGGCAGGGCCCTTTTGACCCTGGCTCTTTTGACGCAGGGCCCTTTTAACTCGAGCCCTTTTGACCCGGCAATTTTGACGCGGGGCCGTTTCTACTCAGGGCCTTTTGTCACGAGGCCCTTTTACCCGAGCCCTTTTGACCTGCGCTCTTGTAACTCGGGGCCGTTTCTACTCGGGCCCGTTTGACGCAGGGCCCTTTTGACTCTTGTCTTTTCTCTCGCAGGACCCTTTTCACCCGGGACCCTTTGACGCAGGGCCGGTTTGACTCGGACACTTTTGTTGCGGAGACTTTTGACCCGGACCTTTTGGCTAAGGCCTTCTTGTAGCGGGGCCCGTTTTGATATGGGTCCATTTGACATAAGGCCCTTTTGAGTCGGGGTCCTTTTGACTCGGGATCTTTTGACGCAGGGCCCTTTTAACTAGAGTCCTTTTGACCCGGGCCCTTTTGATGGGGCCGTTTAAACGGGGTCCCTTTTTTCGCGAAGACCCTTTCATTCGGGCCCTTTAGACTCGAGCCCTTTGGTCGTCGAGATCTTTTAACCCCGGGCCGTTTAGACTCAGGCACTTTTGTCGTGGAGTCCTTTTACCCGGGCCCTTTTGACCAGAGCTCTTTTCACGCAGAGCCGTTTTTACTCGGGCCCGTTTGACGCAGGGCCGTTTCGACTCGGGTCTTTTTGTCGCGGGACCTTCTGACCCGAGCCTTTTTGACTCGGGCCTTTTTGTAGCGTAGCCCTTTTGGTACGGTCCATTTGACGTAGGGCCTTTTTGACTCTACCCCTCTTAACACGGGGCCCTTTTGAATCTGGTTATTTTGTCGCGGAGAACATTGGACCAAGGCCTTTTTCACCTTGGATTGTTTTGAAACGGGACCTTTTGAGGCGGGGTCCATTTGACCCGGGCTCTTTTGACGCAGTGCCCTTTAAACTCGAGACCTTTTGAGCCGGATCATTTTGACCAGGGGTTGTTTTGACTCGTGCCTTTTGTCGCGGAGACATTTTGACCCATGCCTTTTTGACGCGGAGCCGTTATTACTCGGGGCCGTTTTGAGCGGGCCCTCTTGACCGGGCCTCTTTTGAACCAGGGCCATTTTGTCGCGGGCCCTTTTGACCCGGCTCCTTTTGACGCGGGGCAGTTTGGACTCGGGCCCTTTTGTCGTGAAGATCTCATGACCCGGGGCCGTTTTTAGTCGGGGCCTTTAGTCGCGGGTGGCCATTTACCCGGGTTCTTTTGACCGGATACCTTTTGACCTGGGCTCTTTTCACGCGGGGCCGTTTTTACTCGGGAAAGTTTGACGCAGGACCCTTTTGACTCGGGTCTTTTTTGTCGCAGGACCCTTTTGAGCCGGATCCATTTGACGCGGGTCTTTTTCTCGCAGGACCCTTTTGAGCCGGATCCATTTGACGCGGGGCCGTTTTGACTCGTTCACTTTTGTTGCGGAGATCTTTCGACCAGGTCCCTTGTGACTCGGGCCTTTTTTGTCGCAGGACCCTTTTGACACGGGTCCATTTGACGCAGGGCCCTTTTGACGTGGGCCTGTTTTGCCTTGAGCCCTTTCCTCGCCATTTTGTCTGGCCCTTTTGACATAGAACCATATATATAACGCAGCAGCTGAAATTCCTGGGGCAGGCGGCGGGTATGAGTAAATTGATTATTAATCGATCCCTGGCGCATTAAAATTAGTTACGCTACTGGTCATATCTCTTTGTTTCTCTTCCCTCTACATCGTGTCTGGAGATGAATGTTCTGACTAATAGGCTACAGCGACGATTTTAAAAAGTAAGAAGATATATGCTACCAATTATAAATGTTATGAATTTAAACAATATATATAGGGCAATAAATCGAAAAACTCTATATGGGCCTTTTGCCCCCCCCCTCCCGTTGGAAAAAATTCTGCTGGTGTTAGTGATTATCATGTTGCTTAGTTACTGTATTATATTGTGCTATACACACAATAAATACTTCTGTGTTTTATTTAATAATAAGAACCTTATTTATGTTTATTACGGCCCTTGCTTGACAACAGCGAAATATATTCACGCTCAGTGTAATTAGATTCCATTCTCAAATAAGGTCAGTGAAGCGAATGAAATAATTCACGCACAAATTTAGGACTTAGAAAAGTGTCCTGCGAACATGTCGTAGGAAATTTCTGAAGAGTAAAAAGCGCTAGTAGCAATTGTTAGCAGTTATTAATTTAACATATAAGACAATAAATTGAAAAACTGAGAATACGAATCTTTTCAGAGATGGCAGTGTACTGACGGTTCAAATCTGTGTCTTTACTCCCTATACCTACGTTATTTCCCTAGTCAAAATAAAAACTCTTCAAAATTAATCACAATTTCTTATGCAACCATCCCTTCCTTGGTGTACTGCGCCGTCACATACCCGTCACGGCGATGTAAAGGCACTTTTGGCGACGAGGATACAATGATGACGTGGACTCGAATTCGTGCAAAGAGATTCGTCATTTCTTATTGCATGTATCGTGGCGGACAAAAATCATTGATCAGGTAATGACGACTGCTTTGAAACAAATGCAGAGGATGAGAATTAAATCTGTCATAACTGTAGTTTGGTGTGGAGAAGAAACGAACTTCTAAACCAAAGGTTTAAGAACAACTCAAGTTGTTAATATAAACTATGCCGAAGATAATTGACTTGTTCCATAAGAAAAGAAATACGAAAGACGTTCTGAAATGAAGAAAAGTAAAATACAATTTTGCAAGCGGAGGCAAAAAACTTAAGGTAACCACACTAAAGACGAATCATTTACCGCATACTGATCGTGGTTCACTGATCAATGCGCTCGATGAATAATATGTTTTTTTTTTTTTTTTTGATCGAATTTTCATCTAGGAAGTATTTTTCTTTCTTACTTCAGAAATTTTGGTGGTGTGACACATCTTTTATTATCTTCAGATATTTGAATACTCGGATGTTTCAATACGTAAGCTATCAAAACTTCCGGAATAATAATAGTACTGATAATTAACTACTAATAATTGTAATTATTTCGTAGAAGATCAAGCTAGGAGCTAATTATCGCTCAGGTTATACCACTATAAGCAGAAAGGTGACATTTGGCAACATTATTTCGGTTTTGCGTAATGTTGGCAACGAGAAGAGGGTTTTCTCATTTCGTTTCTACAACAAAGTAAATAACATGAGAATTAAGATTTTACATTTGAGACGGGACAAGGCTAACTCAAGTAAATCGTCTCGCTTTGGAAATGAAATTCGAGACTAGACGAAAAGTATCGTAAACATTCCTCGTCTTGTCTCGATTCTCGAAATAGTGTATGTCTATTCTTTAAGTAACAGTTGCTCTGTAGACTGAATCTTATAGGCTATGGGATATTTTGTTACTTTGTATTTCAGAGTTCATTGAATTATAGTCTACCTAGGTAAAGTATTTTGTACCCACTATGGAGAAATTTCAACCATGGCCACCACTAGCTACTACTATTCCCAAAGTTTCATTTATGCGCCTCCTGTACATCTCCTAATTAACATAGAGCAATGCGTAATACATTTTTCTAAATCTTATAGAATGTAGATTCTGACAATGTAACATTGTTTCCCATTTTGCCCACCAACTATAAGAAGAAGAAGAAGAAGAAACTTAAAATATCGCAAAAAACTCGACTCTTTCAGAAACCACTTCATCTCTGGCAACACTGTGAATATAGCAGCGCAACTAAAAATTCATTATTACATACCTTACATATTTGTGTGTATGATGTACAGCAGCCACTGAGGCCTAGGCCAAAGAAGCTGTCTCAATATAAGATATCTTTATAGGCTGTATCACCGATTTCAATGGAGGAAATAGACCATTATATGAGAACATCCTGTGATCTACGACCATCCTCACTACTAAAATGTCATGACGTACATCATTGTAAAGCTTATAGAACGCAGATTACAACTATGTAGAACAGGTCCCTATTTGACCTATTGGATAGAAGAAGAAGAAAAAAGTTGAAAAATTACAAAGAAGTTGTTTATTTATAGATTTATTTATTGTTGAAAAATTGTAATTGCTATATACGCATGCTGTATCATGAATTTTACTGGAGGAATTATTCCATTGATTGAGAACACCATGCAATGTAATAGTTGTTCTCATTAGTTCCAATTGAAAAATTGACAATAGAGGTGGAGTATGGGCCTTAACCTAACAAATTTAGGTAGAGAAAAACACTGAACTGTGAAGGTATTGTAAAAAAATGAAATGAAATTTTGAGTTTTACGTCCCACGGTTATGCCGGTTAGGCTAAAGGAGACGGTGATAATGAGTAAATGGTGGAATGAAATGAATAATGAGTAAATGAATGAAATGGTGGAATGAAGAAAGTGGGAGGAAACGGGAGAACCCCGAGAAAACCCACGCACACCGTGTTTGTCCACCACAAAGTTCACTTGGCGGGAGCAGGGTTTGAACCCGAGACCCCTAGCACCAGAGGTGAACGCTCTACCACTGAGCCACCGCGGCCCCCAACGAAGGTATTGTAATGTATAATTTAGTGTTGACTTTATAATCAAAAAATACCTTAGAAAAACGGTGTTGAAAAGTCTACCACTCCCCGAGAATGCATAGATCCACTATGGTGAATTTGCCAATATGGGCGCCAAGTTTCTTAATATTTGATATCTTTATACGTTGGCAATTCTTCAATGTTTGGAATCTAATTCTTTATATCAATTGAAAGCGAACTCTTAAACAAGTTCTTTTTTTTATTTTTATTATAATATTCTTTTACATGGTACAAACTACAGTTTTATATCCAGTACAGTGTTCAATAGTTTCCATGTTTTAGAGCTTACTTACATTAAAATGAATATATGCTACACAACTTAACCTATATGCATTATGTTGAATATAAGAATTACATATACGAGTATGATGTGTATACAACTATGTTAAGTTCCGCGACATGCTACTGTAAATGAACTAAGTAACGTTTAACACTAATAAATTTGAATTTTCAAAGTTAATTAACATATTTGGGAATGTGTTTTAAGCAGCTTTAGCTGATACATATTTTCGCTTATAATATCACTTTTATCTCAGTCATCAGCTGTCATCTTCTTCCTCAGAATTACAACAACTTGTACCTCTACAATGAGTACAAGCATTTGTACATATAATTCCTCGCGTTCTGCATATGCAATGTAGGGTAGCACATTGTGTTATGCAGCATCTGCATTTCAAAAAATTTTAATAAATAATTGGATGCTGGTGATTGAGCCATCTACACTGGTGTCAGATGTTCGTTACGCAATTCCCATCTCCAGCTACATTTCATTACACATCCGCTGTTGAACCTGATGTTTCACTCGTTGACTATGAAATTTACATGCATCTATTGAGAGAGGCAGTCCTTCGTGTTTCTCCTGATCTTTTGATTTTGTCGCCTTTGATGTGAACATTCGAAGCCACAGTTCGTTTAGTATATTTCCTGAATTTCTAACAAAAAAAGACCATAGTTTCGTGACCAGCAATGTTAATTTCTTCTTTAGATTTCTCAGCTGTCTTGAAATCAGTAGCATGTTTCGTAAACATCTCATTCGTCTTTAATATTTTGATAAGAGTCACATGTGATAGAGTCACCGTAGAACCTAGGCCGTACGGTTTTGATGTTGGATTGCACCCTAATATAGCATGCGTGAAAACAATGTGAGGGCAAACTTCTTCATCTAGTTTTTGCTTAATTTTCTTAATGTCATAGACAGTCTTTGTTTTGGCAGTTCGCTTTGTCTCCGGGCAGAGTAATAATATCATGACCCTAATTACTGAAGCGATGTATTAGCAGGACCAAAAGATCAGTGGCATCACGTATAATGGCTGTAGGATATTTGCGCTCTAATGGAACACCTTCCATGACGATCATGACCCATCATGAATTATATACTGGACATCTTCAGGCAAACTCACTTCGATTTTTACTTGCTCACGTATGAATTTAGCAAGTTGAGACTTTCCAGAATCTCTCACATACCCGTTTCTATCAAATAATGAAGAGGGTACGTGCAGAGCTCGTAAGAAAACATTTCTTTCAAATCAAAAACAGTTGTTTGAGTACAGAGTAACAGGTGTTGAAATAGTAGTTCAGGCTCAATGACGACATGATACAACATCAAAGCCATACGGCCTAGGGAAAGGTGACTCTATCAAAAAGTTAAAGACGAATGAGATGTTTATGAAACATGCTGCTGATTTCAAGACAGCTGGGAAATCGAAAGAAGTTAACATTGCTGGTCACGAAAGTATGGTACTTCTTTATGTTAGAAATTCAGGAGATACACTAAACGAAATGTGGCTTCGAAAGTTCACATTAAGGGCGACCAAACCAACAGTTCAGGTGAAACAGGAAGGACTGCCTCCCTCAATAGATGCATGTACATTTAATAGTCGACGAGTATGTCATCAGGTTCAACAGTGAATGTGTAATGAAATGTAGCTGGGGATGGGAATTGCGTAACGACATCTGACACCAGTGAAGGTGGCTCAATCACCAGCTCCCAATTATTAATTAAAATTTGTGAAATGCGGATGCAGCATAACACAATGAGCTACTCTACATTGCATATGCAGAAGGCAAGGAATGATATGTACTAATGCTTGTACTCATTGTAGAGGTACAAGTTGTTGTAATTCTGAGGAAGAAGATGACAGCTGATGACTGAGATAAAAGTGATATCATAAGCGAAAATATTTATCAGCTATAGCTGCTTAAAACACATTCCCAAATATGTTAATTAACTTTGAAAATTCAAATTTATTAGTGTTAAACGTTACTTAGTTCATTTACAGTAGCATGTCGCGGAACTTAACATAGTTGTATACACATTATACTCGTATATGTAATTCTTATATTCAACATAATGTATATAGGTTAAGTTGTGTAGCATATATTCATTTTAATGTAAATAAGCTCTAACACATGAAAACTATTGAATACTGTACTGGATATGAAAGTGAAGTGTATACCATGGAAAACATTGTTGTAATAAAAATATTTTTAAAAACTTCTTTAAGAGTTCGCTTTCAATTGATGCGAAGAAATAGGTTCCAAATATTGAATAATCTTCAAAATATAATGATATCAAGTATTAGGAAATGTGGCGCCCATATTGGCAAATTCACCATAGTTGACCTATGCACTCTCGGAGATTGGTAGACTTCTCAATACCGTTTCTCTCAGGTATTTTGTTCATTATAAAGTCAACACTAAATTATACATTACAATACCTTTGCGGTTCAGTGCTTTTTCTACCTTGATTTATTAGGTTGTTAATGCCTATATTGCACTTCTATTAGTCAATTTTCCAGTTGGAACAAATGAGGACAACAATTACATTGCATGGTTTTCTCATATAATGGTATATTTCCTCCAGTAAAATCCGTGATACAGCATGCGTATATAGCAATTATAATTTTTCAATAAATAAATCGATAAATAAATAACTTCTTTGTAATTTTTTAACTTTCTTCTTCTCCTTCTATCCGGTAGGTCAAATAGGAATCAATCCTACATAGTTGAAATGTGCGTTCTATAAGCTTTACAATGATGTACGTCATGACACTGTGATAGTTAGGATGGTCGCGGTCGCAATACGTTCTTATATAATGGTCTATTTCATCATAAAATTGGTGATACAGCCCATAATAGGTATCCCATATCGAGACACCTTCCTCGGTCTAGATCTCAGTGGCTGATGTACTTCTTACATACAAATTGTAAGGTATGTAATAACGAATTTTTGTTGTGCCGCTGAACACACATTGTTGCCAGAGATGAAATATTTTCGGAAAATCGATTTTTTTGTGATTTTAAAAAAAAATCATCTTCTTCTAGTTGGTGCGCAAAATCGGAAACAATGTCACATCGCTGCAATCTGCGTTCTACAAGCTTTACAACGTTGTACATTATGACACTGTAGTAGTTAGGATGGTCGTAGGTCGCAGGATGTTCTCATATAATTTTCTATTTCCTACATTGAAATCGATGATACAGCCTATAAAGGGTATCCCGTATTGGGGCACCTTCTTCGGCCTAGATCTCAGTGTGTTGTACATCTTACACACAAATATGAAAAATATGTACTAATGAATTTTTAGTTGCGCTGCTGTACTCACAGCGTGGCCAGAAATGAAGTATTTTCTGAAGGAATCGAGTTTTTTTTTTTTATTTCTCCTCAGTCTTCTAGTCGGCGGGCAAAATTAGAAATAACGTTACATTGTTGGAATCTACATTCTATAAGCATTACAAAAATGTATTACTCATTGTTCTTGTTAATTAGGAGGGGCACAGGACGCGCATAAGTGAAACTTTGCGAATAGTAGTAGCGCGTGGCGGCCATGTTTGAAAGTTCTCCATAACGACCTTACCCCACCTTGGAGAGTGGTAGACATTTCGCAATCGTTTTCTTCAGATACTTTTTTTTTCATAAGAACCCGTTAACAGAAATAGTATTGCAATTTGTTCCCGGTTCAGCCATTTTTTGAGCTAACATTCCTAGTCTAATAATGCAAATGTCGCCTTTAGGTCATTGTCTGCATGCTATTGTTGTTCAGAATAAGCAAAATATGATCGAAGTTTCGTACATTTTAACAGAAGAGGATGTATGAATTTTGTACCATTTCAATCAGAATACCATTGCGTTTTGTGAGAAGTGGGCCATATACAACAACACAATAATCAAAGATAGTCTGCTAAAATATGATAATAATGAAATGTTAAATGAAAAAGGTTTTCAATTTATGTATACAACTATACTAAAATGTTTTTCGTAATAATATAAATTTAAATATTTAATTTAGCTAATTTTTACCTTGTGTAGGCTAACAAATAGTGAAATATTAAGTCATAAGGATCAGTGGCGGCGGTTAGACGTTAGAAGTGGGGGGGGCAAGACATGATCTGAACAATTGTATATCAATGTTATATTTCCTGGTTGTTTCTAACACTGTTTGATGAAAGGTTGTATAACTAATAGGGTACTATCTTTTTTCACTTAAAATGCCGTATATCGTATTTCTATTTTATTAAGTAAATTCATAAGATCAATACAGGTAGGTACTAGCCCTTTATACTCTTAAACAACGAAAGTATAAGAAGAGATTTGAGTTCTTGCTTATGAACATCTTAAAATTCTGTCTGGAAAGTTGTGTGATCAGATTATTTAATAAATTTGCAAAACAAATAAATAGAACTGATAATATTAATCATAGTAATGAATAATGACGCTTGTTTTGCACAAGTTATATTGAAACTGGGAATTAATGAACAATTTATACTTTTAATTCAACACATGCCATTAAATGAATGTTTTTAGTCTTAGAAAATGAAATATAGTAAGTACTATAGGCATATGCTATGACATTTAAAGAAATATGCAATTGCAATATTAATTGCTTTGAATTGCAATTAAAACGCAATTTCTGTAGCTTTCTTAACTCCATCGGAAGACAAATAACCAATACGTACTCACGCAACGGCAAATATCATATGGCACCATTTTTTTTTTTCTATGAAACAGTAATACATACAAAACCTTTATCAGAGTGTCCACATTCTGGAAAATAAGTGAAAGTCAGGGAAAGGTCAGGGAAGTAAAAATGTATCAGGTAAAGTCTAGGAAATGGCAGATTGGTCAGGTCAAAGTCAGGGGAAAATTGATTTAGGTCCATTGTTCAATTCTGAATTTATGAAATAAGGTTGATTTCTTTGCTGTTACTGGATGCAAAATGTGGTGTTCTCAATGATGATTTCTCTGATATAGTCGTTGAAACCAATTTTCTGCGAAAACCACATCTAACTGCATCCTGGCATATTTGCTCAAAAGGGTAGACGCTGTTCTAGAAGAATTCCAAGAGGATATCTGGACAAGTGGCTGAGAACGCGAAGAAATAGTATCTCCAGCTCACAGTGAAAGTTTAAACTGAAGAATTTAAGGCACACTCGAATGAATTCATAGCCAATGATAGAGATGGTATTGGACTTGATGAGTTTTTCACTTAGTCTTAGGAAATGGGAAGAACTTCGTTGACTTATGGCCAGTTATGAAATATGTTTTATCTTCTTTCACGGAAACGCATTTTTTGAAAGTGGTTTCACAATAAATAAAATTCTCATTGTTGACAACTTACAAGAAGAATCTCTGGTGGCTCAACAGATCATATATGATTCTGTGATGAAAATAAGTGGATCATCAGGATTAATAATTACAAGAAGTATGATAAATTCAGTGAGAAGTTCAATGAGACAATATCAGGTGTATTTGGAAAAAAAAAGAGAAATAAATGCTGGAGACGAGAAGAGGAGAGAGAAACGGAAGATTCAGCAACAAATAAAGGAGCTGGAGGAAGAAAAGAAAATTAACCTGCGAAGACAAGGATATTCAGATCAACTATGCGAGAAGAAAACTATGCGAGAAAGTATGAAAACAAATTTCTAAATTTGTTGCATTTAACAACTGCACCAGCAAAAATATGTGTTACATAATGTGTGTGTGTGTTCTTTTAATAATCAGTAAAATCATGTATGAACTGTTTATTACTATAGGCAATATTAAAATACTGTGTAACTGGTATTATAATGTGTAAGCATATAATGTTTATTTTTTTCATATCTTAAGTACTCTGTATACTGCACACTTTCATTTGTAACTTTACATTTTGTGTAATATGTAGGCCTAATTAATATCGGCCTAATGCACATGTTTGTAAATTTGCATTCCTTTGGAAAGAAAATTAAAAAAGAAAGAAACAGAAGTGGAATAGAACAAGGCCAACTATGGGGAGTGTGGAGGCTGGGGTTTCTTTCTTTTTTCTATATTTTTAAGTTATTCGGGGGTCAGGGAAATCTGGAACTTTCGTCATGGAATGTCAGGGTAAAGTCAGAGATCTTCTCTCCAAATTGTATGGACACCCTGTTTACATTTCTAAATGAAATTATATAAATTAGGGCGTCACTTCAAAAAAGTGGGTGGGGCAACTGCCCCCTCTTGCCCCCTTATCGCCGCCAATGATAAGGATGAGTATCGCATACTATGGGAAATAAATAGTGTAGAATCAGTAGCGTAATTAGAGCATGAATATTTTTCTTTTAAGAGTTATTGTGAAATCTAAAGAATTAATATCCCGATCAAATATCACTTAACAGTGTTAGTAAATTAAGTACGGCTACATCATTATATAAAGAACTTCAAATACTGCTAAAGTAATAACTAAAATATATATTCAAATGCATTTTGTTTCGTATCTTCTCATAGACATCAAATACATTTTGTAGTTATCTGACCAGAATCACTCGAAAATACAAACTCCGCTCGTGTTTCAACAAAATTACAAAATAATCTTATTAATATAAGCAAGCTCAGATTGTTACTTAAACCTACAAATCTTTGAAGGGTGTTTAAACAAGTTTTGAGTTTAATATTACATTAAAAATGCATAGAGGAGCTTCTTCGTGGATAAATGGTTAGCATAAGTGCGTTTGGCTTGCGATATCCGGGTTCGATTCCCGGCGGGAGCTCATGTGGTTCAGATTCCACGTTAATCAGTACGTCCCGTCTCTTATAGCCTCGCTGCTGAAAGGGACGTTGAAGTCAAAATCAATTCAACTCAAAGTGCATAGACGTGAAGCTCAAAATGTGGAATCTCAAACTGGAAAAATATAAATACTTCGATCTTGAAAGATTCGAAATAATACGTTACTAAAATCTCTCTCAAAATTTGAAATAAACGAAATGTACATAGAAGATTTACATCGTGCATTACTTGTGAGGTATAAAATTACTCTAATCTTTCGGGGAACGAAAGAACAACAACTCGTCCAGTCAGGTACAATATCAAAATACTGATGCCTACCTTTGCACATGAAGTCAGGCACACATATTCCTCTATCGCCATCATTTTCCCCGCGAAATCCTTGCTTGCAAAAACATCCTTGTTCGCATTCAGATCCACACAGTACAGGATTAAAGTGTGCTACACACGACATTCTGCATCTTGATCCACAATAGCTGTATACCATATTAGGATCTGGGCATGCTGTGGATAGAATGATATAATTCCAAAATACAATTTAATCTAATAATAGCACATGAAGTAGTAGCTAGTGGTTTTACTAATAGTTAAACTCTATAAACAATTATTTACATGCTCAAAATAATAGCAAATAATATTATAAAGTGATGGCATCAGATGACATGAAGTTGTGTATACATTTTTCTGTTTAAACTATTACATTACATGAAATTTGTATATAAACCCAGTTAAATATCAGTATTCTGTTCTACAGATAATAATCATATATTCATGTGGTTCGGATTCCGCGTTAATTAGTAGATTTTGTCTCCTATAGCCTCACTGCTGAAAGGGACATTAAACTCAAAACCAACTCAACTCAATAATCATATGTGAATGTCAATAAATTTCTCATGCAGTGGCACATTTTTAATTGCACAATGAGCATACATGAGTTGCATTTGTAATACAGGATTATGGTCAGAAATAGAACTCATTCTTGGGAAACTAAAACTAAAGTTATATCAAACAGCCATTTCTTTCTGTCTCCTACCATTCTAGCTTTATGAAGATTAACCCTGCAATGAGAGCGGGGATTTTGGTGTCGTGGATAGTCTCGCGGGCTACCACTGTAGCCCATTGGTTTTTATTTTATTATATTGCCTAGCTTTGTTAATATTTCTATCTTTTACGTATAGATTTGTATTTATAAACTGTTTAAGGCTTTTATACACAATTTGATAAATATGATTATTTTGAAACAAATTTATATACAAAGAAGACCAACAGCATTCATTTTTCAAAAGTAATACACGAATAAGAATGTAAAAGTTATTTTTATTTAGCAATAAATGTACCAATCAGTCGTATTTTAAACTTTCCTTTATCGTAAACATATATGTCAGAATTCTCAAAAAAAAATAATTTTAGAAAAATTGGACGAAAAAATATTACAAATAAACGTATTATTCACAAAACATGTACTGTTTCAGCGAAATATTTTTTTTATGATTTCTTTCTATCGAAGTTTGATTACAATTTTGCATAATTATACATATGCTATTTACATTCATGTATTTTTATTTTTCTGTTTTCCTATTCATATCACTCTAATCATGTTCTGCACACAAATAATGAGTGGTCAATGCACACTTTCCTTCAAGTATTGACCACTCATCTGAAGGATGCCAATAAAGGCACGTATTTCAGCCTCGTCTGTAAGGTTTGCATCATAGTCACGTACAAATCTCTTTCTAACATTGTCAATGTAAATATTGGCACAACGAACTATAAATCTCAAACTGTTTACATCTAAATGTATTTCTAGACATGCAAGTTGCAACAACGCAGACCTAGCCTCACCTGTAGGTTCTGAAAAATGAAGCACAATATTATGAGCACGAGTGCGATTAATATGAGTAGGAGGGTCTTTTCACCAGGTGGAATTGTCATTTCCTATATAATAATTTACTTCACAACTTTATTTACTACAACTATCATCAATAGGTGTCAATGATCCCTGTTGTTTGGAATTCTCAATCACATCTCAATTTGCACAAACTATTTCTGTGTCGGAAAAATGCACTTCTTCGGTCTCCAAATGTTCTTCACCATCACTATGGTCATCTAGAAAACATTCCTCGTCATAACTGGCATTTTGCAAACTCATTGACTATCTGATTAGCATTCAAAGTATGATGAAAAAACTTTCGACGTGTTGGGACACTTATGACAGCAATAGTCGCGCGGGCTACAGATGTAGCCCATGAAACTTTCAAGCAGAATAACAATGAGCTCCTTTCGCTTTTACGTTCGACCACACACTAAATGCACAGAATGATAGTTGATAGAAAGGTGCACAGACACCCCTTGAACTACTTTGTGGCAAGGAAAACAAAAACACTTGGCTACAATATCTAGTAGTCCGCGCACGTATTGCAGGATTCATATTCAATTCGAAAGTGGCAATAGATGTATACAACTTCCTGTTGCACTAGAACTAGAAGAATAAAATCAGAAATGGAAGACTTTCTTCGAATGATTAATCGATTGCAGAAAACTGTTTCTCTCTATGTTATGCCATTTCTTCCCCCTGGAATTGAATAATCAATCCAGAATTAGTAGTAAGTTGTGTGTTTAGTAGGAAGATGCAGATGAAAATGAAACTTTCTTTCAGATCTTAAATCGATTCAAACAAATCGTTTCTCGCTATCTGCTACCATGTTTGTTCTGTGATGATTAACATTGAAAGAGGAACTTACTAATTCCTTCCACTTCCGGTTTGGTTGAGTTGAGTTGATTTTAGATTAGCGTCCCTTTCAGCAGCGAGGCTATGTGATACGTGGACCTACTGACTAACGTGGAATCCGAACTACATGAGCTCCCGCCGGTCTCAAACGCCAAAGGCACGTACGCTAACCGCTTACCCACGAGGGAGCTCTCCGGTTTGGTTATAGGTTCAGATGAAAGCTATTCTTTGGGCACTGAATCAATTCAAGAAAACGCTTCTCGATATATCTTACCGTTCTTGCTCTGAGAACAATTGACAGACGGACGTGCCGTTTTATATGACTTCCAATACTTATGCTTAGCATAGTTTAGAAGTCACATATAATGAATATTTATATATTGGTTTCCAAGTACTTCAAAATAGTATGTGAGTGTATCTTCTTCTCGGGTAATCAATCTTTCGATGGCTTTGAAGCAGTCCTCCACTCTTCTCTATTTGGAGCCAGAGTTTACACTTTTAGGTGTTTTATCTTCACTACACCTTGTATTATTTGATCTGTATATCAGTCTGTTTTCGTTTGATTTGACCTTAGCTCAACTATAAGCAGCTAGGCTGTATGAGATGTTGATCTACAGTTTAAAGAGGAATCCGAACCACATGACCTACCACATGGAATCGAACTTGAATTGCGCCCTTTCTCTAACTATATTGTGTTTCGTGATTCCTTCAATAACTGATGGACTTTTTCATATTTGGTAGTGTGTAAAATTATCTTATCTCTGCTTATTGAAAATTTCTACAGTACACTCCTCTTCTCCAATTATTTCCGATTTATTAATTAGATGTATTTTTGTTATTGATGTCTATATTTTCGTATAACCTTTAAAAGTTTATAAGTTCAGATATGTAATCAGTGATTTCGAAATATGTTACAAAAACCCATATGCTATAGCATACTGTAGGCAAGATATTACAGGAGACGTGCTTATTTTTGGAAATGAATACTAATTCCGTGGAATGATTACATTAATAAAGATAACCAAGAAAGTTATGTCGCTTTTCCGCCCACCACCTTCAAACATCGATATGTCGCCTAAGACATACCTGGAACATCAAAGATAGTCCTCATCAGCATCGACGACTAGACCTTCTGCCAACGTTCTGGAAGGCCATGGATTCCATCGCGGTAGAACTTGGTGGATCGTGAAGCGAAGGTCTCAAGTGCATTTTGTACCTCTACTAGGGATTTGAACGGCGTACTCTAAGGTGATCGTCCAAGGAATGGAACGGGTGATAATCGGACGGTACAATGTCCGAGGAGTATGGCGGATGCAATAGTGTTCCCCATCCAAGGCGTAAAATGGTGTCCCGGGTCATCCTAGCCAGATGGGACTTAGCGTTGCGCAGCAACAGGGGGTCCCCTTTGCGATTCAAAAGTGCTGGCTCCAGAGTTATGAGTTTTTCTTGAACACGGCTAAACTGCTAACAGTTCACAGTTGTATTGATGTTCTGACCAGATGGTATCAGTTCTCGATGCTCAATGCCGCGAGCAGTCCACCAAACACATAGGAGGACCTTGTTTGCTGTTGGTGCAGTGTCGGTTTCGGCTGTTTTCGAATCGGTTAATGGTATGCTAACCAATGATGACGGCTTCGTGTAGCTTCGTACAGGACCCACTTCTCATCAAATGTCAACACACTATACAGAAATGGCTCCTTCCTCAGGTGATACAGCAAAGAAACACACAATGCCTACTGGCCCGGAGTCAAATCATGTGGGACTCATTCGACCCAACTTGTACTGCTTCACAAGTTGATAGAGGAGCTGCCGAATGGTTTCTTCACTCACACTGAATTATAGTCCCAGTTCCTCACATTTCTGGTCACTGTTCGCCTGCTGTCTGACGATCTTCATTTTATACATGTGTTGTTCTTGGGGCACGTGGTGCGTCTTCGAGTATTTCTTCACCATCCTTAAACTTATTAAACCACCGCTGCACTGTCCGCGTAGTCACTACATCCTCAGCAAAGGCCTGGCATATCTTCCGCTCCGCTGCTGCGGCGTTTGACCGCGGTAACTCATACAGCATACACCCTCTTATGATGCTCTATGGAGATCCTATGTTCACTCTGTCCTTACGCAAGTTCACAGTGTAACTGCCACAACCAGGTAGTATGTTGGATATACGCACAGCAACAGCTTACCTTCGCCTTATCTCCATTCGCATTCAACTTACGGTGTTAGGGCCAACTCCACAAAAAGCGACAGAACTTTCTTGGTTACCTTTATAGTATAACAAAAATAAAATATTAGCCCAATCACAACATATGAGGGCAACAAATCAATATACCCTTTCTTGAATTCCTAATATTTTACCTTATTTCTGAAATGACATATGCAACATAGTTCATTATGTAAACAGTATTACCCATTGAAAAAAAATGAAACGAAATCTTTTACGTCCCACAGTTATACCAGCTAAGCTAAAGGAGACGGTGAAGATAAGAAATGAATAGCATGGAGGAAAGAAGAAGGTGGGAGGAAACGGGAGAACACCGAAGAAACCCATGTACACGGTGTTTGTCCAACACAAAGTTCACTTGACGGGAGCAGGTTTTCAACCCGGGACCCCACGCACCACAGGTGAACGCTTTGCCACTCAGCCACCGCAGTCCAACAGTATTGGCTATTGAGGACCTGCCCATAATATACAAGGTGTCCCAAAAGTAATGGTAAAAAATAAAACCATAGACTCCTGGCACCACACAATAAAAAAAGTTATATGACCTGTAGCCCGGAAGTGGACAGGAGCGGAGGTAGACATCTTCCAATGTGGAGGGCAAAAGTACTTGCCGACTTACAATACCGCATTGAAGATGCGTGTGAACAGTTACGGAACACACTGGGAGTGCCGAAATGCATTTGAATCTCACGATTAGCACATTGCATACACGTGGGAGGACAACACTTTGAACATCTGTAGTTACCTTTATTATTAGCACGTATGACCTAGTAGTTTGTAATACAACTCTGTGTAAGATACTACGTTACAAATAAACTACATCATTGTGTATTCTGCCTGTTATTTCATACATTACACAACTAGTTACACTTGTTCTTATTTCTACCTTCTCTTTGCAAGTTTCTTTCTGGTATCTCACTTTCCATTGCCCTCTGATAATATGCAACCATGCTAAGTGGTCTATGCTTTGACTCTCATTCTACATATGCGTGTAATCGTGCCATGGATAAGAACTTTTTTCTTTATGATTTCCATTTTTGCTGCACCGTTTCAATACTTCTGCCGTACAGACATTCGATGAATCTCTAAAGGACGTACAGAGAATCTCTGGAGCAGTTAGGTAATATACGTTTAGCATGTCAATTCAAGATGATATTTATGTATTTATGAATCTCCTTCTTAGCTCCTATCATTATTCCGCTGGTAGGTGTGAAGCTCCTTTCCCCCACATTTGAAGCTCTCTAGCTCCGCTCCTGTCCATTTCCGGAGTATAGGTCATATAGACATTTGTTTCCTGAGTCGGTGCCAAGAATCTGTGGTTTCATTTTTTACCATTACTTTTGGGACACCCTGTTATTCTGGTATAAAGGGTCAAATTTATAATACTTACAAATTTAGAGAGTAGTCTACTCTTTCGGTTATAGTAAATTTAAACAAACTCACCTTGGCGTATAGCGCATTCTGATGTGGGAATACAAGGTCCTACATTTTCAGCATTACGGGGACCATCTGTTAGTTTAAGACGTGTAAATCCATCCTTACAGATACATTTTGGAGGAAGTTGGTCTTTACAATCCGTATTAACTGCAAGTACACAGGTTCCTTCACAAATACCATGGTGATTAAATACTTCGTTTTCTCCACATACAGGACCTTGGAAATCTACGGGACCTACGAGCAACAAATTGATAGATAACATGAACAACTTTTAAGGTATGATTACAATTAACATTTATAATTAACCAATTATGTAACTTGTGAAACTGTTATATTAAAAACAGACACACACACATACATATACGTACAAGGTGAACTATTTATATTTAAATGATCTTTTCACTTTTAAACTATAGGCCACAATCACTGCAATTTTGTTCGATACAAATGTTTACATGGAAAAGTCGTTCGTCACTCTATCAGATTAGTAGCACAGTATTAAGAGCCCAACATAGAGTCGTATTATTTTCTTCAAATGGTACTAAATCATGTTATTACATATTTCAAATCTACACGTGTCAAGTTAGACGAACCACAAACATTAAAACGACCGGAACATATCTCAAAATAATGGGTTATTTATGGGCTAATTAGTTGTTCTAATCCCCATTTCTGGGATCCTACTGCTTAGCGGAAAATTGGAATGAAAATGGGCGAGAATAGCTTGATGTCAAGCTAAAGAAAAACATACAGTTATATTGGTCCGATCGAAAAAAATCAAATACCAGAATTAAGGTCTATTTGTGGGTTAATTATTTGTTTTAATCCCAATTTTTGGGCTTCTACTGCTTAGCGGGAAATCAGAATCAAAATGGGCGAGTTCAGCTTAACGTCAATTTAGAACCCCCATACGGTTACAACGGTCTGATCGAAAAAATTCAAATACCAGAATTATGGTCTCTTTATGGGCTTATTAGTTGCTCTAATCCAATTTTTGGACTGCTACTGTTTAGCAGGAAATCGGAATCAAAGTGGGCGAGTCTAGCTTGATGTCAAGCTAGGAAACCCCATGCGCTTAGAATGGTAGGATCGAAAAAAAATCGAGCACCAGACTTATTGGCTAATTAGTTGCTCCAAGTCAAATTTTTCGGCTAGTACTATTTAGCAGGAAATTGGTATAAAAATGCGCGAGTCTGGCTTGATGTCAAGCTAGAAAACCCCATTCGGTTACAATGATGTGATCGAAAAGATCAAACGCCAGAATTATGGGCTAATTAGTTGTTTTAATTCATATTTTTCGGCTCCTACTGTTTAGCGGGAAATTGGTATCAAAAAGGGCGAGTCTGGCTTGAGTTCAAGGTAGAACCATTCATGCGGTTACAATGGTGTGATCGAAAAAATTCAAAAGCCAGAGTTATGGTCAATTTATGAGCTGATATGTGCTCTAATTAGGATTTTTTGGCTGTTGTCGTTTAGCAAGAATTCTTTTTCAAATTGTGGGTTTATGCTTAACTTCTAGCTATAAACCTAGGGCTATAATACACCGATCGAAAGAATTCAAATGTCATAACTATGGGTTAATTCTGTGCCAATTAGATTCCATAACGTCGGCTTTTGTTAGCAATGGTCAGTTCGAAAGAATCGAAACGTCAGAATTATGGGCTATTTATGGGATAATTAGTTGATCTAATCCCAATGTTTGGGCTCTTACTGTTTACCGGGAAATCGAAATCAAAATGGGCGAGTCTAGCTTGAGATTAAGCTAGAACCACCCATGGACTTACAATGGATCGATCGAATAAATTCAAACGCCAGAATTGGGGACTATTTATGGGTTAAGTACATGTTCTTATCACAATTTTTGGGCTCCTACTCTTTAGTGGGAAATCAGAATCAAAATGAGCGAGTCTTGCTTAACGTCAAGCTAGAACCCACATACGGTTACACTGGTCCGATTGAAAAAGTTCAAACGCCGCAATTATGGGCTAATTAGTTGCTCTAATTCCATTTTTCGGCGCCTATGGGGTACCACCGCAGTCCCACAGTATTGGCTATTGAGGAGCTGTCCATAATATAAAAGTTGTCTCAAAAGTAATGGTAAAAAATAAAACCATAGATTCCTGGCACCACAATAATAAAAAAAGTTATATGATCTGTAGTCCGGAAGTGGACAGGGGCGGAACTAGACAGCTTCGAATGTAGAGAGGAAAAGAACTTGCCGACTTATAATACCGCATTGAAGATGCGTGTGAACAGTTACGGATCACACTGGGATTGACGGCATGCATTTGAATCTCACGATTAGCACGTTGCATACACGTGGGAGGACAACACTTTGAACATCTGTAGTTACCTTTATTATTAGCATGTATGACCTAGTAGTTTGTAATGCAACTCTGTGTAAGATACTACGATATAAATAAACTACATCGTTGTGTATTCTGCCTGTTATTTCATACATTACACAACTAGTTACACTTGTTCTTATTTCTACCTTCTCTTTGCAAGTTTCTTTCTGGTATACCACTTTCCATTGCCATTTGATATTATAAAACCATGCTAAGTGGTCTATGCTTTGACTCCCCTTCTACTTGTGCGTGCCATCGTGCCACGCATAACAACATTTTTCTGTATGGTTTCTATTTTTACTGCACCGTTTCAATACCCCTGCCGTACAGACATTCGGTTAATTTCTAAAGGACGTACTGAGAATCTCTGGAGTAGTTATATAACATGCGTTTAACATGTCAACTCAAGATGATATTTATGTATTTATGAATCTCCTTCCTAGCTCCTATCATTATTCCGCTGGTAGGTAGAAAGTTCCTTTCCCCCACGTTTGAAGCTCTCTAGCTCAGCCCCTGTCCATTTCCGGAGTATAGGCCATATAAACATTTTTTTCTTCATTTGGTGCCAGGAATCTGTGGTTTCATTTTTTACTATTACTTTTAGGACACCCTGTATTTCTGGTATAAAGGGTCATATTTATAATACTTTCAAATTTAGAGAGTAGTCTACTCTTTCGGTTATAGTAAATTTAAACAAACTCACTTTGACGTATAGCGCATTCTGATGTGGGAATGCAAGGTCCTACATTTTCAGCATTACGGGGACCATCTGTTAGTTTAAGACGTGTAAATCCATCCTTACAGATACATTTTGGAGGAAGTTGGTCTTTACAATCCGTATTAACTGCAAGTACACAGGTTCCTTCACAAATACCATGGTGATTAAATACTTCGTTTTCTCCACATACAGAACCTTGGAAATCTACGGGACCTACGAGCAACAAATTGATAGATAACATGAACAACTTTTAAGGTATGATTACAATTAACATTTATAATTAACCAATTATGTAACTTGTGAAACTGTTATATTAAAAACAGACACACACACATACATATACGTACAAGGTGAACTATTTATATTGAAATGAGCTTTTCACTTTTAAACTATAGGCCACAATCACTGCAATTTTGTTCGATACAAATGTTTACATGGAAAAGTCGTTCGTCACTCTATCAGATTAGTAGCACAGTATTAAGAGCCCAACATAGAGTCGTATTATTTTTTTCAAATGGTACTAAATCATGTTATTACATATTTCAAATCTACACGTGTCAAGTTAGACGAACCACAAACATTAAAACGACTGGAACATATCTCAAAATAATTGGTTATTTATGAGCTAGTTAGTTGTTCTAATCCCCATTTCTCGGAACATACTGTTTAGCGGGAATTTGGAATGAAAATGGGCGAGAATAGCTTGATGTCAAGCTAACAAAACCCATACACTTACAATGGTCCGATCAAAAAAAATCAAATGCCAGAATTAAAGTCTGTTAGTGGGTTAATTAGTTGTTTTAATCCTAATTTTTGGGCTCCTACTGCTTAGCGGGATATCAGAATCAAAATGGGCGAGTTCAGCTTAACGTCAATTTAGAACCCCCATACAGTTACAATGGTCCGATCGAAAATATTCAAATACCAGAATTATGGTTTATTTATGGGCTTATTAGTTGCTCTAATCCAATTTTTGGACTGCTAGTGTATAGCGGGAAATCGGAATCAAAGTGAGCGAGTCTAGCTTGATGTCAAGCTAGGAAACCCCATGCGCTTACAATGGTAGGATCGAAAAAAATCGAACGCCAGACTTATGGGCTAATTAGTGCTCTAAGTCAAATTTTTCGGCTCCTACTGTTTAGCGGGAAATTGGTATCAAAATGGGCGAGTCTGGCTTGAGTTCAAGGTAGAACCATTCATGCGGTTACAATGGTGTGATCGAAAAAATTCAAAAGCCAGAATTATGGGCAATTTATGAGCTAATATGTGCTCTAATTAGGATTTTTTGGCTGTTGCCGTTTAGCAAGAATTCTTTTTTAAATTATGTGGTTCGGATTCCACGTTAATCAGTAGGTCCACGTCTCATATAGCCTCGCTGCTGAAAGGGACGCTAAACTGAAATCAACTCAACTCTTTTTTAAATTGTGGGTTTATGCTTAACTTTTAGCTATAAACCTAGGGCTATAATACACCGATCGAAAGAATTCAAATGTCATAACTATGGGTTACTTGTGTGCTAATTAGTTTCTATAACGTCGGTTTTTGTTAGCAATGGTCAGTTCGAAAGAATCGAAACGTCAGAATTATGGGCTATTTATGGGATAATTAGTTGATCTAATCCCAATGTTTGGGCTCTTACTGTTTACCGGGAAATCGAAATCAAAATGGGCGAGTCTAGCTTGAGATTAAGCTAGAACCACCCATGGACTTACAATGGATCGATCGAATAAATTCAAACGCCAGAATTGGGGACTATTTATGGGTTAAGTACATGTTCTTATCACAATTTTTGGGCTCCTACTCTTTAGTGGGAAATCAGAATCAAAATGAGCGAGTCTTGCTTAACGTCAAGCTAGAACCCACATACGGTTACACTGGTCCGATTGAAAAAGTTCAAACGCCGCAATTATGGGCTAATTAGTTGCTCTAATTCCATTTTTCGGCGCCTATGGGGTACCACCGCAGTCCCACAGTATTGGCTATTGAGGAGCTGTCCATAATATATAAGTTGTCTCAAAAGTAATGGTAAAAAATAAAACCATAGATTCCTGGCACCACAATAATAAAAAAAGTTATATGATCTGTAGTCCGGAAGTGGACAGGGGCGGAACTAGACAGCTTCGAATGTAGAGAGGAAAAGAACTTGCCGACTTATAATACCGCATTGAAGATGCGTGTGAACAGTTACGGATCACACTGGGATTGACGGCATGCATTTGAATCTCACGATTAGCACGTTGCATACACGTGGGAGGACAACACTTTGAACATCTGTAGTTACCTTTATTATTAGCATGTATGACCTAGTAGTTTGTAATGCAACTCTGTGTAAGATACTACGATATAAATAAACTACATCGTTGTGTATTCTGCCTGTTATTTCATACATTACACAACTAGTTACACTTGTTCTTATTTCTACCTTCTCTTTGCAAGTTTCTTTCTGGTATACCACTTTCCATTGCCATTTGATATTATAAAACCATGCTAAGTGGTCTATGCTTTGACTCCCCTTCTACATGTGCGTGCCATCGTGCCACGCATAACAACATTTTTCTGTATGGTTTCTATTTTTACTGCACTGTTTCAATACCCCTGCCGTACAGACGTTCGGTGAATCTCTAAAGGACGTACAGAGAATCTCTGGAGCAGTTATATAACATGCGTTTAACATGTCAACTCAAGATGATACTTATGTATTTATAAATCTCCTTCCTAGCTCATATCATTATTCCGCTGGTAGGTAGAAAGTTCCTTTCCCCCACGTTTGAAACTCTCTAGCTCAGCCTCTGTCCATTTCCGAAGTATAGGCCATATAAACATTTTTTCTTCATTTGGTGCCAGGAATCTGTGGTTTCATTTTTTACTATTACTTTTAGGACACCCTGTATTTCTGGTATAAAGGGTCATATTTATAATACTTACATTTAGAGAGTAGTCTACTCTTTCGGTTATAGTAAATTTAAACAAACTCACCTTGACGTATAGCGCATTCTGATGTGGGAATACAAGGTCCTACATTTTCAGCATTATGGGGACCAGCTGTTAGTTTAAGACGTGTAAATCCATCTTTACAGATACATTTTGGAGGAAGTTGGTCTTTACAATCCGTATTAACTGCAAGTACACAGGTTCCTTCACAAATACCATGGTGATTAAATACTTCGTTTTCTCCACATACAGGACCTTGGAAATTTACGGGACCTACGAGCAACAAATTGATAGATAACATGAACAACTTTTAAGGTATGATTACAATTAACATTTATAATTAACCAATTATGTAACTTGTGAAACTGTTATATTAAAAACAGACACACACACATACATATACGTACAAGGTGAACTATTTATATTGAAATGAGCTTTTCACTTTTAAACTATAGGCCACAATCACTGCAATTTTGTTCGATACAAATGTTTACATGGAAAAGTCGTTCGTCACTCCATCAGATTAGTAGCACAGTATTAAGAACCCAACATAGAGTCGTATTATTTTTTTCAAATGGTACTAAATCATGTTATTACATATTTCAAATCTACACGTGTCATGTTAGACGAACCACAAACATTAAAACAACCGGAACATATCTCAAATTAATGGGTTATTTATGGGCTAATTAGTTGTTCTAATCCCCATTTCTCGGAACATACTGTTTAGCGGGAATTTGGAATCAAAATGGGCAAGAATAGCTTGATGTCAAGCTAACAAAACCCATACACTTACAATGGTCCGATCAAAAAAATTCAAATGCCAGAATTAA
The DNA here is from genome assembly GCF_964235325.1 of Thermobia domestica. Taxonomy (NCBI): domain Eukaryota; kingdom Metazoa; phylum Arthropoda; class Insecta; order Zygentoma; family Lepismatidae; genus Thermobia; species Thermobia domestica. The sequence continues at coordinate 94,288,360 of NC_137462.1, read as the reverse complement.
GGTCTATTTGTGGGTTAACTAGTTGCTTTAATCCCAATTTTTGGGCTCCTACTGTTTAGCGGGAAATCGAAATCAAAATGGGCATGTCTAGCTTGAGGTTTAGCTAGAACCCCCCATACAGTGGCCCGATCGAAAATATTGTAACGCCAGAATTGTGGACTATTTATGGGCTAATTATATGCTGTAATCACAATCTTTAAGCTCCAACGTTTAGCGGGAAATCAGAATCAAAATAGGCAAGTTGAGCTTAACGTCAAGTTAGAACACCCATATGGTCACAATGGTCCGATCGAAAAAATTCAATCACCAGAATTATGGGATAAATATGGGCTAATTAGTGGTTCTAATCCAAATTTTTCGGCTCCTACTGATTAGCGGGAAATCGAAATCAAAATGGGCGAGTCTAGCTTGAGGTTAAGCTAGAACCCCCATGGGCTTACAATAACCCGATCGAAAAAATTGTAACGCCAGAATTGTGGACCATTTGTGGGCTAATTTGATGCTTTAATCCCAAATTTTGGGTTCCTAATGTTTAGCGGGAAATCGAAATCAAAATGTGCGAGTCTAGCTTGATATAAAGCTAAAAAAATCTTATATGGTTTCAATGGTCCCATCGGAAAATTCAAATGCCAGAATTATGGGCTATTTATGGGGTTATTAGTTGCTCTAATCCAATGCTTGGACTGCTACTGTTTAGCGGGAAATCGGAATCAAAATTGGAGAATCTAGCTTGATGTCAAGCTAAGAAACCAAATGTAGTTACAATGGTCGGATCGAAAAACTTCAAACGCCAAAATTGTGGGCTATTCATGGGCTAATTAGCAGTTCTAATTCCAATTTTTCGGCTCCTGCTGATTAGCGGGAAATCGGAATCAAAATGGGCGAGTCTAGTTTGATATCAATCTAGAACCCACCACATGGTTTCAATGGTCCCATCGAAAAAATTAAAACGCCAGATTTATGACCTATTTATGGGCTTATTAGTTGCTCTAATCCAATTTTTGGACTGCTACTGTTTAACGGGAAATCAGAATCAAAATGGGTGAGCCTAGCTTGATGCCAAGCTAGGAAACCCCATGTGGTTACAATGGTCAGATCGAAAAATCAAACGCCAGAATTATGGATTAGTTACTTGCTCCAATTCATATTTTTCGGCTCCTACTGGTTAGCGGGAAACTGGTATAAAAATGGGCGAGTCTAACTTGACGTCAAGCTAGAAAGCCCCATGCGGTTACAATGTTTGGTTCGAAAAATCAAACGCCAGAATTATGGGCTTATTAGTTGTTCTAATTCATATTTTATGGCTCCTACTGTTTAGCGGGAAATTGGTATAAAAATGGGCGAGCCTAGCTTGATGCCAAGGTAGGAAACCTCATGCGGTTACAATGGTTGGATCGAAAAAAATCAAACGCCAGAATTATGGGCTAATTAGTTGCTCTAATTCATATTTTTCGGCTCATACTGTTTAGCGGGAAATTGTTATCGAAATGGGCGAGTTTCGCTTGACGTCAAGCTAGAACTCCCCATATGGTTACAGTGGTCAGATCGAAAAAACGCCAGAATTATGGGCTAATTAGTTGCTCTAATTCAAATTTTTCGGCTCATACTGTTTAGCGTGAAATTGATATTAAAATGGGCGAGTCTAGCTTAACGTCAAGCTAGAACCCCCTTACGGTTACACAGGTCCAACTGAAAAAGTTCAAACGCCAGAATTGTGTGCTAATTAGTTGCTCTAATTCCATTTATCTCGTTATATATTATATGCAATTATTTATTGATATACATTATTTACTGATCTACTTCTATGCATTTCTATGCAAATTACTTCTTAATACAATAGATACTAAGTTTTCAGTTCACACCTCCAAATAATGAAAATATGCACAATCAAAGCTCTTTTGTATGTACAAAAATTATACAATACATGTATTAAAAAGGAGATAAAAACAAGTTATAAAAGACAAAATGTAAGCTTTATAACAGCCAAATGTCACACAAATGCTGAATATGATAAGAACCTTTATAAATTTTCTATATAACGTTGATAATTTTTCTAATATATGTTGAATGGATGTTTTATAATTATTTTGTATACTTCTTTTATCAAACTAGTGAAGAGAATATACAAGAAGCAAAGGTTCTTCGAATTTTATTGTAGCTTTTCATTGCCACAATAGAAGTTGAGAATTACGTAATCAGATACAAAGAAGATAGTTCTAATTAGCCCATAAATAGCCCATAATTCTGGCGTTTGAATATTTTCGATCGGACCATTGTAACCGTATTAGGGGTTCTAGCTTGATGTCAAGCTAGACTCGCCAATTTTGATTTCGATTTCCCGCTAAACAACAGGAGCCTAAAAATTGGGATTTAAACAACTAATTAGCCCATAAATAGCCCATAATTCTGGCGTTTGAATATTTTCGATCGGACCATTGTAACCGTATTACGGCTTCTAGCTTGACGTCAAGCTAGACTCGCCAATTTTGATTCCGATTTCCCGCTAAACAACAGGAGCCCAAAAATTGGGATTAAGACAACTAATTAGCCCATAAATAGCCCTTATACTGGCTTTTGAATATTTTCGATCGGACCATTGTAACCGTATTAGGGTTTCTAGCCTGACGTCAAGCTAGACTTGCAGATTTTCATTCCGATTTCCCGCTAAACAACTGGAGCCCAAAAATTCGGATTAAGACAACTAATTAGCCCATAAATAGTCCATAATACTGGCGTTTGAATATTTTCGATCAGACCATTGTAACCGTATTAGGGGTTCTAGCCTGACGTCAAGCTAGACTTGCAGATTTCCATTCCGATTTCCCGCTAAATGGTATGAGCCTAAAAATTGGAATTAAAGCAACTAATTAGCCCATATTTCTGGCGTTTGATTTTTTTCGATCGGACCATTGTAACCGTATCGTGAGTTCTAGCTTGACATCAAGCTAGACTCGCCCATTTTCATTCTGATTTCCCGCTAAACGGTATGAGCGCAAAAATTAGGATTAGAACAACTAATTAGCCCATAAATAGCCCATTATTTTGAGATATGTTCCGGTTGTTTTCGTGTTGGTGGTTGGTCTAACATGACACGGGTTTCAAATCTACATATAAAATAAAAACTTACAACACCACTCTTGTTATAGTTGCAAACTGAAGACCCTGTAGCATTACGAACATCGAAATGCAACAAATGTTGTAAGGTTACGCAACAGTAATATCAAAAGTATGATTGTAGTTTAAAATATTAGTGTTATCAAAAGTATGTTATCAAACGTTTGGTTATAGATTAAAATATAGTGTTAGCTTCATATACATGTAAGAGCAAACATTGTACTCATATTTGTCTGAGATTTCACATTGTTGGCACACAAAGAAAAAGGGATCGTCCTCATGAAGAACACAGCCCTCATTAAACCGCTGAAAATGTACATTGAACTAAATCAGTGAATTGTTTTTCCCGTAAACTAACCTCGACAGATAGCACAATAGTTTTCTTTTTGAGTTTTCCCATTTTTGTTACTGTGTTTTGCAACATTTTTATATCTGTATATTCTTTTGTGTGTCACTACCTTTGGATTTTTTTATATTTCTTTGCAGTTTGGCACTATTGTCTTTCGCTTTACAGTATCACATCTCATTTTCTTGGATGAATCCATACCCCTCTAATATAATTAACTTTTCTTCTAGTGCGTGTTTGTCTTCTTCAGTAAATGTTGCATGTTCAACAAAATTTTTCTTGCAGTTAACTTTGAATAACCTATCACTTAATGTATCCGAGGAACCTGAAAAGCTCTTGAAGCAGTAGAAAGTAGCATTGCATTCTTAACGGCCTCTATGGCTACTGATATTTTGTCCAAATTCCAGGAGCATCTCATACAATGGAAAAAGCATGCAGACATTTTATTTTCTATGTGTTAATACTAATGTAGTATTTTTGATATATGGTTATTAAAAATCACAACAAAAAGGGGGGAAGCATCTGTCTAACGTGCTCCAAATGTGAGTGTCGAAAGTATTCAGAATGTATATGCTGCAGTTAACTATATTTTTTGCAAGTTAGAAATACTGCACACCTATGAACGATCTACTTGTGATTGCACAATTTTCAGCTGTATCTTGTCCACCATGAGTGCTGAACAATACAACTTTTGCTTCTAAACAAGAACTTAACAAAACATATTAAAATTTTACAATGAACCTTAACTTCTCACATACCTCTCACACCTTACGTCATAAACTTAGATCTTTCTCGTCAAATTATTCTACTTATTTTTTAAACTTTTACAGATATACATTCCATACATCGCACTATAATTGTATAAATACGCTATAATTGTAAAAAAAAAATAAAGTCGGTGAACAGGCAGGAAGTTCAAACTATTCACTATTTAAATTTATAAAATTTACTTGAACTTTAGGTTATCTTTATTACCTGGGTTACCGCTATTCCAATTAGCTATTTCTGGAACACACGTCCCTGTCATAGGATCAAAGTAAAGACCAGGAAGACACCAATTATCTAACTGCGCTAATGACGAAAAATTGAGAAGTAACACGAATAAAACAGCAAGGAATATGTCAAAGTTGGAGATACTCATTTTCATCTTATAAATATTGCGATTCTGGATAGTGTTAATAGGTAGAGACTAAAGAATAAAAGAACTTGGTACGTACACTTTTAAAAAAATATATACACGACAGCAAAGATCGTTATAATTAATGTAGCGTATAAAGTTATTTTTAAATATATTTAATCACTAAGCCACTTTTTAAAAGCAAATATTCCAAACGGAAATGTAACTTGTAGGAAATATGCGAGTAATGCCTGGAGTAACTTATAAAATAAATTGAGACATGCATATTTATTAATTACTTCTAATATAACTTCCACAACATATCACACTAATATACGTATTGACTATTAGGTTGAGAAGTTCTTGCTTAGGTCTATCAACGGAATATATGGGAAAGTACATACTCTCGTAATTGTATAAGTATTTAAACATAAAAAATAATGTTATGGTACATATTATAGACGGTATTTAACAAAAAATTGACCTCACACCTTGGAAGTACATATGCATTTTGCTACACTACACTTTACATATTAATTTCTTGTAAAAAAATGTTTGTTTTCCAATGGCTAGAAAATGGATCTATAACTAACGGATTATTTCTAATATTATTTCTGAAAGCGATGTTTCAATCAGCTGTATTTCAACGAAAGCACTATTTAAACGAAACTGTTATCTTAGTCAACATTCTTACGTTGCTATATGTTTGATACTTTTGCCCACTTTTTAATGGGAATTTAGCAGAATAATTTATTATGTTAACAACTAGTGTCTATAACTTGTATTGGGATGAGAACACGTTTCTAAAATATTCGTTTATGTGTTGTAACTTGCAAATTTTCTCCGATGAAATTTCCTTTATCCTATTCTGGTTTTTAATTATCTAGATCAGCATGTACTCATTTTACTCATTTTGCGGCGAACATTGATTATGAATATATGGGAGCTCCAACATGCCCTGAATTATGATATCCTAAGTAGTGCTTATTAATTAAATTATTTAGTACATTCTTCACAAATATTCATGAAACCCGAAACAAAAAACTGATCTACTTTCATTAGTTATATATATATATATATATATATATATATATATATATATATATATATATATATATATATAATTATATACAGGGTGTTTCAAAACGACAACGTTTGGGAGGTGATTCCTGACACCAAAATAAGACGTAAAGTATAGACCAACCTGGGTGAACAAATGCTTCCTTTCAGAGTTATAAGCTGCCGAAACCATGAAAAAATGATCCTCCAAAACTATCCTATCTACCGTAGTCGACTCAAGACTTTTCTTACGAACTAATATTTGCTCTATCCAAAAATACATGTTTCAGAATCCTAAGGTACTCAGGCAACAATTTTTTACAGGCAGTTTGGTTACGGGCATATAATCTGAAGTACTCACTAACTACCTCTATAAAAATTATTGCGGAAGTACTGCGGGATTCTGAAGCATGTATTTTTGGATAGACCACATATTAGTTCCTTTGTAAAATTTTGACCCTACTAAGTTAGGCCCCATAGTTTTGGAGCCATTGACCTTTAAAGTTCCTTTTTTCACGTTTTCGGCAGCGTATAACTCCGAAAGGAAGCATTTGTGCACCCAGGTTGGTCTATACTTTTTGTCTTATCTTGGTGTCAGGAATCAACTCCCAAACGTTGTCAGTGTTGTTTTGAAACACCTTGTATATTCGTTATATATATATGGTACAGTATCCAGCAAAATGAGTTATGATCACTCAACATATTATATTACCAAAGCCCACCGGACTAATTTGAATACAGATTCCATACCGTATTATAAATTGCGCTTTTCCTATGTCAAACAAACTTCAATTAATTACGGCGGGCATACTTATAGTTGTGAGCAATATTCTTTCACAACCGTAAACTTTATTTGTAAGTGAAAAGCAAATATATCATATCAATCTACAGACCTTTCTTTCACTTTTACACATGTATCTTTTTTTCTTAACACATCTTCCTCATCGTTATGCAAGTTTGAAAATACCCTTGCGATAGAATTCCGTTCTAGCTGTCTGTTGACACTGACGCACTGCTTTGCGAACACACACCAGTGTCTCGTAGCGATGGCCTCGCATATGTTCCTTCACAAAACCGAAAAGATGGTAGTCGGAGGTTGCCACGTCCGGATTGTAGGGAGGATGCGGACGTGTTTTCCACCCTAATCTCCTGATTTGCCCCATAGTGGCACGTGCAGTATGGGAACGCGCATTTTCCTGTTGAACGATGATCTTTCCAGGACGTTTATCACGCAAGGCACGACGGAGCTTCAAAAGTGTCTGCATGTAGCAGGCAGAATTTATGTTTTTTCCAGGCTCATGATAGTCAACCAGAATGCAACCTTGTGTATCCCAGAAGACGCTCCCCATAACTTTCTCTACCGATTGCAGTCTTCGCTTTCTTCTTCGGTAGCGCATTCAAGTACCGCATGCCGTAAACGTCACCAACACCTAGTGGCCCACTTGCCGATAAATGTCGATCGTCGGTATAGCGACGCGTCAAAGGATTGCTGCTAGTGTGTCACTGGCGGCAGAGTTTCGTCAAGTCGAATGAGATATCTAGAGTCGGGATGTTGAAGATACCACCGCGTAGCAGCGAGAACTTCATTTTAGTCCGCGCTTCTTCGATTCGTCGCGGAGAATGGCTAAAGGACCATCACGAACTACCACCAGTCATGTGCATTCCGTTATTATTATATATTAATTTTTCGACAAATTGTTCCTAAAGTGAGGTCAAAATACCCCTGCCTCTACATTATGAAGTGAAAAATCTTGAGATGAGTGCGTGTAATTATATGAATTTAGATGGCAACTCTCGCCGATCATTAGAAAGTGAATATGGGAGAACTATGAAATACAGTAAATAGACGCACGTATTTTGTTATAAAATTACGTGGAGCACACATTTTATCTGATCCCAAACGGTTATCATCGATCCCGAACGGTTAAAGGAGCAATCTGATCAGCCAATTCTAAAATACTCAATGATTTATCCTCCTACAATTGATATTTTATTTATCGTCTCTGTGGCCGAGTCGGTAAAAATATAAATAAAAAATAAAAATAAAAAAATAAATAATAAAAAAGTCTGAAGAACCTCAGCTTAGTAATCATAAGGTTGGTGTTTTGCGCCCACCCCGGAGTACATTTTTTATATTTTTTGAAGTGTTTTTTAGACTCACCTTAATGTAAACAAATTACTCATATAGGCGATTTTACATATTTAGGGGTAGTAATTTTGTGGTTTACTGGCGTTTCGTTGCATCTCTGCCACTGGTGGGCTGTTAGTGATATAGTTTTCAAAACCGAAGTGTGGTCAATGCGGATGTCGTTGTTGCCCATCGGTGGTCCACTGGTGGTACGGCATGGGACAGTACCATTCCATACTCTGTCGTTTTGTTTCAGGCTCATAATGATGGAACCAGCTTTCATCTCCAGTCATAATACTCGTCAAAATGTCATCACCTTCATGTCGAAATCTCTGAAGAAGGGTTTGGACAATGATAAATCTCTGACGTTTATGGTCCTCGGTTATGGACGCGAGAGACAACGGGCATAAACCTTCCGATAACCTAAGCTATGAATCATGTCTTGCATCGCACTGTCCAACACCAAGTTTTGCAGCGATTTCACTCACAGTGATACACCTAGCTCCTCTAATCAGCTCATTAACCCCTAATATGAGTTCCGTGGAGGCAGTTCGAGGGCGCCCGCTGTGAGGCTCATCTTCGATATCCTTGTTTCGATCCTTAAAATGTTTCACCCACCTCGTAACACTGCTGACACCCATGCACACATCTCCATAGGTATGGTGCAGTCTGCAATAAATTTTTAGAAGAAGATTGGTCCTCTTTAACAAGAAATTCAATCACAACACGCTGTCAAAACGAAACATCGCTGCCTGCCATTTCAGAAATCCTGCCTTGATCACATCATAGCATTAAATAGCGTCAATATCTGGAAAGAAAAAAGAAAGATATGTAGATTGAGATGATATACTTGGTTTCACTTAGAACTTCAGATTACGGTTGTGAAAACATGTTGCTCAGGACTTTCAGTATGCCCCTCGTATGATTATCCACTCCTGAACTTATTAACAGAAAAATCGTGGACGAGATCATTCTCTATTTTTTCTGGTAATTATACGACATTACATTAAAAAGAACACTCATTTCCAATAAAAACCAATAAAGAATTACGGAAAATACGTAGTTTGAAATACATAAAATGTGTTAATATGTTTTGCGCAGATACGTTTCAACGTTGCAACCGAATTATTTGGTTTTAGACCAAATGATGAATCTACACTAATTGGAATATTTTGTCTATACAATCGAAATTTATTTATCTTCAATTATTCTAGTGTTGGAGAGAGGTAAAGAAGGCACCGTGGTGGCTCAGTGGCGCTGGCGTTTCTCGTTCGATTTCAGTTCGTGTCAAGTGTTTTTTATTGTATATAACCACCATGTGCATGGTTTTCTTTGGGATTGAGCAGTTGCCTCCAACTTTATTCCAATATTTCATGCATTATTATAATTATTGCTTCCCTTCATTTCGGACCATAATTATGGAACATTAAACTAGAAATTCCTTAACAATGATTTAGAGAAATGTAAAGGCGATCTATCATTAAACCAACATATTTAATGCATTTACTCTCTGCAATATGTATATGTGATTAATTGTTTTTGTTTATTTTGCTAAGAAATTTTAAACAATTACTTTTCTGTGATCTCGGTGCCTGCGAGGAAAGAATAATAAAAGTATTTTTTAGTAAACTTGATTTTAAAATGAACTATAAAACTTAATATTTTGATACGCGTAGATTAAAGACTACCTTTATGATATACTAGTCTGTATTTTTTAAGAATGTTAACACTTTTACATTGTAGTTTATGAACGTAATAATAATAATAAAAAAATATTAATACGTCTAAATGAACGAGATATTTATTTCAAGACAATCTATAGAAGAAAAAAATTCACAAAAATTTATATTTTTGATATCAAGAAGGTGTCTTAAATATGCTTTGTAACTGGTTACGTTTAGCAAATCATTACCTCTTTTTGTCCATGGATACTGCACATATATGTATTTGTTTATTTAAGCTTCAAATGTAGCTAAGAAACCATTTTAGTATGTTAGTCATAACAATATTAAACGATAAAATATTTTCAAAATGCAATCGCATGTGTGAGTTAATCATGTGAGAAAAACTGAAACTATCGGATACTTCCCTTCGGTGACCAGAAACATAGGCATTTTAATTTAAAAAAGCAACAACTAAATCAAATTACCAGATATATGTAATGAAATAGTTTCTAAGGTTTACCCTTCTAGTGAGGTGCGGTTAATGTATGTGTTTGGTAAGAGAGATTTGAATACAAATTCTCCCACAGTAAGAACTACAACTGTGATGTAAAAGTAAAATTTGAAACACCGAAGATAGTAATAAAATACTTCCAATACTAAGAATTAATATTTGATTCTATATTTTAGTACTGGATACTGGGATCAGATTCAAATTACAACTCACTGTAAGAGTATGTTATCGTAGGTAAGTAGGTAGGCATGTTACAGAGATTGAGAAGTATTTATTTACTGTAACAAGAAATATCCATTCACTCTTAACTTAAAAGTAGGGATGTTACATAGTAAGTTAGTTACATAAAATCAAGCACTTCGATACAAACGTTCCAGAAACTAAAATACATAAATAAATAAACAAATAGGTTAGACTATGCGTGAGTCAAGGAATGCTCTGACAAATTATATGGAAATTAGTTAAGTCCCAGTAGTAGCCTGGAATTCATATTACAGTTCTGGCTAGCAGATTTCCGCCAAAGTAAATGAGCTCCAAATTTCTGGTATCGATGGGAGGATCTATTTCTGGTTCCTATCTAAGATACGAATGAAAAGTCAGCACTAGCCCTGGCCGATATGTGATCTCGTTGACCTAAGTTTTTATAACGCGGCCATACGCTTTGTAGTTATAGTTCTTCCTGGTTCTGGTCATAGCTATCGATGCCAGGTGATTAGCTAAGAGGGTTTAGGATGATAGAAAAGTTAAGCCAAGCAGTAGTAGAAGAAAATGTGTTTCTGACATTTAATGCAGTTTGTTTGTACACAAGAAAATAAATTGATTTGCTTCCTCCAATGATGGACTGACATCCATAAACAGATAGTTACTGTCCTCTACTGATCGGGATAAAACGACAAGGGCTTGTGTAGACGATGGCCTGGGGATCGAATCAAAGCAGGTCCCAATACTGTTACAGAACTACTGACTAAGATGTGTACTGAAATGATATTCATTAGTATTTAAACAGATTACTTGAGAGATTCCTTTTTTGCAGTAAATGTCTTTCCAAAATGTTTGTGAAAGTTTAAGTGAAATAATTTTGATCAAATATGTAATGTAACTTTACATTGAAATCTCGGAATACATTTGTCGGTATCCTTATCGTAAACAAAACCATCTTTACACTAGCAAACTTTGTGGCATCTCATATCAAAACTGTATCCCCCGAAGTAGTAATCAGCTTGAAACTCTAGACTATATAATTTTAATACTTCATCTTATCCACACACTATGGAAAAAAGTGCGTTAAAAAATTTTCAGTTTCATTAAACTAGCAACTGAAATTAAATAACACATATTGGCAGAAATTAGAAAAATAGGAATAAACTCTTACGTGAGCTTTTGATAATGATGCTGGAAATAGTCATTAATTATAATTGTTTTTTTGTATAATTATATATAGAGTATTGTTTAAAACAAACTTGGCACCAGCATTTGTTTGGGAATCTCTGTAGAAGGAATTAAATCAAACAAAACCGGATCTTTTTAAACCCAATTGTGATTTTCAATTAGAGCTAAAACATTAAAATTTCCTGTATACGACTACAAGAATATTGCCTTCTAAAACAAGTTGATTTGCGAAGATTTTTTTTAAAAAAAAAGCTATACAATTTAGTCTTATTACAATTGGCCAATTATCTTGGGAAGTATTGAAAAATGAACATTTAATGTACTTGTACCAGGCATTTGGTTTCACTAGTAACTGTAAAATCTCTTATAAGATGTTCCATTAACAGATATTCCATTAACAATTCTTATCAAAACTCTATATTCCTATAGGAAAAATAAAATAATGTCGGTTTAGAAAGAAATGTATGTAGAGGGTGTCCGAGAAATAGGGACGAATATTAAAGTGCTATAAAACTAATATAAAATATATTGAAAAATTATAAACACATGAGTAACTTCTCCCATTTATGTATACATACACATTAGGTAATTTTCTTGCATTTATGTATGAAAAATTGTATCCCGCATGACCACCCAAGGCTGCACGGCAATGAGCAATGCGTTCATTGAAATTTGCGATGACGCATTAACATCTGGTGTGATGCCGTTAATAACACTCTTAATTTCATCCTTCAGTTGTTGCATTTGTCTGTGGTTTGCTCACGTACACTTTAGATTTCAGAAATATCCACACACACAAAAAAAAATTCGCAAAATGGAAAAATCGCATGATCTGGCATGCCATTCCTGATTTCATCGCAAAGAGATAATTTTTGAGGAAACTATTCGTTCAGCAGACCAATTGTTTCACGGGATGTGTGACAGGTCGCACGATCTTGCTGAAACCAAAAATCGTCATTTTCAATTTCCATTTCATCCAAAACTGGGAAAAATCAATCTGAAAGCATGTGTCTGTAACGGTCGCCGTTCACAGTGACGCCAGCTCCCTCATCGTCTTCAAAAAAGTACAAGCCAATCACTCCTGCCCAGAACCCACGCCACACAGTCGTGCGTTGAGGATACATCTGTTCTTCCACAGTCACTTGCGGATTTTCTGTACCCCAAATTCTGCAGTTCTGCTTATTGACGTACCCACTGAGATGGAAGTGTGCCTCATCTGAGAAAATTATTCTTGTCGTGAAGTTCTCGTACTCCGCTTGTCGAGCCAATACACATTGAGCAAATCGATGTCTCTTTCCATGATCTGTAGGCTTCAACTCTTGTGTAAGTTGAATCTTGTATGCTTGCATTCTCAGATCTTTCGACAAGATTTCATGCAGTGAACTTGGTTATAAATTCAATTGTTGAGCTCGTCGGCGAACTGATTTCATGGGATTTACGGTCACACTGTCACGCCCGAAAGCAATGTTTTATATTGTTCGAACAGAACGCGGTCTTCCAGTTTGCTTATCATTTAACACTGACCCCGTGGTCTCAAACTTCAGGACTAACGTCCGAACTGATGATTCAGTAGGAGCAACATTGCGTCCAAGGGTCACACGCAAATCTCGAACGGTTGCCGTAGGCCTTTCCTTGTTTTTGTAATAACTTTTAATCACTTGGATGCGTTGCTTTGTTGTCAAACGCTCCATGCCGAAATAAACACCAATCAACAAAGCTCACCACGCAGGCTACTAATCGGAAGGATAGAGGATAAAAAGCATGGTAAAACCACGGCTGCCAACCGTCATATGACAAAATGGTGCGAAATTCAAAATCGTCCTTATTTCCCGGCCACCCTGTAGTATTCAAATCATTTCTTGAACAAAGCCGATCACTCGATTGTGTATAAGGCTTTCTAACAAACTAATAAGCCTACGCATATAAAGAAAGACAAATAATAAAGAAATATTTTCCAACAATATTTCCATTATAATAAGACATTTTTTTTTTTTTACATTTTTACTTATCTGCCTTTCACATTCTCTTTCTAGTATGTGTACATCATTTAGCCGAAATTAGCCCGATTTGCAGAAACATCCTCTTCTGCTGCATTCATATTTTGCATAGCATTTTGGGGTGAATGAAGGTACACAGTTTTCGAGGAGGAAAAGAGCGAGTAGAAAGGAAATATTCATTCACAGTAAAGGCAATGTGTGAGGCTTTAATGCGAGTACCTTTGTTTCTTAAAACGAATCTAATTTGAAATTTAATTTCCCGACAAAATTTTGGGTTGGTGTTAGATTGGAAACAACACAGCCTAAAAGGAAACATTCAGATACGAGAGCAGGATGGAGAATGTATGTATAGAAACTGCAATTGACTCGGATCTGCCAATAAATGAATACTACTTACGGCTTTGGTTCCAACCATTCCAGTTCGTAGTAGTCTGTATGAACACTCACACTAGCACATCACTAATACACAGTTCTTGAATGTTGTTAAGTGACACTAGTCCGAAAACTGAGGTGGGAAGGTTTTTAGTCCATCAAGCATCTAAATTGATTGGAGATTAGCTCTGGGCGACGACCAATTATGAGTCTGGGCTCCAGCATCGTAGACAGCTAGGCAATCATCTCTTCCTTCTTTCCTTTATGGGCGAAGTTTTCGGTGATGTTCCCTCGTTTGGGCGGACCATGAGGGTGTCTTCTAAGGATCTGAAATACCCTAAAAGTCTATGATAGTCCTTTTCTCATTTTAGGTATTTTCCTCTTCAGATTCATATATACTTGGATAACAAAATAACACAAATCGGAGTAGCTCGCGCACAGAGGTGTTGCGAGTTTGAAATACCGAGGTAGAAAGCTTAATGTTACAAATCCTTGCTTCTATTTGTAAGTTCGCTCGGCGTTGTTCGAAGGATCTGGCGTCCCTATCTCAGCAAATCAATTGCTTGTGATGAGAACGTTCTCTTCAGTGTGTTTCCATCCTATGTCTGCAGTTTCGTTGTGTGTTTGCTTTTTCTATTCTGCTCTATCTACATGTTTGCTTCCGGCTAATGTTGAATGATTGAAAGCTAATTGCATGAGACGCGAAAAGAAATCGTTTCTATGCAATGTAAAATTAAATTTAGAATAATCGCGTATCTTTATTTCCTTTTTACTCTTTTCTGATTTATTTTGTATTCCTTTTAGAAATTACAAATTAGATCTGTTTTACGATATTGTCTTGCATCTAGGTCATTCTTTTCATCATAATGATTAGATCCTGATCGACAATCAATGGAATATTGCTCTTTAGAAGGTCACTTTAAAACTATAGAAGGTATAGGTGTACAAATGACTTTTAAAAAAAACTACCGGTATGTTGATAATAATGACTATAATTTATCTTATGTTCACCTAAAGTAGTATAGTAGTTCACATTAATGACACACCAGTAATTAGTAAGTTCCCTACGTTTAAAATAAATGCAATTAAAAATCTGTATGTTTAAGTATCTTTTAAGTTCTCGATTTCATTCCAGTTAATTCTTCTTTAAAATATTTGGTACCGAGTATTCTGTTGGGTTTTCTCCCTTTGGGCATAAAGGCGATACCATAAGTTTAGTTGTTCCTAGAAAGTCAGTAAAATTACCCGTTAACAGCATCTATTTTTCATTAAAAGCTCTGGAAGACTATGGCTTCCACGATGCTAGAGTTCATAGGAGTGTGAACCAAAGAAGTCCAGTTGGTAGGTCACGTAGTCGGGTTTGGAATCCATGTTATGCAGATCTAACGAAAAGAGCATGTGGTCATTTCAGGACACTTTCTTTCGGGAATGTGGGAAAGTATTAGATATTCCCAAACAAATAAGATAGCAGTGTTACAGGTTGTCTTAGAAAAATATTGTTTCACGTTGCTATAACATAGAATAACATCTCTGACCTTAGATTCAAAAGCTCCACTGTTTTTTTTTTTTCTCACTAACTGCTAATCGAGTTGCAGTGACCAGCTGACTGGCATCATTTTATGGTACTCAATACCTATAATATGCTGTCAAAGATGGGGTTTGAAGTTCTGTTCATACGACGGTTATTTTGATTGTTTGGAAGTGAATTCGTGTGGTTTAAATCGATGATTGCGCCGCAGTGAAGTGTCGTACATAATCAGTTTCAGATACGAGAACTCTTCCTAAAAACTAAATATTTCTCCTGACAAGCAACACAGAAATATGCACCATAACTTATAACGCTTTCAGAGATCTAGCCAGCTCTCGTGGAACGCATCGTTATTCTTTTTAATGATTCTACAATCTAATCATGGTGAATTGACTCTCGCAGTAATTGAGTACTTCTTCCATTATGTCACGTACTTAACTGTTATTGGTCTCAAAAGCTGAGGTGAGTACCCATTATTTATGGTTTGCTGACCTTACACTTGTGGTGCGGCCTGAAAGTACTTAGTACATCTCTGTTCTTAAACTTGTGACTTTACTGTTTACTGACTTCTTGTTTACCATCTGTATCAAATAATTGGCATACTTTCTTATTTACTTAGGCTTAAACACCTACCCATAATTACCCACAAAATAGTGTAAATCTTATTTAAAAATAACTTCTAAAACAATTCCTTAAATACTGTACATCGGTTTCAAACGTAATATATATATATATATATATATATATATATATATATATATATATATATATATATATATATATATATATATATATATATATATAAGCCTGTGAAATTTATTCTAATTTTAACATGAATAAACTATTTGTGTAGCGTTCCTCCTTCTTTTTCAATGTTATCTTCAATTTGTCTTACTCATCAACGCATTGATGCCAAAAATACCACAGTCTCATTCGCTCATTCCTACTTGTTGGTTAGTATTATTCGTCTCTATTATGAAGACTCAATCGTCCCACAGAGTATCCGACATATCTTTATAGGACGTCCAGAATATTGAGACCTCAAAAAATATTCAGGAATTCCTTAAAATCTATACCAGGTTGTGAAGGAAATTAATGATTCTAGATTCCCAACAGTTAACGTGCTCTGTGGTTTACTTTTTTATTGTTATTTTTCACCTTCCATGTTAGAATTATTGTTTTCTTTTCTTATCATATATTTTATGTTTTGTTATTTGATGTGTTAGGTTTTTCAGGTACCTATTTCCATTTTTATACTTTTTCCGTAGTAGTTTAGTATACTGTTTTGACGAATTTATACATGAACTACTTCTCATTTTAGGAGCTTTATTTGTATTTTTGATCAAGAAAATTTGACGGTCACTGGTCTTATCGTGGTGTGAACAAACAGGCTTGTTGTTGACGTCCTCATCGAACTCCCAATAGTCAGTCCGTCAAGTAAGAATCGAAAACCATTAAATATTACAGTAGTGCTATACGAAATTTATATGCTCAAGCAGATTATATATATAACCTGCCAAGGAACCCAATTTATATGCTCAAGGAACCCCAAATGATTTTATTATTCTACAATATGATACTAGACAAAGTACTACCGACAGTATCTTTTAATCCCCAAATCTAAACTTGATGGCTTCAGTAACTGTAAACGAAAAACGCATTTTTTTTTTTACTAGAATTACGTATCAACAATTTTGAGTTCCGAATTGATTCAAGGGTATAAATATGTGCAATAGACAAATTTAATAATTCAAGTAATAAATTAGGCCAGTTAAATATTTTGATTTCACAAAATAAATTAAAATTATTATTTAGTATTTTAAGAAATAATCAGTGTTAATCAACGTGAGAATCGTGAATACCTACTTGATGAGTATGTTCACTCATGTCCAAAATTATTGTCCCATGTCTATACATATGTTGTTGTAGGAATATAATTAGATAACGAATTCGCCCGGTATTTCTTATAATGTTAGTATGTGTATAATCGGCAAATATATGTATGTGACAAATTTCATGTCAAAAGAGCAGTAAATAAGAACAATAAAACGAAAATAATACTTTCTTGTTCATTTACCAATATTTTGTTTTCTCATTCTAATTTTTGTACTGTATTTATAATTCTTTTTCCATGAAACTTATCACAAATATACCTATACATTTCCCGATTATACACATAGTATCAGTATGAAAAGTACCCTGCAAAATCATTAGCAAACTATATTCTTCCACGAAGACAGTTGTAAATATGCGACAATCATTTTGGACATGAGTGTACATTACCCCAAAGAAAGATTGTAAACAGGGGCTGGATGGCTCAGTGAGTCCTCCCTGCTGGTCAAGTGGCTAGCACGTGCGCCTTTGTTGTACAGAGTCCCGGTTTCGATTCCCGATGGGAGGGCCTTTGGAATTTTAACTGTCCTCAATGTCTCTGTGCTCGTGTCCCTGTCATTCTAAGTTACTAGAAAAGCAAGTTAAATGAGTAAAAAGAGAGTAAAAGTGTTGAAAACTAGTAATAAATAGATAAACAAGTTAATGAGGCACACTCGATGAATCAGTTAACTTTTAAGAAAAAAAAAGTGGTAGAACGTTTAACTTTGGTCATTGGGTCCGTGGTTCGATACTAGCTCGCGCCAAAAGAACCTTGTGGTGGACAAACATCGTGTGGGAGGGGTTTCTCGTTGGTCTTCCCGTTTCTTCCCAATTCATTCCACATTTCACTCATTTCTCATTATCACCGTCTCTTTTAGCCTACCCAGCATAACCGTGGGACGTAAAAAGATTGTATACAATGCCACTAATGCAATAAAAATTAAGGTTGTTAAATTGTGCTTGAGATCCAATGATTACTATTTCTATAAGCAAAAACAATGTAAAAATGTATTGATTCAAAAATAAATTATTATATTTTAAAATAGCTTAGAAGAAAATTTTATACATATAGTGCATGTATAGCGTAAGATAATAAACTTTCTTATATTAAACATAAACAGACTATGGGCATGCAACTTAAAAACCGTACCTTAAAAACATAAAATGAAGTTCTTCTAGAAGATAACAAATATTTCACTCCTAAATCACATTAATGTTAGGAATTGTTTAGTCACATAGTACTAAATTTATAAATTATTTTTTATATGTAAAGTGTTTTTACGATGTTATGATTTAAAATTAGATGGTTATGATTGTCATAACAAAAAAAAGAGTAAATCCGAACATGAATAATAAATACCGTATATAATGTTAATACATGTAATAATTTTAATTTTGACCTGCATGCAAATAACTTCATGTGCGAAAATATTTTCATATAAATTTTCATCACAAAAGAAACAAATGCCTGCGAAAAGGCAAGTTTTAATTAAAAATAAAAATAATAATTATTTTAATAAATTTTTTTTATTTAAAACTTGCTTTATTCAGATCTTTTTCTTTTGTGAAGTTAATATTCTATAGTATAGCAAGGATTACATGAACAAGATATATATTAATTTTCAAGAAACGTGTTCTTCAATTAATTTTGTTTACATTCTACATAAACACATATACATGTAGTTCCTAAATTAATGAACACATCTTAACATAATGAAACTTAACATATTAATATAGTTTTACAGTCTATAAAAGCTATATGTGTTTAAGAATCAAAATCCAACTTTTTTTTTTTTTTTTTTTTTGTCTATTTTCCATTAAACGCCTCACATTACTATATCGTTCTACAAACAAGACCAA
Source organism: Thermobia domestica (assembly GCF_964235325.1). Classification (NCBI taxonomy): domain Eukaryota; kingdom Metazoa; phylum Arthropoda; class Insecta; order Zygentoma; family Lepismatidae; genus Thermobia; species Thermobia domestica. Next base: position 94,269,403 of record NC_137462.1, on the reverse strand, counting down.
AACCATACAAATTGACTGAATGTCTTCAAAAATTACAAATGTTGCCGGTACACAATGACTTCCACCTTTTCTCTAGCTTTTGCAGATCTACTACGTATCATTACAGTCAAATGTTTTTAAACTTTTCACAACAGATACAAACTCCACAATAGTATTTGATCTTTTCTGCACATATATCACATTTTAGTTACCGAGAGAAATGTGGACAGGGCTTCATGCAGGGCAGCATTTAGTTGCGTACTCGATTATTAGGAAGAAATCTTAATGAAGGGGTTGAGTGTGCCAAGTGCATCGAATGTGTTGAAGTTCATCGGTCATGTTTCTTCAACATAACATCAGCATGTTTGGATATATGTATTGTAGAATTGCCATCTTTAAGGCTATGTTGAACATATGAAATAATAAATGAATCAAAAGATGTAACTGGTTACCTAAAACGTCAATATAATTTGTCATTTGAGAGCAATTATATTAATAAGTGAACACCATAAATTCCGGTCCATGTTATCACAGAAACCTTAAAGGTTGAAACTAGATAGTACAAAGCATACGCCTTCTCGAGCATTTATCGTACGAAGAGTAGTCAAAAAATTGGAGATTTCGTTGTAGCTCTTTATTGCCGCAATTTAAATATATTTATAAAGGTAACAAAGAAAGTTTTGTCGCTTTTTGTGGAGGTCTGTGTTCAATTGGCCCTCACACCGTGAGTTGAATGCAAATGGAGTTAAGACGAAGGTCAGTTGTTGATGTGGGTATATCCAACATACTACCTCGTTGTGGCAGTTCAGTTACGCCGTGAACTTGTGTAAGGACAGAGTGAATATGGGACCTCCACAGAGCGTCATAAGGGGGTGTATCCTGTACGAGTTCAAACTGGGGTCAAACGTCGCAGCAGCAGGGCGGAAGATATGCCAGGCCTTTGTTGAGGGTCTCGTGACTACGCGGACAGTGCAGCGGTAGTTTAACAAGTTTAACGAGAGAAAAATGAAGAAGAAAATCGATAACTCTCTCCAGCTTCCTCTCTACCTCCAGAGGTGACGACTTCCCTTATCCCTTTCATTATTCTCAATAACGAATGCAAAACGGTATAAATAGGAAGGAAATTGACCATTAGTTGTCAGTCCCTACGGGAATAGTACGAAGAAAACACCTCGGATTGTTGCTACTTCGCTGCCTCTTGTAAGTATACATACTGCTGAATAAGGTAACATGCAGATATAACAATTTACATCAAGGTCCAGGAGAATAAAAACCGACTCCAGAGACACTTTTGAGCTTAGTCTTTGCATTGCAGACTTGATTCTTCAACGTCAATCGGAAGGTAGGATTGTGATTCTCTTGTAACTGATAACCAGACTCTATCGAGTGAGAGTATACATGACTCCAACAAGTTACCACTCGGATTTCTCTGCTACAGGTGTTAATCTGGGACTCATGCATAATAACTTCAACTGTGAAAGTAGACATAACTTTCAGTGGGCATAGTCCCAATACAAGAGTGCGGAGTAAGCTCGTTCAACAGAGTTGAATCGCAGTTATGCCTTCCACTAATTCATATAGATTAAGAGTTCAATGTTGTCACAGTTTTAGCTTTGAGATTCAGCTGACTGTTCATGATACAGGTGTTTCATGATCATGCATTTTTAGAACACCAGTTGCTAACACTGTATATCAATATACGAATTGAAGATGGTGTAATCTTTCTTGTAATTTGCAATAAAACTGATATTGTGAAATACAGGTATAGTACTCCGTATTTCAAGAATCAAACGAAGACTTTTCCCTTGCGTCTCAAGTCTAAAGATGTGCGGTGTGCTGTTTAATTAAATTTATTCCACTTACGATACATGTGTGTGTACCATTCGATAAATGTGTCTACAATTTTTTTTATAGATACCTTTCGCTGTATTTATAAAAAATTTGCTTGCTGCTAATAAGTAACTCACTCTTTTCTACAACTACCAACACATTTGGATCCCGAGAACTTGGCAGCCAATAACGGTAGACTTACCTAAGAATTAAAACATATAGCCTAGTCCGACGCTTCACCAGTTTGACCGTGCGATAAAGTGGCTTTGGGGAATAGCCTCGTAAGGAAGCGGATGACGCTGGCACGAGTTGCTTACACAGAGAACCAGGGATTCTTGTAAACAGTACCCAAGTTATATCTAGCCATATCATAGTACCTAGGTGGAACAATTGCAATGAAATGTAAGATAAATGAAAGTGTAAGGAATGTATGAGTTCTCTCCCCCAGTGACTGAAGTTATACAAAGCAGTTTCAATTTTATAGATAAAATAAATAAAAAGAAAGTGGATACATACATCTGTTCAGTAGCAAGGCTTTAGAGGAGACAAGGTAGACAGCGTTTACCCTTTAGAATTGTATATGCAATAAGTTTAATTCTTTTTCAAATTTAAAATTTACTGTAGTTGGTTTCCCGATTTTAACCTGCTTCCATGTGAGTAGACAGATCACCAAGCGTCTAGTTGAACCTTGAACATTATCTTTGTTTTGGATCTTTATTTCTTGTATCAAGCTATAGAAGCGTTGGAGTACCAGTTGCACGAGAAATGAAGGCCGAACATTCGTTTTGTAGAATTTCTCAATTAAGACTTCAGCGTTCTTTCTTTCTATTACAGAGTTTATAGTCAAGTTTATTTAAAATAGATTTGTAAGTATTGGAAATAATTCTACTTTCTTGTTCTTGTTCTTTGTTTTAAATCATCTTTAGAGCTCACTCTACAAAATGTTAAATTTTATAGCGTGCCTTTGAAGAACGATTTTTTAAACATATGTCGTCGTTCAGTGTCTAACATCCTAGGAAAAACTACCGGAAAGTTTAGATATTACATTATGATTCTATCATTGTTGTGTATTTCGCGAGACTGATAAGTAAAGTGGAGGTGATTACTGTGGTTGAAAGGATATATGGAAGGTATTGGATATGAAGAAATGATTAAAACATTATTATTATTATTATTATTATTATTATTATTATTATTATTATTATTATTATTTCTAACAGTGGTAGTGGTTAGAGAAGAAACATACAATTAGGAACAATTCCACAATGGCTACGAAACAATTTTTGTTCCTGATCAGACATATATAATTTGACTATACTAATTATGTGCCTTGTGTATTAATGAATTGCTTGCTAAACATGTTACGTTCCCAGTGTGAACCAAGGTTCATACGGCTGATGTCATTTTGTAGACGTGTTGTTGGTATTTCTCCTTTTTATAACGCATGAAGTAATGAAAATAGTCTCAACTCTAAGACCTACAGAAATTGAATACTCTCCATGTTATTCATCATCACACATCGAAAGTATCAATATTGCAAATGATAAAAAGTTACTTAATTAACTCAACAGAAATTGAACCCAGGGCCCCAACTAGTGAAACTGAAGCTTAAGTAACTACTCTAAGAGATACTGGTAAGTAAGAGGGAAAAAGACTTAATGTGAAGTGTATTAGCAACGTTAATATTTAAAATGGTTTGTTTCTCCACTGTCGTGGCATGGATCACCATCAACGAACGTGGTTTCAACTTGGTCAAAAGTGATGGTGATGTATCACGTGGTTGTTGAGATTTTATGTAACCGGATAGACAAGCGGATAAAGTAAATATATAAATAAGTTATTCATTAACTAAAGTCTGTAATGACAGAGTTTGAACATTGATTCTCTCTAAATATATATTCTGAAAAAATTTAACAGTTATTTACCGTTGCAAAATTATTAACTATGATTTCAACAATAATCTAAAAATATTTATTGTCATATTACTTTGGTATAACTAGAATGACATACTGTATGAATTTTATACTTTTGACTGCTATAAAGAAAAATTAATGGATGGGTACATTATAATTATTGTTAAAAATCTTACGAGAATTAGTTCCATTCTAAAATTTTAATCTTATGTTTTTATAGGCAGTATTTATACAGTATATTAATTTCACATATAATTACTACATTCTGAAAACAAATTCGCACTCAATTTAAAAATGATAATAACTACTAAGAAACACTAAAAACGCTTTATTAATAGTTGAAGTTTTCCTATTGTATAGTTTTATTGCTAATATGGTTTACAAAATAATCTCTCATTATAATATGAAAGAGAAAATATTTTTACTCCAGAATCAAGTACTAAGAAGGTAATACCAAATAATTATGGAAAAAGCCTTGACTTTCATTTGCTCTTATCACTTCCCAGGAAATAAAGTAGTATATATTTAAATTCTAGTTATAATGATAGCCCATAAAACATTTTGAACAACTACATTATTTTAAAACATCTAATTCATAATGTGGATATTTTTAACTGGACTTGTGACAATGTGTTACGCATTACTTTACGAAACATTAAAAGAATTAAACATAGTACTGTGTAGTTAAAGCTATTCACAATATCAAAAGTGTTGAATATGTACGCAACATACAACGATATATTATTATTATAACGGTATTATAAATTTGTACCTATTTTTGTCGACATGATCAGAGGCCAACAACTGAACATATATACATTTAAAAGAGAAAAGAGGTAAATAATAGGTTGTCATGGAAGAAATTGTTGTTGATAATATAATGTATGTATGAACAGAAGAATAAACAAGTGTATCTAGGCACGATCCTTATAATAAAAAAGCAAAAAGGAATAATTATGCTCAGTAATTATTAGTTAGTACATTTAATATCATAGCTTATCGATCTCTGATCTAAAGTTATTATATATTAACGATCTAGGGCTAAAACGGGAATTAAAATATTATGGTTTTATCTGCTGCCGAAACCCGGGACCTCAAGCCCTTAAGTTCTGAATGAAAGTAAGAACGAGGTATATGTATATACATATATATCTTTTATGAGTTTCACCATTTTCAGAAGTGGTAAGAAAATCCAAAGAATTAGCAATATGCAGAATTCGAAGATTAAGGAGGTACCAAGTACTTTAGATGAAACCATGTCCAAAAATATCGAAACCGTGTCCGAATGTTCCCATTCTAGTCTTGTTGATATAATTAGTCGTTATAATTATAATTATAACTGTTATAATTATAACTACTAACTGTTAAATTTGATCAACAACGAAAATTGAACGATGAAATACTAACTGCTAAATTCCATCAATAACAAAAATTGAACGATGAAAAGCTAGAAATACTAACTGCTAAATTCGATCAACAACAAAACTCGAACGATGAAAAGCTAGGACAGATACTGACGCAACATAAATCTCTTGCAGATAAAGTACAAGGTATACAAGAAAATTTTGATCGCTTGGAACACAATTTGAAAGATAATTTGCAAGTATTAGCTGATGAGGTTACCATTAAAACAACAAATGATATGACGCGAGACATTGATACTTGTATATTGGAACATCCTGGCGAAAAACGGAAAATAATTGCTAAAACTGAACCTAAAAGTTACGAGCACACAGAAACAAAAACAACTGACGGTAAAAATAAACCGCACAGATGTGTATATGATTCTGAAGATGAATACATGTGTCTCAATTATGGACGTGGAGATGGAAAAGCATTAATGCTGTTGTGTGATAGTTGTGATGATAGTTACCATACTTTCTGTTTGCTCCCACTACTTGATGAAGTTCCGAAAGGTAATTGATTGTATCCGAAATGCGTAGTACGAGAGATGGACAAATATATTGAGACATCCAGGTTTGATCAAGCAAAGAAGGAAGACACATTACATGAGTTTGGGGAAATGGCCGATCAATTTAAATGCAACTATTTCAACATGCCTATTAATCTCGTGCCCAAGTCACTTGTTGAAAACGAGTTTTGGAGAATAGTGTCTTGAATTGAAGAAAATGTTATCGTGAAATATGACGCAGATCTGCATCCAAATATTTTTATGGAATCAGGAATTCCAGTGTATAGAACTGATTAAAAAGCAGGAGAATTTGTCATAACTTTACCAAGAGCGTACTATTGTGATTTTAATAAGGGATTCAACTTTGCAGAAGCAGTAAATTTCGCTCCTCCAGACTGGCTTCCAATTGGAAGAGCGTGTATTTCCCACTATTCAGTATTGAATAGGTTTTCTTTTCATGATGAGCTTGTTTGTACTATGGCTTTCAAAGCAGAATTGCTGACTCCTCCTGTAGCTGCTGCTGCGTATGATGATATGGTGGAGAACGTTCATCGTCATTTTGGTATGCTTGTGGCTCCGGCCAATATACATAATGTAACTAATACATTGTACCCTATTGAACATCAATTTGATATAAAATTAAGGGACTCAGAGGATTTGGAACCCTCACATTTTATAAGTATGGTTCGAACTCGTCGATCTCAAAATTTTCAGCGACGTAATGAAAAGGTAGAGCAAGAACAGGAAAATAAATATCAGATCAAAATTGGTGATATGGTATTTCTGAAGCTCCATCTGCAAAGCAACGCTAACGTAAAGCGAATTTATAAGTTTTGTGACGTCTATGCTGGCCCTTACCTATGTATTAAGGAATTTAATCCTAGTGTTTGAATTGATTGACACTAAAACAGGCAAATCTACACGATTTCGCAATATTGATGAACGGAAAGTATGGCAACCTTCAGAAATCACGAGAAACAAATGGCTAATGCTAGTTAAAACTTTGGTCAACCCTGATGTGTTAACTAAACTAAGCTTGGATAGCAATTCTTAATCTATCCTTTTGGATGTTACGAGTTTGTTATGAATGCTTCATTTGAACTTCATATGTGTGCAACATGTTATGATATGAGTATGATATACCTGTTGTTTTAAATATTTTGTGTTGTTAATTTATTTTATCTTTGTACTAACTTTGAGTGTTATGTTTGTCTTTATTTTATATTACGTGTTCAAAGGAGATCTGATTGTGTTAAATTGAAATCCATTACATTGATCTTAAATTGAAGTTTCTAAATGTAATTATTACCTTCTGATCTTGTTGACATTTGATATGATGACGATCTTAATTGTAAATAATATAATTTGTATATGGATGTTATCGCTCAACGTAAAAAGGAACAATTAACTAGTAACTCTGCGTAAGTCATCAGTTAGTTATAATTTTGAATAGACCCATAAACAATTTTTTTTAATGAATCGACGATTTTCTGATATGTGATTAGTAATAAAATAAAATATTATGAATGAATTAATATATATATATATATATGGAGAAGGAAAAGAGAAGAAAAATATTTATATTAATGTAATAATAATTTAATACGAGGGCTATTCAGAAGGTGAATGTTCAAAAATATTCCATCCAGGTTCTTTCCTTCACTGTAATACTGTTACGGAATTCCCGTTCTGGACGACATTTTATACAACGATATATTATTATTGTAACGGTATTATCAATCTGTACCAGTTTTTGTCGACATGATCAGAGGCGCAATAACTGAACATATATACATTTAAAAGAGAAAAGAGGTAATTAATAGGTTGTCATGGAAGAAATTGTTGATAATATAATGTATGTATGGACAGAAGAATAAACAAGTGTATCTAGGCATGATCCTTATAATAAAAAGGGAAAAAGGAATAATTATGGTCAGTAATTATTAGTTAGTACATTTAATATCATAGCTTATCGATCTCTGATCTAAAGTTATTATATATTAACGATCTAGGGCTAAAATGGGAATTAAAAATATTCTCGTTTTAAACGTTACTTTCTATACCAATGGTGTATATGGGGGGAATTACTTTTGTCGTTTTCCATGAAATAAACTGAATTATTTTATTGTGTGCTTTAACTTATTTCTTCTTTACCTCTAAGTAAATGCCCCAATGGTTGAAATTAAACTTGATTATAACATATTAAAATTACGTATATATAAGAAAATTTAACTATCATGATGTAAGAGGCATTTTTAAAGATTTAATGTATAGAATCGAACATAAAGGGGCCCCATCACAACAAAATTAAAATTGCCCTAATTTTACAGTAATTACGTGATATCTTCAAATGGATAAAAAAATAATCGAAACGTGAAACAAGATCTCGCTAAAGAATATTTTTTACATGAGATACCGTTATCACGAGTCACTTATGCGTTTTCGATTTCCAGCCATTTAGAAAACCGGCTTTTATTTTCGTGTTTCTAAATGGTTCCAAACAGAAAGATATTAGGTGACTCGTGATGACGGTACCTCATGCAAAATAATATTGTGAAGCGCGCTCATGTTCCACATTTCTATTATTTTCTATCAATTTGAACATATCATATAATTACTGTAAATTTAGCCGTATTTAAATTTCGCAGTGATTAGGCCTCTTAAAATTCTAATTCGTCAAAAAGAAAACAGAAAAGTAATTCATAATCCGTAATAAAGGAAGTGAAAAGCAAAGATGAACACGTATTTAACATTGTTAAAGTTGTAAATGGTGCAGTCTACATTTGCGATCAAAAAATTTATACTAAACTGTAAGGAGATGCTAGGCTCGAGTCATTTCAATCAATAATTCTACTTATATATCACAGGCACTCTAAAAAAATGTGATAAGCTAACTCCAGTGTTAATATTTGTAATTCCTTCACATTATGGATGCCACGGGACTCTGAGAAAAATTAGATGTTACAGTATTTCAGGCATGATTATGTAAGTGATAAATTGAAAAGTAACGTTTTCTGTAATTAGTTGGTTCTAGGATATGATGAATTCGGTGCAAGCTGCCATATGGCGCTTAACTTTCTAATATAATAGGAGCCAATTGGTTCTCAGGACGCTGCTGAACCAAAAAAAAGTTTTTGCGCCCCTTTGTAGGAAGTTACCTTGGAACTGCTTAACGGAATTAATTTTCCTTTTAAATTTTCATAAATTAGTGTATTACACTGCTTTTGATTCTTGAGCTAGAGTACAAGATCCAAGCCTATCCTGTAGATATATCTGAAGTACTTCCTCTTCAGCGGACGAATATGAATGATGGTTTTCAATATGGTCGTACACTATAAAGAATCGATCGAGATCTTTATTGATTTTATTTCAATGACACTTTGCTGATACATTGAGTGCCTTAATACCGTGGTCCAGTTAGGCGATGGGTGTCGTGGGTGCAAGGGGGAGCTAACCCCCTCTCTCATGTAGATGTTGCAATGACCATGAAGCTAGAAAGATGGAACAAACACCACACCACTTTTTTTCACTACTGAACGCAAACGAATGCGGGCCTAATTGCTGAACCATGCGTAGTTTTTGAGATCTAGCATGAAAAATATCAGAACCATGAAATTTTCCGAGTCACGATCATCGTCACGCACGTGCTTTCTTCGCGTTTTTACCATAACCTCACTTGTTTCTCCATGTAATATCAGTCATGGTTTTTCTTTGTAATAGTTTATTCATATACAGACTTACTTTGTGGTCTAAGCAGTAATATTTAGCACTTTGCCTTACTGAGATATTGCGTCCTAAAAATGGCATCAAAATCACAAACTCCAACTTTCGGACCCCTATAAATCTAGGATGCCAGTAATATCATAACTGTGGATATTTCTGCAGACTCTTCATATGCAATAGTATCCAGTATAAAACTTATGAACTTAGCTGTTCCACTATACAGCCCCTTTAAAAGTGTAATTTTCTGTACCTTCTCTGATGACTTCATGTATTGGTATGCAATCCTGCATATTTATTTCGAAGCAAGAGTATATATTCTTCGGGTACCTCAGTCTCTCCTCTAAACATTCGTTTTTGTTTGGTGTTCATCTGATTCGTACGTACTGAGCCACTGTAGTTTTTGTACACGCTTGTACATACGGCAACGTGAATAGTAGGGATCGTATCGAGACCGAGACGGACTTTTAAATACCGACACGAGACCGAGACTGACTTTTTATTACCGAGAGCGAGATAGACCTCTATAAATCAAGACGAGAATGAGACGAGACTTATGTCAGTCTCAAAAGTCTTTGTCTCGTCTCGAATATTGATATTGATAGCTATTAAAATTGCCTTTTACTCAAAATTTGTTCTGTTGCTGTGTTAGATAATATGGAAACGGTTGACTGAGGTACAATAGCGTATTTAGGGGGTGGCTATGGGCTCAATCCCCTCAGGAAAAAAAATTTTTGATCATTTTTTCGCATGGCACGTACAACACAAATGTCTCTTATAAGTTTCTTACAAGATAACATGCACCGCTTAGAGCTCAGGAATAAGCTTAATCAATGTTACTGCACTGGATATATGCTTATGTAATGTATTACGACCTTATGAAAATGTGTAAGAAACAGAATGTACTTAAAGTGAGACGCGAACTATGCGAAACATCGGAATTTGATTCTAACTTTTTTGGTGATCCAACCCGAGACCACACATAGCAAAGATGAGTGCAGTAGCTCCCACCACAAGGTTCAGGAAGTTCGTGTTATAAAGTGTCAACTACACACGGAGATGTGAAACGTAATAAAGCATTTGAACAATTTGAAACAAATATATTGTAGGAATAATTCGCCCTACTTTTTTTAAAGATAATAAATGTTATGTTTTAAAAATAATAGTCAAAGCAGAATATATTGGATAATAAATGAGAAATTGTAAAATTTCAGTTTCGGTACGATTAAATACATTCGTGCTGCTATGTGTTGCGTTATCCCTTTGGAGATATTGAACAATTTTGCTTCAAGGGAAGGAAATAAACTACTGCACCGTACTGAAGGTAATTTAATAGAGTTTAATTGTATAGGTAGCGCTAGCAAATTAGCTACGAAGAGATGCACCATACCATAATTCTAACACTAGTCAAGAATGAAGGCAAGAAGTAAGAAGCTGAAACGACAGACTGTACGATAACAATATTTTCACAATTTTAGTTTCACACTATTTATTTTGTTACTTTCGAGACGAGACCAAGACTTGGCCCTCGAGATTGAGACAAGCATCTGTTGACTGAGGCGGTGATTTTTGACTCGAAACGAGATCGAGACCACAACTTATCAACTGAGACGAGACCGAGACTTACTAAATCTCGTCTCGATACCATCCCTAGTGAATAGTGTTATTGACTTTCTCAAACACCAGGTTCATCACACTCAAAATTTTATAATTTTCGTAGATGGTCGAACAACTTGCTCTGGACCACTTCGTATGGATTGCCCCAATAAATGTATGGTTTATGAACCAAAGTAAGTGTAACTCTTTCTCATATATGCAGGGTGAGCACAGAAACAGTACCTGATTTTAAAGTGCCATATAATTAACATTTAATTGAATATTTACATGAAATTTTGTACAGAGCTCAGTAAACTCTAAGTATTTTCCCATCTATCTTTTCAGAATAATAGTTCTGACCACGGCAGCTAGAGGGAAGTAACATCGAAAATGGCGTTCATTCCACAGCAACGAACCTGGTGCGTTTTACAATTTGCAAAAACAAGACGAAAACTTTCTGACGAAGATCATTTTCAGCGATGAGGCGACATTTCACTTAAGTGGAAAGGTGAATAGACACAATGTAAGGATATGGGGAACCCAGAATCCTCATGCAACTGTAAATGTGGAACGTGACTCACCGAAAATCAATGTTTTTGCGCAGTATCAGAGCTTCGGGTGCACGTTCCGTTCTTCTTTCAGGAACAAACAATTACAGATGAAAGTTACTTAGCATTCCTACGTAACTGGTTGATTCCGCAATTTAGTAATACAGAGATAGACGACTACGTTCTACAACAAGATTGAGCGCCGCCACACTGGCATCGTGCTGTACGCAGGTTTCTAAACGAGAACCTCCCAAACCGATGGATAGGGCGCTCTGGAGTCAATGATCAAGTTCTTTGCAAATGGCCTCCAAGATCACCTGACCTCACTTTGGGACTTCTTTCTGTGGGGATTTGTAAAGGATAAAGTGTACGCACCTCCACTACCCGCAACTCTGAACGATCTCCAAGAACGCATCAGTGATGCTGTTAACTTCATCACACCGGATATGCTTCACAATGTGTGGTTGGAGCTAGATTACCGCCTTGATATTTCCCGCGTTACAGGTTTCGCGCGCATCGAGTGTTTGTGATTTCAATTATTGCTACAAAAACTTTTTGAGTTTATGTATCACTGTTCAAAATTTCAGCAAAATATTCCTTCGCATATTAAATTTACACTAATTTGAAACCTGGGACTATTTCTGTGCTCACCCTGTATATATAGGTTTAATAATAATTATTATTATATTATTTGTTTGATATTTTTTCAAAGTCCGATCCGCAATCTAGATTTAAAAAAATAAAAGTTTTGGGAAGGGTATTTACGACTTCCTGAAGATAATTTAAAATGCAATAACACGAGTAGAAGTGAGAAGTATACGTTATTATTATTGACAGCATTTTGTCATTAGTATGAATTAAAACATCTATTAAGTTCAAGTGTTTTTAAACCGCCACGACTTTGATTCTTAGCAAGGAACAGCTTCAGCTTAGATTATTACATATGAACTTATATGACTGTTACATTCAAACTATATTTTTCTTTATTTCTGTCCTTCAATTTCAATGGAGTCAATTTTTTTATTTACTTTCTTTTTGGTTCGAGAATTAGCGGGTCAAAATTACTTATGCGGCCAAAGTTACCACTCCGCGGATCAAATCACCCCGGTGAGAAAACATTGCGGAAAGTCGAAATACATTATAAGTTTTTGATGTCTTAATTTCTGAACTGATAAATAGGTCTATCTCAACCAGAAATGAATTATTTAAAACAATTTCTATTTCTGATCATCGATTTTATAACCAGGGTTCTGATTTTTATGACCTAAAATTATCAAAAATGATCTATAAAATCGTAACACATTAGCAAACCTTTAGAAATGTATTACAGAAAATTAATTCATTCTTTCTGTGGATGTCTTTTTGAACATGATGAAATATTCTTTAATACTAGGGTTATTCGCTCCAATATAAAAAAAGTAAGCCTTGCTGGAAAGCATTTTGCGGCTGTAATTATATGTAATAAATGTAGTGTGTCTGACTTTTTCTATAACCAAATGCTGTTAGAGGGATTAAGTCGCAGAATAATTTTCTTTAGAGGGGATTTGTCCTATGCAAATTTTCTTTAGGGGGATTTTGTTCTACCTGAACGAAAAACCTTAGGGGGAATTAAGCCCAGCAGTGTAACTCTTGTGGATTATTTACCTCAGATCAATGTTGTTGTTACTTTCTCCAAAAGGATAATAATAATAATAATAATAATAATAATAATAATAATAATAAGTCTTTTCCGCTCCTGATTTTTTTCAATCCTGTCGGTAGTCTTCTTTTCTTCCTTTCTGTTCATAATCTGAAATTATTCGACAATTTATCTTTCCTATGTCTGGGTTGTCTGTCTCTTTCCGATGGCATTCTATCCCGAAATAAAACAATATTAGCTCTCTTCAGTGAGCTCTCCATCCACAACATTTACACGAGCAAATTCGGAAACAGACTGGACGATATGAATTATTAAACCTTGTTTCTTTGCTGATAGCGGGGCGGGGCTGAAGAATCAAGGGGTAGATGAAGGCCTGAGGTTACCCGGTCACGGAAGACGAACGAGAGCCTGCTTTCTTCAGTTGCATTTTTTTGAATAGTCATCTAACGGGAAAAAGCTGAACCTTTTAAAATTTAATTACTGCGAGAATGTGCATTCTTTAATTTAATTAACATTTTCTCTGTAGATAATAATTAATAAGCAATAAGAAAATTATCAAGGATGTTATAAATAGAGGATCTGCCCATATGAATCTTCATCCTATTAAATCGGTAAAGCCAAAAAGCAACCGAGCATCTGCACGTCTGATTGGCTACTCTCGTTTCTACCATCGTCTGATTAGCTACTTTCGTTTCCGCCATGATTGTTGGCTCAAAACATTGCGATCCTATTGGGCGGAGTGGGCAGAGTAAAGGTGGCGAAACTGTGGCGTATGGCTTCAAGATTTTGTTGTAAGAGCAGATCCTCTATTTTATAAGATCCTTGAAAATCATAGTTTAATTAAAGACGAATCAAAGATTATGAAGGTATGCACTTCAATTGCTAATTTTCCTTGCTTCCTCTCAAAAGCGGAGTGGAGTTTAGTGGTAAATCTTGATTTCCTTATGAGAAATTAAAAAATTATATTACTAATTTTGTGCAAATTACACACATACACTTTACGAATACTTCATAAATTTGAATAATATGGTTAAATGTATAAACCTACTTTACGATTTTCTCCAAATGAGGAGTGTAGGGCACGACATCATGCAAAATTGCAAAAATCTTCTGTTAAATTTATTCTATTTTTCATGCCATCCTCGAAAAGTTCCAGTCCACTCTTAAATAGTGTAAACGGAGTTCTAACCCTTCACATTATATTATAAAAAGAATTTGCCTTATACATTTTAAAAAAAAAATGTTCTTATAAGTCTTTAAAACTGTTTTCAGTTTACAATTAGTTTGATGTTCCTCGGCACACAACGTGTCTCGGAATCGGATAATTATCCTAGCCCACAGCGACCTGAGACGGTAATTGGCAATACTCTGTAGCACATAGCAGCCTCGGAGTAGGTATTAGAAGGTGTTTTCTTCGCCGTAGCAGCCTATGGAATTCATTAGAAGGAATCTCCCGAGCAAATATTGGTAAATGTGCAATCAGTTTTAAACTGATAATTCCCTCGTCTCATCGCCTTCTTTTATAGCCATTTTCTCGGAAGTAGAACCCTGAAGGGGCAGTAGGCTTTCGTCGTAGTGTTCCGAATCATCTTTGTTTCTTCCTGGAGGTGTAGTCTCCCTACGTCGTCTGCTATTGTTTGTTTATGATTGTAAAAACATGTGTTTGTAAAGAGAACTTGTGGTTTGCAGTGTATGTGTGGGTATATGGATCCTTACAGCATTAACTAAAACTTATAATCTGAGACAAATATTTGATTCAAATTGCATAAGTTGTTTAAATTAGAATATAAAGAAGCTCACGAAGATTCTGAAAGACATTGTGAGTATAGGAAATTCCAAAACATGTGAGCCTTCTCTCACAGCACTACCAAAAGGGCAACCTATCCCTTATTAGGACGATGGTTGGTGGTTGTTGCCAGATGTCCGGTGTCATTAGGTAGAAGAAGAAACAAGAAAGAAAAAGGAAGGAAAACAAGTGAAAAATAAACATAATGCTATTGCTTTTTGTGATAGATTTAACATAGCATTATTATTGTTATTATTATTATTATTATTATTATTATTATTCAGGAGTATCCACAGGCGGGTTTTAGGTGCTGATTGTATCCATAAGACTATTATTATTATTATTAATAATAATAATAATAATAATAATAATAATAATAATTTTATTATTATTATTAATTATTGCTAGATCTTCCGAAATAACCTGGATTCCTTCACATATCTCTCACCAAAAGCCAGTGGTCTCAACTTAATTCACAACGGCCTCAAAGCTCGGGCCTTGTTTCTGCTCCGAAGCTTCTAGAGTCTTACAACCAGACTTACGGGAAGCAACCATACTCTTCTTTCTTACTGTCTTGACACTGTTTCATATACATTTCCACTGAATATCTGCCATATTCCTGATGTTTATTGATATTAGAGTGATGTCATTTGTTCCTATGTGTATATGTCTGCAGCTTTGACTGCTCCGTTGCCTAGTTCAATGAAGGACTTGTATCAGTATTTACTTCTCCAACTTTCTCTCCCTCCTCATCGCCTCTACGAAAAGCACCCCGCACGACAATGGACGAGAGTGTAGAGCAATATCTTTGCCTCCCACCTTTTTGGACCGACAATATCGATAGGTACACTGTGGTAAATGACCTTGTGGACACTTGTGCTAAACGACATCGCTTACACTTCAGTGACAGTGCTCTTTGTATCAAGTGTGGTCATGTCGATGATTTGGAACATAGATTCGCATCCTGTTGTATTACAGTTCATATTTGGGCTAAGTTTGAACGGATAATCAGTACTATTTGCCGTACAGTGCCAGCTTCTGTTACCAGTGATCTCGTTTTATTTCCTCATTTCCGTCTCTTTCCCGGTGCGAAACAACTCAGTGCTATGGTTAATATCGACTACTGTTCATTATATCCTTAGTCCTGAGTTACGCCGTGACACCGAATACCAGGATTACTTGTATACCAGATGTAGACATTTTCCACCAATCAGAAGAAAAAGCCTCTTGCAAATTTCCTTGATGTAGCTCTTGTTCAAGATTAAAACTAGCATCCTCACTTCTGGACGTCTTACCAGTATGTAATCGTCCATTCTGATCTCTGTCACTCTACTAATAGAACAAAATGAACTCTTCTCTGATACTCATGTAATCTGACTCTATTTTATGTTTAATATGTAACTCTACTGCAATAAAGAAAATGAAAAAAGAGTAGTGAGATAAGCGTTGGGTTCACAGTTCGGTGATCTCGGGTTCGATCCCGCTGGGTAATTCAAGGATTTTTTATCATTTATAATATTGGTGCTTCGAATTAGGATATCATGGAAAATATTCAATTTCTCCCTTTCTTAGTGTTGAGGCCTTTCTTCAGTGCACTCGGAATAGAACAGCGACCAACTACAAGATGACGTCAATTGTATCAACCTTGATCCGTATTGTCTGGGAAGGTAACGTATTTAGTGAACAATTGATGAATACATAAGGCATATCGTTCTTATCGGTCAAAAATACCACATATCAAAAACAAAGGTAATTTTTTTCAACAATTGCTTTTGTTTCTATTACTTCTTCTTCTACAACTATTGCTAGAAATATTAATGTTTTAAGCAATTCACCATTTCACATATGTTCCATATCAACAAAGACTTGAAATCGAATGATCAAAAACTTTATATAATACTAAAATACGTAGCCAAGTCTCAACTTTTCAATAATAATAATAATAATAATAATAATTATTATTATTATTATTATTATTATTATTATTATTATTATTATTATTATTATTATTATTATTATTATTATAAATATTATTATAAAAATGGCATACCTACAGTACCAATTACGTAAACAATACCTTCCAATAAAGAAAAAATAATTGCCACAATGGAATTCAAACCCTCGTCTCTGGCATATGAGCTTCATGCTTTGCCAATGTTTTTTTTTAATTCGTTCCAATCGTGGTATTGTTCGTCAGTGATACCTCACGTTCTTTCGACTTATTCCAAACACGACAGAGACACGAACACAGAAATATTGAGGACAGTTAAAATTCTGACTTTGCTCTTCAGAGTGATTCGAACCCCCAATGGGCTTCACCTCACAATTGTCAGTAATCTACCACAAATTCGTCATACAAAGAAAGAAACTAGTAGTTACGGAAGATACACATAGAACTTTCTATTTCTACACGTGTTGATACAATTCAAAGAATGAGAAAATAATGTCTGCCGTCTTTTTTTTCTTTGGAAATTACAAGTTAGAGTGAGAAAGAATAGTAATGTTAATCGGGAGCATCATTAAAAACGATTAGATAATTTCAACTTGAAGAACCTTTCGTGATATTATTCTCATTGATGAACGTCTTTATAATTTGTTTTTGAGCTAAACAAAAAAATCTCGAGTGAGCCATTGTGGCACTCACAGAAGCTTTAGTATCTTGTGTATATTCTTGGAACAAACGATTCTTGGAATGTAGGGGATTTTAACTGGTATTAGTTTGGGTGGAAGATGAAGTGTCACGGTCAGTGGTTAGAGTTTTGAACTTCGATTCGGTAGACCCGGTTCAAACCCCGGCCAGGTTGAAAGTTTTTGAAATGTTTCACTTTCAATTTCAATGCATACTTAGTGAAGAAGAATTGGCGAAGGTCTGTTAATGGAGACAATAATTTACACACTTATTTCCAGCAGTTGTTCTAGATTTGATATTTTCGTCTACTTTCAACCATTTTCTGATTCATGCTTGATCAGTACGCTCTGACCCAAAGAGATTTATCTCAGAATGGAGAAATGTTTTGTGCGCCATCTACTCACAATTTTACTTGTATAAAGACCTGACTCAGTGTTACCAACTGCTGTCAGTGCCGAGAAAAGTTACGTGTAAGTTGGGTTACATCTGTCTAGGCGTTCTCACAACTGCAAATTATGTAGACCCCAAGTAATGGAATTAGAGCATTTAGGGTGAGATACTTTTGTTGTTGAGTGTACATCAACTAGAGCCAATGCCACATTCACAAGTAATGCTAGTGTGAGGAAAATTTCCCGCGGCGTAGGGAGACTTAGGAAACATTTTTTAAAGAGGGAAAAGGAGATATTTTACGAATATGAGATAAAATGTAGGGAAATTTAGCTTTTCAATAGATGCTATATTAAGCACTACAGCAGTAGGACTAAAGACAGCAGTACTCTTTCCACAATCCTACAATGTGCATCATACAAAATACACATATGACAGACTCTTCATTTCTTTCTTTCCTAACAACCCCCTCCCCCCCCTGCAACCTTGCTAGAGAATATATGTTTTTAAAAGAAAGTGGATCAACAAACAAAACAAGTCAACTTCACTTGTTGTTTATGGATTGGGTTGGGTTGCATTATCACAGTAGAAAGAAACGTCCTCAAGAGAGCTCGGAAAAGAAAACATTTTATCTGCTTAAACCAAGTATAAGTGCATGGAGTTAGTGTCAGAAACCACCAAAGTATTTCACTTCCGGCTACCAGTCTGCAATTTTACATAGTTCTTATATGTATACCAAAGGACAAGAATCCGTCGGGAGACACTTGATCTGACGTCCGGAACTCGTGTGATGACGTCATCAAAATGGCGGACAGCTCGATTCAAAAAATAAGCCATATCTCCGTCATTTATGGGCCGATTTTCTTCAAACTTGGCTCATTTTAAAGGAAATTAAATTTGCAATAAAACATGTCACCAAAAAATTTCCTCTAAAATTAACAGTTTCGGAGTTATTTAAGAATTTAATAAATTAATGAGTATTTATTGAAGAAAAATACAAAATAACTCCGAAACCCTTAGTTTTAGAGAAACACTTAGGTAACGTGTCATATTGTTAATTTCATTACCTTTAAAATGAGCTATTAACGAAGAAAATCGGTCCATAAATAACTGAGATATCACATATAACGTATTAATTACATTATTAAAATGGCGGTCACGACTTCTAACAGATAGCGACAAATTCAGCCAAAATACTTCACTTCCATATACCAGTCCCAAATTTTACACAGTATTTATATACATAATAAATAATTTTAAAATTCCTGGGAGAAATTTAACACGCTGAACTTCTATGTTGACGTCATCAAAATGGCCGCCCGGATTAAAAACATTGGTTTGCTTAAATACACTTAACTCCGTTACCAGTCATTTTATTGAGTCTTCCAATTGCTCCATTTGAAAGAGCATGAAATAAGCTACAAAAATTTTGTTTGATTGTAAATGGTTTATGGCGATGGCAACGTGGAAGGGGGTAGAAAATCAATGTTTTAAAATGGTTGCTGTTGGATTAATATATTTTGCAATGAGATTTCTATTATTACAAGAAGCATTAACTCAAGTAAATACACATTACATCCATTGCAATGTTGCATGCTTGTATATTTTTTTTAATGAGTGATTCATCTTTAATTATAAATTATACCACAATTGAGTGAACATGAAAATAAAAATAGTTATTTACATCTTTTAGTGAATCCAATGCCCCTTTTTACTGATTGGCAAAAATGAAAAACAAAAAAATAGTTATTTACATATTTTCTTTTTTAGGAAGGGTAACAGATATTTACAACAGTTTCTCACAATAAAAACATGTATTAATACAGTCTATATGGATTATTAACGCGGAAGGCACAACTATTGAAAACAATGTAAACTTTAAACAAAGGACAAGTTTGTAAGATTAAACTTAATTTCTGCATTGACCCTCACAACTACAAAGTAAAATGCAAAGTTCGTGTATTTTTACACATCGACAGCGCGTGCAAATCTGTTTGCACTTACACGCTATCAACTCTTTTAGCTTTTCCATGGTGAAGTTTGGGCTTGTCGACCAGAAGGGGCTCGTAGTCATCTGCGGTCTTCTTCCATCCCCACTCACAAGGATCCAAACGTTGACTGTTCCGTTGAAGAAGGTTTGTCCACAAAGAACATTGTAGGATGGCCCTCTTCAAGTGTTGCAACAGAGCGTTGCTGGTTGGTGGAATGTTTTCAATGGGTCTGTTTTGCTGGGTAAAGAGAATCCGCCTGGTCTCATTGACGGTCTCTGCAGAACTTGATGAATGGTACATAAGAACTACAAAGCGTTGAATGAGTAAAAACGTGTCGTCTTCAGAGATGTTGTCCAGAACTTGAGAATATGCCGAAAAAGATTTGTCTACGTCTCGGAAAGTCATCTACGTTTTCTATGCAGTGGTTTTACCAATACTTGTAAAACTTGACACAGTGTCAGCCCCCGTAAATGCATGGAAGAAAGACAAAAGATCTGGAATTCCTTGTGGAACTTTGTTGTGCAACTCGTGGATCGGAAGGTATTGTAGGTGCTTTCCACTGCCGTATTCCATCCAAAATTCTTTCAGTGTATTGAGTCTACTGGCATACATAGCAATTACTGCCACGTCACTATCAACAGTTTTCACCATGACCTTAGAACAACCCGAGTATTCCATGGCATGCCACACATGAAGTAGGAGACGGGCATCGGCTTGTACATGGAATTCGGAAGATATAGCTTCAAATGTCGTCTCCATTTGCGATCCAATTACCGTGTGTCTGTAGGTGCAAATGACTTTTTTTCCCGGCGCGGAGATACATTTTGACCAGGTTTTCAGCTAAAAATTCAAAGAGTTCTTCTTTGTTTTTACTGTGAGCAGGGAACTTACTGAAAAACTTGGGGATGACAACATTAGATTTTACATTTATTCTGACCCCTCGACTGTCTTACGTCATTTTTTAGGCTTCCTTGTAGGTAGCGGTCAAAAACTAGGTCATTTCTTTCCACAGATCTTAATCTGATGAGAATGTGTGGTTTAACAATCTGGTTGCAGTACTCTTGAAATATCCGGCTGGATTTACTGACAAGCATATGGATCAAGGCTGCTGCATCGATTACGAGCGAAGAAACGTCGGACTAATGAGCAGTGATCACCCGAACTCCACTTGACTCGACGATACAGGACACGACGTCGGATTTTTTTATTGGTTTTCTGAGCTTAACGCGGTCGGATATGGAAGGTAGACATGAGCTATTTTCATGGGCAAAGAACTTTCTGACGTCAATTCCCCTTGATTGACTAGCAACGTACAACTTGGCAAAAAAGAGTACTGTCTTTTCTATGGTCCACTATTTTCTGCTTGTCTTTGGACTTAACAGTAAATTTCTTAGCACTCATCAAGAGAAGGTTGTTTCTTTTGATGACTTCATGAGTGGAAACTTTTCTAAGGATCAACCGATCTTCGACAAAGTATCAAATTGGCTTTTTTCCTGTAGCATTTGCCGACATGACGCATAGTTCATGTAGTATAGTTCATAAACCATTTACCTATAAACTAAATCGAATAACATTTTTGTAACTTATTTCATGCTCTTCCAAATGGAACAATTGGAAGACTCAATAAAATGATCGGTAACGGAGATAGTTGAATTTAAGCAAACCTATGTTTTTAATCCCGGCGGCCATTTTGATGACGTCAACATAGGAGTTCAGCGTGTTAAATCAAGTGTCTCCCAGGTATTTAAAATTATTTATTATGTATATAAATATTGTGTAATATTTGGGACTGGTATATGGAAGTGAAGTATTTTGGCTGAATTTGTCGCTATCTGTTAGAAGTCATGACCGCCATTTTAATAATTTAATTAACACGTTATGTGTGATATCTCAGTTATTTATGGACCGATTTTCTTCGTTAATAGCTTATTTTAAAGGTAATGAAATTAACAATATGACACGTTACCTAAGTGTTTCGTCTAAAACTAAGGGTTTCGGAGTTATTTTGTATTTTTCTTCAATAAATACACATTAATTTATTAAATTCTTAAATAACTCCGAAACTGTTAATTTTAGAGGAAATCTTTTGGTGACATGTTTTATTGCAAATTTAATTTCCTTTAAAATGAGCAAAGTTTGAAGAAAATCGGCCCATAAATGACGGAGATATGGCTTATTTTTTGAATCGAGCTGTCCGCCATTTTGATGACGTCATCACACGAGTTCCGGATGTCAGATCAAGTGTCTCCCGACGGATTCTTGTCCTTTGGTATACATATAAGAACTATGTAAAATTGCAGACTGGTAGCCGGAAGTGAAATATTTTTACGCTAACTCCACGCACTAGTAAGCATTTTATAAGAAAAGAAAACTACGAAACTTGAAAGAAGATGAGAGGCAAGTGAAGACTCAAAAAAAGTTTGTTTCGACTTCTGGACAAAATTTCGAAAGTGATAATCATAAAAGTATTGAAGTGGGTGACTTGTCAATACCAGTTACTGTTAACGAAGCATTTGCTAGTAGACAAATTTTGACACTCTAAGTTTATTTTACTTGATTGTAGTAATGTAATTTTTAAAATAAAGTGGAATGAATTTGGCTTCTTCGTTCACAAGTCTGAGTTAAATTGATTTGTATTTCAAAATTTATGTGAATACAATTAGTTTTCACGCAGTATATGCGTATATAACTTGAAAGGGTGACTGTAATCGAAATCGAAATTGTACTCGTAATTGAAAGATCATTAGGATTATAAGGAACATATTCTTTCAGAACCCTCACTGTCAATCACAGCAGTTTATACATATGCATATATATGGTATGCTGATAGTCTTAATGCAGGTTACTTCGTGTTGAGTAATCTGTTCAGGAGGTGGCCGAAAGTCGGGAATCCCCAGAACTTTTAATTCTTAAGAAAATTAGTGCAATTTCAGGGGACAAGTACACAAAATTATTTGTATTTTGTAGTCTAATCCGAAAAATCTTTATTTAGATCCAAAAGAGAAATCTTGGGTGCTCCACTGCTTGTGTTTACATTGTGTTACTCATTGTCTGATTTCGAACGTCTGTGCTGGAAAGAAACATGAAAGGACTGAATTGTTTTATAGGCCTCAGGGATGATGAAAAGAATTTTTGCGATAGGGATCTAATTTTGAAGTTCCATCATTGGATAGAAGACAAATTAAATATCGATTAAGTCACACACTTCTGTCATTTGTTCTGCATTAAACAAGTTCAGCTAAAATCAATAAATAATTATTTGAGATTAGCTATCTCAAGAACTGAAAAATGTAGGCAGAAGAAAAGTAGGTAACAAAGTGTTGAATACTGAAAAGTTGAAAAACGAGGAAATAAGAATATCCTCGCACTAATTTTCTTAAGAAATCTTTTCGTTAAAAAATTCGAAGAAAAATGTTCAAACGAGGAAAGAATAGGTGCAGGTAGTAAGGTACGGTGGGAACATATTAAACGTTGCTTACAGCAGGCTGCAGAAGAAGCAGTAAGTTACCGCGAACACAAAACTGCTAAGAAACCATGAGTTACAGAGCAGATGTTACAGAAAATGAGGGAGAGGAAGATGTGGAAACAGTTTGATATAAAAAGGGCAGAAAGATGTACAGAAAGTTGAATAATGAATTACGAAGAGAAACAGACAGAGCGAGGGAAGAGTTTTACAAAAGAAAATGCAAGGACATAGAAGAATTAGAAAGAGTTGGGAAATATGAGGAAATGTACAAGGAGGTGAAATCTATGCAATTTCGGAGGAAACAAGGGGGTATTATGATGGCAGTAGAAAATAAGAATGGGAAGGTAGTCAGCGAGAGAACTGAGATCATAGGAAGGTGGAAAGAATACGTTGAAGACTTATATGAGAGTAGGGATAGACCGTACAGCCTAAATGTTGAAGTAGAAAATGAAGAAGTAGGCGAGAATGATAAAGGATTTAGTATTCTTAGGGATGAGTTTGAAAAGGCTATATCTGAGATTGGGAATGGAAAGGCAACCGGAATAGATAGCATACCAATCGAATTCATTAAAAATGAAGGAGACAAGGGAAAGGAAGAATTGTTCCGACTATGCAATGAAAGATATGAAACAGGAGAATGGCCAAAAGACTTTCTGAAAACGATCATGATACCGATAGCTAAGAAATCGAACCCAAAGAGATGTGAGGATTATAGAACTATTAGTCTCATATCTCATGCAGCTAAAATTCTGCTCCGAATACTGACAAGTAAACCTTACGTTTGGGTGAATCGAGTTGCTGACTCAGACATATATGGAAAAGTAGTACTAAATGTGGTCAGTATTTCAATGAAGTTGTAGGTGCGAAGCTCCAGGGGTTTAGGAGATACAGCTACCAGAACATCACATGAAAGTACAGAATAGTCTTCATACAGTTGGAGGTAAAAGCTCTGTAAGACCTCTTGTAACGACAAAAGGTGAATAACAAATATATGGGTACATATTAGGACTAGGGAGAAGTCATATAGTAAGGGTATACTTGACGGCGGCCATCTTGAAATCCGCCATTTTGAATTAAGGTTAAGTTTTTAAAATAGGAATAGGGTAATGTGATACATGGCTTAAGGCGAAAATTTAATCAGAAGAACGATGGTGACGTTAATTTTGATTTACTCGCAATTGGTAAAAAGTTACAGGGAAATTAAATATTGTTGCAGCATATGTATTAGTCCTTTACTCCACCTTGTAATTTTTGTGTTAATGTTAATAATTAAATAAAAAGCAGGTGGATGGTAAAAGTTGCCTATGGTAAGAGTTGCCTTGATGGCGGCCATGTTCAAATCCGCCATTTTGAATCAGATAAAAGTTTTAAACAAAACGCATAACATTGACACCTTATTAATAGCAAATTTTACCATAAATCTAATGGTATAACCATTTTTGCTTTATCATTAACCAGCATTTGTTATCGTATAAACTAGTTGCTAATTGAAGGGAAAATGACCAAAGTGGAATTGAGTCATAATTGAACTTGGGTCTTTCTTCCAGAAAAGTCCTCAATTAGTACAATCAATATGTTGTTCAGAAAAGAGTGCATGACTTGCACAAATGCTCTGCTCACTGTGAGCACACCTGACAAAGGCAATCGAGTTACACTTCAAACGTTTGTCGTTAACAATTCCGTCAAAGCAGTAATCGTAAGGAGCGATCCATTTAATTTTTTGCTGGTTAATGATAAAGCAAAAATGGTTATACCGTTGAAGTTATGGTAAAATTTTCTATTAATAAGGTGTCACAGTTCTGCTTTTTGTTTAAAACCTTTATCTGATTCAAAATGGCGGATTTGAACATGGCCGCCATCAAGGCAACTCTTACCATAGGCAACTCTTACCATCCACCTGCTTTTTATTTAATTATTATCATTAACACAAAATTTACAAGGTGGGGTAAAGGACTAATACATATGCTGCAACAATATTTAATTTCCCTGTAACTTTTTACCAATTGCGCGTAAATTAAAATTGACGTCACCTTGTTCTTCTGATTAAATTTGCACCTTAAATCATATATCACATGACCCTATTCCTATTTTAAAAACTTAACCTTAATTCAAAATGGCGGATTTCAAGATGGCCGCCGTCAGGTATACCCTTACTATATGACTTCTCCCTAGTCCTAATATGTACCCATATATTTGTTATTCACCTTTTGTCGTTACAAGAGGTCTTACAGAGCTTTTACCTCCAACTGTATGAATACTATTCTGTATTTCCATGTGATGTTCTGGTAGCTGTATCTTCTAAACCCCTGGAGCTTCGCACCTACAACTTCACTGAAATACTGACCACATTTAGTACTACTTTCTCATATGTGTCTCAGTCAGCAACTCGATTCACCCAAACGTAAGGTTTACTTGTGAGCAGAAGGTTATATGAAAGAACAAATAAAGAAGTTGAGGAGGAGCAGTTCGGGTTCAGAAGAGGCAAGGGCACAAGAGATGCAATTGGATTATTAAGGGCGATCGGTGAAAGATTTATAGAAAAAGGGAAAGAGATGTATGTTATATTTATTGATCTAGAAAAGGCTTTCGACCGCGTGAATTGGAAATTGTTGTTGGGAGTTCTAACGAAGATACGGTTGGAATGGAAAGATAGAAGACTCATAAGAAACTTATACATGAACCAACAAGTAAGTGTTAGGATAGGGGAAGAACTGACGGAAGAGAGTGCAATTGGAAGAGGAGTTCGACAAGGATGCTGCCTCTCGCCAACACTATTTAATGTCTATCTAAAAGAGATAGTGAAAAAGAGTTTACATGATGATGATGGCATTTCGGTAGGGGGTAGAATGATTAGATGCATAAGATTTGCAGACGACATGGCGCTTGTTGCAGAATCGGATAAGAAAATCAATAAAATGTTAGAAAAAATGAGAAAGGTCTTTGAAGAATATGGGATGAAAATAAATGTTAGAAAGACAAAAGCCATGGTGATTGGAACGAAGGGGTCGGTGTCAAATATAAAAGTAGGAGGGGAGAAAATAGAACAAGTGAATAGTTTTCGATATCTGGGTACTATTCTTAGTAATAACGTGAAGTGCGAACGTGAAATAAAAGCAAGGATAGGAATGACGAAAGAAGCCTTTAGGAGGAAGAAAAGTCTGTTTTGTGGGACCTTGAATAAAGAGTTGAGAAAAAGACTCATAAAATGCTTCGTGCGGAGTGTTGTACTGTATGGGGCAGAAAGGTGGACATTACGTAAAGGTGATGAAAATCGACTGGAAGCCTTCGAAATGTGGGTGTGGAGAAGAATGGAAAGAATTAGTTGGATTGAGCGGAAAACGAATGAGAGAGTGTTAGAAATGGTGGGTGAGAAAAGAACACTTTTAGAAATTATTAGGAAGAGGACGAGAAACTGGTTGGGACATTGCCTAAGAAGATATTATATCATGAGGGACGTCCTAGAGAGTATGGTGGCGGGAAAGAGAGGGAGGGGGCGAAGGAGACTACAATTAATGGATGATATAAAAACAGAAAGATCATACGCGAAGTCGAAGAAGTTAGCGGAGGACCGTGGAGCATGGAAGCTTCTCAGCTGCGGCAAGTGCCCTGCCAATAAAGGCAGAATACCTATGATGATGATCTCAAGAACAATTAAATGGACTAGCTTTGATGGCTATTGAAA
This sequence comes from Thermobia domestica, assembly GCF_964235325.1. NCBI lineage: Eukaryota > Metazoa > Arthropoda > Insecta > Zygentoma > Lepismatidae > Thermobia > Thermobia domestica. Next base: position 94,242,325 of record NC_137462.1, on the reverse strand, counting down.
ATAACAAACTTAATGAAATGGATACGAATGCAATAATAAGAGATGTTGCCAAATTGAAAGCCAGAAAAGATCTTTATAACATGAACTTTTCAGTAACAATGAAAACGAGGTAATAAGCTACTTACCGTAATCGTATCACTAGACAATACTATGTGAATAATACTTTTAATGAAGAATAAGAGCATAGCTCTTTGTCAAAATCAAACCTATGTTAATGCTAGACTTGAGGCTCATTAGTTTTATTCTGTTTCGACTTTTATGTTTCAATTGTACTTGTCAAAACACATCTTAGGTACATATCTTAGTTGTGTCGTGTGCTTATTTAATAAAAAGCCTATTAATTATTAAAATTGTGTAAGAAGATTATGACACCATTGTTGTATAAAGGTTGTTTATACCTACATCATTTTTCAGTTAGAAATTGTTTGGATCTGATCAAAAACTAAGCATAACTCATATTATTCTGCATTGTCTATTCGTGAAACGCCTGAAGGGATTTAACACACAATACGTTCTAAATGGTACAAGCTATGGTAAAATTCACTACACCAATGAATTTCCAAGAAAATTGTACATAAATTTGATGTATCACTTGCACCTATTCCCATTTGAAAAACTGAAAGTTAAATCCAATATGGCAGATCCAAGATGACAGCCGGGGTGGGTAACAATATGTCAGAGAAGCAGTACTTGATCCAATTTGTTTTGCATATGCCCACATTCACGTCCAGTTACTTCTATAGAAACTAAAAGCAATTTTATGTCCGAGCGTTATAGTAGTGTTTAATTGAATTTCGAATATATATGAAGGCCCATAAATATGCAAATTACCTGTATGGGCTGCTGAAATTAGTACAATATGCATTGAGCCACAGAGAACTTTGCATTTGAATCACTTTTACACGAATTCCGAGGGGACACTTCGTGAATGTACCTTGTAAGTTTATTCGAGAAGATAATTGCTTTAAAAAACTTTTAAAAAACATTATTTATCGTTGTTTATTTTAAAAAGCACGTTAAAAGTTTAAAAACTACATGCTGGTGTGTATTTTATCTACAAATTGCAGTTGGAAGCCCTGATCAAATGCGCGTACGAATGCTGTGCATGCGTAAATGGTTAAATAGAAGGGACAATTACTATGCCATGGACCATTGGACTGTGCAGACGTGAATTACGTATATGAAAAATATGAAATGGAAACCTTTCCGCGTAGTTGCTGAGAGGAATGGAACCATAAGATTAATATAATAGTTTGTGACAGTTTCCCTTTCGGATTTTCTAACCAGAGGGGACGAGGAGATGTAGATAATACCTTATTTCAAATCTGTTATACAGTAACGGCAGGTGGGCAACGCAAAGATACATCTTATCGCATTTTTAATTTCTAGCTTCAGTCGCAATTAAAATTAACAATTAGCAACTACAAGTTTCAATTGTTCCATTACGATTAACAATTAAACATTGCAACCGCCCCTTTGTCATTAACAAGTAACAGTTACCAGGGGCGGGTACACGAGGCCATCGGGGCGATCGTTCCCCCTCAGAAAAAGAAACTTTCTTATTTTATATATAAATAAAATCCATCCCAGAGTTTGGAGCTCTTAAAAATAGTTTTATGTAGCAGTATTACAACCCATCGCCCCAGAAGTCCGTCCTGCATCCGTCCCTGACAATTACAAATCTTATTCTCTTCTGATCAATTCACAGTTAACAACTCACTTAATTTTAATCGCAAATTTTAGACTGAATTTCATCACAATTAACATTAGTTCGAAATATAAATTGAAATAGATAATGGCAATTCATTTCCAGAACAATTACTTTCAATTGATTAATTAATTGCAATCAATGTCAATTGATTAATGTCCAACAATATAGCACTGTCACGATCGACACATCTTAATTACCTGAATTTGCATCGAATACAGTCATCTTTCACGCCAGCTATCACGAGTTGAAAAAACCTTTCAGAGAAAGGAGAGTCCATTTTATCACTATTTATCTTTAAATTAACGTAGAGGCTTCCAATTGAAGAAATCTAAGTTAAACTAGTTTTTACTGATTGTACAGCTATCTATCACGGATCAAGAGAAATGTTTGCAACTAAATTTATCCTTTTTTCCTGATAGCTAGGATCCGAATCTACCCGAGTTTGCAACAAAAAAAAATACGGGTCCTCCTTTGAGCTTATAATGTTGCCCATTTCCAGAGACCAGGAGTAAGCTAATTTTATCACAGGTGAATTTTCCTCTCCAAACTTTTAATTCGAATATTCTTTTCTGTCCAATGCTTATTTATTTAGATATTTAGATATTTTTCAGTCACAAATTTAAAACCTCATACTATTTAAGTATCTTTGAAATGAATGATTATTCAAAAAAAAAAAAAAAAAAAAAACAGTCTAAGGACCTTTTCTGTAGAATTTTATAAACTACAATTTTCTTCATAACTATTAACTTCGAAAAAAATATAATTTTCGAGATAATTGCGAAACAAAAAGAAGAATCCTCCCCTTTCCGCTAAAAATGATAAATAACTACAGTTCCAGCTAAGGGTGCTTTTCAGGATATGTTGAGAACATCAAAATAAAGGTTTCCACAAAAACTCAGCATGTTCTGATTTTTTTTTCTTCTAATTTTGTTATTTCTTGCCTAATTTTGTTTACTTATCTTTTCAGTATTACATTTACATCCTGGAATTTAAATTCGACAGCACAAATCTTTGTAATGAGTAAGTATGAAGAATTAAATCATAAAACTACTACCTTGGCATTTTGTAGTGAAATTTTAAAATCTAAACCACGCTTTTGTTAACATTTGAAGATTGTTAAGTTTTATATATTTAGTAGCAAGAATATTTGAATATTTTAACCACGATTAAGGAAGCACATATCTGCAAATTGTAATATGTACGATCAAATTTCTATTTTTTCTTTTAAATTATATATGTAAACTAACCTCTTCTTTTTAATAAACCTATTATTCTATTTGTTGTTTCTTATTTATCCTATAATAAATTTTATTTATGGTTATATTTCTCATGTTGTGTATCACGTGTATCTCACGATGTGCGACTTTATACTATTATTTCGGTGCGTGAAATAGCTGAAATTTAGAAGCATGGAAAATAAACAATATTAGACCCCCTATGGATTTTTTATAACATAGTTATTTGGATAATATTATTATTATTCCTTTTCTATTTCGGTTTTCGATTTTGGAATGCTAAATATGGTTATTATTTTATTAGTAATGCGTTTTCTGTCAATAATAAAAGCATACACATATTTTTCTAGGCTATAAACGTCTTTAACTTTTCTTTCTATCAACATAAAACAAAATGTATTCTTCTTCTTTTTCTCATTTCTTTTTTTTTTTTTTTTGGTTTCTTTCTTTCTTTCTTCTTCTCACTTCTAGAGTATACAGAAGTATGGGAAGTCTCACAGCACGGCAATGACCGTCTATCGGTAGATATCAGAGCAAATACAATAAGACCTAGTAGTGATTTTTTTTTGTAATTCATTTAGCGTCTATGTCCTCCCACAACTCTTTATTCAAACCGAAAGTGACAAACCATTTTTGGATTTAACGTTGATCACTATAGAGGAAACATGGCCATAGATAGCGCAAAGATGTTTTCTGCAACTGATTCAGCATTCCGAAAGTACAATCTTTCTCCACTCCTATCTTCCTACTAAAATCGGAAGTTGATTGGAATCCATTACAACTTAACGATCTCCATAGTGCAGAAACGCTAAAAGGTAGCAAGGAATTGCTTTTTGATATACAATCAGCCAGTGGCGGCTAATATTAATGTTGCAGCTTTGCGCAACGATTGAACTTTTTAAAGAAAATAATATAATTAGCACGAGTAGTAAAGAAGTGAAGAATTTGACTTTCGATCACTCCCTTACATACCTTAAATAACATATTGTTTTTACTTCTATAACTGTAAAAATCCTTTAATTCATTTCAGAAAATGAGAAAACAATCCGACATAGAGTCTCTAATTGATATTGCGTTGCAGCGAGCATACAACAATCATTTTTCTAATTGACGGACAATTGGAGCTAATGTTAAGTCTCCTTTCCCTTATTCCAGAAGTTAAAGGATTTGGTAGTTGCGGTGCTCGGTATGCCTTCCAGTGAACGAGAAGCCTTTTAGCGCTAGATAAGATTCTGAGTTTTGTTTCACTACCAACTAATGAATGAATTCATTTTTACGCATTCATAAGTATATTTAAATTATCGGATTGTGCTGAAGCAAATCAACATAGCAATATAATTAAAAAAAAGTAATCATAGAATTACAAAATAAGGAAGAAAATATGTAGCGGTGCAGAAAACAAATGAAAGTAAACATGCATTCACAAGTTAATTATTAACTCATATAGATAATGAAGGCAACTTTTACAGTTTTTGTGGCCAAATAATAATAGGTCAATATATAGTATCATATTTCAGGAATTACTAATATCATTCCTCAGTTTCCGAACACAAAATTCGTAGAACAGCAACCATGCGTGCTTTTGCTTCTGACAAGAATTGCTAATGAAAGAAAAATTCTAGTAAACCTTAGAACCTACGTTGATGTACTGAAGATTCATAGTTCTGTTTTCCAAACCATTCTTCCAACAGATGTTTATGTTAAAAATATTAAATCATCTCCCCTCTGTAGACAGTACTTTAGTGTATATGTGTACCTTTTATCATATGTATCACATACTTTTGATAACTTTCCAAGTAAGTTTGTAAAATGAAGTGAAATTTAAATTAGATCTTTTAGTACTGTCCCACTTCTATGCCTTGGTAGAAAAAAGCCTATATATGAGTTAAGGGGAGAAAGCTTCCCTAATGAACTAATGCTAGTATACAATATTCTGAAGTAGTATGAAGCTCTCTCTCCTTAGCTTATAGCAATAAAAAAGTATTTTTTTTTTACCGGTCCGAGCCTCTACTCAGTGTAAGTCAACGGTGTAATACAAATACCTATTTGCCCATGGTACATTTTCACATTGTCCTCCTGCCTCTATAGCGAAACGCCTGTCACGAAAGAACAAATTTCAAGGAGCATCGGAAATACCTTATTTTGTGGACAACAAAGAGTTACAATTTAACTTTAATGGTGTAGATAGTTACTTCGTTACTTCACCTTGAGAGACCCATACGTCTTTGTTGCTGGAAAAATACACAAACATACACACATACACACGCCAAAGTTTGGACCCATCCCAAGAAAAATTTCTGGGTTCGTGCCTATATATATAAAATGAAAAATCCCTATTCCAAGAATTGCCCCTTTCAAGGAATTTCTGGATTCACCCTCGTATATATACAAATTTTCATTTTGCAAATAGTGAAATAATTACTTATACAAAAACAGCAAATCGAACCTAGAGAATGCGGTACGATAAGTCCCAATATACGGTACACAGACAAAAGGAAACCACACATTTGATTTGATTTGATTTGATTTCAGTTTAGCGTCCCGTTCAGCAGCGAGGCTATATGAGACGTGGACCTACTGATTAATGTGGAATCCGAACCACATGAGCTCCCGCCGGGAAAAAATCACATATTATTTGGCACAGTCCTATCCTCAAAAAGAAGTGATAGGTAAAGAGAGTAATTTGTTTTTAATTATACGATGTTGTGAAAAGTGGTGATTGTGAAAGAAAATCAACACAAATACAGGAGAAAATAGCATGGTGAGATGAGATACACTTAATAATATGTGTAGTAAAGCAGCGAAACTATATGAAACTTAGGTAAGTATTTTAAGTAAAATCGACTATAAATCTTCACTGCCTAGCCCTCTACACTACTCGCCTGCCTTTCTTACTATAACTCGCTGAGGTTTGTACTCCCCCCCTTTGGATCATAAAGCAAAGATCATCATAGTCTCATAGTAAAAAGAGGACAACAGAGCTTAGGTAATTACTACAAATAGCGCCTGTCCCTATTTTTCTTCTTTCAAGCTTGTGCATTTTCCCTTGGATTATGAAACAAATTCTCTCGCGTTAAAATTCTATCCGCCTGGCCTGCCAACAAAATTAAAAAAAACAAAAAAAACTTCGACAAGAATCCAAAATATCTTATTTTGAGAAAAACAAGAGTTACAGTTCTATTTTAGTGACATAGATAGTTAATTCAATCCTTACTGATACCATAGGAAAAGTAGAGATTGCCAAAATATGAAATATAATACGTTCATTGAGTTATGGACAGTGGAGTCATTCAAATCAAACAATAATTAATTCTATGATTAGTAGAGTAAGTTAATTTTTTATTATTAATATTATTCTATTATTACTATTTGTACCAATGATATTAGTAATAGTAATTAGGATTCAGTCATACAGAATCTTTATTGATATTTTGTGTATTGATTTTGAAAAATAGTGGTAGTAGAGAAGCTTTTAGTTAGTTCTGATTTAAAGGTGAAGAGATACTTTTAACAACCGATTCCAGGAACCTCAAAAATTTTAACAACCTTCTGAAAGATGCCACTATTTGGCCAGACAGGAACAGAAATGCGTGAGTTTTTTTCTGCTTAAGTTTAACAATTGTAAATACCATATTTCTATGTATTACGGGAAATACTTGAAGAGAAATGGCTGTATTATAGCCACTACATTTATGCCCCTCTAAACTAATGTGCATTAGGGGATGACATTTCTCATATAAATACAAATTTTGAAGATACTAAGTCAATTGTATCAAAAAGGCAGGGCATACGTATTAATTACCTATTGAGCTTCACTCTCATATCGGTAAGGTTTCACGTATCTTTTCATCTATACGTTAATCATTTGACTATTTAATTAGAGTAGCTTCGTTTAAAAGCAGGGAAAATCAAATATTCGTATGCAACTTGCACCAATATTCTTAATAAACCCTTCATTAGAGAAAGCAAGTGCCATTCGCCGCCTATCATCATTTTCATTATTTTTACATTAAAATTACTAAATTGCAAAACAATTGCTTGGTGAAGCATTTGTAGGTGTAGATTTATTGCAAAGATACATACATAAATTTATTGCATATATACTTCTTTTTAGTAAATAGATTCTTTGTATTTTAAGGAGTAATTTTTGGAGTGTGGATTTGCATTTCTTTGTGCAAATTCGCTTTTGGTATACATACGTGAAAACAACTATTGTGAAAAAGACACTTACCAATTTGTGATAGGTAGGCACTAAAAAGCATGAATGCTATCTGAGTCCAGACTGGAGCGCACCATGCGGTCTGTTTGTAGTTCAGGGGGGTGAGTCTGTACGAAGCAGACGCAAGAACGACCGTGGGTATACATGAACGAGGATAGCGAAAATCACTGTGTATGGCGTAAAAGTAATTACCTTACCTATTGGATTATGTATTTGTACGTTATTAAGGAAGTTATTGGTAATATTCCGATGCTTTCATTGCTTGTACTTTTGTGTTCCAAAATAACGTTACACATTACTAACGTCCTAAATTTCACAAATATATACATCCCTTAAAACTCTCAAGCACTTTTATGGTTGCGAGTTATGAGTTAGCACACTAACTTCAGATACCTTCCTTCACTTTATATACTGTTTTTAATGGTTACCTTATGGACGAATCTTTGTCTAATGGGTTTTATTTTCATTAAGGTATTTCCACGTAGATCCACATCCCATACTTCAATTTTCTATAGGTTGGTCTATTACAATGTTATTACAAATTTATTCTGTAAATTTTACAAATAAGTGAATCCGTCTAGTATACCTGTACCCAACTGAAACTCAGTAAAATAATTATATAAGAAAACTCAACGATATATGCAACTGGAACCTACATTTGCACCTGAAGATGTAAACCTTCAGTTGAGATAAAGAACGGAAGAAAAGTTTCTGAAAGAAGAAGAAGAGCAAGCTGTAGTATTATCGTTGGAAGTAACTCTCTAAGGTAGATTTCCTAAAAGTATTGTGTATGTTTGTGATCTCCTCTCTCTAATGTACTATTATTTTATAATTATTCAACATAAGAAAAAATATTTCCCTCCATATGTAACACTTATGTTATTTTGTCCGTATAAGCAACACGTGGTCTGTATTCCATGTAGTAGAACTACGCATAGGGAAGCCGACAGTATTAGTTCATTTGTTCCTAAAGTATCTAAATGTTGCAATTGCGTGTGTGTTATTTCAAGGTATATTCGTTTCCATTAAAAGTAGCTCTTTAGATTTGCATTATTTATTTGGAAAGACTGCATACAAGTAGATCTAGTTTGCATTTCGTAACGTATCGAACTCACAAATTGTGTAAACTTTTACATTAAACCTCATTGTTTAACATTTAATTGTTTCGAAGGTTGTTCAATCTTAACAAATATTTAGGATGAAAACTTGAGTTTGCCTTTTTTGTAAAATGATTACGGTTTATCTTAATCTTCAAGAAAGTATGCCGAAATAGCGTCTTGCTTAAAGACGTCATCACTGGCATTCGTTTAAAAATAGAGCAAAATATTAACTGGTTGTCTATAAACTTCTATCAATGATTAATTACAATAGATAAAGTGAGACTCATTCAACAGTAAATGTCGGTTATTGACTGTTGGGTTACGGTTAGAAGAATGAATTTCGAAGAAATACTTATTTATTGGGGCTCAACAAAAACAAATGTATTGCTACGCAAAAGGAGATGGGTATCCCAAGGAGGTTCGGGGTTACCATGGGGTACGTAATTTTTGCATTTTTTAATATTTTAAAATATATGTTTCTAAAATATTATGCAGAATACTACAGAACCGCAATTCGATACGTTTCATGGTTATCGAAATACGAGAAACAAATAGCGACACCGTAAAGGTGTGAGGTTTGCGTACTAGATGGTACAATTTCGAAAAATTAACTGCTGAAATCTACCCAAAGTTAACCTCAAAAGTAGTTTAATCCAAAAGAAATACACACTCTATGGGGTTTGGGAGTAATATGGAGTTTCCAAAACTTCCACCGCCTTATGCAGAGTCGTTTTGACATATGATTAGCGTCTTACTAAAGGTCTGACTACTACAGGAAACTTATGTTAGTAGAAGAGTTTAGTATGGAACTAATCACGCGTCAAAACGACTCTGCATAAGGCCCCCAGTGTTTAAACATTTCCAAAATATGTTCTAACAGTGCTTGATGAACGTTACAGATATGTACAGTATTCATCAAAAACCGCAATTCGGTATGCGTAATGGTTATCGAAATATGAGAAAATGAGCGACATCATAGACGTGTGGGGTTTGTGTACTAGACGGAACAATTTTGAAAAATTAATTACTGAGGCCTAAAACAATTCCAAGAACAGTTTCAGTCCAAAGCAGATGTACACCCCTTTAAGTCCAAAAGAAATGTACACCTTTATAAGGTTTGGGCATACCATGGAGTTCGTACAAATCCTATTTCTAAATATTCCTAAAACATGTCTTAGCAGAGTTATGAAGAACGTTGTATACATGTGTCCAATAAAGACTAAAACTCGATGGGCCTTATGCAGAGTCGTTCTGAAGCAAGATTAGTGCCATACTAAAGAGTTCCACTAACATATGTTTCCTATAGTAGTCAGATCTTTAGTATGACTCTAATCATACATGAAAACGACTCTGCATGAGGCGGGATATGTTTAACGGTTATCGATATATTATAAAATAAAGAGAAGAACCCTAGAGTTACGGGGTTTTCGTGTTAGATATTGAGATGAAGCTTTCACTGTGGATAGCCATGTATTCTTTAAACTGCTTTGAAGAAATTTCCGTGCAGTTTTACTATACGGAACCATAGTGTAAGTAGTAGTAGGAGGAGGAGGAGGAGTAGGAACGGGTTAGACGCCCCACAAGGGTTTGTTGGGTTCTGTTCTCGACATAAAATGCTTAAATTAAAGACTTGCCCAAATTTTTATGCACATTTTACAATCTATGGATCCGTATAGTAAAACCACCGAAATTTCGATACTGAAGTGCTTTTTGTAGAAATTATACTGGGATACTTACTTAACCCATAGGGGTACCATCATACTTAACTGCAAAACGTCCATTAGACTGTCTATTAAGGTCCATATATAAGTTTTTGAAATTTATCCTCCTAATAGCAAAGACCTGTAAGCCATTCACCTTTATGGCTGTCCCTTCTATTTCTTAGTTTCTCTGTAACCGTTAGATATTTCAACTTGCAGTTTTAGGTAAACACGTATCTGTGAGACTCTTCAGAACTTGGGTAAGTCATATTTGTAAACATTTAAAAATGAGAGTTTCACAAACTCCATATTTGTTTTGATCAGGGACGTCATTTCAGACTTCCGTTGAGGGGAGCAAGAACACCATCGACATTAGACTTTCACGTTTTGTACTAGCATATTAGTAGACATTGATTAATGTATATGTATTTTTCAAACCCTTGGGGGGCAATTGCCCCCTCCTGCCCTCCCTAAATGACGACCCTGGTTTTGATACGTTTCTTTTGGATTATAATTGTTCTTAGTGTTGCTGATAGGGCTCAGTAATTTTTTTTTCTCAAAATTACACCATCTAGTACGCAAACGCCACATTATCTATGATGTCTCTCTTTATAACCCAATATTTCGCTAACCATTAGGCGTGTTGACTTGCGGTTTTCGGTGAACACATATAAGTAACGTTCTTCAAAACGCTGTTAGGACATATTTTGGAAATGTTTAAAACTGAGAGTTTTGGGAACCTCACAACACCACCAAACCCTATGAACATGTGTGTTTCTTGGATACAAAAGTGGCGTATACTGTTTTGATGACTTGGACTATTACTAACCTTTATGACATCTGTACATTATTATTATTATTATTATTATTATTATTATTATTATTATTATTATTATTATTATTATTATTATTATTATTATTATTGGCCTATGTTTAGCACAAGGGGTCCAGCTCTTTTCTCTAAAAAATGTTACGATTTTGGTAATATCTGTTCACATTCGGTTAGTTTAGGGTAGGGTTGGTTAGTTTAAGTTAGGTTAGGCTAGTTTAGGTTACGTTAGGTTAGTTTAGTTTGTGTTACATTAGTGTAGGAGTCCCGCATAATTTTCTAAAAAATAATAAAATTTCGCCTATTTCTATTAATATTATGTTAGTTTAAGTTAGTTCAGGTTAGCTTAAGTTAGTTTATGGTAGGTTAGGTTACTTTGATTACGTTATGTTACGTCTAAGTACTTGCATCACTCATTTCTCCTGTAAATCTTGTGTTTTTTACGTGCTTCTGGACCCCTTGTACTAAACATACCCCTTATTATTATTATTGGAGTTCAGTTTCTACGTTATTATACAGTGTTCAAAATAAGAAGAAAAACATAACATACTTTTCTTTTATCAAGTAGATAAATATGATTTTCCCTTCACTGGCAAGACGAATGTTATTAGTATTACGGAAAACCGATCGTACATTTGTATCTCATTTGTTCCATGAAGTATCCCTCATTTTGCTTTGGATAGCTGGTAACCCTACTCACCAGAGTAAATGGAAGCTGTCCGAGTAATAAAGAATGATGAAATAGGCAATCATCCAACAAAGGAGCCTTATTCTGTAAGAGCCTTGGCAACGAAACGCAAATAATGAAACAAGTCAGCTATGTCAACTATAGGGAAATACTATAGGGAAATACTATAAAACACAAAATTTTCGTTCCATTGACGCAAACCGCTACAGAACGAGGCTCAAGGTGTCTGAGAAAATTCCCAGAGCCCCCTAAATGCCTTGTCATTACTCGTATAATTTCCCTTTACTCGTCGCTCAAGCCCAAGAATCCTACTTCTCTAGAGGCAACTGCTGTTACCTGGCATCCCGTTCGTACGTTGTGGGCGGAGGTGGAGTGAATGGGAATGTGCTGATAAGATTCTTACTGTAGTATCTAGAGAGTGGTTTCTGCTGTGCTGTCATATTGAAAACCTCTTAATTTAGCGAGACGGATTGCGTGCAAAGAAGTTAGCGTATTTTTCTAAATACATACAGTTCTTAGGAACTCAAATTGCTGTAAGAAGATACTAACGTATAAAATTGACAATATGATTTAGTTAGATTATAATAACTTTATATTGTAATATCCTAAGGCCATCGCCACACAGTGGTCGGAAACGGGGAAAAAGCGGTCAAAAATCGATTTTGTCAACTTCGTTACCTGTGAAAACGGTATTGATATTTAATGATAAGTATCTCTCCTGCTTCCAAACCCGGAGTTTCAGAACATGGGAATATTTTCGCTGTTCATAAAATACATGTAAACATGAACAAATAAAATAGCCGAAAAATCAGTAAAAAATTAACCAAACAATATTATATGTTTTAACCATTTATATCGTTTCTGAGGTCGATGAAAGCAATTAGATAGTACATCGGACTCAATTACTGTGTGTTTAGTGAAGAATTTTATTTGTTATATATTGTCATATCATTTATATGATAGCTTTCTTAGTGTTACCAAAAAGCTACATATACACACTGATGTTAGTAGCTCTCAAGTCTAAGCTTATCCTTGCTTATCTGCAAAATAAGGTTTATTGAGTTGACCATGAGTAGTACAAAGCTTGAGCATTGGAAGTAGCTCCATCCAAGTACAGCTGAAGGACTCAGCCCCATCTAACTGGAAATGCGTTATGAGTATTGTTGTTGTTGTCGCAATCGAGATCCGCTGAGCCTTACAAAAGGAAAAGGCATGTAATTTGGATTGCCTATCGTCCCTGAATCAAAGTTGTAGTGAAAGCCTCATACATATTGCAGTAATAAACTATCAGTCATGTGGAGCTGCTGTATATTACACGTCAGTGCAGCAGTATATAAGAAGATTCTATGTTGAATCTTTTAATCTTACCGAAACAACGTAATCCTGAACTAAATTACATTCCAGTAAATGGTGCGAATGCAAAACCGCGAACTTAAATTTCGAATCCTAAGGCCAAACACTTATTTGTTTTACACCGTCTTTTTATTAGCTGCACATATAATTAGAGGGATAGCACATTGAACCTGTAACCGCTTCTTGGATGCATATTAACACCTGTCATAACTTAGTGCTGGCTAGCGATGTCTAATTCACATAAGCCGTAAACATGTTATGTTTTCAATATGTATGATTCACGATAATGGATTTCAAGATGGTGTTTTTCATGTTCTGTATCCTCCTCAATTTCTTCTCACCTTTATTACTCCTCTACATTGTTCCATTGGTTATATTTTGCAGTATTTGACATTTATGCGAGGGGTTTTCACACTTTTGGACCATCCTATATATAACTGCACGTATTGCTGCAGGAGTTCTTCGAATCACTTTCCCAGTAGTTGCAATCGACTTAGAAAGGACAATTACGTATAGAATGTTAGGGAGACATCCGTCAACTTCCATTGTTTCGGAAAGAACTATTTTTGTCCGCTTTTCCTAAGTTTCCGACCACTGTGCACTGGTAGGCCTGGTAGCCCACAAAATACGCTACTGGATTGAAAGTACTTTAAAGGTTGTTGTTAAGTCATAAGAGGGCCGGTTCTAGACATTTCTTAAGTGTAAATAAACAATATTTCGGTGTCCCACCTAAATAATAAAAAGGTAGAAAGTTGTAATAGACAAAAATTTTCCAAATAATTTTTGCAGTCGCAAATTCCTTCAATATCTGTAGTCTTTCTATGAATATTAACAAAAAATGGCGAAATTATAACTAATTGACTGTGAATGAATACTAAACAAAGTTCCTATTTTAATAACGAATAGCATATTTATTAAATAAACTCAAGGTATATAGTATAGGTATATATATAGGTGTATATATATACACCTATATAGTAAACTTAGGTATATATATATATAGCTAAGGTGTATTTTGACAAGTACAATTGAAACTTAAAAGACGAAACGGAATAAAACTCAAGAGCTTCAAGTCCAGTGGCGGACCTAGAAGGTAAAAACGGGGGGGCAACCAGAACTCAGATAGGTATCATGAGTTTAATATAAATTTAAAATACTTTAAATTATTTTGTTACTCAAAAAACTGGGGGCGTAGGACCCCCAGGCTAGATCCGCTACTCAACTCTAACATTAACACGGGTTTGATTTTGACAATGAGCTTTCGATTACAGTTACCTTTTCGAGTTAACGACGCATATACTGCGTGAAAACTAATTGTATTCATCCAAATTTTGGAATACATAAATGTAATTCAGACCCGTAACCGAAGAGGACGTATCCACTCCAAAATTAGTTTTAAACTTAATGCGGGAAACAAGGATAGATCTCTTTCCCTCATCTATAATCAAATCAGAAATGGCAATATTAGGTGTTGTAACTGGTCAAAACAATGAATTCAAGATGGAAATAGTATGCAATCTTTAATTATGATTCATTTCTCACTAAAACAAAACTTAAAACATACCTGATCAGGAGCCCCTTATGTTCTGCACCCCTGCAGTTGCGTGGGTTGCGGGGGCAGTACTCCGCCACTGCTTTGATCGTTTATTTAAGTGATGTATATAATATATTTCTTAAGTAATGTTGAATGCAACACGAACACAATCAGCAGACCGAATTACAAAACCAACCTTTAATTCAACGATTAAATTACTGTAATCAAGTAAAATAAACTTAAGTTTCAAATGTTTATCGACTTGCACATGCTTCGTTAATAGTAACTGGTATTGATGACTCCCCCACCTCAACATTTGTATGATTATCACTTTCGAAATTTTGTCCACAAGTCGAAAGAAACTTTTCTAGAGCCTTCGCTTGCCTCTCATCTTCTTTCAAGCTTCGTAGCTTTCTTTTCCGATGAAATGTTCCACTTTTTTAACGTTGGCTATTATTATTACATGAGAAACAAAGTGCTATTGAAAAATGAAAACATTTTTAAAAAACGACTCAGAAGCGAAAATGTTAATGAGAAATGATAATAACACGCAATAAACGCAGGAACATTGTCGAGCATGATCATTTTGGTGTTCGGATGTTCTAGTGAAGGAAGACATAATGTTGCGTGAGCATACCGACCTCCCAATGTCTGAACACGGTATACTTACCTGTCAGTGTTATTTTGACACTCCTTTTTCACATGCATCTTTTCAGAGGTACAATCAGCTCCGGCTACATTTTTATAGATGATAATGCGCAACCACAGCGCAGGTGGCTCTTGTTACGAGAGTATATTCGGAGAATGAACGGGCTTATTTGTTCCCTCCGACTTGAATCCCAGTAAGCTACAGGGTCCAGATGCACCAAGCGTCATCTAACAGCTGTCAACAGCACTAGTGGAGTAGTGGAATTCCATACTGCAATTCATCACCAAGCTTGTGAGCAACATGGGATCATGTTCCAGAACAGGCATCCCTCTCCTTGGTAATCACATATCCTACTAAGGACCACTTCACACTTTCTGCAATATAAGGAATGCCGTACACAGCATATGAAACTTACTTTTGTTCTTAATTGTTGACACGAGTGTAGTATTTTGAACTTAGTGACTTCTACCATAGTGACAACATTTTATTTTACTTACATTAATACTACAAATTTTGAAGTTGTTGAAGCAGTTGTTAAAGCAGCTCGAAAAAAGATCATTTTTTATGGCCCAAGAAACAGATCATGGTAGGGGTAGCATTCGTCCCGGAAAATCCGGGGCCATCACGGAATCGAGATCTGTGTTCCGGCGTCAAGAAAATATTTCTCGGGACGCTTACATGTCCCGGATTTCAGCGAAGAATAAAGGAAGGGAACATTATAGTTTGCTTTGTCAACAGAATTAGGTGTATAACTATTCTCTTCAACTTCTGAGAATGGTAATTCAAAAGTTGAAGAAAAAAACTTGATTACATAAATCATGGATTTAATTAAGTTCACGCGTTAATTACTTTGACATTGAACGATGTATTCGCTTCATTGGGCCAGTGCCAAAAAGATTTTACTGCTCAATCTTATTGTTATCTTTAATACTCTGTTTCAAACTGCATCTTGCTTTTGAAATATTTTAATCTACGATCCCTGACTGATATTTTTGATAACTTTCCGCTAACCATTAAAGAAAAGTATATTGTTTTAATTAATATAACTGAACAGACAACAATGAGAAAATGTTGGAGTATTTTTTTTTTAAATAGAAGCTATGAGGTTGGCGAAAACTATTTTTTGAATTATTTCCGGCATATTTCTTTTTCCATCTTTTTACGCCACAAAGGTGTCTGTTGCCCCTACTGAGCCACCACTTGAATGAGCCTTGAATGAGCTAAAACAAAAAAGACTCTGAAAGCCACGAAACATAACAGATACTGAGAAATTAAAAAAACACTTTTGCTTACCAGCAAGAGCGCCGATTTGGGGAGTCCGAGGGCACCCCGCCCAAAGCTCATGTGGGTCTGCCTAGTGTATTTATGAATATACAATATTTGGCACAATTTGAATGCAATTTGTCTTAACATCCTCATATGTATACCTTCTGCGTCTGAGTGCCTCCCCCTAACTTTACAGAGAAATCGGCCCCCTTGCTTACCAGAGGGCAAGGGGTAAATCATCTGCTTATTTTTGCTTAATTAGAGAAGACTAAAAATGTGATTATGTAAGATTGAAAAACTCTTATCTAATGGAAGGAAGTAAATTAGCATATAACTTCTTTTCATTTTAAGATTTTCGTAATTTAGTAGAGTCTCGGATTTTCATTTTTTTAAATATGGCAACCCTAGATCATGGCCAGTTAAAAGTGGGCGACTGGTAACCCTGAAAAATGAAACAAGAATAAAATGTAAGTAATAATTCGCCATTAATATTTTAAGAAGTGTCTCATTCATGCATTTTCCTACAGTGACATTTAAATCAACGGTGAGAAAGAACAATCTTTACAAATAGTTGCATTAAAATCATATTAGCAGGTGCTTGGTACTTGAGCAGTATTCGTTACTTTAAAGTTGCTCATATGTTTTTTCAGTATTCAAAACAATAATTAGAATTTACTTTTTCAGGTTCGGACGGGAGTGTAGAACTGTTTTATTACACGAGAGACAATACTTCGTTGCTTCTTTCTACATCATCAAAATGCCTTCTTTGCAGTTCCATCTGTCTAACGCTGAAGAACGAATGAAGACGTTAGAAGACAAGTATGTAATTTATCATGAACTATTTTCTTCGCTACATCAGTACTCTTTAAAACTAAATCACATATTTATCATACCCTCGTGCCAAATCTGTTTAATGTATAATTTATATAGCACGAATTTAAGTTGAATGAAATTATGTTTTTATTTCCATCAAGTCCAAATGTGTTCCTCTGATGGTCTAGCTAGCCTCTTTTTATATACAATTATAGAAAATCCAAAATATGCAGGTACACTGAAACTGTTACTATTATTTTGTTCAAGTTAACGTAAAACGTACCTAGGTAACATAATCAATTCTATAGTCACATTAAAATAGTTTAATTTAAAGACAATCTATTCTGTTTCCAATAATTTTCTTTACTGGGTGGTTTCTAAAGCAGTAAACTAACTTGTAAGTAAAGCCATATCAAGCACTTGGCTTCATTATGTACTTGTTCATTCCATCTACATAGTCGGGTGTATTATTTATCCTAAGTTAATGTTATTCTATCATCGATGTCTTTCGTTTACGTTAGCAATTATATATACGTATATATACAAGGTGTGTTCAAAACGTATCGGACCATTGGTTGGCAAAAAAAAAAAAAAAAATAAAACATTTATTGATTTCGAAATCCGAAACACTAATCCTAATCAAAGTCTTCTTGGTAATCCTTACACTTCTCCCAGTTCTCCGTCATTGTTGGAAACACTTCTGGAACGCAGTTTTTACAATAGTGAGCAACCGTGTCGCAGTATTCCGTATGTCTTCTCTTGACTGAAAGCGGGTCCCTTTTAGACGTATTTTCAGTTTGGAGAATAACCAAAAGTCACATAGAGCCAGGTCGGGTGAGTAGTCACATAGAGCCATGACGGGAATGCCCAAACAAACGTTCAAAATTGAATGTACCGATCCGATTGAATTGCCTTCTGCTTGGTTATTGCCAAGCTTTTGGCCAAAATTTGATGCAATATTGATTCACAAGTTTTACTGTCGTTTTACGAAAAAACTGAAATCCGATGACAGCTCACTACACGTCTTCAATCGTTGCCCGACTGCCAGTGACTGATGCTTTCTGTGGACGGAAAATATTCACGACTGCTCATGAGTGTCTCATCTACATCTACACTGAAGAAATTCTCGCGCTTCATTGGTTTACGCAGGAGAAAATAAGGTTCGATAGTTTTTTAACATGCCTTTATGTACTATGGTTACGAACTATCTGCTGAAGGAAACAGATGATAAATGAATATAGAAACACAATGGTTCAGTGGTAGAACGCTAGGAGAGATTTCTGGTGCTAAGGGTCCCTTGATTCGATCCCAGGCCATATGTATTTGCGGTATAAAACAGCGTGTCTGTGGGTTTTCTCAGACTTCTCCAGTTTCCTTCCACATGAATATTCCGCCTATTCTGTCAACTTCATTTTCGTTATTCATTTGTCTCCTTTAGCCTAACTAATTAACTAACTAACTCTATGGCCTATGGAACCCCGGAGAGGTTCAATGCCGCGTTCACAAAAGCTCTCCACTGATTTCTATCCTTAGCTAACTGCATCCAGTTTCTACTTTGTATTCTAATCTCTGCGAGATCCATCTTAATATTGTCCTCCCATCTGCGCCTAGGTTTTCCTAATGGTCGTTTTCCGATTGGTCTTCCAGTCAAGACTTTGAAAGCGTTTCTACTTTCTTCCATCCTAGCTACATGACCTGCCCACCTAAGCCTCCTAGACTTGACGACCCTAACAATGTTGGGTAAACCATATAACTTATGTAGTTCCTCGTTATGAAGTTTCCGCCATTTCCCATTCCCGTTCCTCTTGGATCTCCTTTAGCCTACAGGTCACAATCATGGGACACAAAACTTGGAAACAAGAAGAAAAAATATAGATTACTTAAAATGAACGATAATAAAAGAATTTTTCGTTTTTAGCTTAATGTCCAATGATTATGCACCGAGGCATAGGAAGACGGTGATGAGATGAATGATAGTGGTGGAATGAAGAAAGTGCAAGGAAACGGAAGAAGCACGAGAAAATTCCGCACACGGTGTTCGTCCACTATATAACTTCGCTAAGCTAGAGTTCCGGTAGAACCAGGGACCCGACGTGCCAGAGATGAGTGCTCCACTACCGATCCACCGTGGCCTCTATGAAAGTGTACAAGGGTACGGGAGAATCTTAAAAGAACCTGGACTTAATTTTATTCATCATAAAGGTGCATAGCATAGGACTGAACAACATTTTTTTTCTTAGTTTAGCGTACATGCCCCTTATGCTAAAGGAGATAGTAATTAATGAAAGTAAATGATGGTGAAATTAAATATTTGTGCTCTCCCACGGTGAATCGAACCACCTGCACAAGAGGCGTACAAACTATTCACTATACCAGCGAGGAGGTTTGCATAGACTCGACACAGAGACCCCTTTTCAGAAGAAATGATCGCTTTCCCACTGATCTACTCTGCCCCAAGGTTTACATTTGGATAGCCTCCTTTCGCGTTATTTCCTTTGGTAAGTTGCAAGCAAAGTATATTATGATATAGTATGGGCCAGTGGTGTGGTCCACAGCTTACGGCATGATGGACCGTAACATCTCTTAGGAAGCGAAATAGTGTGGTGGAGAACGGGAAGTTTGATCTTGCATGATGGTCTGTGCATCCGTCAGCTGCGCCGGATTCAAGCCCCAGTTGCGATTCAGAGCCCACACAGTGGCTCGGTAGTAGAGTGCTCAGGAGTTTCTGTTTGATATCAAGCAATGCGAATTTGTGGTGGACAATATTTTCTCGAGGTTCTTCCGTTTCCTCATAGTTCTCGTTCCACGAAGTCCATCATAATCATTAAACTTAATTAATCATCCGTTTCCTTTAGCCTGAAGAACATGCTCGTGTGGGTGGAATGTAAATCAAAGATTTAATTTTATTTTAATATTGTTAGTAGTAGGTTCCATCTTTCATAAGATTGGTGTTACATAAGGGCGCAAAACTCATTTAAATTTCAGATAAATATTTATAATATTAAGTTAACCTTTTCTCGTGTTTAATCAGATTATGCATGTAGAATTATTTCATGATTATCGAAAAGAAAATGTTATATTTGTGAAAGATTTTTTACAGACTTCTGAATATCTATTACGTAAAAGCACACTGGAGTGTTAAACATTTGAAAAAGTATATTCCAGTCAGTGATACACTAGAGGGAGGAAAAAAGTGTCGAGCTCCCCGTGCCCCGGAGGCAACATTTGCCCTCAGACATGATGTATTGTAAATAAGTTTCATAATATAAAGCTGTACTTGTTGCTATCCAGTAAGTAGCTCCCCCTCCCAGAAAACTTTTATCTTCTTCCCCTCCATTATCTGCAAGAAATTGAAACCAGTATCGTCACTTTTTCCATTCCCATTGTCTAATGTAGCTAGGGAAAATGGCTAAGTAAGGGAGGAGAAGTAAAGTGTACGGTTTCTTTCCTCTGGGCTTAAAAGGTAAGGAAAGTCGATGCTGGGGAAAAAGTGTAGGCTTCGAAGCCTAGACCTGCAATAATATACTAATCCAAAGGTCACTCATGTTTAATATTCCTACTGAATTCAACAGATTTCCACCTACTATAGAAACTTTTACTCCTCTAGAGAATTTTCTTATCCATATTGCGCAAATTACATATTGTTATATAACGTTTTGTGAATATGTTTTATGTTGATATTCTGTTATTTTAATTTTGCATTTTGCTGTTGCTACATTTCAGCCTGTTGTATATATTTGAACTGTATAAATAAATAAATAAATAAAATGTTGAAAATAAATTGAGAAATAGTAGGGGGGTAATGGCTTGGTCACGCAATGATCACTTGTCGTGTCAAATTACCATTCTGATATAGAAGGTAATGTGACCTCTATAGATTCAAGAAACCAGATCCCTAAGATTGATATGGAACGAAATATCTTTAACTTAACTTAAAGGTAATATTCTTTGTCAGGCTTTCTTGCAGAAATGTCCAGGGGTGAAATTGGTGGTGTCATCTCTTTCGACACTGTTGCTTTCAGTATACTGGCAGACTTGTATATACTTACTTCAACTAACCATGTCCCCACATTTGCTCTCTTTGAAAATCGGGTAGTTCTCCCTTTTGCTCCACTATATACCAGGGGTGACTAAAGGCAGATTTTAGAACGCAAGTGACTCCCATGAAATTATTTAGGAGGGCATAGCTTTTAATTGAAAGTGATGCAATCAAACTAGAAAATGGTAAATTTTGAAGAAAAATGTGTTTTCAGGGGCAGAATGGTAAGTGTGGATGGGGGAGAATGATTAGTTTGGAGAAAGACTAAATTTCGAGCGGCAGTGGAAAATTTGGGGAGGGCACCCCTGACATGTAACGTATTGCACACAGGAGTGGACACTACACCACTTCACGTACTGCTCAGTATCACCCAACATAGCACAGAAACATATGGTATATAAATATTCACTGTTATTTCGCAAATATTACATTACATACATACATAGTACATAATTAGTACATAGATGTTTCCATTGTTTTATAAACATTTGTAGAAAAAAGTCTTCATTTATAAAAATAAAATTACATTTTTTGTGAATTTACAGTATGCTGTGCATAATTTTATAAGTTACGTGTTCCGGACGATCGTTTCTGTAGCTTAGTAACCATACTCTCAAATATTTTCATATGGCCCTTCTTTAAATAGTTACGTATGCAAGGGCGTCCATGTTGTGGTTTCCAAGGTGGGGGGCAAGTATAAGCGACGTTTCAAAAATATTTTCAAATTTTGCTGTAACTAATGTAAAAATTCTATTGGATTTTCGATATTCTGAAGTACAATTTCGTGTAGGGGGCGCGAGTGCCCCACTTTGCCCCCCTTGATGGGCGCCCTTGTACGTATGCACTATTAGCTACATGCAAAACAAAAGTGACAACTACCTAGGTGAGTACAGGTTCTGTAGTGAATCGATACTGTACTTAAGTATAGAATAGCTTAGTATTGATAAGGTTTCGGGAAACTTAACGATTAATATTAATAAATGAACATTGATTTTAGGATGGCTCACACGAAGGATGGAATACTTGACATGGAATTTCTTGGGAAGATGATCTTGTCTAAGCGTCCTAATCAGAGCTCGGATTTTTTGAAAGCCTTTCTGAAGGAGCTGGAAATAGTGCGTGGGGAATATGAGTGTGCTGAGCGCTCATTGTCCAATCTACGAAAGGAGTTGCAGGAACTTCAAGAAGAAGTTAACCTTTTAGAACCTAATTGGAGACATAATATAAGAGTGAGTCACAGATTTGTTCTTCTTTGTAATATTTAAGTTCTAGTAAAAGGTATGTAATTCTCACGTCAAATTATCCAGCGGTTATAATATTGATCCCCGTAGAACATAAGTTTTGAAACATCCTCACTACGCTTTTTTTATTAAATTGTAAGCAAACGTAGCATCCATCTCGCGCGCAGCTTTCTCGTGTCCAAATTTTCAGTCAACTTTCAGTCAGACGTATAGCGTTTTCTTAAAAATCTTACCATGTCTGCTAGCTCGTGCACTTTCAGTCAGTGGTCAATATCATTTTGTGAATTTTTCTTCACCATATTTGGTGTGGTCTCTTCATTTTGTTGACCACTGCGATGTACTTCTTTGCAGCTAGTATGGCCTCGTTTAAACTCTCCGACGCAACAGTTTACTGTTATAAACGAAGAAGCAATTTCCCCAAGAGTACAATCTAGCTTGGCTTTGATATTGGTTGAACTGAGACCTTTCAAATGAAAGTGTTGTATCACATAACTATGACCCATTTTCTCATGTTTACAATTCACAGAGAGCGTTCTAGGAATTTTCACGTATTTTCGTCCTTTGTATATGGAAAGTTCCCCAAGGAAGTCTGAAGAAAAATAAAATGAAACCTGTAAGTTTTACGTTCCAGGGTTATGCCGGCTAGGCTGAAGAAGAAGGTGATGCCGAGAAATGAATGAAATGGTGGAATGAAGAAAGTGGAAGAAAACGCGAGAATTCCGAGAAAGCCCATGCACACGGTATTTGTCCACCAGGAAGTCTGAAATCATCACTGCATCTAATCATGCTGATTTCCATATTGCATATAATATTTGCTATTCAGAAAGGGTAAGATATAAGGATTTTTTTATAATGAATTCATTTGTTTAATGAATTCAGAATTTCAAAACTAGTTTCTATCTTCACATAACTTTTTGTTTCAATATCGGAACACTATAGAGTTAAAATGGTGAAAGATAGGCTAATTGTTTTCTGAAGTGTAAAGGTAATCAAGAAAGTTCTATCGTTCTTCATGGAGGTCTGTGTTCAATTGGTCCTCACACCGGGAGTTGAGTGCGAATCGAGATAAGGCGAAAGCCAGTTGTAAATGTGGGAATATCCAACATACTACCTGGTTCTGGCAGTTCAGTTACACCGTGAACTTGCGTAAAGACATAGTGAACATGGGACCTCCACAGAGCGCAATAAGAGCGTGTATGCTGTACAAGTTTAAACTGGGGTCAAACGTCACCGCAGCAAGGCGCAAGATATACCAGGCCTTTGGTGAAGGTGTCGTGACTATGAAGAGAGTGCAGCCGTGGTTTAATAAGTTTAAGGACGGTGACGAAACACTCGAAAACGTACCACGTGCATGAAGACCAACACATAGAATGAAGATCTTCAGGCGAACAGTGGCCAGACATGTGAGGAACTGGGACTACAATTTAGTGTGAGTGGAGAAACCATTCGGCAGCACCACCATCAACTTGGGAAGCACTACAAATTGGGACGATGGGTCCCTCATAATTTGACTCCGGGACAGAATTAAACGTGGACAGATACCTGTGTTTCTTTGCTGTCTCGTCTGAGGAAGGAGCCATTTCTGGGCAGGGTGTTGACATGTGATGAGAAGTTGGTCCTGTACGAAGCTCCACGGCGGCGCTATCATTGGTTAGCACCCATGAACTGGTTCCAAACCAGCACTGCACGAGAAGAATGTCCTCCTTTGTGTTTGGTGGACTGCTCGCAGCTTCGTACATAGGAAACTTCTACCAGCTTTTTAGAGCATCAATACAACTGTGTACTGTCAGCAGTTGAGCAGTTTCAAATAAAACTCAGAACTCTGGAGCCTTCACTTACGAATCGCAAAGGGTTCGTCCTGTTACAGGACAACGCTAAGCTCCACGTGGCTAGGATGATCCGGGATACCATTCTATGCCTTGGGTGGAAAACATTACTGCATTCGCCATACTTCCCGGACATTGTACTGTTCGGTTATCACATGTTCCATTCCTTGGACAAATACCTTAAAGGACGCCAGTTTAGTTTCCTAGTAGAGGTGAAAAATGCACTTGATACCTGCATCCATAATGGAATCCATGGTCTTCCAGAAAGTTAGCAGAAGGTCTTTGATGTTGATAGTGACTATTTTTGATCTTCTAGGTACGTCTAGGTGACATACTGATGTTCGAAGGTGGTGGGTGAAAAAGCGACAAAATTTTCTTGGTTTCCTTTATTTTCAAACTCCCAATAGTAAATTCGATCTCCTATCTCTATCGGTTCAATATTAAATTTTCATAGGTCGAAAACGACAAGAAATAGAGATTTTAAAAATAGAAATTTAAGTAGGGATCCCAGGAATATATTCCATCCCTCTCATTACAACTTCTGATTTTAATATTCAATTCCCATAAAGCAAATACAATAAGAAATACCTATTAGAATTAGAATTGATATATTAGTTTGAACGTTACCGGGATTTGCCTGGTGTGAATTAGGAAAGCCCAGGAATAACCTCACTCAGAATAGCAGGCCTGAAAACGGTTTATCATTTTTTTCGACCGAGTGTCCCAATCGGTAATCGAACCCAAGGCTGCTCGCACCAAAAGTGAGAGTAAGAGATACGTAGATTTTCTTAAGTAGTTTCAATTTTCAAAAACTAAATTCCGTTTTTGCCCTCTATTGAAACCGAAACCGAAAAAGTAGACCAATTTTCATGTTTTACTATTGAATACTCAACAGCAAAAACTGTAAGATATTGTGAGATGTAAAAAATCCTCGTTCAACGTTTTAGTGATAGATTTTATCCCCAGTTTCTCGCTATTGCTGACAGACTTGACCGTCAAGCGTCATGCTCTCAGTTTGCAAATGATTTGTTCCAGGCGACGAGACAACATGTTAGTCGTTAAACTGTTCGTCGGAATTGTGATCAATACAGCAAAACTGGATGCAATGAGGCATGTGCTGTGTGTGTCATTAAAACGGGAGCACAAAGGTGCGCGTTGCAAATGGCGATAAGAACATGTTGCATGAGAGAACAGCAGGGGCGCGCGGGTTATGTTCTTCATGAGTCTCGATACAGCCTGTCGTCTGATTCTGGTCAGACATTAGTGTGGAAAGAGCCAGAAACACGCTATCACTAAAACTTCATTGCTGAACGGCCGTCCTTTGTCGATGGTTCCATCATGGTGTTGGGTGAGATCATGCTGGATGAGAAAACTGACCTCCATATTGTGGAACATAGCACTATAACGTCACAACTGTAACGGAGTAAAATTCTCCATTCACATGTGTGCAATTTCCGTGGAGCGTTTGGTCCGGTCTTCCTGTTTATGGATGACAATGCCCGCCCACACTGTACACTTCTGGTGTCCGACTATGTGGAGTGCGAAGGCATTACTCGCATTGCATGGCCTACATACTCGGCGGACGTGATTCCCTCGAACATGTTTGGGATGTTCTTGGGTGGCGAGAAGCGCACAGCAATCCAACACCAAGCACTCTTCCTGAACTGCGAACAGCTCTCTTCGAGGAGTAGAACCATCTGCCGTAAACCTTAATCAACACTTTGTTTGCCATTCTGCTTTGAGACATATCCCTTATGATGACTTAATGGCAATACCAAAACTACCAGAATATTTTACTGTAGAATCGGAATCGGAAGAGGATTTAGAAGATGCGAGTTCACACATTCAGAAAGACAAAAACTTCTCAGTATTCTCAACCACAGAGCCACATTTGATCACTCACGCGCAGTTGAGCAACAAAGTTTGAGACAAACTTACTAAAAATTAAAGCACAACAATTTGAGTCAAGATTGCAACAGTAGAATTTTTAGACAGGCAAGTAAAGATGTCGTATTATGGGAAGAGGGAGTCGACTATATCAAGCTAACGTATTTTTCAACGGGTGGAGATTCAGTATACTGTAACAGCGTACGATGATTAATGGATGAACTCCATCTAGATCATTTTCCTGGCAACTAGAGGCTTTTATTGATTCGTCTAAAACTAGTTTAAAGGCAGTTTTATTATATAATGGAAACAAGAAGCCTTCAATACAGCTTGCCTATGCACTTCATATGAAACAGACATTTGATAACCTTAAAACTATGTAGCGTAAACTATGTTATGAAAATACTCTCGGGAACATGTATGTGCTGACTTGAAAGTTTTGGCGTTGGATTGCAACGGGAATATACCAAGTTTTGCTGCTTCATTTGTGAATGGAACAGCCAAACAAAAGATAAAAGTTACAGTTAAACAATGAAAACTCCAAAAAGAATACATTCCTAGTCAGAAAAATATGGCACAAGAAACTCTGTTGGAGAAATCTAAAATAATATTAACCCTTTCGTAATAAATTTGGTCTAATAAAATATTTATGAAACCAATGGATAAAGAAAGAAGGATTTGCCTACTTAAGGGAAAGGTTCCTCTGTATAAGTGAAAAAGATGAAAGAAGGAATTTTCATTAGTTCACAAATAAGACAGTTGTTTGAAGAACTTAACTTCAGAAATATATTGAACGATAAAGAGAGGAGAGTGTAGAATGAATCTAAAGATATGTGAAAAATTTTGCAGGTAATAAAAAGACTGAGAATTATGAATTAATTGTGTAGGAACTGATTTCCGCGTATTTCAGTTTAGGCTGTAAAACTTCCTCCATTCTCATTTAGACATTTTTGCAGAAAATATTGGGCAGTTTCTGATGAACGTGGTGAAAGATGTCACCAAAATGAAGAACCGGTAAAAAGGTAAATAGAGCCAACCTATATTAGCAAATTACTGCTGGAACCTTCTAAAGAAAACACCACGAGAGCAATACAAAAACTACAAAACAACAAAATTAGATCCTCCAGAAGAAGAGCACTATATAGTTGAAACAAAGCATAAAAAAGACGAATTCAGAAGTGAAACAGTACCGACTGTCCAGAACTGAAATTCCAAAAAACTAACTAAACATGACTTGAAGGACTGTGATCTTTGGGAAATTGTGGATGATATAGTTTTTTGTCTTCATATTCAGATTCAGCCTCATCGAATTAGTTTGAATCACCAAAAATTGCCAGTTAGAAATTCTTTAATTTTTTGCCGATCAGTGTTATTTACTGTACGTGTTGTCTTCCAAACTTTGCTATGCGTACATATTTAAAGTCTTATAGAGTCTCTATGTCCATCTGTCTGCCTGTCAAACGGTATCAGAGGAAAAATAATAAGATGTCGATAAGCGATTTTTCGCAAACGGTTAGCGTTCCAATAGTAAGTTCCATTTCGTTCATTAACTGTCTACTCAAACCAAGAGTGTTAGAAATTAACAATTTTTGTTTTTAAGGTTGCTGCATATAGAATAAAAACGATAATAGATAACGACAATCAGTTTTAAATCGATTCAGCATCTTAGAAAATATATCAGCTTCATCTATATCTTTCTACTAAAATAGGAAATAGTTGCTACCCCTTTACTTCCATAGAGCAATACGGTCAGATATAGAGAGAGATTATTATTATTATTATTTATTTTTTTTATTTATTTTATTTATTTATTTATTTATTTATTTGAAATCGACTCTGCGTCCCAATAATATATCTTCTCAGTTAAACCTCTACTCAATCTAGAATGATAGAAATTGATAATTTATGGTTTCAATGTTGATTGTCATGAAACATTATGATAATAGACACTAAGAACCTTTCTTTAATCGATTTAGCATCCAAGAAAAAGTATTATCTTCTCCCACATCTCTACAGTAAAACTGAAAGTTGTAGTAATTTGCTATTACCTTCGATGTCAATATTGACTTTCATAGAAAGAAAAACAATAGAAGATTGCCAATAATGAAATTTTCATATAGATGCAGCGTTCGAGAAACAAATGCTATTTTTTTATCTTGTCCCTTTATTGCAACTGAATTATAAATGTACAGTCAGTAATAAATGTTATTTTCGTTTGCTAAAATTTACATTGGGAACAACGGTGATACGGTTGGTATTTTGGGAATGGGTGGATACGGTGGATACGGCTGGGTAATTTCATCAAATGGAAAGAACATTTGTCGTTGACTGTACTACTTCCAGCTCCAGTACTGAATTCGCAGACTGAAAGTCTTTATCGTAGTTTCACACTGTGAAACGAAACTCATTGCTTGTGCATACTATATATATAGATATATACGTATCTTATAAATATGTGCGTTCTGCAAAATTTAGTAAAATTAATTTTCCAAGCTCATCAACGAAACTCAGAAAAAAGTAAGATTGAGTTGTGTTATTAACGTTACACTCTAGTGGTAAAAGTTATGACAGGTTCTTGATTGTATAATGTTAGAAAATACACATTCTAAATCATATATAATATCTAAAATTACTAATCTATCATCTGGTCTTCATTATGCCACGATGGATCTTCATATCGTGGGCTCCGTATGTCTTCAAGTTTAGAGGGAACATCTTAGAAAGCGACTGACGCACAGATAATTAAGATCCACGGTAGGTTCATTTTGAGATAAATTTATGAGACATTAAAATATTAAATAATATATGATTCTTTTCTTTCAGGCATCTATGGAGTTCTCTAAATCTAACGATAAGTCGCCTTGAAATCTTAAAATGCCAGAAGCTGACAGAAGATAGTGAGATATTCGTGATTGAAGATGTTAGGAAATAATAATTTTCACTAATCAGCACAAATTTAAGTGAAAGACGGGGGTACCCTTAATCTATATATGTAGTGCAATTTGTTTGCTTGCAAATAAGTAGTGAAATAAATCATGAATATGAACACAGTATTGTATTTATTATATTAAAATGTTCCAGGGAACGTAATTTGACATATTTTTACTCAGAAACATAATATTTAATACACGTTATTGAAACGCGAATCATGTGTTGCGTATGAACTACATTACTACATAGATCTAATTCCACGATATTATTGAGGAAAAATGATGCAAAAAATGTTCGAGAATTAAACATATATAGCACTCGATAGATGTCACTGACTAGAACAAAATTATGTGTGTCAGTATATATATCTAATATATGCATGTGTGTGTGTGGTGTGTGTGTGTGTGTGTGTGTGTGTGTGTGTGGGTGTGTGTGTGTGTGTGTTAGGGTAGGGATGACCAAATCCGAAATCCGGATTTCAGATCTTGATTCGCATCCAAACCCACATCCCAAATTGTGATAAACTTGAATATCTAAAATTCGTCGAAAGTAATTCACGAAGTCTTGACAATGAAGAAATAAACAGAAAATTAAGACAAATATTGACTAGTCTATTGAAACATCTTAAACCCAGGGATAAAAGTGAGGGGGAACGCGGAGAGCACTGTTACCCCACTTCCAAAAAATACCAATGGCCTCCCCTTACTTTCCAAAAAATTAAAATTCTCAAATAGGCATGGGGGACAGCGTGACGTCATGCGTCCTTCTACTTTTTCAGATCCACTTTTATCCCTGCTGAAACCAGAATACATTTAAAACCGGAATACAAAACTCGAATATTTAAAATTCCTCAAGAGAGCTATTTCATTGACAGTTAAGTAAACATAAATAGTTAAGATAATTCATGACTAGTTTTTGCGTCTATTTATCTTGCACAGTGTGCTCAAAACATCAAATGTACACTTTAGAAAAAGATTTAATAATTATTTAGTAATGAGAGCCGAGAATAAAGCATGAAGTTTGGTGCCTCTTATCTAGATTTGAAATTTCGGATTCATGCATAGAACCGGACTGTAGGATAAATATTAGAGATCTGGAAACTAAAACATGTACTAGTACCAAGATCGTAGCCGATGTAATGCGAAAGGAAGACATTTGCAATAATCCCAGACATACTTTGTAGAACACGAGAAATTTAAAAAGATAAATATTCTTTTTCAAATAAGTAGCGCTTTTACATGACTTTTCATGAGTGTTGTGTTCAAATACGAAAACTTAGTGGAGATTTGTTTAAAATATATTCCTTTTAAGTTCTAATAATAAAGTTAAAGGTACTTTCACACTGGGGAAAAGTAGCAAGGTGCATTACACTGATTAGGGTGCTAGTTCTTATGAGAGCTTTCACATTGAACCGGAAGGTTTCCTCATGTGGTTATCGAATTGCCACAATTCATCTTGCGGAAAAGCGTGGTTTATCAGGAGGTCGGCCAAGACCCTTCTGAACTTAACCTGTAGACTGCTTCTGGTCTCAACTATTCCCGTATGACAACAATTGTAGACGAATATAAAACCCGTGCTAAACGCCGAAACAAAAATGTTGAGTAAACAGCCCAGATATTACTTCAGAACTGATGGGACATATAGGCACGCGCATTAGCGTGGAACGAGAAAAACAAGTTTTGATTTTTTTTTAATTTGTAAAAGCACGGAAAAGTTGCCTTTTGGTGTAAATAAGATAAAAATGAAATATGAAAAATATTGGAGCACGTCTTGAGGTGCCGCAAGGACGATAAATTTTCATAAAATTGCAATTTTTACTACATTTTAATTTTTTAAAAAAAGAAGTTGTCATATATTATTTATTTCAAATACTGTCAAATAAGCAACTTTATGTCAAAAAGACACACACATATATATTTTATCTTTTTGAATTAAGTTTTAAGGTGCCGCAAGACCAATAAAATTTTGTAAAAACACACTTTAGGAGCTAAATTTAGTGACATTTTGCCAATAGAAGTTGGCAACAATGTTTCCGTGTGGTGACAAACTCAGATTAGGTGTCAGTAGCTTTTGCCGAGTTCAGTTAAGTTGGTGTCTATTTGTAACACAACAACGTAATATTTGTTAGTTTGTGTGTTCATTGTTGTGAGTTAAAATGGCTCAGTCTAAACAAGTGAATACAAGACAAATGTCGGAATGTCCTATTTTTTGAAGATTTAGTGATTTGTGTGAA
Organism: Thermobia domestica; assembly: GCF_964235325.1. Lineage (NCBI taxonomy): Eukaryota > Metazoa > Arthropoda > Insecta > Zygentoma > Lepismatidae > Thermobia > Thermobia domestica. Next base: position 94,211,071 of record NC_137462.1, on the reverse strand, counting down.
GTTGTACGCCTACTTACGAAGATGTAACGAAGTGCTACTGTTTTATTAGACATAACTTCAAAGTTGCGTCAGGGAAGTATCCTACTGTAAGTGAAATATGTGAGACTTTAGTTCCTAAAATAGAACAAATATTGTCAAGAGCTTCTATTCCCACTGTTTCTAACCTTAGAATTTCACAATTGATAAAAGTTATTCATGTTAAATATAGGAATTTATTAAGGTCTAAAAGTATCAAAGGGTCAGATAAGTTTGACTCGTACCTCGCAAAATTTAGAGAAGCTAAACGTTTATTTGATATTGCTGCCTGCAAGTGTCAAAACTTTGATACTTGTAGTTGTATAGAAGAAATAAAAGCACACGTTTTAGAACAAGACTTTCAAAACAATCAACGCTCTACCAGGAAAATGGTTATGAGTAATGTTGATAGAGCTATCACAAGCGCTTTGAAGAAGAAAGAAGCAAGAAAAAGTAAAGAAATACATAAAACAGTTAAGTTTAATCAAGAACGGTTACAAAGTAGTAGTGTAACAGAAACGGTTACTGGCGACATTCACAGCACTGAAGACCAGATATACCTGACTTTTGAAGAGCAGCTACCAGGCCCTTTTAAACTGAAAAAAATATAAAGAGATAAGCACTCAAATGCGTATGAAATTGCCACCTGTAGCTTCCATTTGTGACCGTACCGAAATATCAGATAGAGCTGCTGCAGCTTTAACTAGTGCTGCTTTACAGGACTTGGGTTTAATCACAGGGGAAGACAAAACCAAAGTAATAGACAGGATGGAAATTAGACGAGCAAGATAAAAAAAAAATCAAAGAAATGTCATTAATGATAATCTTTATCAGATAATTGAAAATGAGGATTGTTTTTTGATGAAAGAAAAGACAAATCAATTGTTCAAGACAAGAAAGGAACTAAGTTATACAAAAACGTATTTCAGAAGAGCACGTTTCACTAACAGAGGAACCAAACTCAAAGTTTTTAGGTCACGTAACACCTAAATCTGGCACTGGAAAGGACATAGACGACAGTATACTGGAGTTTTTTGAGGATAGAGAACACAACGAACAACTTTTGAACCGTACCGTTTTTGGGTGTGATGGAACCGTTGTAAATACTGAACATAATAATGATGTGATTTCTTCGATGGAAAATAAAATAGGAACACCTTTATAATGGTTTGTTTGTTCCACGGAAATGAGCTGCATTTGCGACATCTTTTCTATCACTTACATGGTAAAACGAAGGAACCCAATGAATTTAAAGGCGAAATAGGTCAGCAGCTGCAAAATTGTACTAATTTTGCTGTGGTTACTTTCTTGCCAATTAAAAATAACCTTCCTCTTTTGGAGAACATAAATGATTTCAAGTGCGGATCAAAAGTATTTGTTGGATATGTGTATCGCTGTATCAAGTGGAAATTGTTCGCTAGATTTATCTTTAAAAAACTCTGGAAAACTTGTTCACTCCAGGTGGCTTACATTAACAAACCGTATACTTAGATTGTATGTGGCAACTGAGAACCTTAAGACTCTAGTTGAGTACATTGTAAAAGTGTATGCACCTATATGGTTTAACATTAAGTTGAAACCTTCATGTACTTATAGTTCCAAACATCTATTTAAGTTTATCTCATATTCACGCTATCTCTCTGATAATTTCAAGAACGTTCTAGATACAGTTATTCAAAGAAATGGACACTTTGCTGCTGCAGAAAATCTCCTTTAGTCCATGCTATGTGATGAGTGCAAAAATGTAAGAGAACGACGTGTTTTAAAAGCAAGAACAGAAAATAGAGGCAGATTCAGGAAGTTTAAAGTTCCACAAACAATTTTTGACGCAAAGGTTTTATCGACATGATATCATGGACTGAAAATGACGTAACTGATCCCCCCTTGGTAAAACATGTTCCCAGAACTTCTCTCAAAGACTTTATACGGAAGACATCTGAAGCTCAACAAAATAGTCAAGTGGACCTGCTTATCGACTTTCCCCGGCTTCCTTATTACACGCAAGCAGTGAAAAGAGTTGTAAAACTGGTGACCGAATCGGCTCAAAATGTCTGTGGTTCATTCGCAAGCAAAGGATATATAAGACCGAAAATTGACTCACGTGAGAACATGCCAAAATTTGATTATTTTAAAAAGTTTAATGTGTCAATGAAGTAGAAACAAACATTTTGCAGCTGTAACATTTGTAATCATTGTGGGTATTTTAAACGATAAAAAATGAACTTTCATTGTCTTTAAAAGTGTATTATGATATTTTTACGTGTATTCTAATAAAAATATATATATATATATATATATATATATATATATATATATATATATATATATATATATATATATATATAATTAATTCCACGAGCTTTTATTTCAACCTCATTTACTACTATTTGTTACAGCAAAAATAGTTCCCAAAAAATTTCAAAATCAGCAAAAATACAAACCTTTTCACAATAATCTTTTTAAATTATATTTTGTAATTAATTTTTTTTTTCAATTTTAATACTTATATATGAATTTACAACTATCTTTTGTAGCATTATATGTACGAGAAAACCATAAAAAATAATTTGCCAAAGTTTATAATTTTTCCATTTTTAATTTCTTTTTACAAACTTCAAGCTCTTTATGGCATCTCAAGATGTTGCAGTATAATAACCAAATTTTTTCTTCTTCATTTGAACCTAAAAGGCAACTTTTCCGCACTATTACAAAACTTACAAAATAAAAAAAAAGCCATTTTCGTTCCACCCTAACGCACATTCTTCTGGGGATTATTTGAACTAGCTATAGAGTGAACACTAGATAACCAGTTTTTCACTGAGCAGTGTTAGGCACATAGGCTTGATTTTTACATTAAACCGAACTTTTCCATTTCGGGCATTTAGCACGGATTTTATATTTAGTCTTATTTCCATATAACTATTTGTTTTCTATTTAATTCATATTCATAGTTACCACAACTAATCACGAAGAAAAACAATCTTTTCAATAAAATTCGTCTCGCATCTTTGATAGCTCTAAGTTTAGTTATTTTTAGCTTTTTTAAGTTGAGTTGCGTTTTATCATTTTCCCCTCGTTTTTTCCCTATTTTTACTAGTTACACCTATGTTTCTTTGCCCAGACGTTGCGCCTACAGGTGCGTGCTTGGCATGTTCGTTTACAAAAGTGGGCCTTTTTTCTGACACTATAGAAAGTAAGTGTCATATACTAGAGAAATATCAATTGACGTATGTAAGTAAATATATCTATAATGAAGTCATAATTACTCAGTTTATGGATCGTACAGTTTCCTCATCCTCATTAATCTCTTCATCCCCGCTTCCTGAATTCCAGTTCTAATATTCTCTCTTGAGCAAGGCCTATTTAACGGTAGCTGGGACAGGGGGACTCATGCCTCATGTAGGCCTCTTAACTGTAACATCAGCAATAACGAAAGTACGGTTTAATTTGCACTAATTTTAGAACATTACGTTAATTATTAGCTAAATAATAATACAGAGCTAGCATAGGCTAGTTGTTAGGATTCTTGTTTCGCAATTGGATAATACCGGGTTCGAATTCTGATAGGATTCTGACCGCCATCCTGACTGAAGATTTTCCAGGGTTGTTCCTCAGTTATACTAGGCAAATCCTAGGTTAGTACCATAATCGAAGTCTCTGGAAACCTACCTTCCACTTCCTTTTTAATATTATTTTCATCTATTGACTACTACAGTGTAAAATGGCCTCTGAGGATGTATCTGTTAGCTTATAGTAAATACACAATAATAACATAATATATCTGCATGAAACGTTGGGTTAATTTAACTACAGTCTTACAGACCCATCAGATAGCTTACGTTTTAATATCAATTTCTTGACTTTTAAATACTACTTTCATATTGTTTTAGCTTCCAATTGTCTCATGTATGTTCCCACCGAAAATTGAACCTGAGATCACATGAACAAACGCGAATAAGTTAAATATTTTTGAACACTTTAATATACAAAATACAAAGCATATCAATGATACGATGCATGAATATGTTTTGGTTACGTCCTGCAATGTATGATTAAAGAAATCTGGAAGGTGAAGAAAAAATAACAAATCTCTTTTTTATTTACTCCTTCAACAAGCCTCCGACCTCAGAAGAGATAGCCAAAAGTTAGGTGATAAAGTCACACACCGAACACTTTTATTAATAACTAATAAAGTATATGCACGACACAACCATATTGCTCTCCTGAAATTATCGTGTGTATGTTTAAAAATCTACTGTTGTGCCACGCCAACCAGTCTATATTTTTTGTTGTACCCTAGAAGTGAAAGATATTCATTATTAAATTTGTTGATGGTTGGACTTTAATGAGTCAGAAACTATAATTAATAATTTGTTTTATCTAGTATTCCTGCGATTGGAAGGGCCTTATCGGAAGGGTCTTATCTTTCATTTGTATATGAGAAAATAGTGAAGTTTATTTTGTAACAATAAAATAATTATTTTCAATGTGAAGCTCACATTAAGATTTGAAGAGAAACTGAATAGAAGGATTTGTTGCAGTTTACATCAGTTCTTTCAGCCACTTAAGTTCGCAATACTCTGACATGGGAAGAAGTCAAATTTGGAAACATTTTACTCAAGAGACTTCCAAAGAAAGTGCAACATGTAAATAATGTAAATATTGCAAGATTAAAATAAAATAAAGAACAAAGATAGCACAAATGTTATGGAAACATTTAAAAGTACAGCATCCTACTATAGTAGTGAATTCGAAAAAAGTTTTGACAAATTTTAGATATTGAAGTTTGTTATCATCACAATTTCAGATGTACTGTAGATTTGGATACGAATCAAGATCTGAGATCCGAATTTAGGATCCAGATCCGAGACTTGGATCCAGATCCGGGATCCGAATTTTGGATCCAGATCCGAGATCCGGATCTGAGATTATCTGCACAACTCTGTCTTGTTCACCGTCTCCAAAAATGTATTGATGCAAATGGTGGACACTTCGAACATCTACCGAAGTAAAACAGCTGCAATAGGTAAGATATTAGTACTAATTCTTTTTTTTTTTTCGTGCTGGCTTTATAAACATGAAGCTTCTGTAGGTTACTGTATAGACCACTGGTAATTGTGTTTGGAAAAGTTCAGCTACATCCTTCATCACTAATTGCATCTGTAATTTTCAGTTCACTAGATACATTTTTGATATTTTGAAAATGGTGCCCCATATCGCCGACCGTTGTTTCATTTTCCAAGATCTATCGAACGAGGTATAACGAGCCATGTTGCCATTTCAAATTTTCCGGGGCCCTATGAGAGACCTTGGACTACTTGCTGATCACAGAACTTATCAGCTACTGACATGGGTACATTCCTGCGCAACTGGATTTGTCACAGTTTTTGTCACCGGAAACATTTGAGCTCGCAGACTTAGGTGAGACACCCTGTATATATTTGAACATGTTACTTACGTTAGAATGTTAGATAACGTTTTCTTAATGTTACAGTTATTTTGTTTCTTTTGAACTGCTTTATCTTACTATAATATAAAGAGAGGGAGAGATAAAGCTCTTTTAAAGTTGAGCGTACCACGAGGCCAAAGGGAACATAGTGCTGATGATGAACGAAATGGTGAAATGAAGGAAGAAGAAGAAAACGAGAGCTCATGCGCACGATGTTAACCTACCAAAACGCCCACTTGGCGCAAGGCGGGATCGAGCTAGGTAGCCAAAGAGCTCCAGAAGTGAGTGCTCTACAACCAAGCCACCGCAGGCCCTCTGCTATCTTTCGTTTACATTCCACATGTACAGCAAAGTTCTTCCTCAAGATTTTCCGAGTAGTAACAGTGATCTATTTCTGTATGTTTTTGATACCATAAGGAATGTGTGTGAACCTGGCAGAACCCATTTTCGGAAATTGAAAATAAACCATGTAGATCGTTTGTTCATCGTTTGTTCACGATTGTTCACATAAAATTTTCGTTTGTTCACGATTTATAAACAATTTATACGAAAAACAAAATGGGCGGTGCCAACTTCACGCAGCAGAACCCATTTTCAAAAATCGAAAATAAACCATGCAAATCGTTTGTTCATCGTTTGTTCACGATTGTTCACATAAAATTTTCGTTTGTTCACGATTTATAAACAATTTATACGAAAAACAAAATGGGCGGTGCCAACTTCACGCAGCAGAACCCATTTTCAGAAATCGAAAATAAACCATGCAAATCGTTTGTTCATCGTTTGTTCACGATTGTTCACATAAAATTTTCGTTTGTTCACGATTTATAAACAATTTATACGAAAAACAAAATGGGCGGTGCCAACTTCACGTACCTGAAAATTATTCAAAATCAAAAATAAACCATGCAGATCGTTTGTTCATCGTTTGTTCACGATTGTTCACAAAAAATTTTCGTTTGTTCACGATTTATAAACAATTTATACGAAAAACAAAATGGGCGGTGCCAACTTCACGCAGCAGAACCCATTTTTAGAAATCGAAAATAAACCATGCAAATCGTTTGTTCATCGTTTGTTCACGATTGTTCACATAAAATTTTCGTTTGTTCACGATTTATAAACAATTTATACGAAAAACAAAATGGGCGGTGCCAACTTCACGCAGCAGAACCCATTTTCAGAAATCGAAAATAAACCATGCCAATCGTTTGTTCATCGTTTGTTCACGATTGTTCACATAAAATTTTCGTTTGTTCACGATTTATAAACAATTTATACGAAAAACAAAATGGGCGGTGCCAACTTCACGCAGCAGAACCCATTTTCAAAAATCGAAAATAAACCATGCAAATCGTTTGTACATCGTTTGTTCACGATTGTTCACATAAAATTTTCGTTTGTTCACGATTTATAAACAATTTATACGAAAAACAAAATGGGCGGTGCCAACTTCACGCAGCAGAACCCATTTTCAGAAATCGAAAATAAACCATGCAAATCGTTTGTTAATCGTTTGTTCACGATTGTTCACATAAAATTTTCGATTGTTCACGATTTATAAACAATTTATACGAAAAACAAAATGGGCGGTGCCAATTTCACGTACCTGAAAATTATTCAAAATCAAAAATAAACCATGCAGATCGTTTGTTCATCGTTTGTTCACGATTGTTCACAAAAAATTTTCGTTTGTTCACGATTTATAAACAATTTATACGAAAAACAAAATAGGCGGTGCCAACTTCACGCAGCAGAACCCATTTTCAGAAATCAAAAATAAACCATGCCAATCGTTTGTTCATCGTTTGTTCACGATTGTTCACATAAAATTTTCGTTTGTTCACGATTTATAAACAATTTATACGAAAAACAAAATGGGCGGTGCCAACTTCACGCAGCAGAACCCATTTTCAGAAATCGAAAATAAACCATGCAAATCGTTTGTTCATCGTTTGTTCACGATTGTTCACATAAAATTTTCGTTTGTTCACGATTTATAAACAATTTATACGAAAAACAAAATGGGCGGTGCCAACTTCACGCAGCAGAACCCATTTTCAGAAATCGAAAATAAACCATGCAAATCGTTTGTTCATCGTTTGTTCACGATTGTTCACATAAAATTTTCGTTTGTTCACGATTTATAAACAATTTATACGAAAAACAAAATGGGCGGTGCCAACTTCACGTACCTGAAAATTATTCAAAATCAAAAATAAACCATGCAGATCGTTTGTTCATCGTTTGTTCACGATTGTTCACAAAAAATTTTCGTTTGTTCACGATTTATAAACAATTTATACGAAAAACAAAATGGGCGGTGCCAACTTCACGCAGCAGAACCCATTTTCAGAAATCGAAAATAAACCATGCCAATCGTTTGTTCATCGTTTGTTCACGATTGTTCACATAAAATTTTCGTTTGTTCACGATTTATAAACAATTTATACGAAAAACAAAATGGGCGGTGCCAACTTCACGCAGCAGAACCCATTTTCAGAAATCGAAAATAAACAATGCAAATCGTTTGTTCATCGTTTGTTCACGATTGTTCACATAAAATTTTCGCTTGTTCACGATTTATAAACAATTTATACGAAAAACAAAATGGGCGGTGCCAACTTCACGCAGCAGAACCCATTTTCAGAAATCGAAAATAAACCATGCAAATCGTTTGTTCATCGTTTGTTCACGATTGTTCACATAAAATTTTCGTTTGTTCACGATTTATAAACAATTTATACGAAAAACAAAATGGGCGGTGCCAACTTCACGTACCTGAAAATTATTCAAAATCAAAAATAAACCATGCAGATCGTTTGTTCATCGTTTATTCACGATTGTTCACAAAAATTTTTCGTTTGTTCACGATTTATAAACAATTTATACGAAAAACAAAATGGGCGGTGCCAACTTCACGCAGCAGAACCCATTTTCAGAAATCGAAAATAAACCATGCAAATCGTTTGTTCATCGTTTGTTCACGATTGTTCACATAAAATTTTCGTTTGTTCACGTTTTATAAACAATTTATACGAAAAACAAAAGGGTCGGTGCCAACTTCACGCAGCAGAACCCATTTTCAGAAATCGAAAATAAACCATGCAAATCGTTTGTTCATCGTTTGTTCACGATTGTTCACACAAAATTTTCGTTTGTTCACGTTTTGTAAACAATTTATACGAAAAACAAAATGGGCGGTGCCAACTTCACGTACATGAAAATTATTCAAAATCGAAAATAAACCATGCAAATCGTTTGTTCATCGTTTGTTCACGATTGTTCACATAAAAGTTTCGTTTGTTCACGATTTATAAACAATTTATACGAAAAACAAAATGGGCGGTGCCAACTTCACGCAGCAGAACCCATTTTCAGAAATCAAAAATAAACCATGCAAATCGTTTGTTCATCGTTTGTTTACGATTGTTCACATAAAATTTTCGTTTGTTCACGATTTATAAACAATTTATACGAAAAACAAAATGGGCGGTGCCAACTTCACGTACCTGAAAATTATTCAAAATCGAAAATAAACCATGTAGATCGTTTGTTCATCGTTTGTTCACGATTGTTCACAAAAAATTTTCGTTTGTTCACGATTTATCAACAATTTATACGAAAAACAAAATGGGCGGTGCCAACTTCACGCAGCAGAACCCATTTTCAGAAATCGAAAATAAACCATGCCAATCGTTTGTTAATCGTTTGTTCACGATTGTTCACATAAAATTTTCGTTTGTTCACGATTTATAAACAATTTATACGAAAAACAAAATGGGCGGTGCCAACTTCACGCAGCAGAACCCATTTTCAGAAATCGAAAATAAACCATGCCAATCGTTTGTTCATCGTTTGTTCACGATTGTTCACATAAAATTTTCGTTTGTTCACGATTTATAAACAATTTATACGAAAAACAAAATGGGCGGTGCCAACTTCACGCAGCAGAACCCATTTTCAGAAATCGAAAATAAACCATGCAAATCGTTTGTTCATCGTTTGTTCACGATTGTTCACATAAAATTTTCGCTTGTTCACGATTTATAAACAATTTATACGAAAAACAAAATGGGCGGTGCCAACTTCACGCAGCAGAACCCATTTTCAGAAATCGAAAATAAACCATGCAAATCGTTTGTTCATCGTTTGTTCACGATTGTTCACATAAAATTTTCGTTTGTTCACGATTTATAAACAATTTATACGAAAAACAAAATGGGCGGTGCCAACTTCACGTACCTGAAAATTATTCAAAATCAAAAATAAACCATGCAGATCGTTTGTTCATCGTTTATTCACGATTGTTCACAAAAATTTTTCGTTTGTTCACGATTTATAAACAATTTATACGAAAAACAAAATGGGCGGTGCCAACTTCACGCAGCAGAACCCATTTTCAGAAATCGAAAATAAACCATGCAAATCGTTTGTTCATCGTTTGTTCACGATTGTTCACATAAAATTTTCGTTTGTTCACGTTTTATAAACAATTTATACGAAAAACAAAAGGGTCGGTGCCAACTTCACGCAGCAGAACCCATTTTCAGAAATCGAAAATAAACCATGCAAATCGTTTGTTCATCGTTTGTTCACGATTGTTCACACAAAATTTTCGTTTGTTCACGTTTTGTAAACAATTTATACGAAAAACAAAATGGGCGGTGCCAACTTCACGTACATGAAAATTATTCAAAATCGAAAATAAACCATGCAAATCGTTTGTTCATCGTTTGTTCACGATTGTTCACATAAAAGTTTCGTTTGTTCACGATTTATAAACAATTTATACGAAAAACAAAATGGGCGGTGCCAACTTCACGCAGCAGAACCCATTTTCAGAAATCAAAAATAAACCATGCAAATCGTTTGTTCATCGTTTGTTTACGATTGTTCACATAAAATTTTCGTTTGTTCACGATTTATAAACAATTTATACGAAAAACAAAATGGGCGGTGCCAACTTCACGTACCTGAAAATTATTCAAAATCGAAAATAAACCATGTAGATCGTTTGTTCATCGTTTGTTCACGATTGTTCACAAAAAATTTTCGTTTGTTCACGATTTATCAACAATTTATACGAAAAACAAAATGGGCGGTGCCAACTTCACGCAGCAGAACCCATTTTCAGAAATCGAAAATAAACCATGCCAATCGTTTGTTAATCGTTTGTTCACGATTGTTCACATAAAATTTTCGTTTGTTCACGATTTATAAACAATTTATACGAAAAACAAAATGGGCGGTGCCAACTTCACGCAGCAGAACCCATTTTCAGAAATCGAAAATAAACCATGCAAATCGTTTGTTCATCGTTTGTTCACGATTGTTCACATAAAATTTTCGTTTGTTCACGATTTATAAACAATTTATACGAAAAACAAAATGGGCGGTGCCAACTTCACGTACCTGAAAATTATTCAAAATCAAAAATAAACCATGCAGATCGTTTGTTCATCGTTTGTTCACGATTGTTCACAAAAAATTTTCGTTTGTTCACGATTTATAAACAATTTATACGAAAAACAAAATGGGCGGTGCCAACTTCACGCAGCAGAACCCATTTTCAGAAATCGAAAATAAACCATGCCAATCGTTTGTTCATCGTTTGTTCACGATTGTTCACATAAAATTTTCGTTTGTTCACGATTTATAAACAATTTATACGAAAAACAAAATGGGCGGTGCCAACTTCACGCAGCAGAACCCATTTTCAGAAATCGAAAATAAACCATGCAAATCGTTTGTTCATCGTTTGTTCACGATTGTTCACATAAAATTTTCGCTTGTTCACGATTTATAAACAATTTATACGAAAAACAAAATGGGCGGTGCCAACTTCACGCAGCAGAACCCATTTTCAGAAATCGAAAATAAACCATGCAAATCGTTTGTTCATCGTTTGTTCACGATTGTTCACATAAAATTTTCGTTTGTTCACGATTTATAAACAATTTATACGAAAAACAAAATGGGCGGTGCCAACTTCACGTACCTGAAAATTATTCAAAATCAAAAATAAACCATGCAGATCGTTTGTTCATCGTTTATTCACGATTGTTCACAAAAATTTTTCGTTTGTTCACGATTTATAAACAATTTATACGAAAAACAAAATGGGCGGTGCCAACTTCACGCAGCAGAACCCATTTTCAGAAATCGAAAATAAACCATGCAAATCGTTTGTTCATCGTTTGTTCACGATTGTTCACATAAAATTTTCGTTTGTTCACGTTTTATAAACAATTTATACGAAAAACAAAAGGGTCGGTGCCAACTTCACGCAGCAGAACCCATTTTCAGAAATCGAAAATAAACCATGCAAATCGTTTGTTCATCGTTTGTTCACGATTGTTCACACAAAATTTTCGTTTGTTCACGTTTTGTAAACAATTTATACGAAAAACAAAATGGGCGGTGCCAACTTCACGTACATGAAAATTATTCAAAATCGAAAATAAACCATGCAAATCGTTTGTTCATCGTTTGTTCACGATTGTTCACATAAAAGTTTCGTTTGTTCACGATTTATAAACAATTTATACGAAAAACAAAATGGGCGGTGCCAACTTCACGCAGCAGAACCCATTTTCAGAAATCAAAAATAAACCATGCAAATCGTTTGTTCATCGTTTGTTTACGATTGTTCACATAAAATTTTCGTTTGTTCACGATTTATAAACAATTTATACGAAAAACAAAATGGGCGGTGCCAACTTCACGTACCTGAAAATTATTCAAAATCGAAAATAAACCATGTAGATCGTTTGTTCATCGTTTGTTCACGATTGTTCACATAAAATTTTCGTTTGTTCACGATTTATAAACAATTTATACGAAAAACAAAATGGGCGGTGCCAACTTCACGCAGCAGAACCCATTTTCAGAAATCGAAAATAAACCATGCCAATCGTTTGTTAATCGTTTGTACACGATTGTTCACATAAAATTTTCCATTGTTCACGATTTATAAACAATTTATACGAAAAACAAAATGGGCGGTGCCAATTTCACGTACCTGAAAATTATTCAAAATCAAAAATAAACCATGCAGATCGTTTGTTCATCGTTTGTTCACGATTGTTCACAAAAAATTTTCGTTTGTTCACGATTTATAAACAATTTATACGAAATACAAAATGGGCGGTGCCAACTTCACGCAGCAGAACCCATTTTCAGAAATCGAAAATAAACCATGCCAATCGTTTGTTCATCGTTTGTTCACGATTGTTCACATAAAATTTTCGTTTGTTTACTATTTATAAACAATTTATACGAAAAACAAAATGGGCGGTGCCAACTTCACGCAGCAGAACCCATTTTCAGAAATCGAAAATAAACCATGCAAATCGTTTGTTCATCGTTTGTTCACGATTGTTCACATAAAATTTTCGTTTGTTCACGATTTATAAACAATTTATACGAAAAACAAAATGGGCGGTGCCAACTTCACGCAGCAGAACCCATTTTCAGAAATCGAAAATAAACCATGCAAATCGTTTGTTCATCGTTTGTTCACGATTGTTCACATAAAATTTTCGTTTGTTCACGATTTATAAACAATTTATACGAAAAACAAAATGGGCGGTGCCAACTTCACGCAGCAGAACCCATTTTCAGAAATCGAAAATAAACCATGCAAATCGTTTGTTCATCGTTTGTTCACGATTGTTCACATAAAATTTTCGTTTGTTCACGATTTATAAACAATTTATACGAAAAACAAAATGGGCGGTGCCAACTTCACGTACCTGAAAATTATTCAAAATCAAAAATAAACCATGCAGATCGTTTGTTCATCGTTTGTTCACGATTGTTCACCAAAAATTTTCGTTTGTTCACGATTTATAAACAATTTATACGAAAAACAAAATGGGCGGTGCCAACTTCACGCAGCAGAACCCATTTTCAGAAATCGAAAATAAACCATGCCAATCGTTTGTTCATCGTTTGTTCACGATTGTTCACATAAAATTTTCGTTTGTTCACGATTTATAAACAATTTATACGAAAAACAAAATGGGCGGTGCCAACTTCACGCAGCAGAACCCATTTTCAGAAATCGAAAATAAACCATGCAAATCGTTTGTTCATCGTTTGTTCACGATTGTTCACATAAAATTTTCGCTTGTTCACGATTTATAAACAATTTATACGAAAAACAAAATGGGCGGTGCCAACTTCACGCAGCAGAACCCATTTTCAGAAATCGAAAATAAACCATGCAAATCGTTTGTTCATCGTTTGTTCACGATTGTTCACATAAAATTTTCGTTTGTTCACGATTTATAAACAATTTATACGAAAAACAAAATGGGCGGTGCCAACTTCACGTACCTGAAAATTATTCAAAATCAAAAATAAACCATGCAGATCGTTTGTTCATCGTTTATTCACGATTGTTCACAAAAATTTTTCGTTTGTTCACGATTTATAAACAATTTATACGAAAAACAAAATGGGCGGTGCCAACTTCACGCAGCAGAACCCATTTTCAGAAATCGAAAATAAACCATGCAAATCGTTTGTTCATCGTTTGTTCACGATTGTTCACATAAAATTTTCGTTTGTTCACGTTTTATAAACAATTTATACGAAAAACAAAAGGGTCGGTGCCAACTTCACGCAGCAGAACCCATTTTCAGAAATCGAAAATAAACCATGCAAATCGTTTGTTCATCGTTTGTTCACGATTGTTCACACAAAATTTTCGTTTGTTCACGTTTTGTAAACAATTTATACGAAAAACAAAATGGGCGGTGCCAACTTCACGTACATGAAAATTATTCAAAATCGAAAATAAACCATGCAAATCGTTTGTTCATCGTTTGTTCACGATTGTTCACATAAAAGTTTCGTTTGTTCACGATTTATAAACAATTTATACGAAAAACAAAATGGGCGGTGCCAACTTCACGCAGCAGAACCCATTTTCAGAAATCAAAAATAAACCATGCAAATCGTTTGTTCATCGTTTGTTTACGATTGTTCACATAAAATTTTCGTTTGTTCACGATTTATAAACAATTTATACGAAAAACAAAATGGGCGGTGCCAACTTCACGTACCTGAAAATTATTCAAAATCGAAAATAAACCATGCAGATCGTTTGTTCATCGTTTGTTCACGATTGTTCACAAAAAATTTTCGTTTGTTCACGATTTATAAACAATTTATACGAAAAACAAAATGGGCGGTGCCAACTTCACGCAGCAGAACCCATTTTCAGAAATCGAAAATAAACCATGCCAATCGTTTGTTCATCGTTTGTTCACGATTGTTCACATAAAATTTTCGTTTGTTCACGATTTATAAACAATTTATACGAAAAACAAAATGGGCGGTGCCAACTTCACGCAGCAGAACCCATTTTCAGAAATCGAAAATAAACCATGCCAATCGTTTGTTAATCGTTTGTTCACGATTGTTCACATAAAATTTTCGTTTGTTCACGATTTATAAACAATTTATACGAAAAACAAAATGGGCGGTGCCAATTTCACGTACCTGAAAATTATTCAAAATCAAAAATAAACCATGCAGATCGTTTGTTCATCGTTTGTTCACGATTGTTCACAAAAAATTTTCGTTTGTTCACGATTTATAAACAATTTATACGAAATACAAAATGGGCGGTGCCAACTTCACGCAGCAGAACCCATTTTCAGAAATCGAAAATAAACCATGCCAATCGTTTGTTCATCGTTTGTTCACGATTGTTCACATAAAATTTTCGTTTGTTTACTATTTATAAACAATTTATACGAAAAACAAAATGGGCGGTGCCAACTTCACGCAGCAGAACCCATTTTCAGAAATCGAAAATAAACCATGCAAATCGTTTGTTCATCGTTTGTTCACGATTGTTCACATAAAATTTTCGTTTGTTCACGATTTATAAACAATTTATACGAAAAACAAAATGGGCGGTGCCAACTTCACGCAGCAGAACCCATTTTCAGAAATCGAAAATAAACCATGCAAATCGTTTGTTCATCGTTTGTTCACGATTGTTCACATAAAATTTTCGTTTGTTCACGATTTATAAACAATTTATACGAAAAACAAAATGGGCGGTGCCAACTTCACGCAGCAGAACCCATTTTCAGAAATCGAAAATAAACCATGCAAATCGTTTGTTCATCGTTTGTTCACGATTGTTCACATAAAATTTTCGTTTGTTCACGATTTATAAACAATTTATACGAAAAACAAAATGGGCGGTGCCAACTTCACGCAGCAGAACCCATTTTCAGAAATCGAAAATAAACCATGCAAATCGTTTGTTCATCGTTTGTTCACGATTGTTCACATAAAATTTTCGTTTGTTCACGATTTATAAACAATTTATACGAAAAACAAAATGGGCGGTGCCAACTTCACGTACCTGAAAATTATTCAAAATCAAAAATAAACCATGCAGATCGTTTGTTCATCGTTTGTTCACGATTGTTCACCAAAAATTTTCGTTTGTTCACGATTTATAAACAATTTATACGAAAAACAAAATGGGCGGTGCCAACTTCACGCAGCAGAACCCATTTTCAGAAATCGAAAATAAACCATGCCAATCGTTTGTTCATCGTTTGTTCACGATTGTTCACATAAAATTTTCGTTTGTTCACGATTTATAAACAATTTATACGAAAAACAAAATGGGCGGTGCCAACTTCACGCAGCAGAACCCATTTTCAGAAATCGAAAATAAACCATGCAAATCGTTTGTTCATCGTTTGTTCACGATTGTTCACATAAAATTTTCGTTTGTTCACGATTTATAAACAATTTATACGAAAAACAAAATGGGCGGTGCCAACTTCACGTACCTGAAAATTATTCAAAATCAAAAATAAACCATGCAGATCGTTTGTTCATCGTTTATTCACGATTGTTCACAAAAATTTTTCGTTTGTTCACGATTTATAAACAATTTATACGAAAAACAAAATGGGCGGTGCCAACTTCACGCAGCAGAACCCATTTTCAGAAATCGAAAATAAACCATGCAAATCGTTTGTTCATCGTTTGTTCACGATTGTTCACATAAAATTTTCGTTTGTTCACGTTTTATAAACAATTTATACGAAAAACAAAAGGGTCGGTGCCAACTTCACGCAGCAGAACCCATTTTCAGAAATCGAAAATAAACCATGCCAATCGTTTGTTCATCGTTTGTTCACGATTGTTCACATAAAATTTTCGTTTGTTTACTATTTATAAACAATTTATACGAAAAACAAAATGGGCGGTGCCAACTTCACGCAGCAGAACCCATTTTCAGAAATCGAAAATAAACCATGCAAATCGTTTGTTCATCGTTTGTTCACGATTGTTCACATAAAATTTTCGTTTGTTCACGATTTATAAACAATTTATACGAAAAACAAAATGGGCGGTGCCAACTTCACGCAGCAGAACCCATTTTCAGAAATCGAAAATAAACCATGCAAATCGTTTGTTCATCGTTTGTTCACGATTGTTCACATAAAATTTTCGTTTGTTCACGATTTATAAACAATTTATACGAAAAAAAAAATGGGCGGTGCCAACTTCACGTACCTGAAAATTATTCAAAATCAAAAATAAACCATGCAGATCGTTTGTTCATCGTTTATTCACGATTGTTCACAAAAAAATTTCGTTTGTTCACGATTTATAAACAATTTATACGAAAAACAAAATGGGCGGTGCCAACTTCACGCAGCAGAACCCATTTTCAGAAATCGAAAATAAACCATGCAAATAGTTTGTTCATCGTTTGTTCACGATTGTTCACATAAAATTTTCGTTTGTTCACGATTTATAAACAATTTATACGAAAAACAAAATGGGCGGTGCCAACTTCACGCAGCAGAACCCATTTTCAGAAATCGAAAATAAACCATGCAAATCGTTTGTTCATCGTTTGTTCACGATTGTTCACATAAAATTTTCGTTTGTTCACGATTTATAAACAATTTATACGAAAAACAAAATGGGCGGTGCCAACTTCACGCAGCAGAACCCATTTTCAGAAATCGAAAATAAACCATGCAAATCGTTTGTTCATCGTTTGTTCACGATTGTTCACATAAAATTTTCGTTTGTTCACGATTTATAAACAATTTATACGAAAAACAAAATGGGCGGTGCCAACTTCACGTACCTGAAAATTATTCAAAATCAAAAATAAACCATGCAGATCGTTTGTTCATCGTTTGTTCACGATTGTTCACAAAAAATTTTCGTTTGTTCACGATTTATAAACAATTTATACGAAAAACAAAATGGGCGGTGCCAACTTCACGCAGCAGAACCCATTTTCAGAAATCGAAAATAAACCATGCCAATCGTTTGTTCATCGTTTGTTCACGATTGTTCACATAAAATTTTCGTTTGTTCACGATTTATAAACAATTTATACGAAAAACAAAATGGGCGGTGCCAACTTCACGCAGCAGAACCCATTTTCAGAAATCGAAAATAAACCATGCAAATCGTTTGTTCATCGTTTGTTCACGATTGTTCACATAAAATTTTCGCTTGTTCACGATTTATAAACAATTTATACGAAAAACAAAATGGGCGGTGCCAACTTCACGCAGCAGAACCCATTTTCAGAAATCGAAAATAAACCATGCAAATCGTTTGTTCATCGTTTGTTCACGATTGTTCACATAAATTTTTCGTTTGTTCACGATTTATAAACAATTTATACGAAAAACAAAATGGGCGGTGCCAACTTCACGTACCTGAAAATTATTCAAAATCAAAAATAAACCATGCAGATCGTTTGTTCATCGTTTATTCACGATTGTTCACAAAAATTTTTCGTTTGTTCACGATTTATCAACAATTTATACGAAAAACAAAATGGGCGGTGCCAACTTCACGCAGCAGAACCCATTTTCAGAAATCGAAAATAAACCATGCAAATCGTTTGTTCATCGTTTGTTCACGATTGTTCACATAAAATTTTCGTTTGTTCACGTTTTATAAACAATTTATACGAAAAACAAAAGGGTCGGTGCCAACTTCACGCAGCAGAACCCATTTTCAGAAATCGAAAATAAACCATGCAAATCGTTTGTTCATCGTTTGTTCACGATTGTTCACACAAAATTTTCGTTTGTTCACGTTTTGTAAACAATTTATACGAAAAACAAAATGGGCGGTGCCAAGTTCACGTACATGAAAATTATTCAAAATCGAAAATAAACCATGCAAATCGTTTGTTCATCGTTTGTTCACGATTGTTCACATAAAAGTTTCGTTTGTTCACGATTTATAAACAATTTATACGAAAAACAAAATGGGCGGTGCCAACTTCACGCAGCAGAACCCATTTTCAGAAATCAAAAATAAACCATGCAAATCGTTTGTTCATCGTTTGTTTACGATTGTTCACATAAAATTTTCGTTTGTTCACGATTTATAAACAATTTATACGAAAAACAAAATGGGCGGTGCCAACTTCACGTACCTGAAAATTATTCAAAATCGAAAATAAACCATGCAGATCGTTTGTTCATCGTTTGTTCACGATTGTTCACAAAAAATTTTCGTTTGTTCACGATTTATCAACAATTTATACGAAAAACAAAATGGGCGGTGCCAACTTCACGCAGCAGAACCCATTTTCAGAAATCGAAAATAAACCATGCCAATCGTTTGTTCATCGTTTGTTCACGATTGTTCACATAAAATTTTCGTTTGTTCACGATTTATAAACAATTTATACGAAAAACAAAATGGGCGGTGCCAACTTCACGCAGCAGAACCCATTTTCAGAAATCGAAAATAAACCATGCCAATCGTTTGTTAATCGTTTGTTCACGATTGTTCACATAAAATTTTCCATTGTTCACGATTTATAAACAATTTATACGAAAAACAAAATGGGCGGTGCCAATTTCACGTACCTGAAAATTATTCAAAATCAAAAATAAACCATGCAGATCGTTTGTTCATCGTTTGTTCACGATTGTTCACAAAAAATTTTCGTTTGTTCACGATTTATAAACAATTTATACGAAATACAAAATGGGCGGTGCCAACTTCACGCAGCAGAACCCATTTTCAGAAATCGAAAATAAACCATGCAAATCGTTTGTTCATCGTTTGTTCACGATTGTTCACATAAAATTTTCGTTTGTTTACTATTTATAAACAATTTATACGAAAAACAAAATGGGCGGTGCCAACTTCACGCAGCAGAACCCATTTTCAGAAATCGAAAATAAACCATGCAAATCGTTTGTTCATCGTTTGTTCACGATTGTTCACATAAAATTTTCGTTTGTTCACGATTTATAAACAATTTATACGAAAAACAAAATGGGCGGTGCCAACTTCACGCAGCAGAACCCATTTTCAGAAATCGAAAATAAACCATGCAAATCGTTTGTTCATCGTTTGTTCACGATTGTTCACATAAAATTTTCGTTTGTTCACGATTTATAAACAATTTATACGAAAAACAAAACGGGCGGTGCCAACTTCACGTACCTGAAAATTATTCAAAATCAAAAATAAACCATGCAGATCGTTTGTTCATCGTTTGTTCACGATTGTTCACAAAAAAATTTCGTTTGTTCACGATTTATAAACAATTTATACGAAAAACAAAATGGGCGGTGCCAACTTCACGCAGCAGAACCCATTTTCAGAAATCGAAAATAAACCATGCAAATCGTTTGTTCATCGTTTGTTCACGATTGTTCACATAAAATTTTCGTTTGTTCACGATTTATAAACAATTTATACGAAAAACAAAATGGGCGATGCCAACTTCACGTACCTGAAAATTATTCAAAATCAAAAATAAACCATGCAGATCGTTTGTTCATCGTTTGTTCACGATTGTTCACAAAAAATTTTCGTTTGTTCACGATTTATAAACAATTTATACGAAATACAAAATGGGCGGTGCCAACTTCACGCAGCAGAACCCATTTTTAGAAATCGAAAATAAACCATGCAAATCGTTTGTTCATCGTTTGTTCACGATTGTTCACATAAAATTTTCGTTTGTTCACGATTTATAAACAATTTATACGAAAAACAAAATGGGCGGTGCCAACTTCACGCAGCAGAACCCATTTTCAGAAATCGAAAATAAACCATGCAAATCGTTTGTTCATCGTTTGTTCACGATTGTTCACACAAAATTTTCGTTTGTTCACGTTTTATAAACAATTTATACGAAAAACAAAATGGGCAGTGCCAACTTCACGTACCTGAAAATTATTCAAAATCGAAAATAAACCATGCAGATCGTTTGTTCATCGTTTGTTCACGATTGTTCATACAAAATTTTCGTTTGTTCACGATTTATAAACAATTTATACGAAAAACAAAAAGGGGCGGTGCCAACTTCACGTATCTGAAAATTATTCAAAATCGAAAATAAACAACGCTGATCGTTTGTTCATCGTTTGTTCACGATCGTTCACTTAAAATTTTCGTTTGTTCACAATTTATAAACAATTTATACGAAAAAAGATGGGCGGTGCCAACTTCAAGCAGCAGAACCCATTTTCAGAAATCGAAAATAAACCATGCAAATCGTTTGTTCATCGTTTGTTCCCGATTGTTCACATAAAATTTTCGTTTGTTCACGATATATAAACAATTTATACGAAAAACAAAATGGGCGGTGTCAACTTCACGTACCTGAAAATTATATGAAATCGAAAATAAACCACGCAGATCGTTTGCTCATCGTTTGTTCACGATTGTTCATATAAAATTTTGGTTTGTTCACGATTTATAAACAATTTATACGAAAAAAAAATTGGGGGTGCCAAATTCACGTACCTGAAAATTACTCAAAATCGAAAACAAAACCATGCAGATCGTTTGTTCATCGTTTGTTCCCCATTGTTCACATAAAAAATTTTCGTTTGTTCACGATTTATAAACAATTTATACGAAAAACAAAATGGGCGGTGTCAACTTCACGCAGCAGAACCCATTTTCAGAAATCGAAAATAAACCATGCAAATCGTTTGTTCATCGTTTGTTCACGATTGTTCACATAAAATTTTCGTTTTTTCACGATTTATAAACAATTTATACGAAAAACAAATGGGCGGTGCCAACTTCACGTACCTGAAAATTATTCGAAATCGAAAATAAACCATGCAGATAATTTGTTCATCGTTTGTTGACAATTGTTCACATAAAATTTTCGTTTTTTCACGATTTATTAACAATTTATGCTAAACAGAAAATGGATGGTAGCATCTTCACATACCTAGAAATATAGTGGATGTTGCAAATTAACTCTCGAGGAGAATTTAAAGTTATTTTTATATATAAACCTTGACAAACGATGTTATATTCCGGTTTTGACGGGAAGTTTGGAGCAGCCACATATGTAGCAGACGACATCAAGCTTAGTTACGCATCTGTATCTAGTTGAAGAAGCCATGGTCCAATTGGAAGACAGGAAAAAAGTCGTGTTAAAAACGTATACAGACGAATAATCTTTAAGAAGCAAAAATGAAACAACTTTCTCAGTTCTTGTGAATCCATATAGTTTATTACATGATTTAGTTCTGTTAAACTTTATTTGAGAAAACAAAAACAACAATCACCATTTGGCAAAAATGAGATGCATTTTGATAACCTAAAAGATCGTGCGTGAAATTGGCCTCCTCACTTCTCTCAAACTACGCCAAATGTCGCACATCGTTAGTGTATCGTTTATGCTCGTTAGTGCAAGAACTAAAATTAGTGCTATCGCACTTTACGAGTTATTGTAGTTTTTTTAAGATTGAATATCCATCAATATGCAGACTGATCTGCACCAAAACTATCACATCGTTAGTGCATCAATATTATACTAAATCGCACTAAGCACTAACGTTATTGTTACCATATTGTGGGATATATATTCAGATTTGGAGTGAGGGATATGAAATATCACATTCCATACAAATTAACGTAGAAACATGGAGTTAATGGCAATCGTTAGTGTATCATTAGTGCACTTAAACGCACTAAGCACTGACGTTTTTGTTACCATATTTTGGGATTTATTCAAGATTTGGGGGGGGATATGAAATATCACATTCCATACAAATATAGTAGGAACTTGGGGTTAACAGCAACCGTTAGTTCATCGTTAGTACACGCACTAAGCACTAACGTTAGTGTTATCACATTTTGGAATTTATTCAAGATTTTTGGTGGGGGTACAACTTCAGAAACATCAAATTCCATACAAACTGTTAGTGTTTTCTACAAGTACTAACGATGTATAATAGCACTAATTTTTTATACTAATGAATAGCATTAATTTTTTCGTTAATGCTTGAAGTGGGGATCGGGTTCACGCTGACCACGAAATAAATTTTACTTGTAGCACCTACACTAATAAAGTACTAACGTTAGGAGTTGGTGCACAAAGAAGTACTAACAATGCACTAACGATTGCACTAGAAGAGGTCATTAGTGCTTTTGAATTTGGCGGAAATTTGACGCGGTGAAAAATTCCCCATAAATTTCTTTTGTGAGTTTCATGATATGTAATTGGCCATAACTACATTAATAGTGAAGCACTATCAAAACTGCTAGTCATATCTAGGAGCACTAACGATGCATTAACGAATGGCACTAATTTTTCCATTAGTGCTTTAAGTGGCTGGGCCAGCGTGAACTTGTTCCCACAAAAGATTTTTATTGGTAGCACCTACACTAATGAAGCACTAACGACGTCCACGAACATGGCCCTCCACATGATGCACTAACGATAAATTTAATGTCAATCGTTAGTGCATCGTTAGTGCTTCTTAGTGCATCAACGACTGAAGTTAGTTCTTCATTAGTGTACGTGCTACAAATAGAAACCTTTTGGGAGGCCAAGTTCACGCTGCCCCAGCCACTTCAAGCACTAACGAAAAATTAGTGTCATTCGTTAGTGCATTCTTAGTGTTTCTTACTGCTCCAACACCTGACGCTAGTACTTGATTGGTGTAAGTGCTACAGTTAGAAAACCTTTGGGGGCAGCGTGAACTTGGCTCCAACTTTAAGAAAAAATTATGAGCCATTCGTTACTGCATCCTTAGTGCTTCTAGAAAACACTAAAATTCGTTAATGCTTCACTATTAGTGTAGTTATGACGAATTACATGTCACGAAACTCACATAAGAAATTTATGGAGAAATTTCATTGCATCAAATTTCCACAAAATTCAAAAGCAATAAGGTCTCTTCTGATGCAATCGTTAGTGCTTCTTTGTGCAACAACCCTAACGTTAGTGCTTCATTAGTGTAGGAGCTACAAGTAAAATATCTTTGGTGGTCAGCTTGAACTTGTCCCACTTCAATCGATAACGAAAAATTTAGTGCAATTCGTTAGTGCATTCTTATTGTTAGTGCTTCTAGAAAACACTAACAGTTTGTATGGAATTGATAATTCTGAAGTTGTGACCCACCAAAAATCTTGCAAAAAATCCAAAATGTGGTAACTCTAACAGTGTTTAGTGCGTTTAAGTGTACTAATGATGGTCTAACATTTGCCATTAACCCCATGTTTCTACATCAATTTGTAAGGAATTTAATATTTCTGAAGTTGACCCCAACCAAAAATCTCAAATAAATCCCAAAATATGGTAACATTAACGTTAGTTCTTAGTGCGTTTTAGTGCACTAATGATGCACTAACGGTGTGATAAGTTTGGTGAAAATCTGTCTTCATAACGATGGGCGGGAGAATAATTTAATATGAAGTTAGGCCTCGCACCAAAATCTTCAATTACTCGTAAACTCGACAGCACTAATGTTAGTTCTTAGTGCATTAACGATGCACTAACGATGTGCGACGTTTGGTGTAATTTGGGAGAAGTAAGGGGGACAATTTCAGGCACGTCTTAAAAGATTATTCTTCCTAGTTAACGTCAATAAATTACTTTAACCATTGTTGGCATTATTATTATTATTATTATTATTATTATTATTATTATTATTATTATTATTATTATTATTATTATTATTATAGTACTACTAGTAGTAGTTGTTGGTTTTGACTGTTGAGAGCAATGACAGGATTACTTCAGATTAGAGTACAAATTAATAAATTACTGACAGAGAGGTAAAAACATTTACGCGACATGCAAAAGCTTCTCCGGAAAGATTACAAGTTTGAAATAGCTTGAAAACTGTAGCATTACAGGAAAACGGATTTCAAATTTGAAATCACCGATGACAATACATACAAAAAACAATTTAACACAAAAAGAGAAGGAAAATATTACCCAGTGCAGATTCTTACGTTCTTTGTGCAAGAATTCGTTTAGAATTCTAATTGCACTGTAAGATAACTAACTTCTCATTGAATTTCGAAGTGGAAAAGGGAAGTTATATTTAGGGATGTAGGATTTAGATTTATGGGCTTTCGGCTTTATTGACCATTTAGCACATTACGTAAGAAGGATGACGTCCCTCGACGAGCACACTATCCGGAGAAAGGGAAGGAAGAAAGGAATCTGCAAGTTAGGACTACCCCGAAGTTTGCCTGGTGTGAATGAGGAAAACCCAGGAAACCCTCATTGTGGATTGCTGGCCTGGAAAAGCTTTTTCTACCGAGTGCCTCACCAGGAATCTAAACCCGGGACCGCACGCATCGAAGACGAGAGCATTAGTGGCTACGCTACGCGGTTTTACTGGAAGTTATATTCGAAATAATAATAGCAATAATGAAAATATATGAGTATCCCCTAAAAATTATTTTAATTTGATTTGAGTTCATCATCCTTTTCAGCAGCGAGGCTACGTGAGATTTGGACCTGTGGCCTTACGTGGGATCCGAACTACATGAGCTACCGCCGGAAATCGAACACGGGTCTCCCATTCAAAAGGCACGTACGCTTACCGCTTAGCCACGAGGGAGCTCCGCAGTAAAAGAAAGTGAACAAGATTACATTTGAGTATTATTGACAATTCAATACAATACACATTCGTCTTTCTCTGGAACTCCTCGTGGCTATTCGGTTAGTATATGCGACTTTGGCGTGGGAGACCCAGGTTCGATTGCCGGCGGGAGCTTATTTGGTTGGGATCCCACATTAAGCTGTAGATCCAAGTCTCATATAGCCTCGATGCTGAAAGGGACAAAAAAGACAAAAACGGCATGAGCGTGAGCCAGGAAGAACGCATTTTCGGAAATTTAAAATAAACCATGTAGATCGCTAGTTTATCGTTTGTTCACGATTGTTAACATAAAGTTCTTTTGTTTGTAGAGAAATTTTCTATGATCGAAATTCACTCAGCATACTTTACGTATGGGGTATAGGCATAGCTGTTTGTCCTCGAAGCAGGCCCGCAACTAGAGGGGGGCTAGGAGGAGCCTGGCCCAGACCTAAACTTTTCGTGGCCCCTCCAGACGTCAACACAAAATGCTATTACTAACACAAAAACAGTTTAGACATTTGTAAGAGAATTTTTAATGATTTGGCCCCCCTAACATATTCCTGGCACCTCCAAACCTCTATAACTGGTTTCGGGCCTGCCTCGAAGAATTCTGTCTTAGCCGAAGAAAGCTTATTTCGTCTCGTAGGCTCTCTAACTACAAAGAAGGACTGAAGAATACAACTTACCGACCCGCAGCTTAGATTAAAATATCTGACTTAGGAACGGCTTAATAAAGAGGGTAACCGAGGTAAAAATGGAGTAGGAAGTGTAAGTACACTATTTTTTAAATAACCTATTTTCAAATTTATATGTTGTTGTAAACTTTAAAGATATTACGGTAAGTAAAGATACGAATGTTAAGGAAAGAGATGCTCTAGTATTTCAGAATGGTTCTAAACTAAAATACCCCCCTTCCTTGCATATAGCCGTGTTTATGTATAAACTGAGTTAGTCTACTATAAATTAAAATTTCTTTTACAGCGTAGGTGTGGAGAAAAATTCAGAGAGTTAGCCGGGTTGAACGGAAAACTAATGATTTGATATTAACAGTGAGTTATGAGAGAACAATTTTTGATGTAATTACAAAGATAAAGGAAAACTAATTTAGACATTGGTAGCCTTATGCAGAGTTCTTTTGACACATGGTTAGTGCCATACTAAAGAGTTCGACTAATATATGTTTCATGCAGTAGTCAGACTTTAGTATGACGCTAATCACATGTCAAAACAACTCTGTATAAGGCTCTGGCTGACATGGAACTGTATTATGACGGACATGCAGAGGTATAGCCATTGGGCGCCCATCGGAGGCAGGCCCCCCAAATAATTTTCTAGGCCTCCAAATGGTCAGCTCTTAAAACATCGTCGTAAGATTATCTCACTTCAGTCATTTAAAAATAACGAAGTTTACATATATTTAATTAATAATTTACAGTAAATTTTTTACCGATCCTTACCGAACAGGAACTGAGATAAAGCTATTAATAAAATAATGATTGCGATTTTCAGTCATGAATAATAAATATTTTGGTCAGGAAATCTTAGAGAAATTAAGTGAAATTTCAAAGAAAATCAGTCGTATGTAGATAGGTTCTACGTACAGTGGACCACAGAAATTCTTGAGGTACCAAATCCGTTATAATATAGGAAAATTAGAGTTGGAGACGGAAGAAAATATTAGAAAGCAAATTTTCATTTCAACACATTCTATGGACTCCCCTGATACTCCACACAAAAGTCCTAAAAAGTCCCACGTGGGCAACCACCTGAAATTACGTCATCAATATGGCGGCCACGCAACTACGATTACTTATGCTTATGCGGTAATATCTCATCACAGAACTGAGATACAAACTTCGTTTTGGTGCCAAATTAAAGATAAGGCATTGCATAAGTGATTTCAGCTAATATCGTTTTTACGTGTTGCCGCCATTTTTAAATATGGCGGTAATTATCTTAAAAATTGATTTTCTCCGTTTCATTTTATTTGTTTTAAAGTAGATTACTATGAAACTATCAGATATACGGAAAAACACCTCAAAATAAACGTTATAGAGTAGAGTCTCATCTTTCTAAAGATACCAATATTATTTCTGTGTCTTAACAATTAAGCGAACTACTCCATTTTCTGTAGCGCAAGATGTAGCGCAATTTTTAGCACTTAGATTACGCTAAACATGTGAGAATATTTTTACAATTAAAGGCGGAAAAACGTTTGGAAAACAAACTTTTAACACATTTTCTTTAAACCGCTGAGACTTCTGAGAGAATCGTCAAAAATAACACATGACCAACCAACTGAAATGACGTCATCAATATGGCGACCATGCGAATACATTCATTTATGTTTATACGAAATATCTCATCACAGAACTGACATATGAACGTCGTTCTGGTGCCAAGTTAAAGGTACATGTTTCAAATAATTTCAGTTAATATCGTTTTTTTTATGTTACCGCCATTTTAAGATATGGCGGGTATTATCTTAAAAATTAATTTACTGCGTTTCATTTTATTTGTTTCAAATCAGATTATGAAACTACGAGATACATACATGAGAAATAGTTTTAGTATTTTGAAGTAACATTGATATCGCGAATTTACTTTACTTTGTAATGAAAAAGTCTGCATTTTACATTATGATATTATCAAACAAAATTATTATTTAAAATACTAAATATTAAATATTTTTCTCTTATAAAATAACACATATATAAAATTTTGTTTAACAACATAACATATATATTGAATCAAAATTTAAAAACCCTTTACTGCATTACAAATTACATAACCTAGCTCTCTACAATTTCCTTGTAACTGTTTCATTCATTAATGTTTCTAAATCGTTTAGAAGATGGTTTTTAAATTTCTTCAAGATCTTTACAAATATAATCGTCGTCTCCTAATTAATTTAATACTAGTTTGTTTGTGCATGGTTCTCCCACACATTCTTCACTCATGGATGTGCGTAGTTCTCTTTTCGGCACTTCAAGTTTCTGGAACATTAGGATCGAGTGGTCTACTATATTCATATTTACGTGCACGCGTGGAGGGCGAGCCCGCGGCCGTTCGGTCTATTTGATGGACAGGCTCCGCCAAACAAGGCATTGTGCCCGAAGTTCCTCGTTCTAACTCTTAGTACTCGTGCACGTAGTGCAGTGTCAAGATCTATCCCCAGACCTTGACACCTTGGCGTGTAACCCCTATTCTCTTAGGGAGAAAGGTAAGTCCACTGCGCGACGGAAGTTGTGCCTACTGGTAAAAGAGAAATGCTAGCGAGCCAGTCCTTCCATGCTCTGCTGGCATGGTACCTGTGCATTTCAAAGCAAGTTCATCTCTCACAAATATTCACCGTTACCCAGATTCCTGGGATTGGCCCCTATGAGCTACCGAATCCCATGGTATGACCGCAGCCCGGCAGAGTCTAACCTAATCCGGGAGCCCCAGGCATTGCCCGAGGGGGCTAGTTTAATCCAGGGCCCGGCCTACCTCTGTCGTTCAACTGGTAACCGCATTCGCGTGTAGAGGTACCACACACACGTTGAGATACTCCCATATTTCATCCCGGATCCAATGGTACGTGTTAAGTCACCATTTGAGTTTGGTGCCAGCTCACATCCAACAAAGTTCCCTCCCTTTCACTGGGATCAGAAACTGTTACCCAGATATCTGGGATAGGCACTTTTCCCCAGTCGAAGTTCAGTTCCTCTACAGGCAGGAATCTGACACTCCCCTCCCGGTAGGATTGTCCAAGCAATACGGGGCTTCCTCTAATTAGGGAAGAGGTACACTGTACATTACCAGAACCAATGATTGATGTAGACCGTGTGTTCAACACAGACATTGTCATTTGGAAGCCGTGTCTTCCCTGGTAGGGTAACCCAAGCAATACGTGGCTACCTTTCTTTTACTTGTTTAGGTGCCATCTACACGTCGTAGAGAAACTACATTCTGAACGCAATGGTACGTGTAGGCTACCATTGGGAGGGACCACCACATCCTCCCTCGGTAGTGTCGTTCAAGCAATACGGAACTTCCTCTAATTACAGTAGAGCTACACCGTATATTACCAGACCCAATGGCTGACGTAAACTGTCTACTTTTAAAGACAATGGCCTGGTAGGGTCGTAGACTCTGCACCCAGTAAGGTCAGCAAAACCTGGGATGAGCAGTCTCAGTTCCTCAGCGCCCCTAAGGTACAAGTGTCCGTTAGGATGCTAGGTATCCCATCCTGGACCATAGAGCACGTACGAAACGCTCTTTGAGGGCAGTACCTACATCATCCTTCCGGTAGGGCATTGGACCCGTCCCTCTGGGCAAACCAACTATTCACTCTTTCATACGTGCTGGAGTACCACGTAGCCTTATCTCCTGGACTCAAGTCACGGCTTAGTTGCCCATTTCGGAGGACAGCCGAAAATTTCACCTCTGCCGTTAGGGACGGCAGCAGAAGCTAGCTACCTCATTGAGAACGTGATGAGGTTACACGTAATCTCCCGGATCCAATGGCACGAGTTAGTTGGCCATTTCGTAGTATAGACTAAGCCTCACCTCCTCTGGTAGGTTATTTTCGAGCTTGTTGGAACAGTCTATGAGGAAGAGCTGCTCGGGGTGCTGAACATTCGAGATAGTTGCATGATTCTAAGCACCACTCAAACCTATCTCCCCCTCAAAGCATCCACCTACCATAAGGCATGCGGTAACAGGTGTGTAATGAAGAGACCATTCCCCCTTTCTCAGCACGGGTAGGGTGGCGCCGTGTAGCGTAGTCGCTAACGATTTCGCCTTCGATGCAACCGGTCCCGGGTTCGATTCCCGGTGGGGGCTCTCGATCGAAAAAGTGTAACACGCTTTTTCAGGTCAGCCACCATGAATGAGGTTTTCCTGGGTTTTCTTCATTCACACCAGGCAATGCCGGGGTGGTACCTAACTTACAGGTCCAGGCCGCTTCCTTCCTTCCCCTTCCGAGGATAGTGTGCTATCCAAGGGACGTCATCCCTCAAATGTGACAGGTTAAATGGCCTTAGATGCCGAAAGCCCAGAAATCTAAATCCTAAATCCTAAGATAAATTTTTCTGCCTAGTATTGATAAGGCAATCACTGAGATGGAAAACTGCTTCGGATAATGCGGTAAAATCATTAGATCAATCACCGCTCTACATCCAAAAAGTGAAAACTTCCTAAGTACAACATTGTGAAGCAACATCGCCGACTTTCCAAAATTTATGTGGGTGTATATCAGTGGTGGGTCGTGTTATATGTTTTCAGGGGAGTGGCGATATTTTTTGATTGATTTCCTTTTAGTTAAAATCTTTTATGAACACTGTCATAAAGGGCTGTGCTCGATTATATTTACAATATAGTTTCATTTATTATTATTATTTTTGTAGGGATTGGCCAGAGAAGGCAAAGAAGAGGACAAGATATTGCTAGGTTGCCTTCTCATAGTCACATTTGAAACAAAAAAATGTTTTAGAGTTTAGAAATTTTAACTTGCATCCCAGTGTTTTAATTGCTTATTATTTTTTGATAATGGCAAGTAAAAAGTATTTATTTTATATTGTTCCTATCAAACTAAAAATTTTGTGGGTGCGCCGCACCCACAAGATTATTTGTGTGTGTGCTGGAGTCCCGGAGCACCCACGTAGTCGGCGCCCATGTTGCGGAGCCTATGGTCCAGCATTATGAAAGTGATCTGGAAACATTAAAATGTCAACTCAAAACCCTTCCAAACACATGTCAAATCTCTGTGACTATACCAGTTGCTAGTGCTACATGTGAAAGGTCATTCTCATGTTTGAAAAGATTAAAGACATATACGCAATTCAATGATTCATAGGTTAAAAAAAATAGGATTATTTTATATTAAAGAAAATTGCTAAATCGTTAGATCTTGAAGAAGTTGTTGATAAGTTTGCTGCTGCCACAAGAATAGAAAGATTATCTTAAGTAGAGGCATAAACCTATAAGTTTTTTTTCATGACTATTATTATTCTGTTTTGTGTGTTAAGTATAATTACAAGAGTTAAAAAGGTGAACCTACAAGTTATTTTCTTTACCTGTAAAAGTATATTTCTCTGCTTCAACTTAAATCAACCAGCCACACATATTATAAATGCCGTGATTAAATAACTACTTATTTATATTACAAATTAATTGTGTTAATGTACCCTAGTTGTTTGAGATAGTAAATTCTTTCATTTTCACTGTAAAAGAGCAAAATCATGAACAGCAAAGATGAAAACAATCACCTTGAACACACATTATATATATATATATATATATATATATATATATATATATATATATATATATATATATATATATATATATTCATGTGAATAAAATTTTTCATTCATTGGAGATGGCCCCTCAAAATTTTCTTGGGACCTTCATTGGTCCTCCTGAAAAAATTCTAGCTACGCTACTGTTTCGCTGGGATATGTTTTACAGGAAGCACCTCAGACTACGTATTTATTTAACCTTTTGAAGGAACCAGGTCATATGCGTCGAAGGATTTATCCAGTACCATATTTCACATAAATAGAAATAAATCCCCAGGCTAAGCGGCATTGAGTATCCAGACTCATAACTATGAAAACATATACGACCACTCCAACTACAATCATTTCAAATATTCAAAGTGTTTTATATAAGTTATTAGGACGTAAAATCGAATGTGACAATATTACCCACCCCAGCCGCCATCTTGGATCCGCCATATTGCATTCAACTTTCGGTTTCTCAAATGCAAACAGATGCATGTGATACATTAAATTCATGTACAATTTTCTTGGAAATTCATTGATGTAGCGTGTTTTACTGTAGCTTGTGCCCTTTAGAAGGTATTTCATGTTAAATGTCAGGCACTTGACGAATATTGAACCAAATAGAAAGTTATGCAGGTCCTCGTGTGTATGTAATCTTTTACGTGATATATCGTAGATAAAATAATCTCTGAATGTATATACATACAGACACACAGACATCACTACGGAAATGGTAGTCACCGAAATCTGGTTGTATCTGTATTTACATTAGGTATTTTCACCGTAATACAATAGTTCCTTGTTATAGTATAGCATTTAAGTAATAACAATCACTCATAGAAATGTAATAAGATTACGACACCAATATTGTAAAGAGTTTGTTTATACCTACAGTATTTTTCCAATTAGAAATTGTTTTGATCTGTCAACTTCAAAAACGTAAGCGTAATTAATATTACTCTGCAAAGTCTATTCGCGAAGTACCTGGAGGGATTTAACACGCAATACCTTCCAAATGCTACAAACTACGGTAAAATCCATTACACAAGTGAATTTCCGAGAAAATTCAACATAAATTTGATGTATCATTTGCACCTATTACGATATAAAAAACCGAAAGTTGAATGCAATGTGTCGGATCCAAGATGGCGGCCGGGGTGGATATCGTGTCAGAGAAGCAGTACTTCATCCAAATTTGTTTTGCATATGCCCACATTCATGTCCAGTTACGTCTAAAGAAACTAAAAACCAATTTGGGTCCGAGCGTTATAGTAGTGTATGGTTGAATTCCGGATACATGAAGGCCCATAAATATGCAAATTACCGGTATGGGCCGTTAAAATGAGTACAACACTCATTAGGTCGCGGAGAACTTTGGATTTGAATCAATTTTTCACGAATCCCGAAGGAACACTTCGCGAATGTACCTTGTAAAAACATGTATGCACCGAACTATGTATCAGTAAAATAAATTATAAAATATTCTAAGTAAATAAAATTGAATCACCATTCTACAACAAAATTTAATAATCATATT
Organism: Thermobia domestica; assembly: GCF_964235325.1. Classification (NCBI taxonomy): domain Eukaryota; kingdom Metazoa; phylum Arthropoda; class Insecta; order Zygentoma; family Lepismatidae; genus Thermobia; species Thermobia domestica. The sequence continues at coordinate 94,177,900 of NC_137462.1, read as the reverse complement.
TGTTTTCTTTCTATTTCCTGAAAAAAATCTAAGTTGATATATGTAGTATGTTTTGGAAACAAGCTCGTCATTTGTGCTTCTCAAAGGTTGTTCTGCAAACGAAAGGACATTAAATGTTAAAATTGTTCTCCGTTAGAGGACAATGGGTAACAGAAAACGAAGTGGGATTACAAAGGGGTTGTCATACATTTGCACAACTCGCTATCGCTTGTTTCTATTAAAATAGTTAAAAGAAAGGAAAGAAACCTATCAAAACTGCTGATAAGTAGTTCAGGTGCAGTGCTTGATTACGTAAGGACCAATTGTTCGCGCTTGAAAAAATTGCCGATTTGTTGTTTAAAAATCACAAAATAAGTTATTAATCGAAAAACATATTTTGTATCGTTGTCCTGAAAGGCATGATACTTATTCTGTTCGTGGAACATTACTCTTTAACTTGTGAAAATTCGTCGCAGACAGACAAGTGATAAAATTAAGAGGCTTTACTGAACTTGCAATAAGGGTTACTAAAACTGAAGAGTTGGTTGTGAAGTGTTAGTGTTCAGGCAGTGCGGTAGGAAATGCCACGGAAATGTGGAGTGTCAGCCGAGGAAATACTTCCTTTGCTTCTCCAGGCTGAAAATATACTTGTTGGCGAAAGAATACAGGGCCCAACACACGCAGTTTGGAGTACCATCAGCACTCAGCTTAATGGTAGGATTAGTCCAAAATATATCTACCAACGCGTATGGGAAAACCGAAATGAGCTTCTAGATAAACTCTTAGCTCATCAT